>NC_071990.2:23830000-24430000 GCF_028885655.2 Pongo abelii | reverse complement strand
CATGGTTAGGTTTCCATGCTGACAGATGACTATTTTATTTGTGTTAAAGAAGTAGTATCTATGGTTATAATGATAGAAGCCAAGAATACTTGAATGTTGAATATATTTGAAACTCAGCGCTTGTAAGTTTATATAAAGAATGGAGAAACTGTCAGAACAAAAGAAAGCCCAAACGATATTGAGGACAATTTGTGGGCCTTCATTTAGACCCTAAATGATGTTGAGAAAGAGAGCAACATCTTTTTCAAATGGAACTGATCAAATCGCTGCTTGAATTGCTTTCACTTAGATTTTTCTAATATTTTTGAAATGATAACTAAACATCAGGTAGCTATTAAACCCTTATTTATTTCAAATGTGAGACCATACATTCACAACCTTTATTTTACAGCAGAGAATTCTAGAGATTATTTTCCCCAAAACTTTCCCTGTGCATTGTTGGAAGTTGACTCTACAGCATGAATCTTGTAGATCTGAAACCACTTTCCTGCACATGACAGAATATTTTGGTATTATTTCAAAACTCTGCCCCTGCAGGTCCACAAAAGACCCATTTTATTGCTAAGACGGAGTGTTTGCACTGTTTTAAAAATATGACTACTTTTATATAGGGGCATTGTATGACAATTTCCAGAGATATCAATTAACTAAAGTATTTTATCCAAAAAGGCAAACAGCAACAATAAAAACATTTCAATAGCCAGAATTAATTCTAACATAAGCTTTTTTGGGACAAGTTGGCAATTATAGTAGTTGGGGTAAAGGATTGATCTATCATTGTAAATTATATGTTAGATTTATACTTTTTAATATTAAAATGTTTATTTAGCACATTTTATGTATGAAGCACAGTTTAGGGACCATTTAAAACGGACCACATCACAGTGATATTACACATGAAGTTGACAAAGATATACAATTTTCAGGTTGTGCTTATGTAACAGCTAAAGAATGATCACTGTTAATATCTAGAGCAAATAGTAATAGAATAATAGGGGTCTCCAGAGGTTAACTAGTCCATCCATCTGTTTCTTAGCTGAACCAATTACCAAAGTCATCCCACATGACTGTTTTTGTATCATTAAGGTGCTCTCGTAGAGAAAATAATTTCTCAGCCTTTCCCAGTTGTTACCCTAATGCATGCCATCAGTACTTCCTTTGACCTAAAGCCTGTATTTAATGGAACAGTTAAGCAGCTTTGCACATAAGCCACTCTTTTAAAAAATCAAATCTGTAAGAATATAGTGTATATAGTAAGCAGCTAACTATTAAGAGGGAAAAATGTTCCCTAATAGATGTATATATTTCTAAGACTTTCCTTCTTTTGAAGTTAGGGTAGACATGTGTCAGCTCTGGTTGGTGACACTGCAAGCAGTTTTTACTATTGTAATTGCTTTTAATTTGTAGCTATTTGTTTTTGCTTTAAGGTTGAGTATTTCCTATGAGTTGCTTTATTTTTTAATGATTTTTTAAAACAAATTACTGACAAAGTCTGTAAAAGCAACTCTTATTGTTTGTTTTTTCCTCAGTTACTTGGACATAGGAGAAATCAAGAAAAGACCAATGGAAGTTGTTAATACAGAGGTAATGCAAACATTATTTTGAAGATTCAAATAAATAATGGTGCCATTTGTTTTTTATGGTGTGTCTTAGAGATTTGGTTGTCATTCTACTTTGATGAGTTCTCTAATGTAAAGAAATGGGACATTATATGTTTTAAGGCAAAGATAATTCTTTCTTTGAATCATTGTCAGAAATGGAAAGACTGAGTAGGTGTTCTAAGATGTGCAGGATATGTCAAGATTAGACAAAACATGTTTTTCTCTTTTCTAGCTACATGTTCTCTGATTGAAATCCATGGGAAGGTTCCCTGTCAAGTGAGAAGATTCTGAGCATTGATAAATAAATCTTTACCAAAGCTACATCCTCATCCTAATGTGCCTCTGATAACTCAGTGTTTGAAATAGCTAGGGTCACCCTGACTGCCCCTGAGGCTTTCAAAGGAGATGAGTAGATGTCATGTGGACACTTTGTGACGTCAGGAAAACACCTGTTTTAGCTTCTATCAAAGTACGAGTTAAGCATAGTTCGTGAAAGCTTATGTGAAGGTTGGAAAAGGAGCTTGTGAAATATTCAGAATATCACATTCCACATAGCTTCTGAAACCCTGGTGGAGTTTTAGGTATTCTGTAGGATGTATTCTTTAGTTTGTGAATGAAAAAATAGATTAAAAACAAAGTTGGGGCCACAGCCTGAGACGGAAAATTGTAGTTAGATCCAGAACAGGCCTCTGTTCACCAGCCCAGACAGCCACTCTTCCCATTCAGACCCCAAATAAACAAGTGCTTCCAATGGGTAAGTTCTGTCAATGCAGAAATGGCCAACAGGCAAAGTAGTTTTTCTCACTTGTAGTCCAGAGCCCCAGAGGGACTCTCCTTAACACTCACCATTTCCTCTCACATCATGTTTGTGCCTAATAGGACCAAATAGGCCCCTCTAGAAAAAATACTGCATAAGAAAAAAATTCTAATTTTACAGTATTTGAAGAATATGAGGTTAAATTCATTATTCAAATAATCTGTAGAAAGATGTACCCTTCCTAGACATCATTTAACATAATTAATATTTTGGTTTGTGTTTTTGATTTTCAGTGCATCAAATTGATTAGTCACGAAAGTGATAGGCTTTGTAGCTTGAAGTAGACAAAGGTATACAATTTTCAGGTTGTGCTTACGATATAGCTAAAAAATGACCACCAGTTGATATCTGTCTCAAATAGAGTAGTAATAAAGGACAATTTTGTGAATTTGTTCTGGATGTGATTCTGATGAAAGGATACACACCTGTTTAAAGTATGCTACCTTGCATGAAATTGATGAAGAAACCTGGACTTCCGCAATAGAATTTGAGATGTGTGAATTCCCAAAAAATGTGAGCACAGTGTATTTACTCTGGATTCCAGTGTCTTTGCTGAAGACATTATTCCTAGTAAAAGACAATAGGTGTGCAATAGATTTATCGAATATACTTTTTTCCTAAAAAAATTTTTTTTTGAGATAGTCTCCCTCTGTCATCCAGGCTGAGTGCAGTGGCTCGATCTCTGCTCACTGCAACCTCCCCCTCCTGGGTTCAAGCAATTCTCCTGCCTCAGCCTCCTGAGTAGCTGGGATTACAGGTGCGTGCCACCACACCCGGCTAATTTTTTTGTTTTTAGTAGAGATGGGGTTTCAGCATGTTGGTCAGGCTGGTCTCGAACTCCTGACCTCATGATCCACCTGCCTTGGCCTCCCAAAGTGCTGGGATTACAGGCATGAGCCACTGCGCCCGGCCTTAAAATAGTATTTTTTAATAACAGAAGCATTCACAGAAACTCCAGTTCATTTAATTTGCTTATTGTTCTTCCACTTTGGGGACAGTAACCATTGTTTCTCTTTACTTTGCACTTACCCATGAGCCAACATAGAAGATCCTTATTTATGGATGCACACCTTAAGTGTGAAAAACCTACCCCTTGTCTCCAAATAAAAGACTGCATCTCTTTCATCCTGCTTTCTACTGGTGACTCCCTCCCACTTACTCCTTTCCTCTTGCTGCCCTGCTGTGGCCTTTTATTTCTTCTCAGTCCTTACCCATAAACCCTTCTAAAGGAGATGAAAAGAGAGAAGTAGAAGAAATTGTGAAATGCAAAGGAGATGGGAAAAGGTGATGAGAAACTGCTTGTCCATGCTCTTTCCCGCATCTTCCACGCACTCATGCCCAGCTTTCCCACTTGTTCACTAGAGTCCTCTCTCCCACTGTGCCCTCCTGTCCTAAACTTTCCTCCAGGTCTGGACAAGCAGTGTGTTCACTTCCCTCACTTCACATGTCCAGTCTAGAGATACCTTCCTCCCCAAAGTTCGCACCATGACCTTCACCCTCCGAAGTCTGCTTTGAGCAAAGGCAGCCCCTACTTTCATTGCCAGAAGGGAGGGTTTTTGGATTCTTGGCATCTCAAAAGGGAACTGTGAAAGCATTTTTCTTTTGGAAATATCACTTTGACTCTGAATTCTATGGTATTTTTACGGCTGTTTTAGGTAGAGCATGAGTGGAAAAGGGTTTTGCAGGCTGCCCTGACAACCTAATTATACTGTGTGATTTTTAGTATGGGAAACTACCTTTCTCTTTCTCACAAGTGATTTATAGTCAGACTTTTGGAGTTCAACAAGTTGATAAGTTGGAGGATGATCTACGCTCAAAATTTGAGAACAGACTTGATAGAACACTGGCATTTCACAAAAATTATAGATCTTTAAAAATCTTAGGTGGGTATTTCCTTTCAACATTAATGTGTTGAGAAAAGTTTGCACATCTTGTTAAGTGCTATTGAGGATGAGCATTCTTTCGAGTGTGATGATATATAAAGGGAGATCAATAGAGAATTATTTTTGAAGTGGATTTAGAACATGAATACTTCATGAAATTGGAGGGTTAAGAGTTGTTTCAAGGGGGAGTTTCAGTGCCATAGTAGCACAAAAAAATTCAAAAATGTGTCATTGTGAGGGATGAGTAAAATAACTTACTCGCCAAAATGGGGGACATTTCCTTCAAATCTAAGGTAATTTTGAGTTTTCAGTGATGGGCCTGCATAATAAAAGCCACTACCCCAGTATACACAATTCAGTTTTTCTGGTTGCCTAAAACATACTAATTCTGATTATTCCGAGTACATTTTACATGGAAAGACCTTTGCATTTCAATGGGGTCATGCAGAGTGTGTGACACTGGGTCCTACCCACTGTGGCTGGGACACCCTTTCAGTGAGTGCTGGGAGTTATTCCTTCTCTTTTTCCAGAGCAGCTCACCCAAGACCATGTGTACAATTTGTTGCTTTTATGTAGTTAATAATTTAGACAAGATGGCACCTGCTTATTGACTTCAGGTCATGCTAACTAGAATGTGCGTGTCACCTTGACATTGGAAATTCTTTTGTGGTTTGTGTCACTGCTTGCTTGTTCCACGAGGCTCATCTTTGAAGAGAAACTTAAAGGACAGCCAATGCTATTCCTCTTCCTCTTTATGGCCTCATCATGGGTTTGGAGAAAGGCAGAACTGTAATGGACCTAACCCAAAAGAAGCATAGGGTCCTATTTGGTGAATACTTTGCACAGCAGGAAGTAATGGGGTGGAGGGGGGGGAATAAAGAAACAGAAGAATAAAAGAAAGAGGAATAAGGTGACTCTGTGGTTGTTTGCACCCACCTCAGAGTCAGGGCACCATATGGGCTCAGAGCAGCCTATCCCTGACTCTCTACACCCAGATCCTGCTTTTACTAATATCTAAATAAACAGATCTCCTAGATTGCCCTTGTACTCTTTTTTCTGCTCCTGAGTCATTTTGCATAGCTATATTTTCATTTTTCTTCCCACTTTCTCTGTATCAGTGGTAGTTTAATGAAGACAGTTTTCTTAGCTTCTGATCTTGGTAACTCATCTCCTTGTATTTATGACTTCCCAATCCTCTCTTTGCTTCCTTGTGTCCCACCTCTGAGTCCAGTTTCACATCTCATTATATCTTCTAAGTCCTAAGTTGATTTACCAGCTCCTTTCTTTCCTCTTTACCTTAAGCAGCCTGTGGGAGTCCTCTGTCCTCATGCAGTTGGAGACCTCTGATTCTACATGTGTGATGCCTTTACCAGCACTTACTCTTGCCGCTACCCTTCTGCTTTACTGAATGTGATTTCTGCTTCCTCTCTTCTTGTTTTCCTACCTTGTCCTCTCTGCTTCCATGTTATTGAATGCCTATACAATGCAGTGGGCAGAGTAAGCAAAATGAACAAGACATGCATGACCTCTCACCTCCAGGAATTTATAGTCTTGCTGAAAAGACAGATGAGCATCTCTAGTACTACATCATAAGTGATTCGATTTAGTAGATATAGTTTGCATTGAGCCATTTAGTTCAAGTGCTTCTGGCTTTATCATGTTGCAGCAAAGCCATTTGTGAACCCTTCAAATGGAAGCGTCCTTCTGCTTTGACCTGGCATTGTAGATCTTACTGTTCATTCCTGTACCTCATGTGTCATCCATGTAGTGTGTCCTTCAAATAACGACATTCTTTTTTTCCATAACCATTCAAGGTGGAATTAAAGACATTCTTAAATAGATATTTAGAGTACAAATCTGTTTTACTGTGTAAGGGGCTTTGGTACACATTATATACAGAGGGGAAGAGCAGGCAGCTTGACTTCAGAGTACTTACGATGGGCTGGGAACTGTGCTAGGCACTAGGCATAAAATGGATACTTCACTGCTCTTGCTCTTTGGGAGTTTGGCGTGTAGGAGAAGAGACAGAGAAGTAAACTAGCTATGATTATCTAGTGGCAGGTGGCTGTGCTCTCGAGGTGTGCTCAGAGGACTGAGGAAGTGCAGATTGGATTAGGGTTCTGGGTCAGACAGTTTAAAGTGGTTTAAAATATAATAGACTCTTGTTTTTTTAGCCTGTTTCTCTTAGATCAAAGTTTTGAGAAAGTCTCCTTTTACAACTTGATTGAGGGGGTATTATTTAATAATCATATCTGTAAAAGAGTCAAAATCAGTCTCTAGCAGAAAGAGTGAAAATCAGCTTGCATGGAAAAGAGGAAAAGTCGCTTTGCTATTAACCAGGCTTAGAGGATAGACACATTTAAAGCCAACTATAAAATTAACAGGAAACATTGTTTCTCCCATGGTGGCACAGGGCTATAAAATGCCACAAGGGTCCCCTCTTTGAGTGATGACTGCTTTCTTACTGCTGATGCTCTCAGACTTGCTTTGCTATTCCCATCTTTTACGGAGATCTTTATTGGCTAAACTTCTCTTACCTCATACAACCCCTGGTTAATCCCTGATTCTTTTAATTTCACCTTGAAAACAGAAACCAATCTAGAACTGATCTCTTTTTCCCTTAGCTCTTCAGAATCCTTCAGTGAGATTCCAAACCCTACAAACCTACAAACCCTCCTGCCTCTTTGTCACTGTCATTTTATGGATTCTTTAAGTGCTGGCACTTGCTACACCAAGTCCACACATCTGATTTTGTCAGACTGCAGGCTTGTTCCTGTTAGACTTCTGATTAGGCTTTAACATATACATCAGAGTTGTCTGTTAGATTCTAGTCTCTAGGAGGTCTGCTAATCGTGTATTGTACCCACCACACTGAAGGCTGGGAATTGTTTAAATTTGCCATGGTTTTGATCTTCCTTTTGGGCCAATTTAAGTAGATGTCCATTTGCCTTGCACATGCCTGGTTATTCTGATTTTCACATAATGGATAGGATGTCTCAAGTAATTTAAAAGCCTTTTTTTCCACCACCTATTTAGATTTTGTTTCAGGGGTAAAATTAGTTGTAGTTAAATCTTCATTTGATACATTTATTGCCCCTGTAGGATAATTTGCAGCTATATTGAATGAATGCTATTCATGCAACAAGTAGAGTTATCCTTCAGTATACTCAGTCCCAGGGATTGTTTTCAGTACCCCCTGAGGATACCAAAATCCAAGGGTGCTCAAGTCTTTATATAAAATGTCATCATATTTGCATATAACCTATGCACATCCCCCCGTATACTTTAAGTCATCTCCAGATTACTAGTAATACCTAGTGCAATGTAAATGCTGTGTAAATAGTTGTTATACTGTATTTTTTATGTCATTTTTAAATGTTGAGTTTTTTTCTTTTTCTTTCTTTCTTGATCTGTGGTTGGTTGAATCTGTGGGTGCAGAACTCATCCATATGGAGGGCTGACTATATTTATTGTGTGCCTGTTATGTGCTAGGCGTTGTGGTTGTTAGCTGGGAACTAAGCTTCTGGTTTCTGTCCATGGAGCTTGCTAATCTTTAGCCTTCCTGGTGTGGTATCTCTTGATTTTAACTCTACCAATGTTGGTCTTTGTTGCAGAACCTGGTGTAAGGCAGATTTCTTTGATTCAAGAGCTGTATTTAGGGGGGCTAGATAGCTTTTGAACTTTATGATTGATAATGAGTCAGAGGATAATGGGATTAATTTTTGAAGAGTAATAAACACCTAATTCCTGGAAAGTATTTTCTATTTTCCTAAAGTTATAAACACCTAGTCTACTCATTGTAACCTGAATAATAGCTGGGGTTGTCCCTGTCTTATGATCAGGATAAGTAGGCTTGAATCTCCGTTGCTTAGCCTTTTTCTTCCCAAGATATATGTGAATTCCACAGGTATTATTATCTCATGCCCACCTCTTCTTTGAGTTTCTACTTCTGAGGTATTGGTTGAGTTATGGATTCTCTTGTTCTCTTACAGTTTGTGTCTGTTGAAGACCTCATCAACCCAGAGATGAAATTCTTTCATTGATGTCCACAAGAATACCTCACCCATACAAGTTTGTGTGTGGTGAATTGTTTTTTTTTTTTTTTTTTGAGATGGAGTCTCGCTCTGTCACCCAAGCTGGAGTGCAATGGTATGATCTTGGCTCACTGCAACCTCTACCTCCCGGGTTCAAGCGATTCTCCATGCCTTAGCCGCCAGTAGCTGGGACTACAGGCACCTGCCACCACACCCGGCTAAATTTGTATATTTAGTAGAGATGGGGGTTTGTCATGTTGGCTAGGCTGGTCTCGAACTCCTGACCTCAGGTGATCCACCCACCTTGGCCTCCCAAAGTGCTGGGAGTACAGGCGTGTGCTACCACGCCCGGCCTGTGTGTGGTGAGATTTATCAATGGTTTGTAGAACTGGAGTGGATATTCTAAGTCATGTAGAAGTGTCGACAACTCTACATGATGTTATACTTCCCCATTCTTAAAAATACCTTGGCCTTATGTGCCAACTCAGGCTCCAGCCTGTGGCCATGCTTCTTGGTGACTTCTTTTTTTTTTCCCTCTTCCTGTCTCTTTTCTATACTACCCCTACTCCACATTCCCATTAATTTCTAATACAGAACAGGTTGGAAGTTCATTTTTGTTTCTGTAAATCCATGTTCTCAGGGTCAGCAGTAAAGAAATTTTTTTTCTTTTGAGACAGAGTCTCTCTGGAGCGATCTCTGCTCACTGCAACCTCCCCTCCCAAGTTCAAGCAATTCTTATGCCTCAGCCTCCTGAATAGCTGGGACTACAAGTGTGTGCCACCATGCCTGGCTAATTTTTGTATTATTAGTTGAGATGGGGTTTCACCATGTTGGCTGGGCTGGTCTCAAACTCCTGACCTCAAGTGATCCACCTGCTCGGCCTCCCAAAGTGCTGGGATTACAGGCGTGAGCCACCATGCCCAGTCTTGCAGTAAAGATAATTTTTACTCTCTTCTCCACATTTATATTAAAAAAATTAGTAGTCTGTTTTGGGTTTCCTCTTCTTTTATCTGTTCTTCCTCATCTGCTATTAATATCCACCAATAACCCTCAATAACCAGTCACAAGAGAAATATAAGCAAGAAGAGAGAGCAGAAGGTCAAGCTCACCTGATTCAAAGGGATCTATTGGTGAATAAGTGTGCTATCTGTACTTCAGAGAAATGCTGCCTCAAAAGCAAGACCACAGTGAAAATCTTCCCAGAGAGTGGCAGCCTTCTTCTTGATGAGCCATCCTTCCGAATCCTCTTGAATACATTGAGATAGGTGTATTCTCTCAGGGGGAACATGTATCAACCTTGTTTCTTCTTAGTGGGTTGGAGAATTTTAGGAGTACCAGGAGAGGAAGAGAGAAAAGAAGAGAGTGTTTGAAACTGCAAAACTTTGCCTTGCTGAAAACTTTGTGGGAACCCGGGTTGTACGTCAGGTCAGTTACTCAGGTGAATGTCCTTAAGATTTTGAATATCATTATTAAAAGTTCACATTTCAGTTTAATCATTAGGCATAATCTCTAATGAAACATACTATAGGATTTCCTACTTAAAGGCTTTGGTTGGGAATGGGATTCTAGACATTAAATTGATTCTAGATATTAATTGGGATTCCAGGCATTAATTATTAACCTTATTGCAGGAAGGCATGGTGATTATGTGGTTTAACTTGCTAAACTTTAGCTTGGGAATTTTGAGACCCAAGAGGCTTCAAAGAGTGAACTTCTAAAGAGGTAATCTAAATATTTCTTTCTTTAACTTGAGGAAAACTTTCCAGATTATGTTAACTTGAGGAAAACTTTCCAGATTATGTTAGTCAGGTTTACTAATTTATTAAAGAATCAAAGAAAATAAAACACACTTTTGCAAATTCTTCCAACAATATTGAAGCCCCTCCCCAAACTTTTATTTTATACCTTTCCCCCACCACTCTGATATAACTGCTACTTAAGAAGCATTCTTTTAAGGGAAGCCGGTTCACATCAGTGACCATGGTGATTCCAAAGTATTCACGACCTTACCAAGGTTTTCTGCTAAAGAACAACTGCTATATTTCATTTATCTTTCACACTTTCTTGTTTTACCCTTTTGTCAGCATTGAGCTGTGTGTATGGATGTGTATGGATGCGTGTATGTGTGTTTGAACAAGACTAAGAAAGACAGAAGTGTATCTGTCATCTGGTGAAATATCAGTCTAATGAAAAATATTCATCAATAACTCTCAATCAGCTTTGATCAAAAGCTAAAAGATTGGTGGTTTTACTTTAGCTTTTAACATGTATCATGGCATTTGTTCCAAATATCTTGCATCCTCTCTTTGGCATTTAGGTATGGTGTTAGGAAGCTTAATAACTGTGAAATTAGCAGATATGCATATTAGAGCATGTATAGTTTTTTATTTATAGTGATAAGCTGTTCTAAGCAAAGAGAAAGTTAATAAATGTTTAGAAAATAATTATTAACCTTTTCAGAAAAAAATAGGAAAAGTAATAAAATGTTAAATTACCAAATATGTGTAAAATACCGCTTGTTTTTTCTCTGCCTGACTTATTTCACTTAGCATAATGTTCTCCAGGCTCATCCATGTTTTTGCAAATGACAGAATTTCTTTTGTTTTTATCGCTGAATAGCAATGAAGCTCGCATGTGGAATCTAAAAAGTCAAACTCATAGAAGAGAAAAGAATGGTGGTTACTGGGGCTTGGGATGAGGACAGGGTAGGGAATGGGGAGATGTTTATGAAAGGGTGCAAAGATTCAGTTTGACAGGAGGGATATGTTCTGGAGATCTATTGCATAGCATGTTGATTACAATTAATAATAATGTATATTTGAAAATTGCTAAATGAGTTTTTAAATGTTCCTATTATAAAAAGTGATAAATATGTGAGGTGATAGATATGTTAACTAGCTTGATTTAATCATCCCACACTGTGCCCATATATCAAAAAATTATGTTGTACTCCATAAATACATACAATTTTTGTCAATGAAAAATAAATACAAATACCACTTAGTTGAAATATCAAACTATTCTCAATACAAATTTTCTTTTAAATTCTGACCAAAATAAGATCGTTTTGGCAATTGAACAGCAACACCTATTGAACTGAGAGGAGCTTGTTCTTATATTGCATGAGATTCAGAAATACAGAAGGTGAAATTTTAGGACTGTGTAGTACAGTGCATGATCTGAAGTTCTGCCAAGGTATATCAAGCTTTTGGTTGATGGCAGTTTAGATACTTGTGCACTTGTGAGAAAATCAATGTTTAGATTTATATTTCAGGATAATTATTAGAATGAGCTTATTGAGTTTTCCGGTGAAATCAGAGGAACTCTTCTTGATGAAAGTATGTTTCCATATGGTATAAATAATAGAAAAATGTGTCTAAATCAATAGCAATGTCTAGCCAAGGAAGACAAATAAATTGTATTCAACTTTTTATTGAATGCTGCTCATGTATGATTTTACATTTCCTCAAGAATATTTAGGCGGGGCACGGTGGCTCACGCCTGTAATCCCAGCACTTTGGGAGGCTGAGGCGGGTGGATCACGAAGTCAGGAGATCAAGACCATCCTGGCTAACATGGTGAAACCCGTCTCTGCTAAAAAAAATACAAAAAATTAGCCGGGCCTGGTGGCAGATGCCTGTAGTCTCTGCTATGCGGGAGGCTGAGGCAGGTGAATAGCGTGAACCTGGGAGGCGGAGCTTGCAGTGAGCCGAGATCGCACCGCTGCAGCCTGGGCGACAGAACGAGACTCTGTCTCAAAAAAAAAAAAAAAAAAAAAAAAAAAGAATATTTACCAAGAGCCAGGCAGTGGACTACATTCTAGGCCTACAGATATAAAAAGACTCACGTGCCAATCAGAAATGACAACAAGGTAATTGTAGGAAGACTCTCTAAAGAGTTTTAAAAGGTAAGATACATGAACAGAGTAAAAATATTGGAAAGTAATATCAGAGATTATTAATCCAGGGGAAGAAAAGTATTATTTAGACCCAATTAATAATTGGCTTCAACACTTACAAAGAATATGGTAATCAGCCCTCTACATCATAGCTGGGTAACAAAATGGGGGTAAAAAAAATTAAGGTATTGTGTGAAGATTGGTGAATTTGAGTTGGTTTGAAAGAAAACCCTTTTTTTTTTTTAATTGGAGACTACCAAAAACTTACTGAAAGAGAAAGAGTGATACCTTCTTTCTATTTTAATTAGAAATATAGTCTTCTGACTTGCACATTTTGGTTGTATGCCAAGATGGCAGAGGTGAATTGAGGTTTATTTAAATTTCAAAATGGGCTCTAATCTAAGGTTTTTGGGGTCAGAGACTTCCTGTGGAAGCCCAGAAGGAGCACTGCCCAGCTGCCACACTCCACGGAGAAGTGGGTGGTGCGAGAAGACTGCCGGAGTGACTGGCAGCAGTCCGTATTGACACCTCCTGTCATGATTTCTTGTTTCAGAGAGTTCTTCCATGCAAATAAACATGCGATGCTGTGATTTTCTGACTTACAGTCAATATTGTTTAAAAAAAAAAAAAGTAACATCATTTGAAGCAACACTGTGAAAGTAAAGGGTTTGAGGAATATTCCTGTTTTGCCATATGGTTTTCATATTTAGAACTGAAGGTAGCATAGCACCCTGGACAGACATAGCAACCATCTAAAGAGATGTTTCAGTTTTCCCCACTAACTTTGCTTTGATGTCCAGCAAAGATGCATTAAAGGAATAAGGGAAGTAAAGCCCAAAGGAGTCAGTAATAAGAAACCAGTATATGAAGTCATCTGTGAGGATGCTTTCACATTTGATTAGGATATAGAAACTTGTTGGGTTAAACACTTTAAATTTTATTTCTCTTTAATGTAGAACAAATTCTCTGTGTGTTTGTGTTTGTGTGTGTGTACGCATGCACGCATGCTTGCGCCCTCTTACATGTCTGTTTGTTGGGGAAGTATTTTTGGATTCTGGGAAACTTTGTTTCAAAGATCTAGAGTAGCCCAGAGCAGCAATGAATCTTTGGACTTTTCTTGGAAGGGTAGTTTGGTGAGAACACTGTGCTAATGAGGCCAAGGACTTGGGCTTGAATCCCACTCTTAGATCTACTAGGTCCCTGGCCCCAGGCTGTGCCCTAAATAACCAGCTGTCCTCTCAAATGTGATACTGGTTAAGGTTTGTGGGAAAGTATATATGTAATTCAGCCTACATCTATCACCGAACTCAGAAAACAATTAAAAAGGTCCATGTCTCGAAAGTAGGAGGCTAATAGTCCTATCTTTATGTGTAAAATAAAATAAGTTTCAGTATAGTTCAAAACAGATGGATGGAGGCTTTTTTTTTTTTTTTTTAAAAAGGTAGGTCTCTATTTGCACTTGGCTGATTTCAGCAGGAAATATGCAGGCAGTATGCCCTAGTGTCTAGCTTGGTCAACAATGAAAATTCCCATGTATCATTGTGAAAGGCTCCTTTATAAGCAGCCAGACAGATCAAACTCAGATGTCATCCCATGATTGCATAGTTTGGATGTTTGGTTTGTTGAAATAAAGTTGATTTCAGCCCACCTGTTAGCTGGGGGTAGAACTTTAAGTGATGAAGGATTGTGGGAGAAAGACAAATAAATTGACTTGTTATATTTGCAGTGTCTAATGTTTAACCTGGAACTGTTCTCTCTAGGAAATTTCAAATGGCAATCTCTGCTGCTTTGTATTTTTTTCCCCTTTCTAGCAGTAAGTATTTCTGTGTTTCAAAGATCTGTGAAACTCTATGGCCATCTTTGCTATTTCAAATTATATAGCCATATGTAACTGGGCTGCCAACTTTTAGAAATTTTTAGATAATGGCCAAGTTCCGTGGCTCACGCCTGTAATCCCAGCACTTTGGGAAGCCAAGGCAGGTGGATCGTTTGAGGTCAGAAGTTTGAGACCAGCCTGGCCAACATGGTGAAACCCTATCTCTACTAAAAATGCAAAAATTAGCCAGGCATAGTGGTATGTGCCTGTAGTCCCAGCTACTCGGGAGGCTGAGGTAGGAGAATTGCTTGAGCCCGGGAGGTGGAGGTTGTGGTGAGCCGAGATCCTGCCACTGCACTCCAGTCTGGGCGACAGAGTGAGACACTGTCTCAAAAAAAAAAATTTTTTTTTAGAAAATAAGTCATCTAGTATCATTCAAGTTGCATTTTGTTAATTATATTCTAAGTGATAAAACTCCATATTCATGGCTTGTTTTCTTAGAAATGAGTGGATAACTAGATTTCCAGTATTATAAATTTTGCATTAGCTAGTTTTAGATCTTCCATGCTAGTTTTTAAAAGCTGGATTAAAAAAAGAAGTGTCAACTAAAAATATTTTTACTATAGCAAATACACTCTTTTAGTATGGCTTTTGCAAATGCATAGCTTGTTTTGCATGAAGGCTCAATTGACTAATATTTAATTTAGTCAAATAGTATATGAAAATGGAATTAAATTGCCCTTCCACTAGCCAGTACTTCTTCTAATCAGATTGCTATTCCCTTGTGTTATTTCTATTTTAATTAATTTTATCAATAATATTGATTAACTTTGACTTTCCTCACCTATTAGGCTACCATAAGCCAGGGGAATCCTCAGAAGCTTCCTGGAAGGAATGATATATACATTGTGACTTAAAGGGAATGAGTATGTTCACCAGGCAAACAGAAGGAGGGAGAGCATCACAGGCAAAGGAGATGGCATGTGTGAACGTCTGCAGATGAGAGAGCACAGGGCACATTTGTCTACATGTTCATCTCTACATGAACATGTATATAATGCAATCCAAGCAATGTGATTGTCTACTGGGAATTTTCAGCATTTTTACTTAGTGACTCTTATTTATTCCAAAACTCTATTCCTCTCTGCTGCTTCACCAATTCACTTCCTTATGTGTAATCATATTCAGTTTATAATTCTCCATCTCTTTAGGAATTCCCTTTTTTCTCTCTATCTTATAGCATCAAGTTATTGGAGTTGTGTGCATCAAATTTGGTGTCAAAAGACCCGTCCAACACTTATTATAAATATATTCATTCATAGACAATCTTGGTTAGATGTCCACATTTTAACCTGTAGCAATGTTAGTTTAGCTTGTGTGTCCCAGGCACCATGTAATTACTCTGAGTACACAGACAGAATTATAAAATCATAATGGCACTCTCCTAGTACACCATCAAAGTGATGCTAAAGGATTACAAAACTGGTTTTGTTGGCAGCAATTGGAGAAGAGGAGTCTGCAGATGAATTGATCTATGGTCTCTGCTATTATTTTAAGCCTTCTTTCATGTGGGAGGGTTTGGAGCCCGAGGGAATGACACTAGTCACAAATTTATGGCTCTTATGTTTTGGTGGTAAAAAATTAACATCACAAATTCTTTCATCAAAAAAATGATTTGAGCACCAGTTTATGTGCCAGGCATTGTGTTAGTTGGATTTGCAGTGGTGAATATATCAGACAAGGCAAGCTTTCCTGAAGCTGGCTGTGTAGTGGAGAAGATGGGGCCGTACACAAGCCATCCTAAGTGTGCTGTGTGGGAGGATACAGGTGGCACAGGCTGCTGGAGGGACAGCTACTATAAGCCAGGGGAATCCTCAGAAGCTTCCTGGAAGAAATGATATATACGTTGTGACATAAAGGGAATGAGTATGTTCACCAGGCAAGCAGAAGGAGGAAGAGCATTGCAGGCAAAGGAGATGGCATGTGTGAACGTCTGCAGATGAGAGAGCACAGGGCACATTTGAGAAACATACACGTGCTGTTTGGCTGAATCATGGGAAGAGGTTGGGAATGGAACTATGTGAGAGACAAGGCATGGGAGGTAGAGAGGTACCAACATCAAGGGTTTTAAAAAGGAATTTATCTTTTTCCTAAAACCAACTGAAAGCTGCTGGGCATGGTGGCTCACGCCTGTAATCCCAGCACTTTGGGAGGCTGAGGTAGGCAGATCACCTGAGGTCAGGAGTTTGAGACCAGCCTGGCCAACATGGTGAAACCCCCTCTACTAAAAATACAAAAATTAGCTGGACGTGGTGTGTGCCTGT
Organism: Pongo abelii; assembly: GCF_028885655.2. Taxonomy (NCBI): domain Eukaryota; kingdom Metazoa; phylum Chordata; class Mammalia; order Primates; family Hominidae; genus Pongo; species Pongo abelii. The sequence continues at coordinate 24,413,627 of NC_071990.2, read as the reverse complement.
AATCCTACTTGGGAGGCTGAGTCAGGAGAATCGCTTGAACCCAGGAAGCAGAGGTTTGCAGTGAGCTGGGATCACACCATTGCACTCCAGCCTGGGCGACAGGAGTGAAATTCTGTCTCAAAATAAATAAAACCAACCAAAAGCTATTGAAGGGATTTCATCAGGGAATTGACACAATGACTCTTATTGCTGCAGCAAGGTTGGAGGCCAGGCGACCATGTGTTGGAGGTAAATGTGCCACTCATGATGGGAGAGGCTGTTGAGATGGTGGAAGGATTAGATTTGAGAAACAGAGCTTAGCAATTGAGTGGATGTGGGGTAATGAAGAAAGATTAGCTGGATGATTTTTGAGTTTCTGGCGTGGGCTACTGGATAGATGGCATTCCCTTTCATGAAAACAGGGGATACAGTTTGTTTTTTTTTTTTAATGGCGGTGACAGGCAGAGATATTTGAAGCATTAACTTTTGACTATTGAGCCAGCCTAAATGTTAGAAGATGCACAAAACTGGAACTCACTGTGAGTGTCTGTGCATGTGCACGCGTGTGTGTATGTATTTCTTTGATATGTGTTTAGTGTTGTTCTAAGTACTTTACAAAGATGGTATAATTTAATCCTCACAACAACCTTATGAAGTAGGGATTGTTATTATTCTGATTTTACATGGGAGGAAATTGATAATGAAGACATGTTTCTCAAGAGCTCACAGACGAGGGACTGTGTGTTCATATATTGTGTGTTAATGCAGAAGGAAGCATTTCCTAAGAATTAATGCAATTTAATTAAAAGATGATCATTCAGTGTCTTTTTGCACTTGAAAGGATGTTTGTGGGAGTGAAGGGTTTTAAAATTTTTTCATACCTTGATTTAATGATGATAAGAAGGATAAAATATATAAGAAAGACTAAAGAATTAGGAAGTGAATCCAGAAAAGGGATAAAATATTCTTTTTCCTTAATAGTCTTTTTTTTTTTTTTTTTTTTTTTTGAGACGCAGTCTTGCTCTATGGCCCAGGCTAGAGTACAGTGGCGTGATCTCAGCTCACTGCAACCTCCATCTCCCAGGTTCAAGTGATTCTCCTGCCTCAGCCTCCCAAGTAGCTGGTATTACAGGTGCGCATCACCACACCCAGCTAATTTTTTAATATTTTTTTGGTAGAGACGGGGTTTCACCATGTTGGCCATGTTGGTCTTGAATGCCTGACCTCAAGTGATCTGCCCACCTCGGCCTCCCAAAGTGCTGGGATTACAGATGTGAGCCACTGTGCCCGGGCCTTAATACTCTTCTTTAACAAGTCATCATTAGTCACAAAATATTGCCTGGAATTATTTTAGTTGTATTCTCAATTGACATTTTTTTTTGGCTTTGCGAATATTCCCTATAGGACAGGATATTTATGTTGAATGTTTCCAATACAGTGCTTGAAAAGGCTTTGGCATATCTGCTTATAAAAAGGCTCCCATAGGAAACCAAAAATATTTTTACATGGAAATTTATTACAGAGTGTGAAGAGATTAGAGACAGATATATAGAGCTGAGAATCACTGAATGCATTATTTATTTATTTATTTATTTTTATTATACTTTAAGTTCTGAATGCATTTTTAAAGTTTTTACTGTGCTACTGTCAAAGGGCCATTTGGTTTCTTTAGCTGTTTTTTCCAGATATTTTGAGTAACATTTACCAAGTTACTAAGCAAAAAATTCAACTTGAAGGATTGGAGGAAGATAATAGGGAAGAGCATCATGTGTTGGAGACAAGCTACTTTTCTCCCCAAGATCTCAAGGTGTCAGTTATTTGATCTCTATGAGCCTCATGTTCCTTATCTAAAATGTGAAAATAATACTACTATCTTTTAAAAATTATTGTGAGGATTAGAAACATATAGGTATGTGTTTAGCTCCTAGCACTGTACCTAATACATATTTAGAATTCAGTAAATGGAAATTATGCCATGTTGTTGCTGATGTTACAAAGGGCCACATTAATTGAATAGCTCATAAGTGAAATAAGACAGGGTTTACTTCTTGAAGACTGGGTATTTGGAAAAAAAAATTAAAAAAAAAGAAGGCAGGGATCACTGAAAAAATTAAAAAAAAAGAAGGCAGGGATTGGCTGCTTTATCAGGCTGTGACTAAAAGGAGAAAATGCAAATGCACATTAAATGTAAATGTAAATGCTTGGTCAGCTACAAATCCCTCTACAGATGTTATGTGATACTTATCTTTACTTATGAAAGAAGTAATCATAGAGTGGATGTTTGATAAATACTTGAGATCATTATTATATAAATATATGAAAAGGAAAATATTTCAGCAAATAAAATAGCACATAATATACTTCTATGTGTGACTGGATCTTGGAATTGTTCTTCAAATATTTAGGGTTTGCATAATTTCACAAAGACTGAGAGATACAGAGAGAGTAAAATACACATGTGATTTAGCCAAGACTTTTCCTTGCAGTAAGTGGAAAAAAAAAGAAGTCTCTGCTTCATTTTAGCAGAAAAAGAATTTTTGAAAATATGTTAAATATCCTTCAAAATGTCTGATGGGGCTAGAGAACTAAGTTGAGAGAATGAGCAGCCAGGAAATCAAGACAGCCAGAACCCAGATTACACTATGTCACCAGGACCAAGCCATTAAAGACAGTCCTGCCACCACCATTGAACAGTGGAGACATTCAGATTTTTAGACTACTGTCCCCAACTTTTGACAGTGGATATTGTAAATACTTCCTCTAGAACCTGGATTTGGTTGCTGTTGATGGCATGGTTATACCTGCTTTGCTTTGTTGGGCCATCAGTACTGGCATAAAAGCCTGGGTGGGACTACTGGGCCAGGCTGGGTGATATGGTTTGGCTCTGTGTCCCCACCCAAATCTTGTTGTAATCCCCATAATCCTCACATGTGGAGGGTGGGACCAGGTGGGAGGTGATTGGATCATGGGGGAAGTTTCCCCCATGCTGTTCTGCTCATAGTGAATATGTTCTCACGAGATCTAATGCTTTTGTAAGGCAGTTTTCCTTGCTCTTGCTAACTCTCTCTCCTGCTACCATGTGAAGAAGGTTGTTGCCTGCTTCCCCTTCTGCCATGATTGTAAGTTTCCTGAGTCCTCCCAGCCATGCAGAACTGAGTTAATTAAACGTGAGTTAATTAAACCTCCTTTGTTTACAAATTACCTAGTTTTGGGTAGTATCTTTACAGCAGTATGAAAACAGACAAATACAGTGGGCTTGGCTGCAATAGGCTGACAAAGTGAACACCTGGCCTTTTTACCTTCTGTAGGTGGTGGTGGTGTGGTGGGATCTGCTTCCCTGCCAGACTCATATGGCTGGAATTCTATTCAAATAGAAAATGTATTCAGATGCTGGAAAGCTGAAATATGACAAATACTTACTATACATCCTTTGATGGTCCAATAACCACATATCTTTTGTTTCTGCCAAAATTAATGCTGCTAATTCTAACGCTTTTGAAAATACCCTCCTCCTCTTCAGGAGGAGGCAACCTAAAGTCTCATTAATTATCGCATCCTATCTGACTTCTCACAGGGCACATCTGCCTGGTGAATGGCTTTATGCGCTTTGAAAAGACTTTGAGGAAGACTCAAAGCAGTTACTTGTGATATTTTTGTAGGATCCTTTGGCAAAGTACCAGGCCTTCCCTTCAATTATGGGGGCTGTCAGGTCTGGTAATTGACTGTGGGGTAGAGATGACTGATAGTTTACATCAGGCCACTATTTACATGATCTAGCTATTTTTTGTTACACAAATCAAGTAGAGGGTTGTACAAGTCTTTTAATCTTGGGAATCTCATGATCATTTAGTCACCATCATAAAATCCATTGATTGTGGTTACCATGTTTGCTCTGCCACCCTCTTGGGACTGCTCTGCCTGCCTTGTCTCTGGAGAATAAGTGCTGCTTTTCTTCTTTTGCCACCCCAGGATCCTGATACATCGCTGAAACCAGAAAGCCCATTTCAAATGCAGAATCTTCCACCAGCATGTCTGGTCTAGGGAGAACAACTGCTAGAGCACTTTTAGAGTTGCTGGAGCAACATTCTTCACCAATATGTTTCTCAAGGCCTTGTGTGTTTGGGATCCTCACTTAAGTCACATAGATAGAAGATTAGTGGGTGGAGTGCTCATGACAAAGCCACTCCACAGTTTCTGTTTCCTTTAGTCTTTGGATCCCTTTCTCTAAGTTACCTGTTTACTGTAAACAGATAGTAAATATCTTAGGCTTTGCAGGCCATATAGTCACTGTGGTAACTACTTGACTCTGCTGTGGTAGCATGAAAGCAGCTATTGATGATTTGTGAGTGAATGAGTGTGGCTGTGTTCTAATAAAACTTTATTGGAAATCAGGAGATAGACAGAATTTGGCCCATAGGTCATAGTTTGCCAACCTCTGCTCTGAATTACCTTGAAGAAAATTTGGCATCTTAACTTTATTTAATGAGGGCCACCACAAGTCCTGGTTTTCGTCAACTAGCTAAGCAAAAATTCAGAGCTATGCAAGATAACGTATTGTGTCCAGCATTTCCAGTAAGTATACCCATGACAAAAGAACAATACCTTTGTTTTTTTCATTTGACTCTCTATGTACAACCTTCAGAAGAGAGTGATACTTTGTCCAATGTTAGTTCCAGCTAGTTTCCAGTGAAGGCATTATCAGGGACTATGGAATTATTTAAAAACAAATTCCACTAATCGTGCTTCAGAATTACTGTACTCCAATTAGCAATAACTACAAACTAGAAGCTGGTTTTGTTTGCAAGGGCTATCTTCCCTGCTCTATCCTTGACTTTCCTCCTATGTTCCTTCTCCTCTCTTCACATCCCACTATCCATTCCAGTTTTGAGAGTCATAAACCTTCCTTATTCTCACTGCTTAATTAATCATGCCCATCAGTTATAACTCGTATTTCTGAAATTCACCCACTTCTCTCCACTTCTACCACCTCTACCATCATAACCCAAGCTACTGTACACCTTGCCTGATTTGCCTCAATAGTCTCCTACTCTGTCTCCTTGCATCCATTCTGCTTTTGCATTCTGTTTTATATGTTATTTCATTCAGAATATGGAAACACTAATCTGATCCTGTTACAATTGAGTTTAAAACTCATCAGTGACTTACCATTATTCTTAGCATAAAGATAAATGCCTTAAACTTAGCCTGCAAGACTTTACATCAATGTTTTTTGGACTTCAGGTCATGAACCTTCAGTATGTTGAAAATCAATTTAGGTAGTTGCGACAAATGTATACAAACCTAAAATAGAAGATATCAGACTGCACTAGAGGTAGCAAAGATAAGTACTGTTTTGTGAAACTGTGATTTTGGTTGCATGTGTGTGTGTGTGAGTTGGATTGCAACATAAGACATATTTCTTACTTTGAGGTCTGGTCAATAGAAGTCTGAAAGATACTATGTGTGTTCTGGGGTCTTCATACCTTTCAGGATCCACACGTCTAACACTTCCTTTTGCTCTCTTTTCTCTGACCTTGCCACCCTCTTTCAAGAAGTGGACCCTGTTTTTTCTCTCTGGGAACCTGGATGGGACTTGGGACTACTTGGAAGAATAAAATGCAATGGAAGGGACACAGCATGACTTCTGGCCTTTCTTCCATCCACAGCATACCTGTGCTACCTCTTATCTCAGGGCCTTTGCACATGGCTGTTCTCTTGAGCTTGGAACATTCTCCCTCATCCTTCTTTTTGCCTTTTTTTGCTCATATTTACCCTAGCGCCAGTGTCATTTCCTCAGGGAAGTCTTGTCTGATTTTCCTAACTAGGTCAGTTCCCCATTATTGATATACATCAGGCCTTTCTCCTTTGCAGCACTTGTTACAGCTGAATTTTACCTTTGTGGGGTTGTGTAGCTGAAGTCTAACTCTCCTCCTAGATTGTAAACTCCAAGAGGTGAGATACCATGCCTGTTTATACTCATTTTTATACCAGCCCAGCATCAAACACAGTGTCTTGTGCACAGAAATATGTGTGTGTGTGTTTGTGTATTTAATGAATAGTGATCATGCTGTTTTCCTAATATATGAAAATGGCTGTAATGAGTTTTTGCTTTAAATACTACTGTTCTTTTATGTTTTAAATTGCTTAGTTTTTTTAAAAAAACAAACTGTTCCAATTATTAAGACTACATAATAAGTCACCCCAAAACTTAGTAGCCTAAAAACTATGACTTATTCTGTACCTGGATTCCTGTGTGTCAGGAATTCAGGGAGGGTGCAGCAGAGATGCCTTTTCTTTGCTTCACGATGTCTGGAGCCTTAGCTGGAGATCTAAAAGCTGTAGGCTGGAACAATCTGAGGGCTGTTACACATGCATGAGTGGTGACTAATGTTGGCTGTCATTGGGCCCTGGTTCCTCCTCTTCACCTGCCTTTTCCATGTGGTCTCTTCTTGTGGGCTAGATTTTCCTTCCTTACAGAATGGTGGTGGAGTTCTAAGCTGGGAGCAGGAAAAAAGAGGGAGACAGCGAGGAAAAGATGCTTGGACATCACGCAGCATCACTCCTATTGCATTCTGTTCTTTCAGGCAGTCCGAAGTCCTATCCAGGTTTTTGGGGAGGGGAAGTAGATTCCATCTCTTGATGGGAAGTGGCAAGATTATAAAAAAGAATGTGAGCCAGAAATATTGCTGTGGCCATTTTTGGAAAATACAGTCTCCCACACTGGGAATGTATTTCAATTACAATTCATTTAGATATGTAGCTACCACATGCCTTTAGATGTCGGTATATTTGATGATTACTTTGTGAATTTCACACAGGGTCTCTTCCTTTCCAAATATCTTATTTTTAAGCCTCCTGAAATGAAGAACTGATTTTTCACCTAATTGCTTTCAGAATTAAATACACTTAAAAAATAGTTGTGCAACATGTTTATTCCAATCTATAAATAATTTCTCCTTCTTGGTTTTCTGGTTGCTGAGGAAGCAACACTTTCTTTTGGAAATTTTTTCGTGGAGAATTACCAATATTGGAAAAAGAATATGCAGAAGCTACTTAGTTTGATCTCCTGAAATATAATCTGTCATCAGAATCGAGTAAAAATATATTACTACTTGTACAGTTTAATCTGATAAAGCTGTATACTCACACGCAGATAATCTAAAAGAAGTTACTTTATATAATTATAAAAAATACTTAAAAGCATTTAGATATTTCTGAGTATATCCAAATATTTCTGACGAGATTCAAATATATGTTTAGATATAATAAAGATTAATTCTAAATATAATTATTCAATAACTTTTGTGCTTTAGTATCTCATATCAAATAAAGGATTAGATTTAAAATATTACCATTTTATATATAATATATGACCCATTCTAGTCCATATCATCTATTCCTGTCCTAGCTACTCAGGAGGCAAAGGCAGGAAGATTGCTTAAGGCCAAGAGATCAAGGTTGCAGTGAGCTGTGATTGTGTTACTGAACTCTAGCCTGGGTGACAGAGCAAGATTGTGTATGAATTAAAAAAAAAAAAAAGGTATATATAGACAACTTAAAAAACTTCAAACTAAGAATTAATTTTGATTTATTAACACTGTATAAGCAATGGCTCGATGCACTTTAAAGGGTTGAGTGGAGAGAGCTATGGGAATTATACGTTGTCACCAGAGGGAATTCTCTTCCCGTCTTCCAGTTAGATAGGAAGGATTTTACAGAAGGGGCGATATTTCATTAGCTGTTTGAGTGAAAGAAGGAAGATACCAGGAAGAGCTGGAAACAAAAGAAAGCAAATATATGTCTTTATCATCCTGGAAGGAACAGGGAAGAAGCCTTCATTTTTTTGCCTTTTTTTTAGTTTCAATATTCTTTTTCTCCTCAAATATTGTAGTTTTAAAGTAAATATCCCAGTTGCTTTTTATTATAATTCATCTATAAATGATAAAAATGCCTAGTTTCTAAAACTGCAATTTAAGCCTTTTTGGCACTACTCTGCTGGGTAAGGGTTCATCGCAGTATTGAAAAATATGATTAAACCACAGCCTACCTAGCCTTCTCTTATTCAGATAGAATAACTTCAGTTTCAAACATCATTCCCCATGGATCCTGTTTCTCCATCCCTCAGTTGCTATGGCTGCCCACTCTTTCCTTTCCAAGTTCTCTCTGTCCCCCTTGAGCTGTGGGATCCTGTGTAAACATACTAATCTTGAAAGAGATGAAAGAGTATTGAATGGCGAAGATAGTCTGCCTTGCACACTAGCAAAGCGAATTTACAAGAGAAAAATTCTTTCAAGTGTTCTTTGTGGTGGTCCATTTTAAAAGGTTTTCTGATAGTTTTAGAGGCCAAATTCCTTCTCCTTTTGAAGCTAGACAAAATGACTTTTTAGAGCAAAGTTGCCCAAACAATATGTTTGTACAATGTGACCTGACCCTTTACTTTGGTTTATTATTGTACTCCCCTGGGTGTGAAGATTGAAATTTATCTTTTGATACATATGGCAGGTTTCAGAGTCTTTGGAACAGTACATGTAGAAGTTACATGCCCGGGGTTGTTTGGTAGTTGGTAACCTGGAAACGTAATTGCCACAACAAGCCTTCCAAACAGTTATTCTTCTGAGTGCTCATAATGAAAGTAATACCAGGAGGGATCAGCCAGGAATTGACTAGACAGCCCTTGCAAACAAAACTGACTGCTACGTTTTGGTTATTGCTAATTGGGGTACAGTAATTCTGACACACATTTAGTGGAATTTAAAAAATAATAATTCTACAGTAGTCCCTGATAATGGGTTCACTGAAGACTTTAGTTGGGACTAACACTGGATGGAGTATCATTCTTTTTTCATTTGAGGGGTAAAGTAGCTAATTTTTTCTTTGTATCCAAGAAAGTATAAGAGACTTGCTTTCTTAAATAAATGTGTTTTTCCTCCAGTATTTCATATCATGCAAGTATTACAATTAAATGGAAAGGAACACAGTGTGGATATTTGAACACAAGCCTCTCCCTGCCTGCCCCCTTTTTTATTCATTCATATCTTCATTTTGGTATTATAAAGATAAATGCTGATAGAATAGAAGATAGTGCAGGAAAGAATGTTTCATGTGGGATGGATTTTGTGTCATCTCATGGATTCCTTGAATTATTTGTATTGAATGTAACTAAGGCACAAAGCAAGCTAGGCCTCTTGTTGCAAAACTTAGATGAATCATGGAAATGGGTAGCTTGGTTCTAACTCTAATTCCCCATTGTGTTTGGAACATTGGATAGCTAATGTTAAGTTGTTGCCCAAGTTGCCTGTCTGCATTGTATTCCAAGTTATTACCATTCTTTCTTACCTTACCGTTATAATTTTGGGATTGCAGGGTGAAAATGAGGAGTTGAAATGAAATAGGATAGCAATGGTATATTTTTCAACTACTCTTTCAATAAACCTAAGTTTAAAAGAGAGATTTAATTCAGCTTGTTTTTCTTCTTAATATTGATACTTATATACTCAGGAAAACAAACAAATGATAAAGTCTTTCCAGGAAGTCTAGCTTCTGTGCAAAGGGAACGAGGGTTAATGTTCTCCTTCGGTTGTGTTATTTTTTTGTGCATACCTCTTTGATTACATTTACTGCCTACATTTTGGGTGATTAAGCTTCTTTAGCCTGAATCATCTCTCCAAACTTTCATTTATGTGCTTCCATCAGTATGGAGGGTTCATCATTTTTCACCTAAATGCTTCTGTTTTGCATTGTTTATCATTGAGAGATGGCATGGCATGGTGGAAAAGACGTGAATTTTGGAAACAAACAGCCTTAAGTTTAAATCCTGATTCTGGGACCTATAATATAATTTCCTCTGTGGAGACTGGAAAAAACTAATGTTTATCTTAGAGCTGTGGTTATCAAGAAATATTAAGTAAATATCTATCATGTGTCGGATACATGATGTTGATGAAAAATGAGAACTATATGGCTCCTGCTTTCCAAGGAAGAGCTTGTTGTCCAGCAAGTGTAGATATGCGTACAAATAACTGTAGTAACCTGTAGTAATTGCTTCACAGTGTCTAATCCCAATGTTGATAAGCATTTCAAGGGGCATGCAATTAATATTGCGTGATAAGGGAATCAAGGAAAGGACACTTCAGAGAGGAGCTGGTTTTTGAAAAATCAGTAGTTCAGTGGACATTGAGGGTGGGTTTAAAGGCCAGGATTAGGGACATAGAAGCATAACATTTAGCAGCTGTGCTGGCTACTAGTTTGATCAATATACCTCTGGGGTGTCATTGGCCATGGGCCTGGGTTTGGCCCTCAAACTTGACGGAAGGGGACTCTGGCTATAACAAGTCCCAAAAGCAGGGATTCTCAACTCTTGGGACATTCACACTATACAAACTCCCCCTGTGCCCGAAGATACTCAGATACAAGTTATGGCCTCAATTAGTTGAACTTATAAGCCTTGCATATTCAGATGTCCGAAGCACAGCCAGTTTGATATTCCTTATAGTGTACTTTACAGAAATCGAAACTCCTTATTACCCAGAGATCTAATAATCGTAAATGTAAATCTACACAAGGGAATCCACTTTAAAATCCTCAGTTGTCAACAACTCAGTGCCAGTAGGCAGGGGATTTAGAATTACTCTGTGACCTGAGCAATAGGGCTTACCAAGTTTCTGTATATACAGAGGAGATGTATGCCCTTGAAGAAAGTCTTTCTTTGGTTCTTGAGCAAATAACATTTATTAGATATCTTCTGACACAGAAACTGTTCTTGTTAATTGTCAGAGAATTTCTACTTCACTTAGAAAGTGTCTGTATTTTCATCCATGCGAATGGAACAGCATGAATCTCATTTCTTTGTGCTTGCCATCTCTGCCATCTGTCAAAGAGTAACACATGTTGGGCATCAAAGAGTGCATCAAGCTAAATATATATTAAGCAGAGACTAGCAAATGCAAGGAGAAAGACAAGCACATTTGAGAGGCTTTTAGAATTTTTTTTTATTTAAAGAGTATTCATTTTGTTTACTAGTAACACTCCATAAATTCATTACAAGTTTATAATGTTGCCGAGCGTGGTGGCTCACACTTGTAATCCCAGCACTTTGGGAGGCTGAGGCGAGTGGATCACCTGAGGTGAGGAGTTTGAGACCAGCCTGGCCGACATGGTGAAACCCTGTCTCTACTGAAAATACAAAAATTAGCCGGGTGTGGTGGTGGGCAGCTATAATCCCAGCTACTCGGGAGGCTGAGGCAGGAGAATTGCTTGAACTCGGGAGGCAGAGGTTGCAGTGAGCCAAGATCGGGCCATTGTACTCTAGCCTGGGCAACAAGAGCAAAACTCCGTATCAGTCAATAAATAAATAAATAAATGTGTTTATAATGTTGATTGACTAAAAGTGGACTGTTGCCATGGAAACTAATTATATATATGAAATGCAGACACATTACATGCTGACAGTTGCTAAAGACCCTGAAGCTATTAGCAGAAATTAGTTTTAAGTAAGCAGGATTAACAAAGCATCAACAGCAATTAAAATAAAATGCTTATGTAAAGATCTCAGGGTTTATAGTCAAAAGTCCCAAGCTGGGTTGCCCGTGGCCTCAGTTTCCTTAACTGTGAATTGGTGATGAAAGCAACACTTGGCCTAACCTAGGTTTCCCTGTAATTCAGTTCACCTCATCAAATACATACTATCCAGTTAATTGTAAGTTTTGATAGTCCAGGTACCCTGACTGACTTGTTCATGGATACAGAGGGATCCACAGATGTTTGTCGCCTCCAATATGCCAGGTGCTGAGCTGTGCTGAAGGAATGAGATTATGATAGAACACAATCCTTGGGCTCAAAGTGAGCCCATCTATCTGGGGAGTAGTCAGCAAATACTGCAAGTAGAATACAGTATGGTATGGGTTAAATGAGGATGTAAATGAAAATTTTTATACATTCTTTTTTTTTTTTGAGACAGGGTCTCGCTCTGCCACCCAGGCTGGAGTGCAGTAGCATGATCAAGGCTCACTTCAGCCTCGATCTCCTGGGCTCAAGGAATCCTTCTGCTTCAGCCACCCGACTAGCTGGGACTACAGGCATATACCACCACACCTGGCCAATTTTTTGCATTTTTAGTAGAGACGGGTTTTTGTCATGTTGCCCAGGCTGGTCTTGAACTCTCGGACTTAAGCGATCCACATGCCTCGGCCTCCCAAAGTGCTGGGATTATAGGCATGAGCCTCCATGCCCGGTCATCATACATGCTTTCTATTGATACAAATGATGGTGTTTTTTTCTTCTGCTAGATAAATGTTGGCTTCCTTTCTATATCTGCTCTCTTTATAGTTAATATATATGTCACCCAGCTCTTAACATGCTTTGTGTGATTTTTAATTTTATGGATCATCTATAGTAAATTTTAAATTTTTGACTAATTTTCTACTACCCAGGGAGCTCGGGGGTGGGGGGGTCCTTCTATTGGTTGGTGTATTCTAAAAATGGAGACTCTTTTTAACATTTAACATTAGCTTGAGTCAAAAAGAGAGGTGGTAAGTATCCTGATGAAATGAAAAGGTCTGACTTCCTCCCTCCCTCCCTCCCTCCCTTCCTTCCTTCCTTCCTTCCTCCCTCCCTTTCTTTCCTTCCTCTCTTTCTTTCCTTCTTCTTTTTATTTTTCTCCCTTTCTTTCTCTCTTTTTTCCTCTCTTCTTCTCTTTTCTTTCTTCCTCTCTTTCTTTCTTTGGTTTTGGAACGTTACATGAAACTTGATCAATAATTTTAATTCTGTATTCCTACATATGTTGATAATAAAGAAAAATTATAGTAGTTTGTGGTCTGGGATTCAACATGGGTGTGGGGAAGAAAGAACTGAAATAATAGCAAGTAAATATTATGGTAGTAAGAAAAGAGAGGTTGTGACACTGAAAAATGGTTTCCCAACCTTTTAATTTTATTTAAAAACCAGAGACATGGTAAAATAAATGTGACTCATTTCTCATTCACATGTATAATATGTATTTTTTTAAAACAGGCCTTGATATTGTACTAAGGAATAAACTGCTCTATAGGCTGAGATGTGAATGTGATGAAGAAGAGAGAGTGAGAAGAATGTTCTGGTTTTTCTCTGGTATGTTATATTAAAACATAACAAAAATCCACTGCACCTGCTATATGTACCTTGAACTTGCAGAAAATTTTGTGGAATATGTTTGCTGAAAAATTCTGGACTAAGAGAACATAATGATGCTAATGTGACAAAAATTTTTGATTCTTCTTTGGGGAATAACCTCACAGAAATGGGGCTATCAGGTCTCTCTTGTGACATCTTCAAGCATGTGAGGGACGTTTAGTTGCTTAGAGAAGACAATAACCCCCACTTGTCTTTGCCAGTAGGAGCCAAGATCTAGGTTATTCTTTAAGGAAGACTGTTGATTGAGGCTTCAAGCCTCTCACATTTTCTCTAGATGGTGCAATAACTTACATTCCATGCTGATTTTCCTTTCACCCGGAGGACCTCATGATTTGCTTATTTACTGTAACATAAAAACGGTTCACAGAATAAAGATGGCAAATGTAAGTGAGTGCTTTTATTTGAGAACCAAGGAGAAGTGTGAGGAAGTAGATCTCATGCTCTGTTACTCCTAGATGGGACGTTTGAGTTTTGACTACAGGGCTCTGGAGATTCTGGTTTTGGATTATTCCAAGAGGAGAGGGCCTCTTCAGGGAAGCTCTGATTCCAAGGCATTCTCTGTGGTAGGCAGGCTGAGAGTAAGATGAATATGGCCTTACTCTTCATTGCATTTAATGTGAAATCCTTTCTTCTACTTGTGTGGTCTTTGATGTAGTTGAACTATTTGAGATGCCAAAGTGTCATAGCTCTCTCTCTCTTTTCTCTTTCTCTCTTTCTTTCTTTCTTTCTTTCTTTCTTTCTTTCTTTCCTTCCTTCCTTCCTTCTTTCTTTCTTTCTTTCTTTTTCCTTTTAGACAAGATCTTGCTCTGTCATCCATGCTGGAGTACAGTGGCACAATCATAGCTTACTGTGGCCTTGAACACCTGGGTTCAAGTTTTCCTCCCACCTCACCCTCCCGAGTAGCTGGAACTATAGGCACGAGCCACCATGCCTGCTTAAATTTTTAACTTTTTGTAGAAATAGGGTCTACTATATTACTCGGGCTGTTTTTGAACTGCTATCCTCAAGCCAGCCTTCAGCTTTGGCCTCCCAAAGTGTTGGGATTACAGGTGTGAGCCACTGTGCCTGGCCCCAAAGTGTCATAGCTCTTTGATGAGCTACCCTCACCCAAACAATCCAGGTAGACGAGGCAAAATATGAAAAAGATGGGACAAATAGGGAACAGACTTAGATTTTCTTGCTAACAAATATTAACAAGTGAGACCCACACAGTATCATAAACAACTTTTGCTTTTCCTTCTGCAAATCTTGATGGACCAAATACAGATTTTATTTCTTTATGTGTTTTTCTTAAAACAGTTTCACTCTCATTCATTTTCCTTTCTTAGGTGAATGTGTTTCATTCTAGTAGGATAGAGATTAGCTTACAGTGGGCTGATTAGGTAAGGGGGTGGTCACTGGGGCCATTGACAGTTTTAAACTGTTACTTTTTGAGAGCTTCTTACACTTTTTGAGGAAAAAACTCACTGAACCTTGAGCATTCTTCTGTATCTACATCAGGTGCTTTGACCTCCTGGATGGTGCAGTTTTGATGTGGGGGAAGTGAGGTTCTTTTGACCTAGCTCTACCCTTAGGGAATGCAAATATTTTTCCAATTAAGCTTGGTTCACTGGTTAACTACAAGCTATTGTTTCTCACTGTTCTGAGCTAATAAGCTTGGTATGTGAAAAAAGACCCCCCTCTGAATATTAGTGACAAAACCCATGACTGATTTCAGGGGCTAACTGTACTTTCTCCTCTGTTTTAGTGGTATGACAAATAATTACTTTAGTGTTAAATATAGTTTGAGTACTTTTTGTTGTTGTTCTTTTCAACTTGCTTCACAAAGTAATAGAGGATCAAATTTCTTTGAAACTAAAACAAAACCCAATGTAATCAACTGACAGAAGTTTATGCTTAAGTGCTTAAATATAGTCTAGTTACAGATGGAGACTGTTGCTGGTTGCCTCAGGTGGTAGTTTTTTATCACACTGTAATTACATAGTTGTGCTTGATTATTGGGAGAAGACAGGGAGAGAGATGAAGACAGGGAGAGGTCTCTTATGTATTAGATCTTTTATTTACATTAAGGTGTATTAAGCATTATATTCATTTAACTTTCCATTTTGAAATGATTTTAGAAAAAAGTTGCCAAACTTACAGAGAATTCTTTGTATACCTTACTTCACCCAGTTCCTTTGTTAATGTCTTGCATAGCCATAGCATAGTTATCAACACTAGAACATTTAAATTGATACAATTACCTAATCTACAGATCTTTCTAGAATTTTGTCAGTTTTCCCACTGATATTTTTTTCCTGGTCCGGGATCCAATCTAAAATCCCATGTTTTGTTTGATGTTCCTATCTCCTTAGTTTCTGCCAAAACTAGGTTGTTTTGGTAGAAAACTAACAAACTACCAACTACCTTGTGACTGTTTCTCAGTCTTTCATGACCTTGACAATTTTGAAAGTCAGTTATTTTTATTTTTAAATTGAGGCGGAGTCTTGCTCTGGAGGCTGGAGTGCAGTGGCATAATCTTGGCTCACTACAGCCTCAGTGTCCTGGGCTCCAGTGATCCTCCTGCCTCGGCCTCCCAAAGTGGTAGGATTATAGGTGTGAGCTACCATATCTGGCAAGTCAGTTATTTTGTAGACAGTCTTTTAATTTAGGACATATCTGGTGTTTTCTTGTGATCAGGTTGAAATGATTCATTTTTGGAGATGTCAACAAAAAGAGTCAAACTCTGCAAAATATTTTAAGAGGTTAATTCTGATCCAAATATGAGTGACCATGGCCTGTGGCACAGCCCTCAGGAGATCTTGAGAACTTGTGCCCAAGGTGGTTGGGGTACAGCTTGGTTTTATATATTTTAGGAAGGCATGAGACGTCAATCAAATACATTTAAAGAAATACATTTGTTTGGTTCAGAAAGGCGGGACAACTCAAAGTGGGGGGCTTCCAGGCTATAGGTAAATTTAAACATTTTCTGGTTGACAACTGGTTGAGTTTGTCCAAAGACCTGGGATCGATAGAAAGGAATGTTCAGGTTAAAGACAAAGGATTGTGGGGACCAAGTTTTATTGCGCAGAGGAAGCTCTCAGATAGCAGACTTCAGAGAGAGCAGGTTGTAAATTATTTCTTACTGGACTTAAAAGGGAACCTGGCTCTTAGTTGATTATCTCCTGGATCTGGAAAAAAAAAAAAGGAAGGAAGACAAAGGGGAAGGGAGATTCCTATAGAATGTGGATTTTTCCCACAAGAGACTTTGCAGGGCAATTTCAAGGTATGGCAAGGAAATATATTTTAGGGTAAAACATTTTTATTTTCTTCCTTGTTATGCCAGAATCAGATTGGAAAGTAAGTCATGATATGCAGGGTCAAATAAAACCCATCTGATGAGAATTTATGATGTGTAGGGTATGACTCCCCAGACCCCTTAGATAGGAATTTGGGCAAGATAAAAAAATCAGAGCTTAATCTTCAGGGAGCAAGAATACCAGGAAATGATGTTCCCTGTTCAGTGCATTGTATTAGAAGACACTGTTGAGGAAACATGATTGAAAAAAAAGTCTTTTCCCAATCCAGAAATTCTCTCCACAAAAGGTAGTAGAGAAAGAAAAGTGTTATTATTACACAAGCGTTAAATCAGAATATGACACCCATCACAGGCAATCCATGAAACGATTGCAAAGACAAAAAGAAATCTCACCCTTTTAGATAGCCAAGTAGAGGCTACCCATTACTTACATGTTTTCAAGATAAACAAAACTAGTCTTCAAGTAAGAGGACTTGACAGCATCATTTGTCACAAGTAATTAATTCATCCTAATTTTACCCGGTATTTGGGGTGACCATTTGTATTAGCTAATTTGTTTTTATCCAAAGGAAAAACAAATGTCTCATGTCTTTATGACAAGAAGTTTGGTTCCTACCCAGCAAAGTTAGGATCCTATCCTCCCACAGAGACTGAGAAACAGCAGTGATATCTCTTTGGCTTTTTGCATTTCAAAGAGATGACTGCTAGGTCCTTGAGTGGGACATTTCTGGGTCATAAAGTTGACAAAATTCCTAAGTAGTGTTTAAAATAATTATACAGATTTCACAAAGAGGACAAAGTACTTAGACTCTAGTATTCTAAAGCAAATGCTCTGATAAAAAGGAGGGGAGGGAGATCTCTTATTTTTAGAATTAAACCTCTTATTTTTAATTTGTATTTGTCCTTGCAGTACATGATGCTGACATGTCATATTACTGGTGAGATTGACTTTGATCAGTTGGTTACGGTGATGTCTGCCAGGTTTCCCCACTGTAAAGTTACTATTATTATTTCCTTTGTAATTAATTAACATCTTGTGGAGAAGATAGTTTGAGACTATGCAAATATACTGTTCCTTAATATTCATAGTTTCACCCACAAATTTTAGCATCCATTGATGGTTCTTTTCTGTAGTAACTGTTACTATGGTGTTTACCAAAAGGTGATTTTCTATTTTCATTATTCCTTCTACATATTAATTGGAATTCTTCTATATGGAAGAATTGTCTTCATTTATTTTTTAATGTATTTATTCAATCATTTATTTGCATCAGTATGGATTCTTAGATATTTATTTTAGGTGTTAAAATCTAATAACATCATTCATTTTGTTGCTTTGATTTGGCCACTGAGGACTCTTTCAAGTTGGCTTTTGCGTCTTTCCAGTATGGTCCTGCTTTTAATTTTTTTTTTTTTCATTTAATTACTTTCCAGTGCCACAAGATGTTCCAGGCTTGTCTTATATTTCTCCTTCTCTGGCCTTGGAATAAATTGTTTCTCCAAGGATCTCTAGTCCCTTTTATTGGAGAATGGTATTTAGAAACCAGCATCTGAGCATTAGGGGTGCTCCTTGCTATTGAGGTTTCAATGCTTTTAGGCCCTCTCAGTAGACAGAACTAGAAAATAAATGTGTGTATATAACTATACACACATACAAGTCTAGTTATTTCTGTATCTATTATGCATGTCTATATGCAAATAGGTATTTTAAACACTGAGTTTGTGACCGAGTGTGGTGGCTCATGCCTGTAATCCCAGCACTTTGGGATGCCAAGGTGGGCAGATCACTTGAAGTCAGGATTTTGAGGCTAGCCTGGCCAACATGGTGAAACCCTGTCTCTACTGAAAATACAAAAATTAGCCAGTTATGGTGGCAGGTGCCTGTAATCCCAGCTACTTCGGAAGCTGAGGCAGGAGAATTGCTTGAACCTGGGAGGCAGAGGTTGCAGTGGGCCAAGATTGCACCACTGCATTCCAGCCTGGGCCACAGTGAGACTCTGTCTCAAACCCCACCCCCACAAAACAAACAAACAAAAACCAAAAAATTGTGTTTGTACTGATACCTCCAGTTCTACTCCAGCACCACGGGGTTTATTCTAGTCTGCCTCAGTTCCTTATTTGTAACTTCTTTCTGTAATAGTAGGAAATCCTACTCTCATTATCCACATTACATTTATGTATTGGTTTACTTTTAATGTAGGTTCAAATAGTTTTAGAATTGCTAACCTATTCTCTTATGAGAAGCATTTGATTGACTAAAGTACAGTATGTGTGTACAGCTCTTTTTGTCCTTAGACTTCAGTATACAGTAAGAACACTATTTTCCCAAGCTCTTTGGGTTTATTTCTTCCTTCCCTGTCCGTTTATTGATTTGTAACACAGTTAGGTTCATTTGTTACTGTATCTTTCTATTTTGTGTTCCTCCTATATTTTGGTTGGTTTTAATTATTTGCCATGGTCCTAAAAGTCATAAGCTATACAAAATATATACTGAGAGAAGGGTTGCTCCTCTCCCTCCATCTCTGCTACTCAGTTCCTACCCACACACTACCCTTTACTTCTACTTATTTCCTGTCCATTCTCTGTAGGAAATCATTCTCCTTAGATTCCGGTTTATCCTTCCTGTTCTTATCCTATCCTTTTGCACAAATGAGCAGATACATGTATACATTTTCAAAATACCCTTCTTACCTATAGGAAGGGTACCATACTGTAGATAGTCTTTGGTACTTTACTGTATTTCACTTAACAAAATGTCCTCGGAAAATCTCTCCTGGACATTGGTCTAGGCAAAGAATTCATGACTAAGACCTCAAAAGCACAAGCAAGAAAAACAAAAATATTCTGAATCAAGGACCAGAGAAAAAGACAAACAAAACAAAACAAAAGTAGACAAATGGGACTTAATTAAATTGAAAAGCTTCTACACAGCAAAAGAAATAATCAACAGAGTAAACAGACACCCTGCAGAATGGGAGAAAATATTTGCAAACTATGCATCCCGCAGGGGACTGATATCCAAATTTACAAGGACTCAAACAACTCAAAAAAGAAAAAAAAAACCCACAAATAATTTCATTAAAAAGTGGAAAAATTCATGAATAGTCATCATTTTTCAAAAGAAGACATACAAATGGCCAAAAAGCATATGAAAAACTGCTCAACATTACTAATCATCAGAGAAATGCAAATTAAAAATACAATGAGATATCATCTTATACCAGTCAGAATGGCTATTATTAAAAAGTCAAAAAACAACAAATGTTGGCAAGGATGCAGAGAAAAAGAAATACTTATACACTGTTGGTGGGAATGTAAATTAGTACAACTGCTATGGAAAATAATGGAGATTTCTCAAAGAACTGAAAATAGAACTACGATTCAGTATGGCAATCCCACTACTGCGTATCTACCCAGAGGAAAAGAAATCAGTACATCAAAAAAGATACCTGCACCCATATGTTTATCTCAGCACTATTCACAATAGCGGAGATATGGACTCAACCTAAGTGTCCATCAACAGATAACTGGATACAGAAAATGTGATATAATACACACACACACACATACACACACACACACACACACATATATAATGGAATATTATTCAGCTGTTAAAAAGAATGAAATCATGTGTTTTGCAGCAACATGGATGGAACTGGAGGCCATTATCTTAAGCGTAACTACTTAGACACAGGAAGACATAGGAAGTGCATATTCCCACTTATAAGTGGGAGCTAAATAATGTGTACAAATGGACATAGAATGTGGAATGATAGACATTAGAGACTCAGAAGGATGCTGGAGCAGAAGGAGATGAGTGATGAGAAATTACTTAGTGGATACAATGTACATTATTCCAGTGATGGATACACTAAAAGTCCAAACTTCACCACTATGCAATATATCCATGTAACAAAAATGCACTTGTACCACTTAAATTTATACAAAAAACAACTAAAAAAACTAACAACAACAACAAAAAACCCAGTATGTCTTGGTAACCTCTCCATATTGGTACGTAAAGATCTTTCTCATTCCTTACTGCAACTTCAGAGCCCTCCATCGTATGGATGTGCTATATTTAAGCACTCTCCTATGTATGGGCATTTATTTAGGTTGTTTCTAATATTTTGGAATTATAAATAATACTACAATGAATAAAACTGTGAATATGTATTTTTGTCTCATTTGTTGGAGGTATATATTTAGAGTAGATTTATAGAAGTGGCATTGCTGGGCCAAAAGATGGGGGAATATGTAGTTTTGTTAGACATTGCTAAATTCCCCTCTGGAAGCTTTGTGCCAGTTCATGTTCCTATCATCAATATATGGGAGTGTCTGTTTCTACTGTCTTAAAAAACAAATACGTTGCCTTACTTTTTCATTTTTTGCCATCTAGTAGGTGAGAAATGGTATCTTGGTGTTGTTCTAATTTGCATTTCTCTAGTTGTAAGTTCAAACATTTTTTATATGTGTAAAGATCAATTTTTAAATTTTTTTTTAAAACATGAATTGCCTGTTCTTGTCCTTTCATTTTTTCTATCGGAATATAAAGAGTTTTTTTATTTGTATAAAGAGTTCTTTTTACATTAAGGATATTAATGCTTTATCTCTGATATACGTTGTGAATATTTTCTCCTAGTTTGTCAGTTGTCTTATGACTTTGCTTATGGTGCTTTCTTTGTCATGGAAAAATGATTTTTTGTTTTTGTGTTAGTCAGATTTATCCAGCTTATTGCCTCTGGATTTGGAGTCATAATTAGAAAGCCTTTGCCTATACCAAGGCTAAAGAGGAATTCACCCATGTTTTCTTTTAGTACTTGTATGATTTCATTTTGTACTTTTATATTACTATTCTGTTTGGAGTTCCTTCTTGTCTATAGTATAAGATATGGATCAAATTTTATCTTTTTCCAGAGATGCCTAGGCTACCCTGCTGTCCCAAAGCCATTTATTGAAAGTTTATCTTTGCTCCAGTGATTTGAAATGCCAGCTTCATCATATACCAAATTTCCATATGTACTTCCTCTGGTCTATTTCTGGGCTTTCTAGTCTATTCCTCTGGTCTATTTGTCTATGCACAAGTACCACCGTGCTAAAATTAATTTTTAAAATTATGGTTTAAAAATTATCAAAATTGTAGTTTAGAATAAATATAGTTTTTAAAAAATGAAAAATATATTGTCTCTAAGTCTAACATTCAAACAATTGGATTTCATATTTTAAAATTATCTTCCAGTTTTTCTCCATACATACATCTGTAATACAGATGTATGCATGTATGTGTGCATATATGTAGTGTTTTTGCCATGGAAAAATAGCTTTTTATTTTTACGAAGTCAAACTTGTGTCTCTCTCTCTCTCTCTCTCTCTCTCTATATATATATATATATATACACACATATGTATATACAGAGTTGTAATCATGGAATATTTTATACAAAGCTTTTTTCATTATTTTTCTCTTATATTGTTTTCCTTATATTTTTCATACTTGCATCGTCTTTGTCATCATTTTTGATAGCAATATATACTGTTTTATTGAGCTGATGTCATAAGTTACTTAATACAATTGTATTTAGAAAATTTCCATTGTTTGAGTCATCATCTTTAGGTATATAGCTTTTTTCCACATCTTAATTATTTTATCAGGATAAATCAGGCAGACATTTACTGTCAAAGAATATAACACATTTTATGCGTCTGAATACCTAATTCTACAGAGTTTTGAAAAAATATATTAATTTAAGATGTTATCAGTAAGGTAGTTTTGCCTCAAATTTCTTAGCATTGGACAAATGATTTTTGAATAACCTGTAGAATATGTAAAACTTCAGGTTTTCTTAAAGCACTCTGAATTTGGCAGTATTTAGGTATTTGTTTCTTACTCGTTTATCTTAATATTTCCATTAGTGGCAGTCCATACGGCTGATCATTCTCTCTTAGCTTCTGAAATGTTGCGCTCTCTTGGTTTACCCCTTACCATTGCACTCGCCTACCTCTCTGTCCGCTTTTCTCCTGAGTCCTGTGGAATTTTTTTCTCCTCCATTACCCAACCCCAAAGCTTGGTCCTGAACCATTTTCTTTGCTTTTTTACTCTCTTCCTTGCTGAGCACTTTCATTTTCATGGCTTTAAATATGATCAGTATGCTGATTACTCCCACATTTGTGTCTCTAGCCCTGATTTCATGGAGCCCCAGCCTGCCTGCATGAATGGCACCTCTATTTGGAGGTCTCATAGGCATCTCAGATGTAATGTCCAAGACTGAACTCTGGATCCACAGCCAGTGCAAATGTTCTTTGTCGCAGTAGACAGCATCGCTGTCCAACTGACTGCTCCAGGTCTCCTTCACTTACTAGCCACAAACTTCTTTCAGCAAGTTCCAGCTTCTACTGCAAACATGTATCTAGGCTTCACTCACTTTTTTTTTTTTCCCTCAGTCATCCCCTAGGAAAAGCTACCACCACCTCTGACTTGGATAACTCACCAGCCTCCTTTTTGGTCTCCTTGCTTCCAGTCTTGCTTTCTGCAGTCTCTTCTCCATGTGGCAGCTGGGGTGATGTTCATAAAAATCTGCAGTGGAGTCTAATTACGCCTAGGCTGAAACTCAGCCTTCTTTCTTTGGTGTAGGAGGCCCTGCACTGTGCCCGCGAGCCTGTCCTTCTCTCCTCCTCCCTACTGCACTCCAGCTACTCCAGCCTCCTTTTTGCTCCCAAGGCATATGCAGTTTTCTCTCTTCAGAGGTTTTGGACATCTCTGTCTTACCTCATGACTAGGTAATTTTCTTCAGAGCACTTTTCATAATTTGTGATTATGTATTTTTTGGTTTGATTTCTTATTTTTTGTGTATCACTAACCCTCTCTGTTATTTTGTGGGCTTCATGAAGGCAGGGGTCTTGACTATTTTATTTACCAACAAATACTCAACACTTAGTCCAGTGCCTGTCACACAGTAGATGACTGATGTCATTGAATGAATGAGCCCTCTCTGTGGATAGTAAATAAACTAGGAGGTACATAGAGGATTTACTGTAGACAGCTTCTGATTTCAGAATGTGGGGTGCCTCTTAGGGCCTGTCTCTTCCTTTGGAAGGGGAGTATCATGTATGGAAGGCTTTCTTCTCTGCATTAGGTTCTTCAGATGTCCTCAACCACTGCAGTAAAGGCTGGTGGCTGGTGTGGACGACTTGATTCTAGGAGGTTCCTTAAGGCACAAGTGCTTCGCTAAGGAGCTACAGAAACATGGGTTATCTGGGACTATTTATGGGGCTGGTTATTTGGAAAAAAAAAAAAAAAAAAGCAAAGATTGATATCATTTTCCACCCTGGAACCTTGCCCTTAAAGTGTGTTTCTGGAAATCAAAGTGTATTCCACTAGTATATCTATCAGAGAGGTATAGCTATTATATAGCAATGGGAAAAACGGACGTGAACTGCTGAGGCGGGATTAATTTGAGTGGGAAACATGCTCAGATTCTTAAATTTAGCTTTTAGTCCTATTCCAAGAAAAACTTATTTCTTTTGAAAGGTCTCAAGCACTTAGCACAAATATATCAGTTTTGGTTAAGGACAGGACACATTTCTCTACCTTGAAACCACCTAGAACAATGCGAGTTAGCAGCATCATTGGTCTGTTGCTGAACAGTTGTGACCATGTTAGGAAGGGTTTCTGATCTTCCAGACTTTTTTCCAACACTGACACTTGTTCAAATTTAATTACTATCACATTTGCCTTGTGAAATGTAGCATCTAGTAAGCAATTGAAACTGAAGTTTATAGATGATTATATTAAAAACCTAGCTGATCTAGTAAATGTTCATTTTTTAAAACAGTCATGAGAAGATTCCTATATTGGATTCCATTGATGTTCATAATGATGATTTGTTCCATTCTAGAGGTTCCTATTGCCTTAGCAATTGTTTGACATTTGGGGTTAGTAAGGCCATATTTTTAGTTTTAATTTTAGTGTTTTTTTGTTTTTGTTTTTGTTTTTTTTAAGACAAGGTCTTGCTCTGTTGCCCAGACTGGAATGTGTAGAGAGTAGCATGATCACAGCTCATTTCAGCCTTGAACATCTAGGCTCAGGTAATCCTCCCACCTCAGCCTCCTGAGTAGCTGGGATGATAGCAATAAGCCACTGCACCTAGCTAATTTTAAACCTTTTTATAGAAACAAGGTCTCACTATGTTGCCCAGACTGGTCTCGAACTCTGAGCTTCAAGTGATTCTCTTGCCTTGGCCTCCCAAGGTGCTGGGATTACAGGCATAAGCCACCATGCCTGGCTCATATTTTTATTTATTTTATTTTATTTATTTATTTTATTTATTTAGTTTTTATCCAAAATCTGTTTATTGAGATGGTTTCCCACTCATCCTGATTCAGAGTGCTTTTAGTGCTGCTTCCTCCTGAAGGAACATCCTTCTGTAAGCCTTGCTTTTCCTCCTGTAGGCTGGCAGAGGACAGTGGAGCCGCCAACACACAAAACTACCATTTGTGCATGGCTAAAGACGGTGATGATTTTATAGCATCCTGGGCATTTCACATCCATGAGGTAGGAATTGGGGCTCTGCACCAGGTGTTTCTTCTTGTGTTTCATCTTCTCTTCTGCAGAGGGATGAAGGAGATCCTTTGCGAGAGGCATGTTCTCATGTGGGTAGGTCGTCACTGCCGGAAAGGCGCCTGGCTCATATTTTTAATAGTTTAATTTTAAAAGCTCTATTTTTGTTCGAAATAACTTGTATTTTAATAACATGTTAGTATTTTGGAGAATGTGAAAACTTGGAGAGATTGCTGAAATGCAATGCCCTCATCCTGTAGCTGAGTATGCAAGTCACCCAGATTGGTAAAGTGACTGCCTCTGGAAACTCAGTGAGGAGCTGCGCTTCTAGGGCTAGGAGCTGACTCCCAGTCCAGTGCTCCTGAATAAGCCGCACCACCTTATTCTTCCCTTTACCCCTTTACTGTCTGTCATCCCTGTAAGCTCAGTGAGAGTGGGACCCTCTCTGTCCTCCTCTGCTGAATCCTCTGAAGAGATCACAAAGCCAGCACATTGTGGGTGAAAAACGAATATTTGCTAAAAATGTTAGCTTCCCTTTTCTTGCCACCTGTTGGTGGGTTCACAGCTTTCTTAGTATTTCTGAACGACTGAACGTAGATCATGTACAGTTGGCACATTTTCCAGTGGGAATCCTGGGGGCTAAATTATTTCCTTGCAGGTGGAAGCTGCACCCGCCCACACGGGCTGCCCGCTGCATACTCAGCATTGCTCACTTTTATCTTGCATTGTTATGTAGACACTGTCAGCTGCTCTGCATTCCTAGTGGAAAATTTACATTCCACTGCCTAGATATGTGTGATAACCAAATCCCATTTGGGAAAATAAAACAAAAACAAAAAACGGCAATGGTGAAATCTAAGTATGGTGTAGTAAGTTTAGAAAGAATACAAAAGAAAAGACAAACAATCCCCAAATACTTTTATTTATTTTTTTTCTCCAGTGCTTGGTTAGTGGCAGTTCCTGTAACTTCTGAGAATTCTCTTGAGTTAACTGGTTATTTTTTAACTTTATGGAGGCCATATTATTCTCTTAAGCATAGCATTAGGGAAACCCATGAGCATTTACTTGTGAATACCTTAATAAATATTCAAGTAACATTTATTTTCTTATAAGTTAAGTGCCCATTGCAAATAATTATTTTTAGAATAAGTTAGTACACTTGAGGCTTAACATTATATATTCAGAATGCTTAGGATCATCTGTGGAAATATTTCTGTGATGATATATTCCACAGAAAACAATGAAGAGAAAAATCAAACCAGAATTTCAATAGCTTAAAAATTTGTGGTACGAAAACTGATTAGAAGCATCAAAATTTGCTGAGAAGACTTAGGAATATAAACATTTATTTAATATTATACTTACATTGAAGAGTTTTCCAAAGAAGGTATTACTTATGATGGATATCTTATCTTCTGGGTCATTTTTAGGTTAAAAAAGAAATATTTTACTTTGCTTTGTTTTGAATAGCGTATCATCTGTTTGTTTGTTAATTTGGTTTGAATTGTTTTCCTGTCTTAGTGAATGGAGGTATTCATTTAGATCACAGTACAAAAGGCAAAATATGCAAACCGATGCTATGGTATCCATTATTGGGAGGAAAATAGCCATCTGAATAAGGAATGATAATCCACACTTGACAGATGAGCCCTAACCTTTCCTTTGGGAATCAGCCTATGTACTAGGTACAGCAACATGGGGACCAATAGGACCCAGGTAGAGATGAGTGGTTTAATCAGCTCATAGAAACTAATTGGACCCTTCTGGGAATGTTCCAGACAGCTTGTTCGTTATAATTAAAGACATCTTCTCTAACTAGGTTCTCACTGGTTAGTACAATTGGAATTAAAAAAAATATATTATTATATAACAATGCCAGTAAAGAGATTCTTTCCAAAATTTCTGTGGCTGGCCTGATTTTGCCACCATCCCTGGATTCTGGAATTTCTAGAAGTTACTGGGATTAACAGATTTTAATTTTCATTCCACTGAGGTGTTACACGCGTCCATGTGAAGAGACCACCAAACAGGCTTTGTGTGAGCAATAAAGCTTTTTAATCACCTGGGTGCAGGTGGACTGAGTCCAAAAAAGGAGTCAGCAAAGGGAGATGGGGTGGGGCAGTTTTATAGGATTTGGGTAGGTAGTGGAAAATTGCAGTTAAGGTGGGTTGTTCTCTTGCAGGCAGGGGTGGGGGTCACAAGGTGCTTGGTGGGGAGCTCCTGAGACTCATTGTCCAGGAGAAGGAATGTCACAAGGTCAATTGATCAGTTAGGGTGGGGCAGGAACAAATCACAATGGTGGAACGTCATCAGTTAAGGCAGGAACTGGCTATTTTCACTTCTTTTGTGGTTCTTCAGTTGCTTCAGGCCATCTGAATGCATATGTGCAGGTCACAGGTGATATGATGGCTTAGCTTGGGCTCAGAGGCCTGACATGAGGTTGTACATAAATTGTACTGTTAGCCTTATGTGAAGAATATTTGATAGTAGTCAAGGGGAGACAGACTTGGGTGAACTTGAGAACATGTGTGCTGCAAGGCACAGTAGGAAGAACCCTGGTTTGGAAGTCAGAAGTGGATTCATGTGACTGCTTCTTTGCTTACTGCATGACCTTGAGAGATGGGGAGGCTCATCTTTTCCCATCTATACAATTAGAGTAATGGTAACCTCATAAGGTTATTTTGAGGAACAAATGTGAATATAAATGAAAACCTTTTATAAATTCTGATGTGTTTTACAACTGTAAATTTATTAGAAAATAACTACCTTAGAATGATATTGTGAAAAGTCATAGTAACATACGGAAAGTATTTGATGCAGTTTTGGGCATAATATATGCTCAAAAATTGGTGTCCTAATTGTTGTTTAATTAAAGTATTTACTGAGCAAATTCTGTATTCAAAGCATCAAGAATAGGTTTTTTGGTGATAGATAAGGCTGTTTACTAAGAAAACAAATAAATATGCAGTCTACATAAATATTGATGCCATTGGGGAATATGTTAAATTTAAAGGTATTGTATAAAAAGTGTTGCATGAAAAATTCAGACAAAATGATTTGCATTTTGGAAGAGAGAAATTATCCAGCTAAGTGAATGGTAAGTGTGGTAATAGGAGAAATAAGGTTACAGTGTGGTAGGATGGGGTCAGCTCAAATATGATCCAAATAATCAAGTCCAGTCCAAGACACGAGGACATCATCTGAAGCCAGTGGCAGCTTTTATAGGTGTTTGCAGAGAGACATCACATGTTTGGGTCTGTGCTTCAGGAAGATGAATTCACACAGAGTTGGATGAGAGAGGAAAGATGCTAGAGGCAGGAATCCTGGTTAGACCATGCTAGGTGCAGCTCCTAGAGGATTTGTGAGGACCTGGCCTTGGGCTGTGGGGGCAAGTAAGAAGGGGACAGATAAAATAATTTTGAGTGTGGAGAGCTCTGGGATTTCATCAGTGGTAATGATGTGTCCTGCGGTAACATTTTCTTGGAACTGCTTTGTAAAAAAATGCAGGTGATTTATGAAAATTGAATAATGCAAAACAAGTTTCTTATATTTTAGTGACTCTGCTGAATTGATGACTGTTTAGGTATAGACAGACTTTTACAAATCTTAGTTTTAATGAAAAACATTAGACATATCCAGCTGAGTATACAGATTTGGTGTCAGGAGAAAAACCTGGACTAGAGGTAGGGATTTGGTTGTCATTGGCAAAATGATGTTGGTCATAAACAACATAGCAGGTGATAAATTTGACCAAGAGAGTGTTTGGGTTCAAAGCCAAGAAGGCAGAGATGGAATTCTGGGGGGGAAATACCAACATTTAATGTAAGCCAAGGAGGAGGAGTTGTTGGTATAGGAAACTGAGAATGGTCACAGAAGGGTGGGGTTCAGAGACAACATATTGCTGAACTGTGATGGAGTATCCAGTTATGCATTCCCTGTTAGTATTTTCCTTTGATACCATAGAAGATTATATACCCAAAATACCTGAGAGCTGTACTATTTCAGATTAACAATACTTACTTAATTTTCTGGAGTTTAATTTTTTGGAGCTCAATTTTCTTACATCCAAAAGAGCACAATACTAGAAAAAGATATTTTGGCATGTCAGATATTATATGGAATATAATGTTTTCTAAGATATAGCCAAGTATAAAAAGCATATTTATTTAAAAAAACACTTTAATGTAAATCCACTATGAAAATTAATCGAGAAAATGGATATTATGTTTCTTTTGTAATTTTGCATTGACCAAAAACATCTGAATTTACTTGATTAATATTTATCTGGTATATCTTTTTCCATAGTTTTAACCTACCCATACCTTGTTTTGGTCTTTTTTTAATTATTATTTTTTTTAATAGGGTCTCACTATGTTGCCCAAGCTGGTCCTGAACTCCTGGGCTCAAGCAGTCCTCCCATTTCAGCCTGCCAAAGTGCTGGGATTATGGGCATGGGCCACCATACCTGGCCTACTCGTGTCTTTATATTTAAAATGTGTCTCTTATAAACAGTATATAGTGAGATCTTGTTCCTTTTTCTAGTCTGCCTGTCTCTGTCCTTTAGTTGGAATTTTTAGTTCATGTGAATTTACTGAATTACTGGCATGATTAGAATCGAGTTTATCATGTTATTTGTTTGTTTGTTCCATCTAATATTTGTTTTTGTTCTTTCTTGTCTTTTTTATGAATAGATTCATCAAACATTTAAACAATTATTTCATTTTATCTCTCTTATTGGCTTTTTAGCTATGCCTCTTTGGGATTTTGTTTTCAGTAGGTACTCTAGGGCTCACAATATACATCCTTAACTTATTTTAGTCTGCCTTCAAATAATATTATGCTAGTTCTGTACAACAGTATAATTCCATTTATCTTTAATGATACCTTTGTGTTCCTATTAAATATTTTACTTTTATATATGTTACCAATCTCATGAATCGTCATTATTATTTTTGTTTTAAACTAGTCTTTAGGACTAATTTTTTTTTTTTTTTTGAGATGGAGTCTTGCACTGTCGCCCGGGCTGGAGTGCAATGGCACGATCTCGTCTCACTGCAACCTCCGCCGCCTGAGTTCAAGTGATTCTCCTGCCTCAGCCTCCCAAGTAGCTGGGATTACAGGTGCCTGCCACCACACCTGGCTAATTTTTTGTATTTTTAGTAGAGATGGGGTTTCACCATGTTGGCCAGGCTGGTCTTGAACTCCTGACCTTGTGATCCACCCACCTTGGCCTCCCCAAGTGCTGGGATTACAGGTGGGGATTAATTTTTTCAGTTTTAAAAATTACTCACATATTTCCATTCAACGTCCTTTTATACTTCTGTGCAGATCTAGGTTTGTATCTTGTATTATTTTCCTTGTTTGAAGAACTTCCTTTGCGATTTTTTGGTAGCGTGGGTCTGGCAACGGCCAGTTCACTAGGCTTTTATCTGTCTAAAAAAGGTCTTTGTTTGAGCTTCCTTTTTGGAAGATATTTTCTCAGGGCACGCTCTGTTGTGTCTAATCTGCTAAAGCGCATGGAATGAATTCTTCATTACAGATATTCTGTTTTTAGTTCTAGAATTTTCATTTGTTTCTTTAGAGTTTCAATTTCTGGGCTAAAATTCCTCTTATTTTATCATTTTTCCACCTTTTCTACTGAATTTTTTAACATATTTATAACATTTATGTTAAAATCCTTATTTGCTAATTTCAATATCATGGTCATCTCTGGGTTTGACTTTATTTCTCTTGATAGTGGGTTGTCATGTTTTCTACTTTATTTACATGTTTTGTAGTTTTGTTGTGTACTAGCCATTTTGTATGAAATTTTGTATAAAACTTATAGAAATTTAAAGTAGGTGATAATTATCCCCAGGAAAAAGCATGTCCCCTTCTTCTATTGGGCTGCTAGGGAAAGGAGCTGATCTTATAGTATAATCTATAGTTGAGCTGGGAACAGGCTAGGCTGCAGTTTTAGTTAGATTTAGTTTAGTAGTGGTTTCAAACACTTTGAGGGTGAAATCAGGGCTTGCTTTCTGTGCAACAGGACTTGGGAGTTAATATTGGTGAGATTTAGAAATCTGTCTCTACAATTAGTCCAGCTATTAGCTATTTACACCACTGGAGATTCTGTCTGTTACACAGCTTTCCACACTATGGGATTGCTTTCTCTGCTCTTTTGCCCTGCTCTTGGCTTTTGTTACACTTCTGTGCACTTGAAGAAGGCCCCATGGGGAAGAATTAGTGGGTGGTATGGACTTGCTCTACATCTGGGTTTCCTTGGTTATGCTGACTAACACAATCTGACTGTCTATGGAGGTTTATTCCTCTGCCTCTTGCGCCCCTGGGGATGAAAGCAGCTGAAGATTTCTTCTCCCTTA
The DNA here is from genome assembly GCF_028885655.2 of Pongo abelii. NCBI lineage: Eukaryota > Metazoa > Chordata > Mammalia > Primates > Hominidae > Pongo > Pongo abelii. The sequence continues at coordinate 24,382,261 of NC_071990.2, read as the reverse complement.
GAAAGTGTTCATCACTCTCCGGAATTTAGTTCGTCTAGACTTTTTTGCATCCTAACAAAGTGACATTGGCACTTTCCAATATCAGTTATGACACATCCCCTCAAAAATAGGGCCCTTTCAGTCTAGTAGATCTCATCAGACATCTTAGCTAGTCTTTCTCCCATTTAAAAAATAGTGATACTGGAAAAAAAAAAGAATGATTCTTTAAAAAATCTTTTTCAGAACGATCTATAATTTGGACGTATCTGGTGTATTGACTCCTTGATAAATTGTTTTCTAGTCTGGTGTCTTTTACTAGCCTTTGGCCCTTCTCATTTATCAAAAAGTGGTGAAAACTGATTCATTATTTTGTAAAGGATTTTGTTCTCTTTGATGCTGTGTGCTGTTTGTTAAGTAGTAACAGTTTCCTCTAAAATTACCATTTTGAGAACCTACTTTTCCTTAAATCCATACGATAAAGAAAATAGAGTTGCAGCTTCTTTGTGTAGGTTGGCTTGTATTTTGCAAATAAGAAATTTCACTACGTATTTTTCTTTAAATGCCTAAGTCTATCTCATGGACAGTCACAAAAATCTGACATGTATTTTTTAAAGTTATTGAAAATTGAGCTTTTAAATTCTATAATCAGTTCTTTCAAGAGGTTTGTGGTCATTACATTTTTGTGATAGTATCGTTTAACAGCATCCTTTCCTCACCTCCTTAGACAGAGTTTGTTTTTGTTTTTTGGACCAGGTTTTCAAGACGTGGTGAGTGCTGAGATTTGAGGCAGGTGGATTCTCAGAAGCATTCAGTTTACAGCCCCAGGGAGTGATATTGCCACTTTATTAATTAGTTCATGGAGCATCCCTTTGGGCTAATTTAGCAGGATTATTCCTACTTTTATAGGTCTAGAAATTGAGGTGTGAAGTGTTGAATTCGTTCATGTAAAAAGCTTTAGGCAATCAGTGTCAAAATTCAGAATTCCAGATCTTTAGTCGGTTACTCAGTTTATCAACCTTGATCTTGTTATTCCAAATATATATTTTTAAAGGAACAATTTTGATTTTATTGATTTTATTTTTCATAGCAAACAGATTAATCCAGCTTTTAACTTGAATGTTGACCCAGCTGTGATATTGACCTACTGTTATGGAATTTGTGAACTCGACTTAAATTACTTACGTAAACTTACTGGATTAACATGAAGCATTTTATTTTTGTATGGTCATCTGTGACATAAACACAATATAATCTAAATAAGATGTCAGAGACAGAGTGATATATTGGAAACAGCATGTGATTTGTATCCAAATTCTGCACTAGACTCCTAGCTCATCCCATTCCAGCAGGGTAAGAAGGGTTAAGTTACTTTTGCCACCTTTGACTTTGGAAATATTTCCAAGAAATATTTTGTCTATCTGTCTACCAATCTATCTATCTATCCATCCATCCATCCATCCATCCATCCATCCATCCATCCATCCATCCAATCCCCACTCAGGGGTTAGAAATGGGGTTTTGTCAGTCTCTTCAGCCTGCTCCAGAATGACTTCTCTCTCTAATTCACTCGGCTAACCTACTTCTCAATATCCAAATAAATTTAGTTTTTCAAGACAATGTTGAGCCCAGTGCAGAATCAAGACAAGAAGTCAGTCATCAGTGTGTCCTGCTTTTGCTTGGTGTTGATTCCTTCACCAAAAGACAAAGTCAAAGTACAATTTTGCAGTGATAACTTATCATTTGATTGGTTTCATAGTCACAGATTACACGCCAGTCAGCCTGCTCACCAGTGAACTCCATCCCTGGGTACACGGGGGTCTGAGTGAGAATACCTCATACTCCATCTCTAGGTGTCCATCTCCTCGTAATTAGGAGTGTTGATACTTAATATTACCCTCATATTTCAAGTAGCATTTCTTTTCTTTCCTTTCTCTTTTTTTGAGACAGAGTTTTGCTCTTGTTGCCCAGGCTGAAGTGTAGTGGCGCAATCTTGGCTCACTGCAGCCACTGCCTTCTGGGTTCAAGCGATTCTCATTCCTCAGCTTCCAAGTAGCTGGAATTACAGGTGCACACCACCATGCCCAGCTAATTTTTGTGTTTTTAGTAGAGATGGGGTTTCACCATGTTGGCCATGGCTGGTCTCGAACTCCTGACCTCAGGTGAACCACCCGCCTTGGCCTCCCAAAGTGCTGGGATTATAGGTGTAAGCCACCGCGCCTGGCCTGAAGTAGCGTTCATTTTTAAAGTGCAAGGGGAAGTGTATGGGCTAATAAGAAAATTGATTTAAAAATTCTAATTTATCATTATGTTCCCCATCATCTAAAGCCATCATGTCCCTAGAGTACCACCAATTGACCAACCCTTTATCCTCGATTAGGGCTCTGGAGAAGTTCCTCTTATACCCAGTTGATTTGGTTTAATTTTTTTTGTGTGTGGTTTATTACTTAAAATGCCTGCTAAAAATGCATTTTATATAAAAACTGGTGTTGTTTTTAAAAAGTATGAATCTTTTTTTATAATTATCTTACTTTTTGTTTCTTTTACAATTCAGGTATACTACTTTGAGTAGTTTTTCAGATTTGTTGTGTATCTGAAAACAATAATTTAGTTATTTTAATTATAGTAACTCAAGGAAATATAACTTCAAGATTAGTTTTCAATTCAACTTGTTAATCATGAACATTTGGGGAACATTTTTGCCACGCTGAATGAGGAAAACAATTATTATTTAAAACAGATGGTTTGATTGAATTCAAGTAATAATTTACATACTCAGAATCATATTACATAATTATTTCAACAATCATGTATTTTTATGAATTTCAATATATTGTTTATAGCTATGTGTGCTCTAAAGCAAAATAGCATGTTTTAGACAACACAAGATTTTTAAAGTTATTTATTTATATAACGTATTAACTTTTGCCTTTAATTCAATAACCCAACAAGATTTTAAACCATCAAAAATGAGTATGGTTAGAGAGTCACTCATTGAAGAGAGAACAGCAGAGCATCCTCTGTATGTGCTTAGTGCATTGCTAGGTAAGGCACTAAGGAGGAATTCTTAAGCCCAGGAGTTTGAGGTTACGGTGAGCTCTGATCGCACCACTGTACTCTAGCCTGGGTGACAGAGCAACACCCTGTCTCTAAAAGGGAAAAAAAATGATATAACCCTCACTTGTAAGTTCCCATTTGAAACAATCTCCATGATAAATTATTAAATTAAAAAAGCAAGATGCTGAAGAATCGGTAAAGCAGGCCATCACCATGTTTAAAAGTTGTATGTATATGCTATGTACATAAGATAATATGCATGTGTATGTACAGACTATCTTTGAAGGAATATTTCTAACTGGTTGCAGCTTGGTGATTAGGGCATAGGAGTGGGAAGGACACTTCTTTTTTACTGTACACCCCCTTTAACCACTTGAATTTTGTTCAGGTGCATGCATTACCTGCTAAACATTTTATTTTATTTTTTCTTTTGAGACAGTCTCACTTTGTTGCCCAGGCTGGAGTGCAACGGTGCCATCTCAGATCACTGCAACCTCTGCCTCCCGGTTTCAAGCAATTCTCGTGCTTCAGCCTCCCGAGTAGCTGGGACTACAGGCACACACCACCACACTCAGCTAATTTTTGTATTTTCAGTAGAGGCAGGGTTTCACCATGCTGGTCAGGCTGGTCTCCAACTCCTGACCTTAGGAGATCCGCCTGCCTCAGCCTCCCAAAGTGTTGGGATTACAGGCGTGAGCCAACACGCCCAGCCCTGTTAAACATTTTTTAAAAAGTCAGCATCACTTAGTGTGATGCTAGGTGTTAGTGTAGGGCTAAGAACCTGTGTGCTTAAAATAAAAAAAAGTTACTATGATTAAATTTTAAAAATTGTTATCTAGAGTATGACATTTTAACAAACATTTATTGTGCAACTCATGGGCATTGCCAAGCACTGTTTTAGGCACTGGAGAGTCACAGAAAAAATATTCATTCTTGTTTCTCCCAGAGATGGCATAATTCTACCAAGAATGGAGTCCCATAAATGACCTAGGGCTACTATTTGATTTTTAAGATAACTAGCAAAGTGCATAGAAAATAGTAGGGGTTCATAGACATAGGTTCACTAAAACTCTACCACTTATTATGTGTGATTTTAGGCCAATTAATTAATCAAGCTCCAGTTTCTTTAGTAAATTGGGACTATAGTAATACTACTTCAGGACAGTGTGTTGTTGATTGAAAGATATAATGCATATAAATTACTTAGTACAGTGCGTGCCATGAAATATAGCACAACTGTTACCTATTTTTATAAATTAGTGTTGTTTGTAAGTTTTCCTTTCAAATCATGGGGTAAAATCACCTAAAACTCAAAGTGCAAGAATCAATACTATAGTTGCTGTAGCAGGTTGAGACAGAAAGCACAAGAAGAATGAGCACGGAATGATTGGTGATAACTGAGCTGGGCCTTGAAGAACAGATGGAATTCCAGCAGGTGGAGAAATGAGGAGGGCGTTTTAGCCAGAGGGGCAAAGGCAAGGCGTGGATGCAGGGGATGTTTTGGGAATGGAGGGGAGCAGGCTGGTTCGACTACAGTGTGTGACGAGGAGTCTGTGTGGAAGTGTTGGTAGGAGATGAGGGCACCAAGTAAGCGGCGCTTCGTCCTGGAAGTTCTTGCAGGCCATGCTTGAAAGTCGGGATTTATCTTCCAGTGTTAAAGGTGGACACCAGACGGCAGAAGCCTGAAGAGAGGATAGGGAGGAAGTCGGAATAGGAATAATGAGGAGAGAGATGGCAGCTGTACTTGAGAGGGGCCGTAAGGTCAAGGGGGACATTAAAGACACCAGGTGGAGATGGAGGTCTTAAATGAATGAACAAGCAGAGACAGATGGGGACAAAATCAAGATGTGGGGTTAGCTTCGTAAAGGCATACAGTTCCTTCTGAGACAGGCAGAAAAGGAGAAAAATGGTGAGGATATAGATGAGGTGAGTTGTGGAGGGAAGGAAGGTTGAGGGGCTTTGTGTCTACTGGCTTCTATTTCTTGACATTTGGAATGAAATGCCCTGCTGAGAGTGTGTGTGCCTGGAGTGGGATTTTAGGGGTTAGCTGAGGGGTGAGGTGAGATGAGAGGTGAGGATTTGGACTATCCACTGTGGGAAATGGAAAAAAGAACTGTGGGAGGAGTGGAGGGCTGGCTGAGCAAGCTATACTGAGGTCCAGGTGATGGCTTGATGCTGAAAGCTGGTCTCAGGTGAGGGCTGCTCGTGGGGCCCCGTGGTTCTCTCTAATAGCAGCTGGGACCCTGGAAGCAAAAAGAGAGGCAAAGGTGATCAGATCTACCCAGTTGCAAGGGTTGTGGGAATCGAGGATGCTGGCGTGAGTGTACCTGATTCAATGGGGGATAGGGGAGAAAGTGAAACCTCAGAAAAATTGCTTGTGTCAGTCTTAAGAGAAAAGGGTGGGGTCAGGCACTGGGTGGGGACCAAGGATCAGAAAGCAGGTGCATGGGAATGGGAAAGGAAAGATGATGGAACAGAGTATGTTGGGCTGCAGGCACAGCACTTCAGAGCTCAAGATTTTATAGGATTATTTTGTTGTTTTTCAGAATGCATTGTTTAAAAATTGTCTTAATATTTTCGTAATAGTCCATGATTTCTGGGTTTCTTTTTTTTTTTTTTTCACAGATCATGAGCAGTGTGCCTCGGGCTTAAGGGAAATTTTTCTTTCTTGAGAGCTTTGTTAAGGGCTTATAATACTGCTAAAGGGTGAGCTCAGAGTTTACAGAAATGCTGAGAAAAGCAAGGTTTTAACAAAGGCACAGCAAAGTCTCAGGCAGTTCCCTAGAAACTGTAGATTTTCCTCATAGGAAAAAAAAAGCTAATATAAGCTTAGTGATTTATATATTTTTTCCTTTGCTTTTAAAGGTAAAACCAGTAATCCATAGCAGGATCAATGTGTCAGCTCGCTTTAGAAAACCACTTCAGGAGCCGTGCACTATCTTGTAAGTTGAAACCCTTTATACTTCAAGTTAAAATTGGCTTGGTGGTTTCCTTTTGGTTTGGAAGTTGTGTTGTAGTTTTCAAGGCATAACTGTTTCAGAAGGTTGGCCTCCTGTTTTCCAGCTTGATTGCAAATGGAGACCTCATAAACCCAGCTTCTCGCCTCCTTATCCCCAGAAAAGCCTTGAATCAGTGGGATCATGTACTACAAATGGTCACGGAAAAAATCACTCTGAGGAGCGGGGCTGTTCACAGGTATGTCAAAACAATCTTGTAAGCGGAGGAATTTTTGAATTGTTGAAGATATTGTCAGGAGGCTCCGGAGTCACTGGTCTGTAGATTTGAATTTTGCCTCCCCAGTTAGGCCCCGTATGCCTCAGTTTCTTCATCTATAGAATGGAGATATCCCTCATAGTGTTGTTTAAAATGAGATAATCCACATACAGAACTTAAAACAGTCATTGGCACATGGTAGCACATCTACAAATATTAACGATTTTTATTCTTTGATTTAGAGTGACTAGGCAAGCATAACTTTAGTTGAGAAGGATTTCTTGAAAGAGCTAGCCTCTTAACTCTTAATTGTCCTTTTTTTTTTTTTTTTTTTTTTTTTTTTTTAAAGGAGGCATTTGTGATTATTCGATAGTTTAAACTATTTGCCTAGGGTAAAAATCAGGTATCAGGAAGTATTAGTTCATTTAAAGAGGAGGCATAGAAAGAATAATTTAGTGGGGTTGTCTAAATGTAAGAAATCAAAAGCATTTTTATCAGGTTCCGAAATTTAAGTGAAGATTAACGTCATAGATTTAAATTGTGAAGCCTATGAAATTATCCCCTGATGGAGGCTGACATTTATTTTCCCTCAGGTGGGAGGGTTACAAATAACATATACATGTGCACAACATATTAAAAGTATGTATGTGTATATACTGCTTTAGTAGAGTACACTCTTTCAAGTTTTTGTGTTTTCATATACACACGATAAAATAGTTCTCAAATGATTGCATATTATGTCTTTCAGGTAAATGTGTATACAGATTAATGTTTGTATATTTACATATATTAATATCTACAATCTCATAGCCATTGAGATTTTAAATATAATTAGGTGTTTTAATTGAAAGGAATACTTTACATATGGCAAAAAATTCAAATACGGTATAAGTAAAGAGCATTTCTCCTACCTTAGACACGCCCAGTCCTTCTCCCTAGTACTTTTCAGCATCATCCCGGAAATATTCTATGCATATGTAAGCATATACATTTTTAATTTTATTTTTTTGAGACAGGCTCTCACTGTGTCACCCAGGCTGGAGTGCAATGGTGTGATCTCAGCTCCCTGCAGCCTCCATTGCCCAGACTCAAGTGATTCTCTCACCTCAACCTCCTAAGTAGCATGCACCACCACACCTAGCTTTTTTCTTTTTCTTTTTTTTTTTTTTTTTCAGAGATTAGATTGCATCATGTTGCCCAAGCTGGTCTTGAACTCCTGGGGTCAAGCAATCCCCCCGCCTTGGCCTCTCGAAGTGTTGGGATTACAGGCGTGAGCCACTGTACCTGGCCCATTTTTTAAAAACATAAATGGAAATACATACATACACATATGTATAAATACATATTTATACACACATACATACACTATGTATAAATACGTATTTATACACACATACACGTATGTATAAATACGTATATATACACACATACACGTATGTATAAATACGTATATATACACACATACACGTATGTATAAATACGTATTTATACACACATACACGTATGTATAAATATACACACATACGCGCATGTATAAATACATACACACGCGCATGTATAAATACATATACACACATACGCGTATGTATAAATACATATACACACATACGTGTATGTATAAATACATATTTATTTATACGTATACGTATGTATAAATAAATACGTGTATACAAACACCCCCTTGATTTTTTCCTATAATAAATCTTAGAGATTATTCTTATCAGCACAGATATCTCTATTTTATTATTTTTAATGACTACAAAGCATTTTATTTATTTTAATTTTTATTTTTTGAGATGGAGTTTCACTCTTGTTGCCCAGGCTGGAGTGCAATGGTGGGATCCCGGCTCACTGCAAACTCCACCTCCTGGGTTCAAGTGATTCTCCTGCCTCAGCCTCTCAAACAGCTGGGATTAGAGGCACCTGCCACCATGCCCATCTAATTAAAAATTTTTTTTCATAGAGACTGGGTTTCACCATGTTGGCCAGGCTGGTTTTGAACTCCTGACCGCAAGCGATCCACCGCCTTGGCCTCCCAAAGTGCTAGGATTACAGGTGTGAGCCACTGCACCTGGCCCAAAGTATTCTATTTTAACACAAAGTATTCCAAATCCTAATTTTTTTATTAAAAAATTTTTAGCTGGGCAACATCTCATTTTATAAAATACAATGAGTGTTCCCAACTTATTAGACCAGTTACCTCTTTTTTAAATTTCATTTTTTAATTTTAGATTCGGGGAATACATGTGCAGATTTGTTACATGGGTATATTTCATGATGCTGAGATTTCGGGTACAGATCTTGTCACCCAGGAAGTGAGCATAGTACCCAATAAGTAGTTTTTCACTCTATTTCCGTTCCCTCTCTAGTAGTCAACAGTGTCTACTGTTCCTATCTTTTTGTCCATCTGTACTCAATATTTAAGCTCCCACTTACTAGTGAGAATAAGTAGTATTTGGTTTTCTGTTCCTGCACTAATCTTCTTAGGATTACGGCCTCCAGCTGCATCCATGTTGCTGCAAAGGACAGGATTTCAGTATTTTTATGGCTGCATAGTATTCCATGGTGTATATACACTATATTTTCTTTATCCAGCCCACCATTGATGGGCACCTAGATTGATTCCACATCTTTGCTATTGTGAATAGCATGGCAATGAACATACGAGTGCATGCTTCTTTTTGGTAGAATGATTTATTTTCCTTTGGGTTTGAATGGATATTTAGGTCATTTCTAATCTTTTGCTATTACATGTGTATGTCTTTTTGTATAAGCAAAGTTTATCAGGATATAACAGTCTAGAAGTTGAATTGTTGTATTGTTTCAAATGCCTTTAACATTTTGATAGATACTGCCAATTGCCTTCCAAAGAGTTTATCCTAATTTATATTTTCACCGGAAGTCTATGAGCGGGCCTGTTTGTCATACTGTTACCTGTCTAGTAAAACTAACATTTAGTCTTTTCACTCATGTTGAGTGAAAATAGTATTTCGTTGTTTTTGGATTTTTATTTAATATACAACATCAACTATTGAATATTTCTTATGTGTCAGGAATTATTCTCAGTGCTTTATATTTTTGACTTAATTAACTCAGTGACCCTATAAGGTAGGTAGTATTTCCATTCTCTTTTAATAGACATGAGATGTGAGACATAGAGCAGGAAAATTATTTGCGCAGGGTTATGGAGATACTGAGTAGCAGGGCTGGGTGGGATTCAAGTCTAGTAGGCATTCTGGCTCCAGCGCCTGTGTTCTAAATGACCAAGGTACTCTGTAAGTAAATGCCACATATTTATATCCATTGTATCTGAACTGTCTGTCATGGCCTTTGCACATTTATCTTATTGATTTATGGGCACTCTCCAGGGGTCCCCAACCCCCAGGCCATAGACTGGTACCATTCCATGGCCCGTTAGGAACCCGACTGCACAGCAGGAGGTGAGCGGCAGGCGAGCATCACTGCCTGTGCTCCACCCCCTGTCAGATCAGCAGCAGCGTTAGATTCTCATAGGAGCATGAAGCCTATTGTGAACTGTGCACGCGAGGTATCTAGGTTGTGTGTTCCTTATGAGAATCTAATCCCTGATGATTTGAGGTGGAACAATGTCATCTCATAACCATCCTGTCCCCCACTCCATCTGTGGAGAAATTATCTTCCACAAAACTCGTTCCTGGTGCTAAAAAGGTTGGGGACCACTGCTCTAGATGTATTGGGGAAAATTGGCCTTTTCTGATGTGAGTTTTAAGTACACTTCCAGTTTGCATTTTCTTTACATTTCTTTTTTCATACAAATATCTTAAATTTTAATGCAGTCTAATTTTCAATCTTTATAATCACTATGTTTTATGACTTGCTTAGATCTTCCTTACTCCAAGATTATAAGAATATTCTCCTATGTTTTCTCCTTGTATTTTAAAATTTTATTTAAACCTTTGATTTTGTTGGATTTTATTTTGGTGTCAGAAGTAAAGGCGGATCTCAATAATTACAATTTTTTTTACATATATAGTTTTGACATTTGACATATACATAAATGCAAACCTACCCAATAAGTAATATAAAGGACACAAAGATATATACAGGTAATTTCATAGCCAGATATACCTATTCATACATATATTAATATGAAAAAAGTTACATACAGAAATAAAATATATTCAAGTAAAAACATAGAAATGAAAATATAGTTATGTTGTTCAAACATTTGAATACTTAGAGAAACTTCTTTTTTTTTTTAAACTTGTATTTTAGGTTCACGGGTACATGTGCAGGTTTGTTGCATAGGTAAACTTGTGTCACGGTGGTTTGTTGTATAGATTATTTTGTCACCCAGGTACTAAGCCTAGTACTCAATAGTTACTTTTACTGTTCCTCTCTCCTCCCACCCTCTACCCTCAAGTAGGCCCCAGTGCCTGTTGTTCCTCTCTTTGTGCGCATGTGTCCTCATCATTTATCTCCCCCTTGTAAGTGAGGACATGTGGTGTTAGGTTTTCTGTTCCTGCGTTAGTTTGTAAAGGATGGCCTCCAGCTCTTTCCATGTTCCTGCAAAGGACATGATCTCACTCTTTTTTTTATGGCTGCATAGTATTCCATGGTGTATATGTACCACTTTTTCTTTATCCAATCTACCATTGATGGACATTTAGTTTGATTCCTTTTCTTTGCTGTTGTGAATAGTGCTGCAATGAACATATGTGTGCATGGGTCTTTATGGCAGAATGATTTATATTCTTTTGGGTATATACCCAGTAATGGGATTGCTGGGTCAAACGGTAGTTCTGTTTTTAGCTCTCTGAGGAATTGCCACACTGCTTTCCACAATGACTGAACTAGTTTACACTCTGCCAGTAGCGTATAAGCATTCTCTTTTCTCTGCAGCTTTGCCAGCATCTATTATTTTTTGACCTTTTTATAATAACCATTATAACTGGCATGAGATGGTGTATCATTGTGGTTTTGGTTTGCATTTCTCTAGTGATAAGTGATAATGAGCTCTTTTGCATATGCTTGTTGGCTGCAAGTATGTCATCTTTTGAAAAGTGTCTGTTCATGTCCTTTGCCCACTTTTTAATGGGGTTTTTTTTTTTTCTTGTTAAGTTCCTTATAGATGCTGGATATTAGACCTTTGTCAGATGCATAGTTTGCAAAAATTTCTCACATTCTGTAGTTTATCTGTTTACTCTGTTGGTAGTTTCTTTTGATGTGCAGAAGTTCTTAAGTTTCCCAATTGGTAAATTTTTGCTTTTGTTTTGATTGCTTTTGGTGTCTTTGTCATGAAATCTTTACCAGTTCCTTTGCCCAGAATGGTATTGCCTAGGTTGTCTTCCAGGGCTTTTATAGTTTTGGGTTTTACATTTAAGTCTTTAATCCATCTTGAGTTGATTTTTGTATATGGTGTAAGGAAGAAGTTCAATTTCAGTCATCTGTATCTGGCTAGCCAGTTATCCCAGCACCATTTATTGAATAGGGAGTCCTTTCCCCATTGCTTGTTTTTGTTAGTTTTGTCGAAGAACAGATGGAAGTAGGTGTACTATTTTATTTCTGGGGTCTCTATTTGGTTCCGTTGGTCTACATTGTCTGTTTTTGTCCCAATACCATGCTGTTTTGGTTACTGAATCCATGTAGCATAGTTTGAAGTTGGGTAACAGGATGGCTCCAGCTTTGTTCTTTTTGCTTAGGATTGCGTTGGCTATTTAGGTTCTTTTTTGGTTCCATTTAAATTTTAAAATAGTTTTTTCTAGTTCTGTGAAGAACATTATTGGTAGTTTGATAGCAGTAATATTGAATCTGTAAATTGCTTTGGGCAGTATGGCCATTTTCATGATACTAATTCTTCCTATCCATGACCATGGGCTGTTTTTTCTGTTTGTTTGTGTCATCTCTGATTTCTTTAGGCAATGTTTTGTAGTTCTCATTGTAGAGATCTTTTACCTGCCTGGTTAGCTGTAGTCCTAGATATTTTATTTTATTTTTTGTGCCAATTATGAAAATGTGCTCCTGATTTGGTACTCAGCTTGGATGTTGTTGGAGTATAGGAATGCTACTGATTTTTGTGCATTGATTTTGTATCCTGAAACTTTTCTGAAGTTATTTCTCAGCTGAAGGAGCTTTTGGGCCGAGACTGTGAGGTTTTCTAGATATAGAATCATGTCATCTGCAAACAGGGATAGTTTGGACTTCTTCTTTTCCTATTTGGATGCCCTTTAATTCTTTGTCTTGCCTGACTGCCTTAGGAAGGGCTTCCAATACTGTGTTGAATAGGAGTGGCGAGAGAGGGCATCCCTTTCTTCTGCTGGTTTTCAAGGGGAATGCTTCCAGTTTTTGCCCATTCAGTGTGATGTCGGCTGTGGGTTTCTCATAGATGGCTCTTACTATTTTATGTTCCTTCGATACCTAGTTTATTGAGAGTTTTTAACTTGAAGGGATGTTGAATTTTATTGAAAGCCTTTTCTGCATCTATTGAGAAAATCATGGTTTTTGTCTTAAGTTCTGTTTATGTGGTGAATCACATTTATTGATTTGCATATGTTGAATGAACCTTGCATCCCAGGGATAAAGCCTATTTGATCATGGTGGATTAGCTTTTTGATGTACTGCTGGATTCAGTTTGCAAGTATTTTGTTGAGGACTTTTGTACTGATGTTCATCAAGGACAACAAACTTGGCCTGAAGCTTTCTTTTTTGTTGTGTCTCTGCCAGGTTTGGGTATCAGGGTGATGCTGGCCTCACAGAACAAGTTGAGGAGGAGTTCCTCCTCCTCAATTTTTTGGAATAGTTTCACTAGAAATGGTACCACATTTTGTACATATGGTAGAATTCGGCTGTGAATCTGTCTGGTCCGAGGCTTTTTTTGATTGGTAGGCTATTCGTTACGGATTCAATTTTAAGAGTTCGTTATTGGCTTATTCAGGGAATAAATTTCTTCCTGGTTCAGTCTCGGGAGGGTGTATGTGTCCAGGAATTTATCCATCCCTTTCGGGTTTTCTAGTGTGTGCATAGAGGTGTTCATAGTAGTTTCTGATGGTTATTTTTATTTTTGTAGGGTCAGTGGTAACATCCCATTTGTCGTTCCTGATTGTGTTCATTTGGATCTTCTCTCTTTTCTCCTTTATTAATTCAGCCAGTGGCCTATGTATCTTACTAATTTTTTTTTAACAACCAACTCCTGGATCCATTGATCTTTTGAATAGTTTTTCACGTCTCGATCTCCTTCAGTTCACCTCTGATTTTGGTTATTTCTTATCTTCCACTAGCTCTGGAGTTGGTTTGTTCTTGCTTCTTTAGTTCTTTTAGTTGTGTTATTAGGTTGTTCATTTGAAATCTTTCTAACTTTTTTTTTTTTGGAGACAGGGTCTCACTCTGTTGCCGAGGCTAAAGTGCAGTGGCATGATCTCTGTTCATTGCAGCCTCAACCTCCTGGGATCAAATGATCCTCCCACCTCAGCCAAGCAGCTGGAACTACAGGAGTGTGCTATTATACTCAGCTAATTTTTTTGTATTTTTTTTAGAGACGGGGTTTCACTATGTTGCCCAGGCTGGTCTGAAACTCCTGAACTCAGACAATCTGCCCAGCTCAGCCTCCCAAGTGCTGGGATTACAGGCATTAGCCACCATGCCCAGCCAACTTTTTGATGTGGGCATTTAGTGCTATAAATTTTCCTCTTAACACAGCGTTAGCTGTGTCTCAGAGATTCTGGTATGTTGTATTTTTGTTCTCAGTTTCAAAGAACTTCTTGATTTCTGCCTTAATTTTATTATTTACCCCAAAGTCATTCAGGAGCAAGTTGTTTAATTTCCATGTAATTGCATGGTTTTGAGCAATTTTTAAAGTCTTGATTTCTGTTTTTATTGTGCTGTGATCTGAGGGTATGTTTGGTATGATTTTGATTCTTTTGCATTTTCTGAGGATTGTTTTATGTTTGGTTTTGTGGTTAATTTTAGGGTATGTGCCATGTGGCAATAAGAAAAATGTGTATTCTGTTTTGGGATGGAGAGTTCTATAGAGGTTTATCACATCCATTTAGTCCAAGGTTGAGTTCAGGTCCTGAATATCTTTGCTAATTTTCTGCCTTTATGATCTGTCTAATACTGTCAGTGGAATGTTGAAGTTTCCCACTATTATTGTGTGGGAGTCTAAGTCTCTTTGTGGTTTTCTAAGAACTTGCTTTATGAATCTGGGTGCTCCTGTGTTGGATGCATATATATTTAGGATAGGTGAAATGTAATTCTTAATGTAATGGCAGATATGAGAGATTTGGTTGCTGCTCTCTTGGGACATGACCATTTTCCTTTAACATTAATAAATCTTATGGTTGGCCCCTCCTATGCATCAGTATATTCATATATAAAAAGCATCCCATAAAAATTTATTAAACTTGCTTTTTATGTTTCTTGTGTTTGTAGCAAAAGAAGAAAGTAGATTAACAACAGTTATATAAAAGAAGGCTAAAAATCATGAATTAGAGTTTATTCAGTGCTGGGCCAGGCGTGGTGGTCTATGCCTGTAATCCCAGCACCTTGGGAGGCTGAGGCGGGAGGATCACTGGAGCCCAGGAGTTTGAGACCAGCCTGGGCAACATAGCAAAACCTTGTCTCTATTAACTAAAAGAATATATTCACTATGTTTTACCTACCTTCAGAGGAAACAAGTCAAATCTTGGCTGTTTCCAGAGTCCACAGCTATGCTGGCTTTTAATTTCTAGCTATGAAATTACTACTGATTGAGATAAAACTATTTTGAAGAAAAGTGGAAAAATAATGCTTGGGTCTAGGCCATTGGCTCTCAAGCAGGTATGATTTTGCCCCCTGGGGACATTTGGCAGTGCCTGAAACCATTTTTGGTAGTCCCAACTGGGGATAGGGTGGCTACTGCTACTGTTTAGTGGGTGGTGGCCAAAGGTGCTGCTAATAAACATCTTACAATGTACAGGGCAGCCTACTCACCTTTCCAACAAAGAATTATCTGGTCCAAAATGTCAATAATGCCAGTATTCAGAAACCCTGGTCAAGTGCTTTTTGAGATAGCATCTTACTATGTTGCCCAGGCTGGTCTTGAACTCCTGGGCTCAAGCAATCCTCTTGCCTCAGCCTTCCAAGTAGCTGGAACTATAGGCATGGGCCACCATGTCCAGCTTAAGTTAAGGCAGAAAACATAGAATTCTGGGTTAAGTGTTGGTATTTAGACTTGTTAGGAGTAGAGATACAATGTTATAAAGAAAGAGACTTTACTGTCTGTATACTAACTAAAAACACAAATACATTTTAGGAATGTTGGTGGCTATTGGTGGCTATTTTCATTGTATTTCATGGTTCTGTATGATATGGCCATTTATGTGATCAGGTAACAAGCTGACAGGTCAATGGGTTTTTTTTTTTTTTTTTTTTTTGCGTCTGTAAATGACATTTAATCTTATTACATAATATAGGAAGACAGAAAGCTTTTTGATGATACTGAAATCCTTCCATTTATTAATAGCTCTTGCTTATAACCTTAAAAAATATGCACTGTCTTTCTGGTTTAGTTTTTTAATACTTACTTTCCTGTTCTTTAAAAAAAATTCTGTGGACATTTAATATCATCTGGTAAAATTATGACTGTTCTTTTAATAAGTAACATATTAATTGTAGTTCGTAGCAGCAGTTTTACAGTAAAGGAAGGTTATTGTGAAACTGCTCGATTCTGGGAAGATATAATGTTCACTCTTTTTTGCTTAGTAGGGACGGCAAAAAAAAGAAAGAAGCATGAATGCTATGCAGTTCTGCATCATTAACACTGGCAATGGGTTCTTTTACCTCCTGCCCTCTCACCCCATTGTTCCTGACCTGGTTCTCTGTGTGTTTGTATGTAATATTTTGGTTGAGGGCTGTTCTTACACAGAATGTGGTCAGAAGCTTGCCAGCCTGATGAATATGCTAAGAAAATAAAATTTAAAAGTATTAACAAATATAAATAGAAGAAGCAATGTTCAATGGAAACAGAGCTTTATTTAAAGCACTGTGATCTGTACGAGTTAATTTTTCTCCTCTAAAATTTTAATATGGCAGCAATAGGGATGCTTATGCCAGATCATCAGGCTCACTGAGATGAAACCCTGTACAGCAAGATAGTCATCGTATCTGCGTTATAACATTAGCATTTAGTGAAATCTGATGACTTTGAGGCATCTATACTGCAATAATGAGAATAGTGACAAGTGAGCTAAATTAAGCACAGAATGTTTTTATTTACTATGTAATTTTAATTTTTTGACATCCAGAATACTTTGTAATCTTAAGCAGTTCTTTAAATGTTGGTTAAAATTCTAATTGTTGGTGTTCATATTTTTGACAGGCTTTATACTTTAGAAGGAAAACTTGTTGAGAGTGGAGCAGAATTGGAGAATGGGCAGTTTTATGTGGCTGTTGGCAGAGATAAGTTTAAGAAACTGCCTTACAGTGAGTTACTTTTTGACAAGTCAACGATGAGGAGGCCTTTTGGGTAAGTCTTACTCCTTACCACTCCTCATGCTTTAGTTATCACTTGAAATAGCATTGGGTCTTTTGCTGACCACCATTATACTTTATGTAATTGATAATCTTATTTATCACTTAGAATGGAAAGCATATATGGTATACCTTGATCTTTGTTTTTATTGCCATGATGGGAGACTGAGAGCTATTGAGCAAAAATATAATTTCTGGGAAGTTATGAAAGACTACATAGTTCTTTTTTAGCATGCATGAAATTTATAGTAAATACAAAAATTTATTATTGTGAAGAAGATACACGGCAATGAGCTTCTCTACAGCAAACATTATTAGAAGTTTTTGTGTCTTAATAGTTGCTAGATCAAATAACTTTTCAGTTGGTTTGGATAGAAACATCCAAGAGTGTTAAAAAACCCATAATATTTTATACTTGTTTTAATAATAACTGTAAAATATAAAAACAACATAATCCCGCTTATGCAAATAGAGAGGATGGGTGTACAGTTAATGCATGTAAGATTTTAAGTATTATACTTTTAATTACAATATACCGTAAGCCGTTTCTCTCCATGAAATGTCATATATTTGTGAAAGATGCTTTATTTCAGCCAAGGAGATACACTGCGGAGTCACTCAAGAAGAGCTCTGGCCCCTGCTGCAGGATCTCTCGGCTTGCTCATGGTGCCCAGGGATCCATCTCGGTTGCTTTTCCCAGAGATTCTGTGGCCACTTTGCCATTGCAAACCAATTTTTTTGTGGTTGTCATCTGCAGAAGTAGAGCAGAATATCACCATTGTGTTTGCAATTAATTCACAATCTGTGTAACTTGATGGAGAGGCTGGCCAAGAGCTTCTAAATAAGTAATAGATGAAATGGAATTTCAGGAGTCGTTTTTGAACTATGCAAGAGCACATGGTTTTCTAGCACTTTTGAATTATTTGCCAGCTGACTTATTGCTAACCAACCTTACCCATCCATGAAATCAAATCTTTAGCCATCTTTGCTAAGCAACCCTAGGTTAACCTGCTGTGAATAACAATATGTACTTGATGGTAATAAGGAAACTAACTCACATTGGCCTTTCTCATACAATTAATAAGAATTTTTTTTATATATGTGTCCTTCTATTTTTGGAGAGATTCAGTTGTGTTTCAAGATGGGTCTTTTCCTAATAATATAGATATCAACAAAACAACTTATTCTTATAGCCTAAAAGAATTTTTAATTTTTTGATGAGGACAGCTTGTTTAAAAACTACCTGAATGCAAATGCCAGTGTTTTACCTCTGCTGTTCTATCAGAGGTAGACATAGGAGACATCATAGAAACAAAGGAAATTTGTTTTTAACTCAGTCTGGAAAAATCATTATTCACATTTGGAAATGATTTTTTGAAATGCAAATAGAACACTTCGGGATCTGGATAAAAATGCTATACAAATTTCAGGTAATACTAAAAGTTTATTTGTAAGCATTGATTAAAATAGTATACAGGAAAACATTACAAATCTTTTGGGATGGAATTTGGAAATTTTATGATCTTTGTGAAATTGGGAAAGTATATGTTAAAGTGTATGTTACCTACGTTTTGTGAAACACAGCAGTAAACAGTTGACTTTCAAGTGGGGATGATAATTATCTTGCATCGTACATTATTTGTAAACAACATTCAGATTTCTAAATTGCAATTTGTTTCCACAGTCAGAAATCTTCTTCACTACCTCCTATTGTAGGATCCAGAAAGTCTAAAGGGAGTGTAAGTATCAGATGCTTTCCTCGTTAACGTTCTGTATTTTTTATATGATACAAAGAGACTGTCCTTTGGGTTTCAATTAAGTTCCAAGAGATAAAACTTAGCCGCTTCATGGTGTATTACCAATTATGTGAAACAGCACTAGAACTTTAACATAACACTTATGGTCCTAAACAGAGCTAGCATTTTTTAGAATATGTATTTTAAAATTTTTCCTTGTATATACACCTGACATAATTTATATTGCACTTAAAATCTTGGCAATAATACTTAAAACTATAAGGACCATTGTAGTAGGTCACATCAATGATCATCCAGTCTTGGTTTCTATCTTTAATGAAGACTAAAAGGGAAGTTTTGGTGAGAATAGGGGTAATCCTCATTAATGTTCCTTGAAAAGATTGAGAATTGTTCCAGGTATTTAGTTTGCCATCTGAATATTTTCCATTTATCATTTATTCATTGTTTGTTAATTCGGCAAACATTTATTAAATACCTACTCTGTGGGAGCAATGACAGCATTTAGTAGGTAATTTCCTGACCTTATATTTTCAGTCTGCGCTCCCTGATGGGGTGAGCTCCATGTCATGCCAGAGCGTTGCCTTGGCAGTTCTTCCTGGCTGAAGCTTCTCTTTCTTCCCTTTTGGTTGAATTGCCCGACAAGTTGTGATCAGAACTGATTTGACATCTTCCACCCACACCCTGAATTAATTAAGCAACATTCTTATTTTGGTATTTTGTAAAGTAAATGATTTCTAGGCAATGATATTGTCTCCTAATGATTTAGATCCCTCCTTTTTTTGGTTATATCATGTGAAATTCTTGAAAGAAAGAAAAATAATTTTGTGTACATAAGTAGGGCCGAACTCAGCATAACAGATATTAAGAACTCATTAGCTGAGACTCTTGTACTATTTATGACAAAAATAAAATAAAAATCAATAGAGCTCTTGCCCTCAAGCAACTTACAATCTACTTGAAATAAAGAAGATAGCTTAAAAAGGCAACAAACAAGCTAATGCTAAACATCAAATATCTAGAGATTGGTGACTGTGAGAGGGAGGGAAGGAATGAATGTACAATGGCAGTGGTCCACAGAGGATGTTGAATTTGAGCTCTGCCTTTGAAACTGTTTAAAATTCAGAAAAAGGTAGATGAGGGGAGAGGACCTTCAGATCCAAGGGAGGGTGAGAGGAACGGGGCAGATGTGGGCATGCGAAGAAGCAGTCATGCTGGCTGACATTTATCGGGCACTTGAGGGCTCAACACTATGCCGAGCTCTTTACAGTAGTGATTTATTTAACCTCACCCCACAAGGCAGGCATCTTTGTCATCTACATTAAAAAGGAATGAAAAAAGGAAGTACACAGAGTAGAAGTGACAGGTTCAAAGGCTCCCATTGAAGGCAGAGGTTGCAGTGAGCAGAGATTGCCCCGCTGCACTTCAGCCTGGCCAACAGAGTGAGACCCTGTCTCAAAAAAAATGAAACAAAATAACATAAAATACAATACAATACAAACAAAGGCTCCTACTGAGCAAACGGCAGGGGAGGAATTGCATCTACACAGCCAGCTCAGAGCTCCTGCTCCTGAGCCCTGGGACAATGAGTCCCTTAGGCTGACTGGAACAGATGGTCCTTTTTGGTGTGGGGGCTGATGTGCCTGACATGGTAGTTGGTGACAGTTATTACATGACCTTGAATAGCAGAATGAAGAGTCTAGTCTTTGTCCTTGAATAGAGGGCAGCCCACAAGGGCTTCTGAGAGGTGAGAATATTAATCTGAGTCCATTTTGGGAGCATCAGATCTTTTACATGGAGGAAGACTTCATGTGGTGAGAAGCCATAGATAAGTCCACGGTTCTGAGGCAGTTGCAACTATCTTGGTATGAGGGGAAAGGAGCCTAGACTGGGGAGGTGGTAGAGGCAGCAGGAAGTGATGATTATTCTGGAAGAAACCAAGGAACAAAGGATTTGTGTGATGATTGGATACAAGGGGTTAATAGAGGAATTGGGGCCAAAGATAACTGAGGTTTTTAAGCTTGGAATTTGAGAAAATGGTAGTTCTATGGCCAAGAAGAGGGCAGCCAGGGCAAAGAATGACCTACGTAATTTCAAACATGTTGAGTTGGAAGTATCATCAGGAAACTTAGTTGAAAGTGTGCCGAAAGCAGTTGTAAATGGCAGAGCTGAGGCCTGCCAAGGACATCAGGACTGAAGTTGCAGGTGGTTTTTTTTTTTTTTTTTTTTTTTTTTTTTTTTTTTTTTTTGAGACAGGATCTCACTCTGTCACCCAGGGTGGTTTACAGTGGCATGATCATGGTTTACTGTAGCCTTGACCTCCCAGGCTCAAGCGATCCTCTCACCTCAGTCTCCTGAGTAGCTGGGACTCCAGGCATGTGCCACCATGCCTGGCTAATTTTTGTGTTGTTTGTAGAGACAGAGTTTCACCTTGCTGCCCAGGCTGTTCTCAAAGTCCTGGGCTCCAGCGATCGGCCTGCCTTGGCCTCGCAAAGTGTTAGGATTACATGTGTGAGCCACCGCACCTGGCCTGAGTTGTAGATTTGACCAGCCATGTAATGGTCCTAGTTGAAGAGCAGACATAGCATCACTGTGGTACTTCATCACCCAGCACAGCTTGTGCAGAGCAGGTCTCACTGGTGCTGCCAAGTAAGAGAATGGATGAGGGGATCCTAGAGGAAGATGGTGCAGTGAGAACTACAGAGGGCCCAGGCTTGAGGCAACCTAACTTCACAGGTGTGGGGTAAAAGAAGAGTGAGAAGAATATTTCAGTAGGTGAAAATGATATCAGAGCAACTATAAAGCTAATAAAACTCATGAATTTAGGGATTGGAAATTGTATTTTGCTTTTTTTGTTTTTCTTAGGACTTTGTAGCAGAATCCCTTCTGTGTACTGTATAGATATTAGCTTATTAATTATCACACTGCAGCTAGAGGAATGATGGTTTAACAGAGACCCATTGTAATTGAATAAATTGATCCCAAGTCACAGGGAAAGTCAATGTCAGGACCAAAATCGTGACCCAACTCTTTGTATTCACAGTGACTGAACTTTGGAATGAAATGTTTACTGTTCTGAAATTTGAAAAACTAAAATTTTCATTAAAAATGTGTAGAGCGTTTCCTGCTTTAAAATGCATGTGTAGGTACACACATGCAATTTTTATTTCTTGCTCATTTGTAAGTTTTTTAGACTGTGCTGTGAATACTGTGATACATCGAGGTCATCACATCAATTCATCTGATGATTGAATTTTCCAGGTGTGTGGCACAGTAGTAAGCCCCAGGGATACAGCAATGAGCACAAAGACCTGATGCTCTCTCTGATACTCATGGTCTACTTGAGACAAAGGTGAAACAAGCGATTCCATTAATCAATGGATACTTATGAAGTATGATAAAAATGAAAGAAAAGTGCAGAGTAATATGAGAGACAATAAAAGAAAAACACATTTAGATAGGTGTGTCAGGAGAGGCCTCATGGAGGAAGTGACGTTAAGCAAAGACTCAGAGTTATAAGGTATATTTGCATCCCATAGAAAGCAAAGTTGTCAAACGTAGTTCCATGCTATGACTTAGAAAAATAAAATGATAGCAGAGTTTGTCCCTCTATCCACAGTGTTCCCATAGCACCCTGTATTCATCCACTCCGTCCGTCATCCATTCCAAACATATTCACTGAGCTCCTACTAAGTGCCAGGAACTACTATAGGCACTGAGCGTATAGTGGTAGATAGATGAGGACTTGGAGTTATGGTGCTTTCATTCCAGTGTGTGTGCGCGTTTGTGTGTGTGTGTGTGTGTGTGTGTGTGTAGGGGGGGCATGGATGGGATGAATGGGAGTAGACATGATCAACTAGTAAACAAATGTACAAATAGTTTCAGATGGTGATAAGTACTATGGGGAAAATAAAATGTGGCAGGGCATTGATTTATATAAAATTGTCTGAAACTGAGACCTTAATGATACGTAACGGAGCCAATTGTGCCCGGGATGAGGCAGGGGAAGAAAAGCATCCAAGGCAGAGGAAACAGAGTCACACAGGCCCTGGCTAAAGAGCCTGGCATGTGAGAAGGGCAGAAAGAAGGCCACGAATGAGATTGGAGAGGCACGCAGGGCTCAATCATGCAGCCATGCAAAGAGTGTGGATTTTATTTCTTGATGGGGTGCCATTTGAGGGTTATAGGGAGAGAATTATATAATTTGCTTTAAATTTTTTTTTGAGATGGAGTCTCAGCTTGTTGCCCAGGCTGGAGTGCAGTGGCATGATCTCGGCTCACTGCAACTCTGCCTCCCGGGTTCAAGCAATTCCCTGCCTCAGCTTCCCGAGTAGCTGGGATTACAGGCGCTCGCCACCACGCCTGGCTAATTTTTGTATTTTATTTTTTTTAGTAGAGATGAGGTTTCGCCATCTTGTCAAGGCTGGTCTTGAACTCCTGACCTCACGATCCACCTGCCTCGGCCTCTCAAAGTGTTGGGATGACAGGCGTGAGCCACCACGCCTGGCCTGCTTCACATTTTTAAGTGCTCATTCTGGCTGTGGTATTTATAGAGAAATGGGTTGGGGCAAGAATAGAAGCAGGAGGCAGTGGGACACATACAAGTATGTGATATAGGTGAGTCCGCTAGGTGGCTGCAGTGGGGGCGGACATCTATTATAACTCTTCTTTGAGTATATTGTCATTGATTGATTCATTGATCCAACAACTATTTATTGAGTTCATATGATGTCCTGGGACTGTTCTGGTGCTTCAGGGCCCAGAGATTCTGAAGTACTAAATGCACGGAGGTTACATTCCAGAAACCAATGCACAATACATGTGATATACACCAGGGATAAACATGAATAAAAATACATGAAGACATGGGAAGAGGAAGTGAGAGAGGGTGCTATTTCAGCTGGGTGGTTGGAAAGGCCTCTTTCAGGAGGTCACGTTTGAGTAGAGGAGAATAACCCCTGGCACAGTGCCCGGTGCCTGGTAGGTTCTCACTAACTCGGCTTAGGCAGTGTGTGAATGTTTGGCATTGAGCCACACAGAACTTCCTATGCCAGTAAATCCAAAGTCACAAGCTCGATTTTTAACAGGATTAATTTACTCCTTTCCTTTAATGAATTGGTTCCCTGGAGAATGCATGCATTTTATAGATCATTAGCTGCCTGGCACTGAGAGGGAGGGGTATGAGTGAAGGGGACTGTGTGGGGAGAGCTTAGCTTCTGGCTTTAGGAAACATTGCAAAATCCATGGGGAAAGCACCCTAAACTCATGATGCAAATCAAAGGGGACACAGAACTAGAGTTTTAGAAATTTACTTTTCCCTACGTGGCTTTCTAGGAATTGCTCTTTTGCATATAGAAGGGAGTGTGGATGAAGGACTGGTAGAACTTGAGAGAGAAAGAGAGAAAGCAGCTGCCATAGTCTACACAGGGACCCCTGCTGGTGCGTAACTGAGTCGGTCAGGGAGCCAGGGGAATGCCTTGTGCAAAGCAAGACAGACGAGAAGTCATTCCTTCTACAGCCTCAGTGCTGCGGGAGTCACAGAAATTAGCATGTTGAGAAAAATTTTAAGTTGTGATTCTAGCCTTAAAAACAAAAGGAAGATGTAAATAAATTATCTTAAATTTCCTGAGCTTGAAGAATAAACCCATCTGCAGAAGGCTGTTTTCTAGTGGCAAGGTGACACCATGTAGAATCACAGCACCCTCTATTGGAAAAGACGAAAAAATCAGGAAAGTATTTGAAAGTGAAAGCCAACGACTAAATGATCTTTTGTTGTCCTTATTACCATTTGGCTTATACATCTTATGGTCAGTAGTTTACAGGATCAAATATTATGATTTCTAAGGTTTTGATAAAAAATTTCGTTATTATTCAAGTATCACAATGTCACTGTGAAGCAAGTTATAAACATATTAAGATAAATTCCTCATACTCCAAAACTCCATTTTGCCATGGGGGAAACTGAGGCTGGTATAGGTAAAAGGGCTTCTTACTCTTGTCATTACCAGATATGCAGATGAGTGAAATTTCAGGTGGAGTCACCATCTAGTTCCCACCCACCACCCCTGGCTTATAATGTCTCTGGGTGCACCCATGAAATACATCGTGAAGGCTGCTCACTGAGGCAAACCTCTCACGAAATTATTTTAAATTTGATGTTTTTTGGTCTATATGTTTTTGGCACATTTTCATGGGGACCGGAAATGAGTTTTTATGCTAATGAAAAAAACCTGAGTTGGTTGGCTCTAGTTGGAAAGAGCCTAGGGAACTGTTTAAGAAATATCTCAATCTTGGCCAGGTGTGGTGGCTCACACCTGTAATCCCAGCACTTTGGGATGCCAAGTGGGGAGGATCATTTGAGGTCAGGAGTTTGAGAGCAGCCTGGCCAACATGGTGAAACCCCGTCTCTACTAAAAATACAAAAATTAGCCGGGCGTGGTGGTGGGCACCTGTAATCCCAGCTACTCGGGAGGCTGAGGCACGAGAATCACTTGAACCTGGGAGGCGGAGGTTGCAGTGAGCTGAGATAGCACCACTGCACTCTAGCCTGGGCAATAGAGTGAGAGTCTCAAAAAAACCCAGAAAATCCCAATCTTCGTAGAGTGAGGGATGATTGGAGGCTGTTTTAGGCTTTGTTTGTTTGAGCCAGAGGTTTGGTATTCCTTTTGGATATACTGATATGCATGTGAGACAAAGGGGGCAGGACAGTGGTTGGAGTATCTCAAGGGGTCTAGTTTTTGCATAGGACACCCTGTCAAATTAGGCTGCTTCTTGATTTCTTCCACTTTGAGATAAAGCCATAATTTGTTACTTCTGGGATGGCTGTTTTTAGGGAACCATACTATATAATAGGAGTTTTTAGTGCTTTGGACATTAGAAAGTTTCAATGTAGTAGAAAAATCAGACCCTTAGAAAGTTAATTTATTTATCTATAAAATGGTGATAATAATGCTTATCTATAAATTTGGTAAGTATTTGTGTTAATGTGTATGTAGCATGTAAGGGACACCCAGTGATATCGTTTTATTACTGGGATAGCTGTATGAGATAGCAAAACTCCCCTATCTCTTATGCTCTGCCAATAGCAATGACTATCTATGTATTTGAGTTACAAGTCACATGTGGAAGCCTTACAGAAAGAAAAAGCTCCCTCTTTCCCTTTGTCCTTTCCCCTCTCTATGTATAATTTATGTAATTGTGTAAAGCAAATATATGAATTATATGTGTATATAATTTATATATAGTGTATTATGTATTTTCACATTAACACTTTAGATGAATCAACTTTTTTCTCTTCTCCCCCTTCACCCTCCTTTTTTTTTTTTTTTTCTTAAAAGCATTTAGCTGGGTGCAGTGACACATGCTTGTAATCCCAGCTATTGAGGAGGCTGAGGTAGGAGGATTGCTTGAGTCCAGGAATTTGAGGCCAGCCTAGGGAACATAGCAAGAGCCCATCTTTAAAAAAAAAAAAAAAAAAAAAAAATTTCAATTATTTGAAATTACAAAACAATTCTTTCTTTAGTTTAGTTCACTTTTTACTCACAAAGTTCCTGGAAATTAGTTATTACTCAATAATTGAATGCATGAATGTCAGCTGCAAAATCTATGCATTATGTAGTGATTTGAATCAATTAGTCTTTCTTAATGCTCCAAAATTACCCTTTTTCGAGTGTCTCTATCAGAAATTTGATAAATTGGAACTTTCCTGTCTATTCATAAAAAGAGAGGTGACTTAGAAAGACACCCACTCCAGAGTGGGGCTTCTGTGTCTCCCTTGTCATGCCCCTTTGTGAGTAATGCTTTCCCCA
Organism: Pongo abelii; assembly: GCF_028885655.2. Taxonomy (NCBI): domain Eukaryota; kingdom Metazoa; phylum Chordata; class Mammalia; order Primates; family Hominidae; genus Pongo; species Pongo abelii. The sequence continues at coordinate 24,355,968 of NC_071990.2, read as the reverse complement.
GAGAACTGCAGAAAATGATCCTGCTGAGCTACAGGGTTTCTCATTCATTGGGTTCCATTCCAGTCCTTGCAAGTTCAATGGCATCTCAGAACATTCTAGTAAGCTTGCTAATGGCGTGTGAAAGGTTGATCTTCTCATCTAAAGCTTTTAAATTTTTAAAATTGACCAGGTGCGGTGGCTCACACATGTGAATCCCAGCACTTTGGGAGGCTGAGGCGGGCGGATCACCTGAGGTCAGGAGTTCAAGACCAGCCTGGTCAACATGGTGAAACCCTGTCTCTACTAAAAATACAAAAAATTTACCTGGGCGTGGTGGTGTGCACCTATAATCCCAGCTACTTGGGAGGCTGAGGTAGGAGAATCTCTTGAACCTAGGAGGCAGAGGTTGCAGTGAGTCGAGATTGCACCACTTTACTCCAGCCTGGATGACAGAGTGAGACTTCATCTAAAAAAAAAAAAAATAAAATTTTTAAAGTCTTGGGATGAAAGACTCCATTGAGAATAAAAGGGACTGTGAGACTTGGCTGATGGTTTTGGAACTTCTACTATAATTGTATATTTCTTCTGCCAGACAGTTTATGGCAGAGCTTAAGATTCTCAAGAAAGAATCCTCAAAGAAAAGAAAAGAAAAAAAAAAAACAAACCTCTGGTTGCAGTGACCATAATAATTAAATGGCAACTGTATGTTTAAATTGCAGTTGGAATACGAAATTAAATTACACAAAAAGTGTTATAGATTTGGACAAGTTTTCATACTGTTAATAAACCTATGCATAATTCATTTACTTGTAGGCTATGACAAAATAGCATAAATAACTTCATTTGTAAGGCTGTGAATTTTTCTATTCCTAATTGGATGATGGCTAAATCCATTTAAATGCTTCTGGATGACTGAATATATAAATGTTTAAAATGAACAGTTATAATAGTTTTCTAGGCAGATTTGTTTATTTAATATTACTACATTTACTTTCAGACACAAGCATAGTACAGATGTTGCATAAAGATTACACTCAATATGGTATGAGTTTGATATGATTTTTAAGAAAAAGATTAACTCTCTGCTGTTGAAGAAAGCATTCTGATACTTATTAAACAAACACCATACATCACTCACTGTACTAGTCACTCCATAAGCCTTATCATTGCATCCTCATGCTAGACCTAAAGGCAAGTACATTAACTCCACTCAAATAATGAGGAAACTGAGGCTTAGAGAAATTAAGAGTTAGTTAACCCATGGTCCCCGTGTTCAGTGGCAGAGCAGTAGCTCTCAGCCACGTATTTGGGGTTTCTAAAACTTGCATTCTTTCCACTACCTGCAGCCTCTTACCATATACTCTCAGGTAAGTTTAGCACCTGAGCATCTGAGAGCCAAGGCTGCCTTAGTAAGGGAGTTTCTTGTTCTTTTTCTTTCCTTTTCTTTTCTTTTTGTTAGAGAATGGAGTCTCACTCTGTTGCCCAGGCTGGAATACAGTGGTGTGATCACAGCACACTGCAATCTCTAACTCATGGGTTCAAGTGATCCTCCTGTGTCAGCCTCTTGAGTAGCTGGGGCTACAGGCATGCACCAGGACGCCAGGCTGATTTTTTTAATTTTTAGTTTTAGAGATGGAGGGTCCTGCTACGTTGCTTAGGCTGGCCTCAAACTCCTGACCTCAAGTGATCTTCCCACCTCTGCCTCCTAGGTAGCTGGGACTACACGCTGGAGCTACCATGCCTGGCAAGAGGGAGTTTCTTGCTGTAGCAGTGGCCAAGTATCAGCACAGCTGTTCCTTGCAGTAGCCCCCAATGTAGTGGCTGCTGTGTGGCTCCCCAAGAGCTGTACTGGGCCAGCGATAAGAGCCACTGAAACTCAACCTCCCTCTTGTGTGGAGGAGCCCACTTTTGGCAGCCACAGGGTCTTCATTGTGACAGACACATGGGGACCAGAGATAACCATGGAAGGTGTGATCACCCTGGCTGCCTTGCGGGAGTAGGGGCAAGCAGCTGCGCAGCTCCCTCAGGAACAAGTGGGGACGTGTGGTCCTGAGCCTCCTGAATCTGTGTGTTGCTCTGGATTTGCGATTCTTACAGACCATGGTGGTCACCAACAGACTTGTTAATATTGGAGAATTTCTACAAGCACAGTATATGATGACATCTTGTAGGATGACATCTATACAACCATAGCGACAACTTGTTAAGAAGGTATTTGTAGATTAATTGATCACTCTGGGGGAAGTCACCATTTCTCGTCCAGTAGACACTGGCTGATTTTGCAGAAAGGTGCAGGAGTGAGAGGATTGTTAAGGCAGTGGATTTACAGTGGTTTTGGAGGCAGCTGCTCTGTCCCTGACTGGTTACAGGACCTTACACAAGATTTGTCCTCTGAACCCCGCTTGCTCATCTATACAGTGATGTGGTAACAGTAGTGTCTATCTCACTAGCATGAGGCTAGTGAGCTAGTAACTAGGGCTAGCATGAGGATTGAGTGAATACAGTTTTATAGAATACCTGGTACATATTAAGAACCCAATGATTGTTAGCTATTATTTTTATCCTCCTTCCTCTCCTAGATCCTTTTGCCTCCAGGAAGATACATTTGGAGTTAATGTATAAAGATGGACAGTTGCAGAACCAGGACAATACACCTCCCTGTCCCTGCCCTGCTTACCAGTAGTTAATGCCATGTATTTACTGGGAATCTTTTTGAGAGTTCATTAGCTAATAATAAGGGTCTAATACTTTGCCATTTAGGGAAATGATCGCCAATCTAAGTCAACAATTGGATCCAGTGACAACTCATCTCCTCAGCCCCTGAAGAGGAAAGGGAAAAAAGAAGATGTGAATTCAGAAAAACTGATGAAAGTGAAACAAAATGTAAAATTAAAGAATTCACAAGAAACCATTCCAAACAGTGGTAAGTGTGTTATTATTATCTTAAGGCTGTGATACAATTTTAATTCTTAAATAGATCCATTGTTTCTCTGGGCCCACAGAAGATATTCCTTGTTTTCATATATGAGAGTTCTCAAAGAAAATTGTATTTGTATATGAGAGATGCTGCTGTTTTTATGCTCGGTTTTTATTTGTAATTAGATGTTGTGCCATGAGGACACTTGTTTTGAGATCAAATATATTTTGTGGTAGTCTTATTTTAAAAGTATATTTTTTTCATCCTCTGCTTCCACTGATATTGCTTGATTAATATTTTTACCTACAACTTCTATGATATTGGTCTCTTATTTGTGTGTCTGTAACCCTTGCCCATGTTCATTATGCTTTATTAGTCAAAGATCATCTTTCCTGAAAAGTCATTTTGTTAATTATACTGATAACCAAGAGAATACTAAATAGACATAACATTTTATCAGTAAACAATAACCTGTTCAGCAAAATTAGATGTAGTTTCATCTTGCACTAGCAGGTGAGAGATGGTATAAAATAAAATAAAAAATTGCATTAGTCCAAGATTTCATTGGTATGAGATAAAAGTGTGGTAGACTAAGGAAGTATGCAATGAAAATTGTTAACTTTGATGTTAGGTTTTTGTAAGAGGGGCGAGTTTTGGTTTTATTCCCAGTGTGTTCCCAGAGTGGAGTGACGCTGGGGTGGAAATGGCTGGCTGGGAAGCAGACCAGTGGAATGACTCCTGCTCCTCTTGCCCTGAGATCCCCTCACACACCCCACCCCACCCCACCCCACCCCACCCGTGGGACGGTGAGGAGTTCCAGGAAGAGGACTGAAGGGATCAGGTTTCAGATTAATGGGCAAAGCCTTACCTTCCACCTGGGAGCTCCAGCTTATTTCAAAGTCGATATGAAGAGTTACATTAGAATTAGAGCTAATATGAGCTTCACAGCTGAGGAGACAGTTTGAACTCCTGTGAGGGTTTAGAGAAAGCTGCACAAATGATTAAAGAGTCAGAACAAAGATGCGTGAGGCTAGGTTAAAAGAACAGGCGAAATGGGTGAACCAGTTCCACAGAGAAGTGGAGGGGTCTGAATCATCAAAGACCTAAATGATCGAGACTAGCTGGAAGTCAGGAGTCCTAGATTCTTGTCCCAGCTCTGCCATTGACCTTGGGCAGCTAATTAAAATTTTTTTTTCTTTAGCTCTATTATCTATCTGAAAAATGTGTGTTCTACTAAGATTTCTTTTTAAAGTTTTGATTATCTTGAAATTTGTACAGTCCTTTCCCGTGAGTAGAAAACAAGGAGGCTAGGGTGAAATACAGTCAGCAAATACTTACCAAGTGCCTATTATGTGACAAGAATCAAAGAAAAGAAATTAGCCCTGAAGAACATACCCTACCTAGAGCACTAAAAATAAGAGAGGCTTTACAAAATTAATAGATACTAGATTGTGAAGCCCCCAAAGCCTTGGGCTGTGTCCTACCAGTTTTTTCTTATTTCCAACAACTGGCACAGGTCTGAGGCACTTAATAATTAGGTTGAGTGAATGAATGAAGGAAGTTTAAAAATAGTTAATTCTGTAATACTTTAATACCCATTATGAAAGAGGACCCGCCTTAAACTTTTCTTTTCTTTTTTTTTTTTTGTTGAAAGCCTTTTATGTTATTTGCTTCTTTTCTGTGAGGTTCTTGTTAGCCTATGGAAATCCCAATCCTTACTTCCAGTATATTTTTAAAAAGTCTTTAAATTAAGTAGTTGTTGCTTGGAAGAAAGAGAATGATCATCTTTTCAGGTTATCTCATTTGTAAAAACTTGAGAACACAAGAGGCGGTATTAACATATCCCTTGTTCCCAGGAAAGTAACCTTCATTAAAAAGTTGAATTATTGGCCAGCGCAGTGGCTCATGCTTGTAATCCCAGCACTTTGGGAGGCCAAGGCGTGTAGTCGGATTACTTGAGTTTGAGACCAGCCTGGACAACATAGCCAAACCCCATTTCTGCAAAACAAATTAAAAAAATTAGTGGGGCGTAGTGGCATGCACCTGTAGTCCTAGCTACTTGAGAGGCTAAGGTGGGAGGAACACTTGAGCCCAGGCGGTTGAGGCTGTAGTGAACCATGATCGTGCTACTGCACTCCAGCCTGGGTGACAGAATGAGACCCTGCCTTAAAAAAAAAAATTATTGGCATTTTTGCTTTTGTAGAAATTCACAGTTTTTAACAACATTTGTGTTGGTGGGCATGAAGATTAAAAAATGTGTTTATTATTGAAGCAAACAGTATTTTAAAAAGAAAAGGTATAAACCTTCCTGTTCTTTTATTTTTTTCTTTAGAGAATTTTGCAGTTGTTTTAGACAGTGGCCCATTTTAAGTCTATATTTTCCAATGTGGTTTTATAATGTGCAGATTATAGGTTTTAAATTGCTGGATCTCATTGTTACAGGAAACGCTGCCGGTGTCTTTTAAAGGAAGGTTTTAGGGAATGAATTTTTTTTTCCTCCACTAACAGGCTTGTACCACTGATATAGAAGCATTTTGTATCTTTTCATTTGGGTAGAAAGAACATATAACCTGGAAAATGAATCTTGGCTTCCAAAGACAATTTTTTTCCAGGAAAAATGAAAAAGGATTTTGTGCAGTTCACTAGATTAAACCGTCACTTGATAACTTTAAGCATATTAGCTTAAGTCCATACTACTGAAAATTGAGCAATTTGGTTCTTAATGGATCTCCCTGCAGATGTCTTTGACTACAGAAATTTTCCAGATTATAATATCAAAAGTCCCTCTCCCTTTCTCTTTCTTTAATTCAGCCTTCATATTCATTTATTATTAAAGTTGCTTTTTACTTTAATGTCATCTATTTTAGTAATTAGAACCAAGTATGTGCTTTTGAATACTCATGTTTCAAGAGGGCTCTTATTCTTTAGAAAGGTAAAAGCAATAAGAATTTGAAGCAAAATGAAAGTGAAGGGTGTAAGAACTCATAATAATGTAAAAAAAAGCAAAAATTTGGTTTTTGAGATAAAATTTACATGGCTTTTTCTACTTACAATGTATTTTAAATTTGATATTAAATAAACTGTTTAGTTTTATTTCAAAGTGATAAATTTTAGGGTTAGGGTGAATAGCTATGATTATTTTCTAGCATATGTTAACTTGTGCAAATGTTTGATCTAGTGTTCTTTACCTATACAGTATTTTCATTTGAATTAGAAAAAAGAGACTTCATAGGTAATCTTGATTTTTAATAATTAAAATTATAGTCACATTTTTTTTTAAAATTGCTGATATTTACTGATTCAGTTACCAAATGCTGTATGAATGCGCAATGCTTCTATCAGTCTGTAGATGGCAACCTGGGTCTAATTTTGTTTCCTTTTTTCTTTTCTTTTCTTTTTTTTTTTGACTCTGTTTCTCTCTGTAATAGTTAAGCTTAATAATTCAAGCAGAGCAGTGACATATTTCTTCAGGGAAACAAATCCCATTTTCTTTTGGTAGCCAAGATGCAAAGTAGGATTGGTTGGTGATTGATGAAGTTGGGTGTGAAATGCATTTTTAGTGTTGCATTTAAATAGCAGTTTAACTGGCCAGCACATGTTTTTGTTACACTTTCCACTTGAGTTGCAGTGCCTTGAGATATGCTTTAGAGGCTGGCAACTAGCTACATTCTCCACTATGACCAAAACAGTAATGATGATTGTTTTGAAATAGCATTTTGGATGATTGATGATATCAATTGGTATTATTAATATTTGGTACATGAAAAAATGTAGTGCTTTTAGAACCCTTGTGAACACAAGAAGTATAGTGAATTTAGGTCTCTGTAGGAATACTGAAAAGGCTGCAGAGAAAATAGCCTGGTCTCTTTGACTTACATTGTATTGATAATTGTAAGTACATTTTCAAGGCAAAGTATTAAAAAGGCAAAAATAAGACTTGTATTCTTTTGATGGATGTGGCTCTCTTTCACTTTGGGTGAGTGGGCATGCCTGTGGGCCCATACATGGGCCAGTATTCTTCTTGATGCAAATCCTCGTTTATTCCCAGTGTGGTTCTGTGATAGTTTCCGTGAAACTTGTGATTTTTAGATTCCTGATGACTGATTGGGAGCACGTGTGGTGCTGGCGGAAGGATGTCTGAATATTATGACCTTGTTGGGTGAGTGCCCTTGAGCAGTCATACTCTTGAAATTCTTAATAGCTACAACCTGCACATGGTTTGCCTGCATTGCCCCAAGCATGAAGCGTTACTGCAATTCATCTTCAGAGTTATGAGGCATTGAAACTTGAGCTTCTTTGGTTCAGCCATGAATCAACCCAGGCACTTGCGTGGTTCCCAGTAACAAGAGACTCTGAAGACAAAACCGGAAGCACATGAGGAAAATGTGCTCTCTTACACGTTACCTCTTAAGGGGTATCAAATCTGGGAAGCAAGTATGTAAGAAGGCACCAAGGTGACATCACCAAGTGGCACACTAGTTTTGTTTAATAAGCTAAGGTAAGATTTATGATTCATTGGTGTCTCTTGCCACCACATTCACCCGATACCAGAAATACAGGTTTTCTTTTTTTCTTAATTTGTGTAAATTTAAGGGATACAAGTGCAATTTTGTTACATGGGTGTATTGTGTCATGGTGAAGTCTGGGCTTTTAGTGTAACCATAACTTGAATAGTGTAAATTGTCCCCATGAAGTAATTTCTCATCCCTCTTCCTGCTCCCACCCTTCCACCTTTCCGAGTCTCCAGTGTCTATCATTCTACCCTCTGTTATGTGTATGCATTATTTAGCTCTCACTAATACGTGACAACATGTGCCATTTGACTTTACATTTCTGAGTTATTTGTTAGGATAATGGCCTCCAGTCCCATCCACATCGCTGCAAAAGACGTGATTACATTTTTTTGACTGAATAGTATTTTATTGTGTGTGTTTATATCTATATATGTATATGTATGTCTACATATACACACACATATATCTATATATGTATGTATGTGTATATCTACATCTATATACACATACCCACAAAATGTGTGTGTGTGTGTATGTTTGTATACACACATTTTATTTTTCCAGTTATCCATTGATGGACACTCAGGTTGATTCCATATCTTTGCTGTTGTGAATAGTGCTGTGATAAAAATACAAGTGCAGGTGTCTTTTTGGTATAATGATTTGTTTTCTTTTGATATCCAGTAATGAAATTGTTGGATAGAATGAAAGTTCTATTTTCAGTTCTTTGAGGAATCTCCATGCTGTTTTCCATGGAGACTGTACTAATGTACATTCCCACCCACAGTGTATTGGTATTGCCCTTTCTCTGCATCCTTGCTAACATCTGTTGTTTTTTGACTTTTTCAGAATAGCCATTCTGACTGGTGTAAGCTGGTATCTCACTGTGGTTTTAATTTGCATTTCTGTGATGATTAGTGACATTGAGCATTTTTTCAAATGCTTGTTGGCCATTTGTATGTCTTTGTTTGAAAAATGTCTGTTTATGTCCTTTGCCCACTTTTTAATGGGGCTCTCATTGTTTTTTTGTTGTTGAATTCTTTGAGTTCCTTGTAAATTCTGGAATCAATGACAGGGAAATACAGGTTTTCTATCCCTTGGTGGATCACAACTTCCCATCCCAATGACAATGTGTACTGTGGGATATATGGGTCAGATTTTATTACATCAAGTACTAGTGTGATAAAAATTCTTAAGATCAGCATTTTTTTCACACCTTCATGATCCACTTATTGGAATGATATATTGTGCCACAAATTTCTACTACAGCAAAAGGTCTTAGTAATTTTCTTGAGGTTTACTGTGAATTCAAACTCTATTAATAAAAGTTAGTTTCAAAATGTGTACTTTGCTATCTACTTTAGTACTGAGAGACTGAAAAATTAAAAGCTGGCCGAATACTAGTAAGACGTATGGCTCAATTTGAGTGGAGTAAAATACTAGCTCTTTTTAGAAAAGGATTCTTTTCATATCCTGCCCTCTTAAATACTTTGTTCACTATATAGAGAGATGCCATGAGGGAAGCATTCTTTTATAGCTGATATAGGGTTGAGACTTCTGCAGTAAATTCTTTTGGGGGTTATTTGTTCATGTAGCCCAGGGTTGAGTTTGAAGATGCTTTTTGTTTTCAAAAGGAAAAATTTGTGAGGAGTTGAATTACAGAGGTATTTTCAAACCTTTGGAAGATTTCATTCCAGAAATTCATTTTAAGTAGGTATTTTGATGCTCAGATCACATTTTCCATACAAGCACCCCATAAAATTCTATGTAAGCCATAATTCATCTTAATTATTGCATTGTGTTGCCAATGCTGTGTAGGTTGCCCACTGTGTGCAATGCTGTTTCCAGTGGGAAAACAAATGAGGAGCTCCACTTTAGAATGCCAAGAACTCATGTTACCCTGCTGTCGTAGGATGCAGAACTGCCCTAGGTTGAATTACGGGTGTAGGCCAGAGCCTCGAGGTCAGGGATCCATCTGGGTTTGGGTCTGAGAGGAATGCAGAGCTGGAGGAGCCAGACCCGGAGTTACTAGGGTGGGGACACTGAGGTATGGGTGGAGGTTCTTCTATTAGTGTGATCCTCTGCAGGAGGATTAGTTTGGGATTGTCACATCTTTATTTTTTCCCCAGCTCCAGAGTTTGGCTTGCCTGCCTCCCTTTTCATAGATGCTACCCATTACTTCTAAGCAGGGCCTCTTTCCTTCTTGGCGTACCAGGGGCTCTGACAAGTTTCACAGCCTTTCCTTAATTCTGCTGCCTCCAAAGTCAGGTTGAACCTTTCTTTTTTCCTTTTCTTTTTTGTTTTTTCTTTCTTTCTCTCTTTTTTTTTTTTTTTTTTTGTTTTTGAGGGAGTGTCTCACTCTGTCACCCAGGCTGGAGTACAGTGGCACCATCTTGGCTCACTGCAGCCTTGACCTCCCGGGCTCAAGTGATCCTCCCACCTCAGCCTCCCAAGTAGCTGGGACTACAGGCAGGTGCCACCACACAAGGCTGATTTTTGTATTTTTGTAGAGACGGGGTTTCACCGTGTCGCCCAGGCTAGTCTCAAACTCCTAAGCGCAAGTGATCTGCCTGCCTTGGCCTCCCAGCGTGCTGGGATTACAGGTGTAAGCCACTGCGCCCTGCCAGGTCTGAACCTTTCTGTAGCTTACTACAGATAAAATATGCATCTGCCCCAGTGGTGAGTTTCTGGCATACCAAAGATTGAAGCATGATTTATCTGCTTCTCTGAAAGAAGCTGAAATTGGGTCACTCTGAGAATTTCATCCTGGAATCAGAGGAAGGGCCACATGGAGGCTTGGTTAGGGAGGTGTCTGATGTCATGAATGTTGGTGAGATGCCTATCATAGAGGGTGACAGGGTGGAGGGAGGAGGAAGATGTAGCCATGAGGTTTATCACCCTTTCTCCCTCTTCAACTCCCTGGTTTCCTTGTCAGGCCTGGGGTGATATAAAACCTGGAAAGGGCCTGGTCCTTTAGAGTATCAGCAGATCCTGGACCATAGGTCACATGTAAAGGACACAGATAAACGTTCAGAGCATTCCTCACAGAGTAGTCAGCACAGGGTCAGTATTTGTTGATGTATGTGTATGTGTGCATGTAGGTCAATTATACCTATATTTTGGTGACAATTGAAATTAAGGGCTGCAAACTGTAAGCATTGAGTAATGGTACACTCCTGATACCCAAGCTTTAGAACATCTTGATGGTGCATTTTAGTCTGATATTTTATAAGCTTCGTTTACAAATACTTAGAATGGATAAACAGCATTTTCCTAGTTTAGTGAATGAGGGGGAAAAGAGGAGAAACCAGTTTACCCAGAGTCAAAGATCTGTCAATGGTTGGTGATTTCTGGAAATTGCCAGACTGACACATAGCTGCGGGTTAAGAGGTGGACGTGCCTGTGTGGCTATTTGAAAGGGGAGGTGGAGGGACAAGTGAGGGAAGCTCTCATGTGTGTGTGTTTTGACCTGTCTTCCTTCAGTGATAAAAATGATATATCACAGCAGACCCTGAAGCTTAGCTGGGAGATTTTGGGGAGTTCCTGTTTGTCTCTTCTTCCACTCTCCAGTATTTCATATTAACTTTTTAAATGGGGATGATTGATTTTCATCCCTTCTATTTTCTAGGTGGTCGGAGTTAGTCATTACTAACAAGCAGTTTTTCTCTTTAGCAGTCTGATGTTATAACGGGTCTTCTCTACTTTCACACATCTTAGCTGGGGACTGCCTTCAGCATTTAGACCCTCTTTTCTAAGGTTTGGGGACCTTGAAGAAGGTAGATATTTTGGGGGCTGACCTCTAGTTTATGTATCAAATGATCAAATCCCATTTTTTAAAACAGTTACTTAAACATTCTAGGACTTAAGCTCTGCAACCCAAGCCTTTCTCTGTGTCTGAATGTCCTTCCCCGTATTTCATGACTTTCGAGCCCCATCCCCTTTCCTAGGTCACTACTTTCATTTTTCAGTGAACATTTATTGAGTCCCTACCCTGTACCCCACTCCTTGCTAATCACCAGAGTATTTCATTTTCTCTTCTTTGTTCTAATTGCTCAGTACTTATACATTTTCTTCCAATAGTCATAATTATATCTTTATCAATAAATTTTCCTTGGTTAAGTAGATGCAATTTACCTTTTCCCTTTCAGTGACCAGACTTTATTCACTATCCCTAAATGCCAAATTATGTTGCAAGCATTGACATTTTTTCCTTCTGGGTATTGAGTCATTTCTCAGACCTCTGTATTAATTTTGTCCTTATAGAAAGTACCAACACACTACTAAAGAACAGAGGCCATTTCTACTTAAATGTATTTAGTCCAATGTCTGGGACAATTACTAAATACTGCCTGGCACTACGAGACAGGGAAGGAGTATTTCCTCACTTACGTGATACCCTGGGACTCCTGTGTAGACTGTGGCCTATTTTGTATATAAACTCTATTTTTATTCTTCTCTATTGCCCTAGTTGTTTTCAAAATAAGATATAACCTTTATTGCAAATCACCATGCAGTGTGCTATCACAGTGGAGATAAATATAAAGATAAAATATCTATAAAATACCTTTGAGCTTTGTAAGTTTAAAGCTACCCATTTATTCATATTTTATACAATTGGATGATAATACCAAATTGTTTCTTTGAAACTGGGCAAGATTTTATTTCCTTTAAAATTACATAATAAAGTGGCCTGGCACAGTGGCTCATGCCTGTAATCCAAGCACTTTGGGAGGCCGAGGTGGGGGATCACCTGAGGTTGGGAGTTCAAGACCAGCCTGGCCAACACGGTGAAACCCTGTCTCTACTAAAAATACAAAAATTAGCCGGGCATAGTGTCGTGTGCCTGTAGTCTCAGATACTTGGGAGGCTAAGGCATGAGAATTGCTTGAATCCAGGAGGCAGGGGTTGCAGTGAGCTGAGATTGCCCCACTGTACTCCAACCTGGGCAACAAGAGCTTCTGGATGATGTTAAGCTGAAGGCTCTTACCCAGGGCGTTTACTGTCATTTCCTAAATTGGGTTCCATTGAGCAGTAGTTTCATGCACTTTTTGTATGTTTGTTTGTTTCTTTGGAGACAGAGTCTGACTCTTGTCACCCAGGCTATAGTGCAATGGCATGATCTCAGCTTACTGCAACCTCTGCCTCCCAGGTTCAAGCAATTCTCGTGCCTCAGCTTCCTGAGTAGCTGGGATTACAGGCATGCACCACCACATCCAGCTAATTTTTGTATTTTTATTAGAGACGGGACTTCACCATGTTGGCCAGGCTGGTCTCGAACTTCTGATCTCAGCTGATCCACCTGCCTCAGCCTCCCAAAGTGCCAGAATTACAGGTGTGAGTCACTGCGCCTGGCCAATTTCATGTACTTTTAATATATGCTTCTGGTAATGAGTTTCATGTTCAACTACAAATTTGGGAAATGTTGGATGATACAAAGTGAAGTCATTTTCTCTGCTACAGGATTTCTCAGAGCCTTTAGTATGGACATATTCCACGCTTTTACTTGCTTTGGATCCCTATTACTGAGGAGCATCTGGTGGGATTATTGTTCTTTAGAGCACAGCTTGAGAAGTATTGGGGTACTCAAATAGGCAAACTGCTTCCACACATTACCTGATCATTGTAGGGCTTGGGGAGTTTCTGATGAAAATTAAGTGAGACATCTTTTTGTGTGATTCTGATCAGATCAGTAGCTAGCATGGACAGTGGACATTTTCTGGGTGCTTACTCTGTGCCAGGGACTAGTCTGAGCACTTATAAGTATACAGTGCAAGGGTTCCCTTGTGGAGTCCTCAGAGCTTTGGTTCTAGCCTGCAAAGGTTGTTCTCTTGGCTTGTGGCACAGATGTTATCTTCCATTTTCCCTTACTGTCATTATGAAAATTGCTTTTGTGTCTTGTGCCAAAATGACTCCATTTTGGCAGGACATATCCTCCAGTAATTTCTGGAGAATGGCTAGAGAAATGGTCATTATTTTTTGAGACCCAGCAAGTCTGAAAATATTTTCATGCTTTCACATTTAACTTTCAGTTTGGATGGACATAGAATTTTTGTTTTGTTTTATTTTTAATTTTTATGGGCACATAGTAGGTATATATATTTATGGGATACATGAGATATTTTGATACAGGCATATAATTCATAATAATCACATTAGAGTAAATGGGGTATCCATGACCTCAAGCATTTATCATTTCTTTTTGTTACAAACACTCCAATTACACCCTTTTAGTTATTTAATAATGTACAATAAATTATTGTTTACCATAATCACCCTGTTGTGTTGAGAAACACAAGCTCTTATTCATTGTATCTAACTATATTTTTGTATACCTAACTATATTTTTGTACACATTAACCATCTCCACTCCTCACCCTCACTACCCTTCCCAGCCTCTGGTAACCACATTCTACTCTGTATCTTCATGAGTTTAATTGTTTTACTTTTTAGCTTCCACAAATGAATGAGAACATGCAAAGTTTGTCTTTGTGCCTGGATTATTTCACTTAACATAATGACCTCCAGTTCCATCCATGTTGATGGAAATGACAGTATCTCATTCTTTTTTATGGCTTGATAATACTCCGTTGTGTATCCATACCACATTTTCTTTATTCATTCATCTGTTGATGGACACGTAGGTTTCTCCCAAATCATGGCTATTGTGAATAGTGCTGCAATAAACATGGGAATGCAGACATCTCTTTGATATACTGATTTCCTTTCTTTTGGGTATATCCCTAGCAGTGGGATTACTGGATCATATGGTAGTTCTATTTTTAGTTCTTTGAGGAACCTCCATACTGTTCTGCTATGCTAATTTACATTCCCATCAACAGTATACAAGTATTCCCTTTTCTCTACATCTTTGCCAGCATCCCTTATTGTCTGTCTTTTGAATAAAATAACTGGGTTGAGATGTCTCAATTGCATTTGAGTGTTCATTTGCATTTCTCTAATGATCAATAATGTTGAACATCTTTTTATATACTTGTTTGCTATTCGTATGTTGTCTTTTGAGAGATGTCTATTCAGATGTTTTGCCCATTTTTAAATTGGAGTATTAGATTTTTTCCCTATTGAGTTGTTTGAGTTCCTTATATATTCTGATTATTAATTCCTTGTCAGATGGGTAGTTTGCAAATATTTTCTTCTATTCTGTGGATTGTCTCTTCACTTTGATTTTTTCCTTTGCTGTGTAGATGATTTTTAACTTTATGTGATCCCATAAGCCTGTGCTTTTGGGGTATTACTCAAGAAATCTTTGCCCAGACCAAAGTCCTAGGGAGTTTCCCCAATGTTTTCTTGCAGTAGCTTCATAGTTTGAGGTTTTTTTTTTTTTTTTTTTTTTTAAATTTATGAAGTATTTATTGATCGTTCTTGGGTGTTTCTCGGAGAGGGGGATATGGGAGGGTCATAGGATAATAGTGGAGAGAAGGTCAGGAGATAAACACATGAACAAAGGTCTCTGGTTTTCCTAGGCAGAGGTCCCTGCGGCCTTCTGCAGTGTTTGTGCCCCTGGGTACTTGAGATTAGGGAGTGGTGATGACTCTTAAAGAGCATGCTGCCTTCAAGCATCTGTTTAACAAAGCACATCTTGCACCGCCCTTAATCCATTTAACCCTGGGTTGACACAGCATATGTTTCAGAGAGCATGGGGCTGGGGGAAAGGCCATAGATCAACAGCATCCCAAGGCAGAAGAATTTCTCCTAGTCAGAACAAAATGGAGTCTCCTATGCCCACCCCTTTCTACACAGACACAGCAACAATCTGATCTCTCTTTCCTTTCCCCACACTTCCTCCCCTTCTCTTCAACAAAACCGCCATCGTCCTCATGGCCCGCTCCCGATGGTCGCTGTCTCTTTGGAGCTGTTGGGTACACCTCCCAGACAGGGCGGCCGGGCAGAGGCGCTCCTCACGTCCCAGACAGGGCGGCCGGGCAGAGGCGCTCCTCGCTTCCCAGACGGGGCCGCCCGGGCAGAGGCGCTCCTCGCTTCCCAGACGGGGCCGCCCGGGCAGAGGCGCTCCTCATTTCCCCGACGGGGCCGCCCGGGCAGAGGCGCTCCTGGCTTCCCAGACGGGGCCGCCGGGGCAGAGGCGCTCCTCGCTTCCCAGACGGGGCCGCCCGGGCAAAGGCGCTCCTCACTTCCTCCCAGACCGGGTGGCAGCCGGGCAGAGGCGCTCCTCACCTCCCAGACGGGGCGGCCGGGCAGAGGCGCTCCTCACTTCCCAGACCGGGCGGCCGAACAGAGGCGCTCCTCACTTCCCAGAGGGGGCGGCCGGGCAGAGGCGCTCCTCACTTCCCAGACGGTGTGGCAGCTGGGCAGAGGCGCTCCTCCCTTCCCAGATGGGGCAGCCAGGCAGAGGCGCTCCTCACTTCCTCCCAGACGGGGTGGCGGCCAGGCAGAGGCGCTCCTCACTTCCCAGAGGGGGCGGCCGGGCAGAGGTGCTCCTCACTTCCTCCCAGACGGGGTGGCAGCCGGGCAGAGGCACTCCTCACCTCCCAGACGGGGCGGCCGGGCAGAGGTGCTCCTCATCTCCCAGACGGGGCAGCCGGGCAGAGGTGCTCCTCATCTCCCAGACGGGGCGGCCGGGCAGAGGTGCTCCTCATCTCCCAGACGGGGCGGCCGGGCAGAGGTGCTCCTCATCTCCCAGACGGGGCAGCCGGGCAGAGGTGCTCCACACTTCCTCCCAGACGGGGTGACGGCCGGGCCGAGGCACTCCTCACCTCCCAGACGGGGCGGCCGGGCAGAGGCGCTCCTCACCTCCCAGACGGAGTGGTCAGGCAGAGGTGCTCCTCACTTCCCGTATGTGGTGGCGGCCGGGCAGAGGCGCTCCTCACTTCCCAGATGGGGCAGCCGGGCAGAGGCGCTCCTCACTTCCTCCCAGACGGGGTGGCGTCCAGGCAGAGGCACTCCTCACCTCCCAGACGGGGCAGCCGGGCAGAGGTGCTCCTCATCTCCCAGACGGGGCAGCCGGGCAGAGGTGCTCCTCACTTCCTCCCAGACGGGGTGGCAGCCGGGCAGAGGCACTCCTCACCTCCCAGACGGGGCGGCCGGGCAGAGGCGCTCCTCACTTCCTCCCAGACGGGGTGGCAGCCAGGCAGAGGCGCTCCTCACTTCCCAGACGGGGTGGCCGGGCAGAGGCGCTCCTCACTTCCCAGACGGGGTGGCCAGGCAGAGGCACTCCTCACCTCCCAGACGGGGCGGCCGGGCAGAGGCGCTCCTCACTTCCCATACGGGGTGGCAGCCGGGCAGAGGCGCTCCTCACTTCCCATACGGGGTGGCGGCCGGGCAGAGGCGCTCCTCACTTCCTCCCAGACGGGGTGGCAGCCAGGCAGAGGCGCTCCTCACTTCCCAGACGGGGTGGCCGGGCAGAGGCGCTCCTCACTTCCCAGACGGGGTGGCCAGGCAGAGGCACTCCTCACCTCCCAGACGGGGCGGCCGGGCAGAGGCGCTCCTCACTTCCCATACGGGGTGGCAGCCGGGCAGAGGCGCTCCTCACTTCCCAGATGGGGCAGCCGGGCAGAGGCGCTCCTCACTTCCTCCCAGACGGGGTGGCGGCCAGGCAGAGGCGCTCCTCACTTCCCAGACGGGGCGGCCGGGCAGAGGTGCTCCTCACTTCCTCCCAGACGGGGTGGCGGCCGGGCAGAGGTGCTCCTCACCTCCCAGACGGGGCGGCCGCGCAGAGGCGCTCCTCACCTCCCAGACGGGGCGGCCGGGCAGAGGTGCTCCTCACTTCCTCCCAGACGGGGTGGCGGCTGGGCAGAGGTGCTCCTCACCTCCCAGACGGGGCGGCCGGGCAGAGGCACTCCTCCCTTCCCAGATGGAGTGGCCAGGCAGAGGCGCTCCTCACCTCCCAGAGTGGGCGGCCGGGCAGAGGCGCTCCTCACTTCCCAGAGTGGGCGGCCGGGCAGAGGCGCTCCTCACTTCCCATAGGGGGTGGCAGCCGGGCAGAGGCGCTCCTCACTTCCCAGATGGGGCAGCTGGGCAGAGGTGCTCCTCACTTCCTCCCAGACGGGGTGGCGGCCAGGCAGAGGCGCTCCTCACTTCCTCCCAGACGGGGTGGCGGCCAGGCAGAGGCGCTCCTCACTTCCTCCCAGACGGGGTGGCGGCCAGGCAGAGGCGCTCTTCACCTCCCAGACGGGGCGGCCGGGCAGAGGCGCTCCTCACCTCCCAGAGTGGGCGGCCGGGCAGAGGCGCTCCTCACTTCCCAGAGTGGGCGGCCGGGCAGAGGCGCTCCTCACTTCCCATAGGGGGTGGCAGCCAGGCAGAGGCGCTCCTCACTTCCCAGATGGGGCAGCTGGGCAGAGGTGCTCCTCACTTCCTCCCAGACGGGGTGGTGGCCAGGCAGAGGCGCTCCTCACCTCCCAGACGGGGCGGCTGGGCAGAGGCGCTCCTCACCTCCCAGAAGGGGTGGCTGGGCAGAGGCGCTCCTCACTTCCCATATGGGCTGGCAGCCGGGCAGAGGCGCTCCTCACTTCCCAGATGGGGTGGCGGCCAGGCAGAGGCGCTCCTCACTTCCCAGATGGGACAACCGGGCAGAGGCGCTCCTCACTTCCTCCCAGACGGGGTGGCGGCCAGGCAGAGGCGCTCCTCACCTCCCAGACGGGGCGGCCGGGCAGAGGTGCTCCTCATCTCCCAGACGGGGCAGCCAGGCAGAGGCGCTCCTCACTTCCTCCCAGACGGCGTGGCAGCCGGGCAGAGGCGCTCCTCACATCCCAGAGGATGGGCGGCCGGGCAGAGGCGCTCCTCACTTCCCAGATAGGGCGGCCAGGCAGAGGGGCTCCTCACATCCCAGACGATGGGCGGCCAGGCAGAGATGCTCCTCACTTCCTAGACGGGGTGGCGGCGGGGCAGAGGCTGTAATCCCAGCACTTTAAGAGGCCAAGGCAGGAGGCTGGTAGGTGGAGGTTGCAGCGAGCCGAGATCACACCACTGCACTCCAGCCTGAGCACCATTGAGCGTTGAGTTAGCGAGACTCCGTCTGCAATCCCAGCACCTCGGGAGGCCGAGGCAGGCAGATCACTCGAGGCCAGGAGCTGGAGACCAGCCCGGTCAACACGGTGAAACCCCGTCTCCACCAAAAATACAAAAACCATCCAGGCGTGGCGGCGTGCGCCTGCAATCCCAGGCACGCGGCAGGCCGAGGCAGGAGAGTCACAGGAGCCCGAGGCAGGGAGGTTGCAGCGAGCCGAGATCATGGCAGTACAGTCCAGCTTCGATAACAGCGGGAGACCGAAAAAAGAAGGAGAGGGAGACTGAAGAAAGGGGAGAGGGAGAGGGAGGGGGAGGGGGAGGGGGAGAGGGAGGGGGAGAGGGAGAGGGAGAGGGAGGTTTTAAATTTAAATCTTTAATCCATTTTGATTTGATTTTTGTATATGGTGAGATATCAGGGTCCAACTTCATTCTTTTGCATATGGATATCCAGTTTTCCCAGCACCATTTATTGAAGAGACTGTCCTTTCCCCAGTGTATGTTCTTGTCATCTTTGTCAAAAATGAATTTATTGTAGGTGTATGGATTTATTTCTGGGTTCTCTGTTCTGTTGCATTGGTCTTTTTTTATTAGTCTGGCTAAAAATTTGTCAATTTTATTTCTTTTTTAAACTATTTTTTTCATTGATCTTTTGTATTTTTTGTTTCAATTTCATTTATTTCTGCTCTGTTGTTATTTCTTTTAATTTTGGATTGGGTTTGCTCTTGCTTTTCTAGTTAAGATACATCATTATGGTATATGAATTATTAGTTTTTTACTTTTTTGATGTAGGCACTTACATCTATCAACTTTCCTCTTAGTACTGCCTTCGCTATATCCCATACATTTTATGTTGTGTTTCCATTTTCATTTGTTTCCAGAAATTCCTTAATTTTTTTCTTAATTTACCCATTGGTCATTTAGGAGGATATTATTTAGTTTCCATGTACTGGTACAGTTTCCAGAGTTCTTGTTACTGATCTCTAGTTTTATTTCATTGTGTCAGAGAAGATACTTGATATGTTTTCAATTTTTTTTTTGAGATTTTTTAAAACTTGTTTTGTGACCTAACATATGATCTATCCTTGAGAATGATCCATGTGGTGAGAAGAATGTGTGTTCTGCACCTGTTGGATAAAGCTGTATATGTCTATTAGGTCCATTTAGTCTATTGTGCATAATAAGTCCAGTGTTTCTTTGTTGATTTTCTGTCTGGATGATACGTCCAATAATGAAAATGGGGATGTTGAAGTCTTCAGCTATTACTGTATTGGGGTCTATTGCTCTCTTTAATAATATTTGCTTTTTATATCTGGGTGCTTCAGTATTGGATGAGTATGTATTTTCAATTCTTACATCCTCTTGCTGAATTAATCCCTTTATCATTATATAATGACCTTCTCTGTCTCCCTTTATAGTTTTATTTTTCTTTTTTGTAGAGATGAGGTTTCACTATGTTGCCCAGGCTGGTCTTGAACTCCTGGGCTCAAGTGATCTGCCCACCTTGGTTTCCCAAAGGGCTGGGATTACAGGTGTGAGCCGTCACACTTGGCCTGTCTTTAGAGTTTTTGTCTTGAATTCTATTTTGTCTGATATAAGTATAGCTATTTCTGCTCTTTTATGGTTTCCATCTGCATGGAATATCTTTTTGTATCCCTTTATTTTCAGTTTGTGTGTGTCTTTATAGGTGAAGTGTGTTTCTTGTAGGTAACAGATTGTCAGGTCTCTTTCTTGAATCCATTCGGCCACTCTTTGTCTATTGATGGTAGAGTTCAGTCTGTTCACATTTAATCTTATTATTGATACGTAAGGGCTTACTCTTGCCATTTTGTTGTTTTCTGGTTGTTTTGGATCTTCTTTTCTGTCTTCCTTTTAGTGAAGACTGTTTTCTCTGGTGGTATGTTTTAATTTATTGCTTTTTGTTTTTTTGTATATCTGTTGTAGGTTTTTTTGACTTGAGGTTACCATGAGGCTTGCAAATACTGTCTTATAAAACCAATTATTTTAAACAAATGACAACTTAGCACTAATTGAAAAAACTAACAAATGGGGAAAGAGAAAATTAATAAAAACTCTACAGTTTAACCTCATCCCACTTTTAAACATATTATTTCTATTTATAGTTTTTTATACTGTCTGTCTTAAAAGTTTTTGTAGTTACTTTTGATAGGTTCACGGTTTAGTATTTCAGCTGAAGATATTACCAGTTTACACATCACAATTACAGTGGTATAATATTCTGTGTTTGCCTACTTACTATTACCAGTGAGTTTTCTACCTTCAGGTGATTTCTTAATGCTTATTAATGTCCTTTTCTTTCTGATTGAAGAACTACATTTAGCGTTTCTTGTAAGACAGGTCTGGTATTGATAAAATCACTCAGCTTTTGTTTGTCTGGGAAAGTATTTCTCCTTCACGTTTGAAAGACACTTCTGCTGGATATACTTTTCTAGGATAAAAGTTTTTTTTCTTCACTTTAAATATGTCATGCCACTCTCTCTTGGTCTGTCAGGTTTGCAGTGAGAAATCTGCTACCAGATGTATTTGAGCTGCTTTGTATGCTGTTTCTTTTCTCTTGCTGCTTTTAGGACATTTTCTTTATCCTTGACCTTTGGGAGTTGGATTATTAAATGTCTTGAGGTTGTCTTATTTGGGTTAAATCTGCTTGGTGGTCTATAACCCTCTTGTATGTGAATATTGATATCTTTCTCTAAGTTTGGGAATTTCTCTGTTATTAGTCTTTGAGTAAACTTTCTACTCCTGTTTCTCTCTCTCCCTTTTCTTTAAGGCCAATAACTCTTAGATTTGCCCTTTAGCAGCTATTGTCTAGTTCTTGTAAATTTGCTTAATTCTTTTTAAATTCTTTTTTGTTTTGTCTCCTCTGAGGGTATATTTTCAAATAACTTGTCTTCAAGCTAATTATTTTTTTCTGCTTGATCAGTTCTGCTATTGAGCGACTTTGATGCATTCTTCAGTATGTCAAATGAAGTTTTCAGCTCTAGAATTTATGCTTGATTTAAAAAAAAATTTCAATCTTGTTAAATTTTTCTCATAGGATTCTGACTTCCTCCTCTGTTATCTTGAATTTCATTGGGCTTGCTCAAAACAGGTATTTTGAATTCTCTGAAAGGTCAAGTATCTGTATCACTCTGGGATTGTCACTGGTGCCTTATTTAGTTTATTTGGTGAGGTCATGTTTCTCGGGATGGTCTCGATGCTTTGGATGTTTGTTGATGTCTGAGCATTGAACTGTTAGATATTTGTTGTGTCTTCACAGTCTTGGCTTGTTTGTACCCATTTTTCTCGAGAAGGCTTTCTAGGTATTCCAAGTGTATTGCGTGTTGTAATCTAAGTCTTTGGTTACTGCAGCTGCATCTGCATTAGTGGGGCACCTCAAGCCCAATAATGCTGTGACTCTTGCAGATGCGTAGAAGCACTGTCTTGGTGATCTGGGGTAAGATCCAAGAGAATTCCCTGGATTACCAGGCAGAGACTCTTTTTCCCTTCTCTTACCTTCCTGCAAACAAATGGAGTCTCTCTCTCCATAATGAGCTACCTGGATCCTGGGGGAAGGGTGACACAAGAGCCCATGTGGCCACCACCACTGGGACTGCACTGGATCAGACCTAAAGCCAGGACAACACTGGGTCTTGCCTAAAGCCCACAGTGACCACTGTCTGGCTACTGCCGATGTTCACCCAAGGCCCAGGGGCTCTTCAGTCAGCAGATGGTGAACCTAGCCAGACCCATGTCCTTCCCTTCAAGGCAATAAGTTTTTCTCCCTGCTGGCCCAAGGTGGGTTCCCTTCTGGCCCTGGGTGTGTCTGGAAATGTCATATGGGAGCTAGGGCCTGGATGAGTGCATCAGGGCTCTGCCTGGCACCCTATCCTACTGTGGCTGAGCTGGTGTACAAGTTGCAAGACAGTCTTCTTTACTCCTCCTCCTCCTCTCCTGTAGCAGAAAGAAGGAATCTCCCAAAGCTGCAAGCTGTACTGCTTGGGGTTGGGGGAGGGGTGGCACAAGCACTCTCTTAGCCACCCTGGCTGGTATCTCACTAGTTTGTGTGCACC
The DNA here is from genome assembly GCF_028885655.2 of Pongo abelii. NCBI lineage: Eukaryota > Metazoa > Chordata > Mammalia > Primates > Hominidae > Pongo > Pongo abelii. The sequence continues at coordinate 24,333,511 of NC_071990.2, read as the reverse complement.
CCAAGTCCACTGGCTCCAAGGCCAGCGCAGCACCAGGGCTTTCCAAGGAGTCGCAGTCTTTGTGGCCTAGACTGCCTTCCAAGTTTATTTAAGTTTATGAAGTTTATTTAAGCACTCTAGCACTTGAGCCCTCAGTGATGGGGCTAGTTTGAACTCAGGTTCTGACTGCTAGGATGGGATAGTTCCCCTCTGGCTGGGGCTGGTCTAAATCTTCCCTCCATGGGCACTGGCTGAATTCTGCCCCATGTTGCTTTCTGCTGTGACAGGGCAGCAGTGAGTTACAATGCAAAGTCTCACAATTACTGTGCTCTCCCTCCCCCAAGCACACAGATTCTCTCTCGGTGTCACAAGGCTGCTGCTGGGGGATGGAGGTGGGGTGATGTATGCAATTCAAGACGGTCTTTCCTACCATCTTCAGTGCCTTTCTCCTTGATATGCTGTTAAAACCAGGCACTGTGATTGCTTACCTGATATTTGTTTTTTTATGAAGGGGCTTTCTCGTGTGGATAGCTGTTCAATTTGGCATTCCTGTTGGGGGTGGATAATGATTGCTGGAGGGTTTTATTTGGCCGTCTTGCTCCGCCTCGTTTCCTGACATAGAATTTTTGGTTGGAGATACTTTTCAACTGGAATTTTGAATGGCTACTTCATTGATTGTTTATGTTCGTTGCAGCTGTTAAGATATCTGATGCCTGTTTATCTTAATTTGGGTTTCACCAAAAGCTATGCTTAGTAGATGACGAGCTGAGAAAAGGACTTGGGTGCAAGTAATTCATTTGGGAATTGACCTCGGAAATTAGGGGCAGGTAAGACATAAGGATGAGAAAAGTCAATAAGGAGGGGTATTATTGAAAAAGTTACTCCTGTGGGCAACTGCACTCAGTCCTGCTGGGACCCTGTCAGAGCCCATGAAACACACCTTAGAATTTTCCCATGCAGGATCAAGGAAACTGGGATGTCTGTCCCCCAATTACTGCCCTTTGTTGCTTGAGGGTTTTACTTGGAGAATTACCTCCCTGGCACTCCAGCCCATCCCATACTCAGGCTGAACATGCTTCTCTGGTCAGAGAAGAGATTCAGGCAGAGAAACTCAGGAACTTGAGGTAGAAAGACCTCAAACCATATGAGAACTGTCCACCAAAGCTGCCATAGAACTTTGGCTTGGGCTAAGAAGTTACAAACCTTGTGTGCATAACATTAGTAGCAATAAAAAAAAGCACTGACATCTCAGATCAAAAACAAAGGTAGAGACATTCTGCAGAGTAGTTGAACACCAAAAAAAAAAAAAAAAAAAAAAGCAAGAAAATTGATTTAAAATGTACTTAATGAAGGATATGGAGAAGATGTTAGCTAAGAATTCTAAAATTGTTCTTTTTGTATGAGGTGAAAATTTTGCAATCTTAAAATGAATTACTATTCTTCTGTAACTGCAGAATTGTTTAAAAGATCCAATTAAAAACATAGACAGTTCCCATGTCAGACTAGACAAAGAATGTATTAGGAGCAAAAGGGAACAATGACTGTTTCTCTTAAATAAAAGAATTCTGTCATTTACCCCACATTGGTACCAGAGTTCTCAATAATTCAATCCAATTTTGGAATAAGCAGTGTGGGCTGTCATTGTTCTGGGAGTCAAGAAGAGTAGCCTCCCAGGACAGAAACTTGAAAGGAACCAATGAGCACCATCATTGACAAATGGTCTCCATATTTTCTCTGGCACTTTTTGTCCCTGCATGGTTGAGATTTATTATATTTTCAATTTGGTAAGGTTTGCTAACTAAAACAGAGTTCCAGGCCTAATTAGTATAGCACTCTATAACTTTTAGATGGATGAGTTCACCTCTTAGAAATTTTTATTTTCTGAGCAAGCCTCAGACAGAAGGGACAGAGAAATAAAGCTGCTTTAGTAGCTAGATGGATATAAGGCAGCTGTTCAACTGTGAGGCAAGCTGCCTGTTTAATTTTTAGAAATTAGTTGGGAGAATAATCAAATTCTCTTTAGACTTTATTCCTACATTCACCCTGAGATTATAATTTAGAAGCATGATGATGGTTATTTAGCATTTTTATAATAATGGAACATTAATGAATATGACTGAGAAAACACTTTTGTAAAGTAGAAAGTGCCAAAAGAGGCAGTATCTATGTAAGGAGATATGAATTAGTTTGGACTGGTCTCCAAGTCAGAGATGAGGAACTTTAGTACCAGAAATGAGAGAGCCTAGAGATGAGAGGTGGGAACCGGCAACCCATTAAGAATTCATGCTTTCCTAGTTAGCTGCCCCTTTTAGCTTTGTGTCCTCCCCCTCCCAAGACTCAGTTGCCACTCTGGTCTGAAGCCAAAAGCTGAAGTTTCTTGGAAGATGATGAAAAAGTTAAAAGAAGATCAGCAGGATTAGAAAGGAGTAGGAGAGAGGGAAGAAAAAAGTTAGTTGGGCAGACAGAATCATTTCTTATTCTAATAAAAATTTAAAAAACTAAAAATAACCTTAAGTATCAATTCTCTTTAACACCAGGTATCCTCTAGGTTACTCTCTTTACTCCTAAGCTCCACTGAATTTTATTGTCAACATGGTGAGTACTGGGAGGAGAGGCATAAAAATGGGAAAACACTGTGGTTTGTTTTCTTCTCATGAAACTTGAGTTTCCAACATGAGTTGGAGACTCAGAAGTGTTTCTAAGTCAAGGTAGGATATTACAAGTAGCAGAATAGAGTAACCAAGCAAGGCTTTGAGAGCACAGGGGAGAGAGGTTAAATCTGACTGCTGAGACTGGGAATTCATATTTATTTGAGAGAGAAAGTTCTAGGCATAGAATTTTGAAAAAAAGAAGAAAATAAAACCAGGACCAGTTTCAGCATTTAAATCTCTAATGCATTTTAAACCAAGAGTAGTTAAATGTTAATTAACCCTTCAAATTGGAAAAGCAATTTAATTTAATATGAACAGGGAAGGGGAGAGATTGTTCAGAAATTTGCTTTTTGGACAATAGAGAACTGCTGTTTTTGTTTTCTTTTTGATGTTGGGAAGGGTTTTCCTTGCTAGTTTAACTTTATAATGTTATTTTCATATACTTTTTCACATTAGCTTAAAAGTGGCCATGCACTCTTCTAAAAATCATAATGGTGACTGTGAATATCACTATTTACTCTAAAGACCATCACTTACTGAACAACAAAACTTTCATTTTTCGTTATTATGTATCCATCACTAAAAGGCCCTTGACACATTCTCAATAGCCTCTTTATAGATCTGAGCCTGGAAACAAATTTCTTCTTACATTAAGGCCCATATTTCTGACTACTTGAAATTTTTACCTTGATTTGTCATGTACATCCTACATGCACAAATTAAAAAATTCTCTGAGCTTTGGATTCTCCCTACATGCTTTTTTTTTTTTTTTCCCACATATCCCGTATCTTAGGATATCACCCAGCTAGAAATCTGAGTGTGACCCACACTAGTGGAAAGGGGGAAGAGGAGAGGAGAGTTCATAGTATGAACAAAAGTTCTCTGAAAAGGAATTTCGAGGAAAGACTATTTCTGTGAACAGTTTGCAAACCAAGGAGATGCAGCCTTTAGTGCACAATGAAGATGTGTTCTAGAGAACAAAGGGAGGGTTCGGGTTTTATAGCACAAGTTCCTGCCCAGGTTCATTTATGCAAATGAAGGATTCAAACTTGCTTAGCTCCCATTGATTGGTACAGTTTAGCCCTGATTGGTTGAGGCAGGTAAGCTCTGATTGGTTGGTTCAGGTTACTCTGAGAGTCCCAAAGTTGAACAGAAATGTGGATTTGCTGAGGGCTCAGAGTTATGTGTGTGACCTCTAGTCAGCAAATGGCTACTTGGCTCTATTTTAAATTTAGACCCTGTGAGTGACTCAGGATTCAATTTGAAGGATTGGCTCTCTGAGGTTCACATTTGTTGACAGTAGTTTCCATATTGTGGTGCTACTGAGAGGTGAAGCCAGCTGGACTTCTGGGTTGGGTGGGGACTTGGAGAACTTTTCTGTCTTACAAGAGGATTGTAAAATGCACCAATCAGCATTCTGTAGCTAGGATTGTAAAACGCACCAATCAGTGCTCTGTGGCTAGCCAGAGGTTTGTAAAATGCGGCAATCAGCACTCTGTAAAAGTGCACCAATCAGCTCTCTGTGGCTAGCTAGAGGTTTGTAAAATGGACCAATCAGTGCTCTGTAAAATGGACCAATCAGCAGGATGTGGGCAGGGACAAATAAGGGAATAAAAGCTGGCCACCCCGCCCTCCCCCCCCACCAGCCAGCAGCAGCAACCCAGTTGGGTCTGCTTGCACGCTGTGGAAGGGTTTTTCTTTTGCTCTTCACAATAAATCTTGCTGCTGCTCCCTCTTTGGGTCTGCACCACCTTTATGAGCTGTAAGACTCACTGTGAAGGTCCGTGGCTTCATTCTTGAAGTCAGCGAGACCACGAACCCACCTGAAGGAACCCGCTCTGAACACACTACTTGAGGATGTTAGCAGTCCCTGCCTTATTCCTTTCTAATCCCCTCCATGTCTCCTCTTACACCATTTTAATCCAGTTAACTTTAGAGTCATCCTAGATTTTTCCATGCCTCATTCTTCACACTCAATCAGAGCTAATTTTCGTTGATTCTACTTTCTCAGAGTCTCTTGAATCTGGTCCTTCCTGACCATCCCTGATTTAAGCTCCTTATTTTTAATGCAGACTACTTCAGCCTTTTTTCCAGATGGCCTCCAAGCTCCCTCCCTATCTGTACATCACAGCTCTGCCAGAGTGCTCTAAAAACACAAAACTTTTCTGATGAAATTTCTTTAGAAGCTTGTCACTTTCATGGCCTTTTTTTCCCCCCAACTTCAGGCTTCTTCCACAAGCCTACCTACATGAACATCTGGCATATAAAACATTTTGGAGTTTCTGGATCGTGTGTCTTTTGTATGTCTCTTTGCAGCTGTCTAGAATACCCATAACTTTATTCTCTTTAAGACTAACAGTGGCATCATCTCTTCTGTAAGATCTGTTCTGAGACTCCCAGAGTTGAGCTTTTTCTTTGCTCTGCCTCCTTGTGGGACACAACTTTACAGCAGGTGTATCACGTTGTAATTGAACAGGTTGTTTTCATGCCCTTTCTCTCCACTGGTCCCTGAACTCTTTGAGAGCCAGGACTCCTGCTTATTATTGTCTTTTTCATCTTTGTGAGCCCATCATCTGGCTTGGTTTATAACACAAAGCTCTCTGAAGAGCTTGATGAGAGAATGACTGAATTTTTTCACACATTGTGTACTTTTTGCCATGTTTTTATTTGAAGGTTAGGCATTGCAGTTATGTATGATGATATCTCTTAATCAAGGTTAACTTGATTAAATCAGATTTGCTAATCAAATATTTTCCAGTGGCACAGAGATTAACAGGGCCTCTGCCACAATGTTGAGGCAAAATAGATTTGTATCTATGTAAGCAGAGGCATTTTATTTAAATGCAAGGAGAAGTAATAGGTTAGAGAAAAGACCATTCATTTGACTTAAGAAATCAATATTAGAGCTTAGGTGCAATATATGGCTCTGTGTAGAGAAAACTGAAAAATTAATCTTGTTATAATTTTATTAAAAAGTCAACGTGGTTGAGTGGCCCCAGAACTGGTGCACTGTGCTGCCAAGATAACAGCCTTAGGAAGATACCAGTAAAAAATGGAAGCTATTAAAAGCGAACTGAGTTGATGAATTTTCCTCAATTTATAATGTAAAATTATTCTTTGTGCAGTGCTGTCTACATGATATCGGATTTTCCATTATTAGAGGATTTAAAAGCCACTTTGGACTAAAGGTTATTTACATTTCTAATTTCTCACATTATATGATGGGGCATAACTTTAAATAGTGGCCTCCCAAACACGTTTTTACAAAGGGACAATTGTTAGCTTTCTGATGAATCTTTCTTCTTTTACATGTTTATTTTTTTCATGTGCTGTATTCTCTTTGGCTCCAACTAGCAGAAATACCCAGCATTTGGAGAGTCTTCTCATCTGAGCATCCAGCTGTTTACATGGACACACACACATGCAACAGGGGCACATTTAAAAAATAAGCTTTTTAACTTGACTATCTCTGTAAAGAATAAAATTAGAAAAAAGAAAATTAAAAATTTTAAGAAAATAACATAAAAATAAGCTTTTTATTGATATACAATGTACATACGAAAGAGTGCTTAAATCATAGGTATTTTTATGAATGTCCACAGATGAAATAGACCTAATGTAATCAACAGTCAGATAAAAAAAAATACAACATGTCCAGCATCTGAGAAGCCCCTCCCTCTGCATCTTTAGTCTAGATATCACCCCAGGAAGAAAACCTTGATTCTGACTTCTATCTTCATAAACTAGTTTTTCTTGTTTTAAACTTTTAAAAATAAAACCACATACTATGTTGTAACCTTTTATGCCTGGTTACTTTTGCTGAAAGTTATTCTATTTTGTTGACCATAACAATAGTTTGTTATTATTATATAGCAGCATGGGATTCCATGTATGACTGTACCCTACTTTGTTCAGTCACCAGTTGATGGAGTTTTGTGTTGTTTCCAGTTTGGGGCTTGATTGAGTAGTGCTATTATAAATGTTTTTTCGATTTTCCTTTAGTCAGCATGTGTATTTCTATTGAATTGCTGGACCACATGATTTGCATATTTCATCTTTAGTAGATACTGACAAACACTGTTCCAAAGAGGTCATACTAGTTCACACTCCTGAAAGCCATATATGAAAATTCAAGTTGCTGCACAGCCTCACCAACACTCATTCTAGCAGATGAGTAGTGGCATCTCACTGTGGTTTTAATTTCCATTTCCTGATGAATAATGAGAATTTGAATACTTTTTCATGTATCTTTTGGCCATTCCAAGGTGCTTTTTAGTAAAGCTACTATTCAAATCTCATGTCCATTTTTCTGTTGTATTGTCTGCCTTTTTCATATTGATTTGTAAGAGTTCTTTATTTGTGATTCCTTTATTGAATATATGTATCAAAAATATCTTTTTCCATTCTGTGGCTTGTCTTATCACTTTCTGAATGACTTTTTTGTGTAGGACGGAAGTCTTTAATCTTAAAGTACAATTTATTAACTTTTCCTTTAAGATTAGTGTTTTTCCTATGTTTTCTTCTGGAAGCTTGTTTTCCTTTTTTTTTTTTTTTCAGTGCTATGACTCGGATATAAACTTATTTTACCTTCTACTTTTAAAGCTACAATCTGTCCGGAATTGGTTTTTATGCACGGTGTGAAGTAGGGGTCAAGATTAGTTTTTCTCCATGTGAATATCTAGTTGATGCTGTACAATTTGTTGAAAATGCCACAATACTCCCTCTGCATTGTGGTATCACCTTCGTCTTAACTTAGATATTTATCTATATGTGAATCTGTTTCTGTTCTCTGTATACTGTTCCCTTGGTCTGTTGTCTTTGTGCTGCACTGCCTTAATTATTTTAGCTTTATCATCCTTATATCTTGATACCAGGTGGTATAAATCCTTCAGCATATTCAGTTCTTCTTTAAGATTTCTTTCTTTATTCTAGGTCCTTTTTATTTCATATACATTTTAGAATCAACTTCCTAATTTCCCCCAAAACACTTGCTGGGATTATGATTGGGATTGAATTAAATCTATAGATCAATCTTTAAAATATTGAGCATTAATGCCCTTTCTGTATCTGTCAAAATGATTTTTTATTTTTTTATAATGTGAATTACATTGATTTTTGGGCTATCAAACTAACTTTGCATTTCTGGAATAAATTGGCTGTGATATTTTATTTTTTTGATATCTGACTGATGTAGCCATTTAGACCTGGAGTTTTTGTTATGTGATGGTTTTAATTTCAGGTCTGACTTAGCCTATCTTAAGTTGAGGAGTGTACTGAATGCCTATCACTTTCACATCATTGTGAAAAAGTTATTAATAAAATCATTGTTAAGTTTGGGATGTACTATGCAGCCATGTGCTACATAACAATCGTTTGGTTAATGATCACATATATGACAGTGGCCAATAAAATTACAATGGAGATGAAAAATTTCTATGGACTAGTGATGCTGTAGCCATCTAATGTCATAGCACAATGCATTAGTCATTAGTCATGTATTTGTGGTGATGCTTGTATAAACAATAAACAAATTTATTGTGCTGCCAGTCATATAAAAGCACAAATAATTAAGAATAGTACATAATACTTGATAATTATAATAGATAACTCTATTACTTGTTTACTTACTATGCTATATTTTTATTGTTATTTTAGACTGTATACCTACTTATAAAAGTTATAGGTAGAACAGTCTCAGGTAGGTGTTTCAGGAGGTATCCAAAAGAGGGCATTATTATCATAGGAGATGATAGCTCCAGTTGCATTATTGCCCCTGAAGACCTTCCACTGGGACAGTGATGTTGATGATCCAGCCCTTGTGTAGGCCTTGGCTAATGTGTGTGTTTGTGTCTTAGTTTTTAACAAAAAGGTTTAAAAATTAAACAAAACTTAAATAGAAAAAGCTTATAGAGTAGGAATATAAAGAAAAGATATTTTTGTATAGCTGTACAATGTGTATGTGCTTTGTTACGAAAGAGTCAAGTTAAAAAATTAAAGTTTTAATATAAAGTTACAGTAAGCTAATGTTAATTTATGATTGAAGAAACAAGTTATTTTAATAAATTTAGTGTAGCCTAAGTATACAGCATTTATAAAGTCTACCATAGTGTACAGTAATGTCCTAGGACTTTACCTTCACTCACCACTGACTCACTGACTCACCCAGAGCAACTTCCAGTCCTGCAAGCTCCATTCATGGTAAATGCTCTATATAGATAACCATTTTAAATCTTTTATACCATTTTTTTTTTACTGTACTTTTTCTATGTTTAGAAGCACAAGTAGTTACTATTGTGTTATAGTTGCCTACAGTACTCAGTATAGTAGCATGCTGTATAGGTTTGTAATGTAGGAGCAACAGGCTATAGCACATACCCTAGGTGTGTAATAGGCTATTCCTTCTAGGTTTGTGTAAGTGCACTCAGTGATATTGACACAACAATGAAATTGCCTAACAATGCATTTCTCAGATCAGATCCCTGTTAAGTGATCCATGACTGTATTTACATTTTTTCCAGCATCAATTTTGATACATTATGTTTGTAAAGTTCATTTCACTTAAATTTTAAAATTTATTTGTGTAAAGGTATTCCTTATATCTTCTTTTAAAAGAAAATGCCTGTAGGATCTATAATAATGTACTATTTTTATTCTCACATTAGTATTTTATGCTTTCTTTTTTTATAGTCAGTTTAGCTTTTGACTTAGATTTTTCTCTATTGTACATTTGTTTTATTTTTCATTTAATCTCTACCCTTGTATTTATTTCCTTTCTTCAGGTTTCTTTGAGTTTAACTTACTCTTTTTCTATCTTCTGGAAATGGGTAGAGCATCAATCTTTAGCCCTTGATTTTTTCCTAATATTATATTTAAGCCCATGAATTTCCCTCTTATCACAGCTTTAGCTGTATCCAACATGTTTTGATTTGTCTTATTTTCATTATTTATGTAAAATGTTTTGAAATTTCCCATGTCATGTTTTTCTTTGACCCCGGGTTATTTAGAATGGCCTTACTTAATTTCAAAACAGTTTGACATTTTCTGGTGTTCCTTTTGTTGTTGATTTCTAGCTTAATTCCACTGTGGTGAGAGAACATAATTTTAGTCTCTTTGTATTGTTGAGACTTGCATTATGGCTCAGCATAGGGTGTAATTTGGTAACAATTCCAGAGGTACTTGAAGAATGTTTTTGTGTTATCACTGCTGAGTGCTGTGTCAGTGTATTTATCAATTAGGGCAGATTTCTTTGATTTTGTACTTTGGCTTTGAGATGGCTCTAGGCTCATCCTCCCCTCACCATCCTCTTTCTACTTTCTTGCTCATTAAATCTCTTTGCCCTCTTGCTTGCTTTTACCAGAGCTTCCTCTTTTGATCTAGCTTCTTTTTGATCCATACATGTTTTCACATGATTTCATTTGGCTGTCTTCCCCTTAAAATTCTGCTTTCAGTCATTGCCCTTTTTCCCTTTTGTTCTGTGGCTTTGCTCAGCAGGTCAGCATGGTCTTCTTTGTGTCCTTTAGACCTTATTTGTTAAAGGGGCCAATCAGATAGCTCTATCAGCAGGCATTCATTAGCACATGTTGTGGGATTTTAGAAATACCTGACGTTATTCACTCAAGGGGCTTGTGATCTGGCTGGAAATTATAGTATAGTTAAATATACAGGTTTAACAGTAGTACAAGAAGTATATAATATGAACTATATGTGTGTTGTAGGGTAGAAGAAGGGACAGTCACTATGGGCTGGAATGGCTTCGTAGGGAACTTGATATTTGGTCTGAAATCAAAAGATGGGAAATAGGTAATTTGCCAGAATAAAAATCCAGAGGCAGGAAAGCTTAACTACTTTGTGTTTGTATTTCATAAATTACTTTGGCTGGAGAGGACGATATTAGTGTGCAAAGTTGTAGTGGCCTGGTCCATAGAGGTAGGCTGGGACTAGGTCATAAGGAGCCTTAAATGCCAAGCTATTACATTTAGACATCATTCTGCAGCTACAGAGGCAAGGCATTGGAGATGATGAATATGTGCACAGGGATTTGATGTGGTGAATGTAACATTTTTGGGAAAATTATCTGATGGTTGTATACAGAATATAATTGGAAAGAGTCCAGTAAAATCCTGGAAAAATTATGTGATTTGAGATTATAATGTGCATAGAAAGATAACAGATGCATACAGAATCTTAGGAGAAGGGAGTTGATTTACTTATAATGCTTAAGAAATCCATCCTAGGTTTTTAAGAGACCAACAGTGCCGTGGACAGAAATAGAGACATAGGGAAGCAGAGCAGAATTCAGACACAGATGTCAGAATGTGCTCAAGACCAGAGAGCTGAAGTCACGGTGCAAAGGTGAGATTTAGCTTAGACAGACTCTGCACCTGAAAAGAGCACAGGTGTCAGGAGGTGTCAAGATGGTGGATGGAAGGGCTCCCCCAGAGTTCTCTCTGAGATAGCAGAATTTCAGGAGGTTTGTGAGGAATTAGGGCTAGCCATACCAGCTGTGGAAGCCAAGGTAACCTAACATTGCTGCCCAAACTTATAATCTCTAAAGTAACAGACCAAAATCAATTAACAATACTAATGGCACTAATAAGGAAAACACAGCAAGCTCTCAAACCGCAAGTGAAATTCATTTGTGCCATTTGGGGTTCACTTTTAAAGGAGTAAGCTATTCTTCATGTATCCTCCTGTTTTGAAGGTTTCCCTGAAACTGTCCAGTTTTGCCTCAACCAAGGCGATTTGCTAGGAAATAGGAGAGAATTCTAAACTCCAATTAGCCAGTGCTATTGGAGATTAATAACACTTTAGACCTGCTGGAAGCGACTTCACATCTAAGCTTCTTCCTACTGTGTCATAACAACAATTTACAAATTTTAATAATAGATGTCCTGTTTGAGAAATTGCCTTTCCTGATGCTATGGGAGGTTTTATGATTAGACTATACCTCTTTCCTTGCAGTTGTTTTCAAGGCATTTATGTTACCATTTTTGCTTATCAGTAATGGTTCAAAAATTTTCTAACACAGAGCAATTAATATCTGTCAGTAGAAATAAATTACATTTTTCATCGCTTGTGACACACTCTCAAATGCTGTTTTAAAGTGCCATAATTATGCATCATCATGCTATGTAATTTTGGTGCCTGCTGTAGGAGTGCTTTAGGGGTATGATTTATATTTTCTCTTTTTTTTTTTTCTTGAATTAATAGGGTAGGTGTAAGGATTAGGATATAAGTTGGAAAATGATACTTTGCAGAATAATTTGTATTATTTCTGTTCTAAAGCAGTCTGTCTTTTAGAATTGTTCACATATTTTATAAATATATTTGTGTATGCAGATTGTGTATATTATAATGTTACCATCAGTAACTTTTGCCTTATAGCACTAGAAGGGACAACATGCTTTTAGAAATTGAATGCATAGAATATATGTATGTTCAGAACATATTTTTCATTGCCATAAGGAAGAAGTATATAACATTTGCAAAATTTTTACCACTGTAGGATCCTTGTTGTTTAAGCACAGCAGGCCCACCCTAGTGCTCTGTTTTAGCCACCCATGATTACTGGCCACAGATGAGGGCCTATGACAGACAGAGCACCCAGGCCACCTTCTGCTTATTTTTGGCCCCAATTCTCTTCTCCTTTGGCCCTGCAACCTGGTGTTGACATGTGATTTTAGCCTGGTGCTTTTAGGTTACCGATTTGTACTCACCTCTGGCTTAATAGATTCCAACTTGCCTGGAGGCTCTTGCCAATTGTCTTCTACCACTCACTGCCTACCTCTGACTCTGTCCAGTGAGAGACGATGAGAAGGGTCAGAGGATGGGGGAGGGAGGCTGCCAGGACCAGCGTAAAAAATCAAAAAGGACTTGAGCCTACTAATTAAACCTCTTAAATTGCAATTGTGCTTAAAGCTCATACTGCTCTCATCAGTGCCTAATTGATGAGTCCATTACAATGTTCACTCATTGCTACCTGGCAGCCATTCTTAAAGTGAGCAGTATATTTCATTCTATTAGACTATAATCAGTGATTCCCTTCTGAAACAGTGAAGAAAAGCTTTAACTTGAGATTTACAACTCAAATAATATTGCTACTTCAATATGGCTATTATAAAGAGGAATGGAGTCAGGGAGGGACCACACTCACTCGACAAGTCTTTGTAGAATATCTACTAACCCCAAACACAGTGCTGAGGGTATGATATTCCTGAGAAATGCAGTTAGGAGATATGGTTTTCAAAATAATTCACAATGATTACAACTAAATCTGTCTTTACTCCCCATCTCTTAATGTTTTTATTTTTTAATTTAACGCTTTCAGTTGGATTAGGCTTAGATAAAATACACATAAGAGTATAAGGAGATAGAAACCTAAATATAGGAATTTTGTGCAACCAATGCGTCGCTGCCTTATCTTGAAACTTCTGAAATTATCAAAGGCTACATTACTGTATATCATAGCAGCACAGCTGTGAGCAAAGCTGGGGCTTTGCTATTTTAAAATGTTAGAAGAGAAAGTGTATTGAATTTTTCAATTGAATTTAAAAAAGGTATCAGTGAATAGAGACTTGTCTTCTTACATGGGACTCAAACTATCAGATCCCGAAATAGAATTTTAGCAATTAATACTAGTTAAATGGGTTTCAGCAAGTCAAACCCATCTCCACAGAGCTATGGTTGTAGTATATTTTTAATTATGGAAGTATTGAAAACAATCAGCTCACATTAACTTTTCAAATAGAATTATAAAGCAGAGCCTTTCACTCTGCTACTTCCTTTGTTTAGGGAGTCATCAGGTATTAAGTGAGTCACTTTAGAATGAGCGACTTATTTTTAAGAGTTTTAATATATTAAATAAGAATGACAGAAATCAAAGTAGAAGGAACCTTGGAAATTATGGTCACCTCACTTGACACTTTGTATTTCATTTAGAAAACAAATACCTAAAATTATTAAATGCAAAAAAGAAACTAAAGCTGCTCACTGGATGGATGGGGCATTGGTAATTGGTAGTTATGGTTTTAAAGGAATAAGAGCATTAGGTTAATTGGCATAATGTGAAAACAGATGCTTTATATTTTCAAACATCTTATTAGTGATTCCCTATTGAGCTCCCTTTTTAATTTAATATTTATGCAGGAGTTCATATTTTGAAAATGTTTATAGTCATTTTTATTTGTTGTGTGTTTTATATGAGGTAGGTCAGTGCATTTTTTCATCCGGGTAAGTCATCAATTAATAGGTGGAGTACCTGGCAAGTAGTAAACAGATGTTTCTGCCCTCGAGGGAATTACAAATTAAATTCACCTGTTAGTATCTTACTATTCCAAAGGTCTTACCTTTGCTTAATCACATATATCCTGCCAGCAAAACTGGTTTTCAGGAAATTGTGCCCCAAATTAATAGTTACCATTGATTAAGGACATCCTATGTGCCAGGCAGTATACTGAGTTCTTTGTGCATGTTGTATAATTTAATTTTCATAACAGTGACATGAAGCAGCTACTATCTCAGTTTTACAGATAAGGAATCAGGGCTTGAAGAGGTTCAGACCATGTACCTTGTATGTGAAGGTCTAGATGTGGTAAGTGAAGAAGTTAGTGTTTGAGACAACTGCTCTCCCACACTGCACCATACGGTGTCCTGTGGTAACAATGGTGGATACATTTGTTGAGCAGCTGCTTGGTGGTGGTGGTGGTCTACTAAGAACTTCACAGCATATTTTCATTTAATGCCCACAACAATTTTAGGTATTTTATTCCAATCTACAGATGCAGAAACTGAGCTGAAGAGCAGTTAAAGAACGTTAGAACATTCTTTTTTTATTTTTGTTTTTTAATATTTTTGAGATGGAGTTTTGCTCTTGTTGCCCAGGCTGGAGTGCAATGGCGCAATCTCGGCTCACTGCAACTTCTGCCTCCCAGGTTCAAGTGCTTCTCCTGCTTCAGCCTCTTGAGAAGCTAGGCTTACAGGTACCCACCAACACGCCCAGCTAATTTTTTATATTTTTAGTAGAGACAGGGTTTCACCATGTTGGCCAGGCTGATCTTGAACTCCTGACCTCAGGTGATCCACCCGTTTCAGCCTCCCAAAGTGTTGGAATTACAGGCGTGAGCCACCACACCCGGCCAAGAACATTTTTAAGATTACACAGCTATGAAGAAACATAGTTTCAAAATAGAGTGCTCTGCCTCCATAGTCTGTTGCTGTACCGGTATTCCATACTGCTCCCCTTTCAACATTTCTTCATGTGTGTGATAAGGATATATAACTAATCCTTATTTGAATTGAAAGGAGCTTAGCACATATCTGTGAGTGACTGAATGGTGTTTTATTCAGAAAATTTGTTTGGATTATTTCTTATTCTCAATATGTTCTTCCCTTCTTAGCCTACCCCATCTTCAGTGTACTCTATCTCTAGATGACTAGGGCCCTCAAACCATTTCTTGTTCCTTACCCTCCCAAAACAATTACGTGTTGAAAAGCCTACAGTAAGTTCAGTTGCACTAAGTTCCAAATAAGAATGTCTTTTAATTCTTCCCCCAAGTTATGGGTATTTGCTGTGATATTTTATATATATGTATATAATTTATGTATTATATATGATATATGATATATATGATATATATTATATGTGATATATAATATAATATATAATTTATATCATATATCATATATAAATATGATATATAATTTATATCATATATCATATATAAAATATATAATATATAATACATATACATATATACATAGATAATACATATACGTATATTATACATATATAATACATATTATATAATTATATATTAAATATATATTTTTATATTTTATATAATTATATATTTATATTTATATAATATATTTACATATAATATGTTATATACAATATAATAGATAATATATTAATTAATATACATACTAATTAATCAATATACATATTAATTAATATATTAATATTAATATATTAATTACATATATATGTATTAATTATATAATTAATATACACATAATATATAATTAATTTATATTAATATATAAATTAATATATATTAATTATATATTGATTATATATAAATTAATTAATATATTAATATATTAATATAGTATATATCATTATATATTTTTATATTTTTATATTATATTTTATGTAAATTTATATATAATAGATAAATATGTATATATATTCAAGAAGACAAGGTCTTGGTCTATCACTGAGGATGAAGTGCAGTAGCATGATCATGGCTCAGTCCCCAGACGCTTAAATCAAACTACGTTAACCGCTACACTGCAGCCTCAAACTCCTGGGCTCAAACAGTCCTTTGCTTGGATAACTTTAGTGGAATTCCAAGTGGTGGGTACTGACTGGAGATTTTTCATGTGGTCTTTGGGGATTCCTCAAAACATAGCAGTAGTTGACTCCCTTTACATATGTTAAGACCAGCCTGAGTCTTAGCAAACTGCATTACAGGGTGTTTTCATCTCTTTTGGGGTTACCTTTTTCTGTGGGTATATACTTCCGATTTTACAATGAAAATTTGTGAGAAAATGGGACTCATTTCACAACAGTTCTTCTTTACTTAGTTATATATGCTTCATGAAGCAAAACAAGAGGAAGCTTGTATGTGGATATTAGAAACACAAGAGTTAATTAAAACAACAACCCTCTGTCTTTCCCATTTACCAAGTTAAGATGTGTCATTATCTGGGCCGGGCGCGGTGGCTCGCGCCTGTAATCCCAGCACTTTGGGAGGCTGAGGCGGGCGGATCACCTGAGGTCAGGAGTTCGAGACCAACCTGGCCAATATGGTGAAACCCTGTCTCTACTAAAAATACAAAAATTAGCTGGGCATAGTGGCTGACACCTGCAATCCCGGCTACTCGGGAGGCTGAGGCAGGAGAATCACTTGAACCTGGGAGGCAGTGGTTGCAGTGAGCTGAGATCACGCCACTGAACTCTAGCCTGGGTGACAGAATGAGACTCCCTCTCAAAAAAAAAAAAGACTTGTCATTATCTAAAACAGATCTTACAATGAGGTTCATTAACTGAATACCGTCTAAGATGGCATATAATTTAAATGGATTGGGGAATTTATTTTATTTTCTCTAAAAATTTACCACTAAAGATCTAGTCATTTGGAATAATAGACATTTTTTAAAAATAAAAATAACCCTTGAAGAGTAAACATAGTATATCATTTCATGATTTATACCTATCTTATGGAAAAATATTCAGCTTGCAGAATTTGGCTTGATGGGATTTGATCTCTCATGTTTGTTTGTTTGTTTTTACCTCTTTTGTCTGTTGCCTTTTGGTGATTTTCTTAAATCTATCCTCCAGGCCGGGTGCGGTGGCTTATACCTGTAATCCCTTGAACTCAGGAGGTGGAGGTTGCAGTGTGCCACTGTACTCCAGCCTGGGCAACAGAGTGAGGCTCTGTCTCAAAAAAAATAAATAAATAAATAAAAATAAATAAAAAATCTATCCTCAGATCACTAATAATATTCTCTACAGCTGGGATTAGCTATTTAATCTGTCCATTTGGTATTTAGTCCTTCCATTGAATTTTTAATTTCAATGACAATATTTTTCATTTCTAGTAGTTCTAGTTGACCCTTTTTCAAATTTGCCAGTTTTTGTTTATACTGTTGTTTTCTTTCAGTATTGTTTCTGTTGTCTTTGATCTCTCTAATCATTTTAATGCACTTTTTAGTAATCTCTTTTAAAACTGTTCTTTCTACTGTTCTCTAAATGCTAATTCTCTTTGTTGTGTCTACACATCATACGTAAATCTAATCTTCAACTGAAAGTCTTGTTTGTTTTGCTAAGACAGTCTTGTGTGTCTAGGATAAGGTAACATCCCTTTAGAGTATTTTTCATTTGCTTCAGGTGAGGCTATGGGAACTTTCTGGCTTGGGACCAGTTTTATGGTTAATGTCTTGACTGGAGTTTTCTTGACCACTTGACTAGTATAAACAGATCTTACAGCCTTTCTCACAGTACATGGTTGAAGTTTTGATTTCTCAAAGACTCCAGAGAGATGCCAAGCTTTCTTGCTACTTTCTGGTCTAGTGGACAGCTGGCATTTTTCAGGCATCTGGAACCCTTGGAATGGTTCTGGGGATTATGCTGGGATCTGGGTTCCAACACTCCACTTGTGGACCTTAAAATCCTAGCTCCCAGCCCCTCGAACCTAAATTTCTGTCCATTTCCCCTTGAAGCACTGAGATTGCCCTTTCTTTTGAGCTCAGCTATGAATAAAACTTTTTGAGTTGGAGTCTCCCTCTGTCGCCGAGGCTGGAGTGCAGTGGCATGATCTCAGCTCACTGCAACCTCCATCTCCCGGGTTCAGGTGATTCTCATGCCTCAACCACCTGAGTAGCTGGGATTACAGAAGCAACCACCACACCCAGCTAATTTTTGTATTTTTAGGAGAGTCAGGGTTTCACCATGTTGGTCAGGCTGGTCTTGAGCTCCTGGCCTTGAGTGATCTGCCCACCTCGGCCTCCCAGTGTGCTGGGATTACAGATGTGAGCCACCACATCCAGCCACATAAAACTCTTGAGTTCACATTTTGTTTGCATTTCTGGGTATTTGTAGCAGGAGAGCGTCTGTGTCACCTCAGTCCATTATGCTACTTTACATTTCAGCTACATAAGATTTGCACTGAGAAATTTTGTCAGAGTTTTTATGTGGAGGAAAGAATGTTGTGGAACACAGACCACTGCTAGGGAAAGTAAGGCTTGGGCACCCGGGGGAGCTGACAGGCTCTAGGAGAGGGAGACAAAGGGCAGTGGCCTTTAAGGTGGGGAATGGAGAGGAAAAGTAGGAGAAAGCACAGAGAGCAGGTCTGGGAGGTGGTGGAGACCAACTGCATGTTCTTGCCAAAGGGCGATTCTGCCCTTGCCCTCCAGATGTAGAATTTGTTTTTCTCACTGAACACGGTGACATTTACCCAGCCAGATCAAACGAAGGAGAGTCTTAGGCCCCAGAGGCAGCTGTGTGAGCTTCCCTTGTGGTTGAAAGGTCAGGGTGATTTCTACCCATCTCAGGTAATTTTGCAGTGGGTACGTTTTCTGTCCTTTTCCCACCATCCGTGATTTATTTTGAAATGAATCACATACTTTTTTGAAGAAAAATCTTTTGATTAGGCTTCTTGGTTCCATATCATTTTATAGTCCTATTTTCATTTGAAGTGTTAGAAGCAAACCTGGAAGGTCACTATTTCTTACCTTTCCTTTAGAAATGTTAGGAGCAGAAGTAGATTTTTAAGTATTAGTCACTGCATAGTCTATTTATTTTGAAGTCTTCTGGATTTTACCTTCTAGATTGAGAATTTTCTGTTTATGGCAACTGTTTGCTTCTAACACAGAAAGTGCTTGTCTGTTTAGAGATCTTTTGGGTGATAGTGTGTATGTTGGTTAGGAGGTGAGTAGTCTTTAGCTGGATGCTACTTAATAAACCTTATTAATGTGCATTGAAGATTTAAGTTCTGAAATGAAAAACAGGCATTGGGACTATTAACCAAAATCATGAAGCAGATCAGATGGTAAAGAGACATAGTGTGTTTTATCTGTAGACCTTCATGTTTGTTCATCTCTCTTCCTATCTCTCTTCCCTGTTCACTCAACCCCCATTCCCATTCCTGTGGTTTGGGGTTGCCTCTGTCTGCTTATCTGATCCTGAAGGCCAGAACCACACTTAGCTCAGAGTATGGGGATCCTGCCCCATAGGATTTCCAAAGCTTGTCACAATCAGCCATGTATCCAGGGACAATTTAATTCAACTTGTGAGCACAGGTCATGTCTGGGCCTTCCTTCCAAACTAGCCCCTCAGCTCCATATAAGCTGCCATCCTGAAGCAATAGGTAAGAGGGGTTTTGTTATTCTATTAAAAATGATAACCATAATAATAACAAGAGCCAACACTCATAAGATGGCAGGTGTTATTCTGAGCATTTTAAACACATTAAATCATTGAGTCCTGATGACCCCATGAAGTTAGACTCTTTTTAGCCTCGTCTTCCAAATGAGGCACAGACAGATGTGGTACTTTACCCAGAATCACATGGCTAGCAGGTGGCAGAGCCTGGATTAAATGTGCTCTATCTGACAGTCCAGAGGTGTGCAGCCTCATGTCCAGCCTGGCTTTGGCATCCATCCCATGTGGGGGTAAGACTTTACCTGCAGGTCAGGGGTTTCCTGCATCTTTGCCTTTTCCAGACAACGTGCTTGTAAGCCCAGGGTTTTAGCTCTGATCACCATTTTGTTTCTCTGTTCTGCTTTTGATTACTGACAGGTTTAGCTTGTTTGAGTCTGGCAGTGTCCTTTAAATTTTTCTCTTCTGTTTTGTGTCTCACTGGTGTGTTAGGACAGATGAGATACCTCAGAGGGTGGACTCCCAAGCTGTCTTGACTGGCAGTCTCCAGTGCCTTCTCAGGGGAATATATTCATTCCTTTTTTCATTTGTTCATGTCTTCTTTTCTTTTCTTTTCTTTTCTTTTTCTTTTTGAGATGAGATCTTGCTCTGTTGCTCAGGCTGGAGCATATTGGCACGATCTCGGCTCACTGCAACTTTTACCTCTTGGTTTCAAGCAATTCTCCTGCCTCAGCCTCCTGAGTAGCTGGGATTACAGGTGCGTGCTAGCACGCCTGGCTAATTTTTGTATTTCTAGTAGAGACGGGGGTTTTGCTATGTTGGCCAGGCTGTTCTCAAACTCCTGGCCTGAAGTGATCTGCCTGCCTTGGCCTCCCAAGGTACTGGAGTTACGGGTGTGAGCCACCATGCCCAGCTATCTTTCTTCCTGTCTTCATTCAGCATTTATTGACTACCTGCCTATACCTGTGCTCTGTGACCGTCTGTCTTCGGGAAGCACAGTCTGTCCTCGGGAAGCTCACAGTCTCCTGTGAAGAATTAGATATGTGCTGTGGTAAATACTCTCACAGAGGCTGGAGGTGGGTGGGGTGGGAAGACACGGAGAGGTTGGGGGGAAGACTTCACAGAGAAGGCGACAGTGGAGTGAATGCTGAAATAAACCTTCTCCAGGTAGACAGAGGGAAGATGTTTCAGGAAGGGAACCTGCATGCATCTAGGCTGGAGGCATGAGAAGGTGTGGTGAGTTGGAGGGCTGGCCAGTCAGTGCAGGCGATGGGCTGAAATGACACGAGGCTGTCAAAGGGGGTCAAACATAGAGCTCAAAGGGCCCTGATGACCTGTCTAGGGAGATTGGATTTTACTTCTTAGATAATGCAGGTGGCACAAAATAATAACAAACTATTAATTTACTATTTGGATGATTTATTATGCCTACTTTTTGAGAGAGGGTCTTACTCTGTCACCTAGGCTGGAGTGCAGTGGTGCAATCATAGCTCATGGCAGCCTCAACTTCTTAGCTCAAGTGATTCTCCTGCCTCTGCCTCCCAGGTAGCTGGGACTACAGGCATGCACCACAAAAGCAGGCTAATGTTTTAAAAATAAATTTGTAGAGATGGAGTCTTGCTATGTTGCCCAGGCTGGTCTCAAGTTCCTGGGCTCAAGTGATCCTTCCACCTTCCACCTCATCCTCCCAGTGTGCTGGAATTATAGGCATGAGCCACAACACCTGGCCTGATTTCTTTTGGAGAAAATTGTATTTTCCATTTGAAAAGCCAGTAAAATATGAAGTACACTCATGTATTCTATTCATATATTCTACTGTCTTTAGGGATAAACAATTAAAATATGGAAAGACATAAAGTAAACCATCGCAGGTTTGAAGGACTTTGGGGAAGGTGGCTTATCTAAATAAGATCTTTTGAGATTACTCTCTAAATGCTTTGTGAGTCTTTAAAAACACTGCCAAAAGCCATTGGAATATTCTCTCTAGTGAACTTTTCATGAATATGGAAAAGTAGTGTTTTTTTTAAATCTAGAGTTTTGTGTAGTCGGAGAATATTTTAGAAATGATCTTAAAATTCTAGAGGATATATATATTTAAAAAATGAGTCACTGCTAATTTTTTCTTCAAATATTTTAATTTTTAGTTCTTTGTTAAAACCTTCCTGTAACGATACTAGGAAAACGAGTGATTGGACCTTTTACTGTGGCATGCAAAAGAGACCTATCTTGAAACATAGTTATGGTTTAGGAGTGCGTGATTATGTGAAATATATTTGTGTAAAACGTCCTGTGCTCCTGGAGGCTCCATGTAGAAAATGCAGCAATGTAAAAGTGTAAAACTTACCATTCTTTCTAGCCTTTTTGGTCACAGTTTTGAAAATGCCTATAGAGAACTACAGAGTAAAACACAAAGGCCATTGTTTTTCCTTTACATGTTTATCTACGTTAATAGTACACTGTGCATAGCTGTAATGAAGCTCTATATCTAACCCCAGGTGGCTGAAGGTCATGGGCTTTATAAGCCAAAGGTAAAACTTCCCGCCTGTACTCTACTGCAGGGAATGACAAATTCTTGAATCCTACAACCAACAAAAAATGACTTTACCCGAGGAAGCCTGCACAAATTACTTCCATTGTTCCTGGTTGCCTTGATATCAGTATCAGACACTTTGTGAACAGACATTCTGACTTTACACAAATAGTTGTGCACAAGCCAGGAGCCCATTATCTTGTTATAATATTCAATCTTCCTCCCATTCTTCTAATTGAAACGCAGTTGCCCCCACTGCTTTTGGGCAGCAGAAGTGTTATGATAGCCTAAACTCTCAGCCATCTAAGGGATTGATTTGCTGTCTTACCCAGCTTTATCTGTTACTTCTCTGTGTGTGCTACCTCTTGTTTCTGACCACAGCGTGATGCTATTAAATGTGTACTATCAGTCCAGTCTGTGATGACCGGGCACTGATTAGCCCTTTTGTATTACTTGGATTTTGAAATTGACTAGTCCCCTAGTCTGTAAATCATGTATTCTAAAATGCCTAGTAATCAAAATAATAACATTAATGATTTCCTACCACCTAGGCCCATAAAGTAAATTAACTGGTGGAAACAGCTTTGAAAAGCAATATGGCTGAATAGACCTATTCTTACCTTGTTGACCAAATAGTTTTGTAATAGTCTACCAATTTCAATTTTAGTTTAAAAACACCATGGAAAAACTCTGCAGTTCAATTAGCAGGAGATAAATTGCATGATGCTTGTAATCGGACAAACTGGAATAAACTCAGTGTTCAATTACTACTCCACCTCTTCCTCCTTTCTGATGTACCTCTTTAAAGCCACCGAGGATTCAAAGATGATAATTAATTTTTAGGGTAAATTAAACTAATCTAGCAAATAATCAGGGCTGATTTTCAGATGGTACCTATTGTAGAGTCAATAGCTACACTAGTTGCTTATGGTTTTCTAATTGGTTAATCTCAGTGTTCATTGGTTCCAAAATATATTTACTTTTAACCTTACAGATAATGCTAGATGTGAGTTTTATGTATATTTTAACTATATTACATTGCCTGCCTCCTTGTTGGCTCTTAGTTGAGCAAATGGAAACATAGAATTTCTTTTATCTTTGTACATCTCACACCAGCTTGGATTGGTGTGATATTTTCCACGTTTTGTTTTACAGAATGATATTATTATGTGTATGTTTTCTTCCAAGTGATTTTCAGTATTGAAAAAGATAATTTATAGAATTGAAGAAAGAGTGTGAAAAACCAGATCAAAGCCAGAGACCTCAAAAACTCGAATGAGGGACACAGACACCCACAAAATTCTTTTTGCATTGTCCAGCTCTAATTCTTCTAGACCCTTGGCTTCATTCTCCTTTATTTATATAAACTTCCCTCATTTGAGAGGAACATAGCTGTAGGCAGCTCCTGGATTATTTCTGTTTAGCCTGGGAACATGAGAGTAAAGAGAACTTTCCCTTTTAGCTTTAGATTGAAAAAAATCACGGGAAAGGATTCTGACTGATCCAGCTTAATATCATGTGCCCACCCCTGGACCTAATGTGGCAAGGAAATCATTCCTGATTAGCTGGGTCACATGCCTGCCTTAGTGTTACGGGGGCAGTGCTTGTTACCAGAAGAAAGAGAATTGGCTTTGAGCCAGTCAACTCTCCCAGTTTGTGCCAATCACGAGTGAATCAGACATATAAAGTAAAATAAGAAGAGGCTCTGACCTAGGTGGTCCACCTTTGATGGAAAATAAGATAATGGTGTCAGAAAGAAGTGTGTTTCTATGAGGACCTTGGGTCCAGCAGGAGAAGGATGGTATCCTGTCCTTCTTCCTTTTGGTCCAAAGGGAATGCCACTCCTGGTGTTCTTCCTCTGGGTTGATACCAAAGTTTGTCCTTGCCTCCATTGTACTTTATCACACATACTCTAATAATGTGTTACAAATCCGCCTCCCTGACTGGACCGTGAGGTGCTTGAGGGCTAGGACTATGCCTTATTCATGTTTGAAAATACTCTTGTTATGATATGAATGCTTGATACTTGTTGAATAAATAAATTTTGGGAAGTATGACAACCTACCACAGATAAGGCACTGAATGACAATATTGTTACATTATGCATGTCATATACTCTAGAATTGTACAACAAAGCTTTTAAAGCTAATACTCTCTCCTGTAGCAGGCAGAGTTGCTTGCACACCTTCAGGCAGCTCATGTTCTCACAGGACAGCCCTTTCTATTGCTCTGAAAATGAACCAGCCCCTTCTTGTGTTGCCCTATAATCTATTCCCTGTAATCTTCACCCTTTGCTCCTGATGGGGCTATCTGCAGAACTGCGTGGAGGACATGTCTCTTCCATCTGATAACCCTTCAGATATTTGAAGACAGATACTGATGCTCATTTTGGTCTTTCTCCAGTGAAAACATCCTGATTCTTTCAGCCGTTCCTCTGTGAGAAGGATTTCTGGATCCCCGACTCCTGGTTATAGCCTAACTATAAACTTTTGGGTGTTCGGGCCTGGTGCAGTGGCTCACACCTGTAATCCCAGCACTTTAGGAGGCTGAGGCAGGCGGATCACCTGAGGTCAGGAGTTTGAGACCAGCCTAGCCAACATGGTGAAACCCCATCTCTACTAAAAATACACAAATTAGCTGGGCGTGGTGGTGCACACCTGTAATTATAGCTACTTGGGAGGCTGAGGCATGATAATCGCTTGAACACTGGAGGCAGAGGTTGCAGTGAGCCAAGATTGTGCCACTGCACTCCAGCCTGGGCAACAGAGCAAGACTCCATCTCAGAAAATAATAATAATGTGAGATGCCCGGAACCAAACACAAGTGTCCAAGATGTGGTTTGACTTGCGCAGGGATGATTACAACCCAGGATCACAGTCAGTAGTTTTAGAAGTGGAACTCCCTCCCTCCTTCCCCCTTCCCCCATTCCCCCCTTCCCCCCTTCCCCACTTCCCCCCTCCCCCCTCCCCCTTCCTTCACCCCTCCTTCCCCCCCTTCCTTCCCCTTCCCCTGTCCTTCCCCCCTCCCCCCTTCCCCCTCCCCCTTCCCCCTCCCCCTCCCCCCCTCCCCCCTCCCCCCTCCCCCCTCCCCCTTCCCCCTTCCTTCCCCCCTCCCCCTTCCTTCCCCCTCCCCCCCTTCCCCCTTCCTTCCCCTCTCCCCCTTCCTTCCCCCTCCCCCCTTCCCCCTTCCTTCCCCCCTCCCCCTTCCCCCTTCCTTCCCCCCTCCCCCTTCCCCCTTCCTTCCCCCCTCCCCCTTCCCCCTTCCTTCCCCCTTCCTTCCCCCCTCCCCCTTCCTTCCCCCCTCCCCCTTCCCCCTTCCTTCCCCCCTCCCCCCTCCCCTTCCCCCTTCCTTCCCCCCTCCTTCCCTCCTCCCCCCTCCCCTTCCCCCTTCCTTCCCCCTTCCTTCCCCCTTCCCCCTCCCCCTTCCCCCTCCCCCTTCCCCCTCCCCCTCCCCCTTCCCCCTCCCCCTTCCCCCTCCCTTCCTTCCCCCTTCCCCCTCCCCCTTCCCCCTCCCCTCCTTCCCCCTTCCCCCTCCCTTCCTTCCCTCTTCCCCCTCCCCCTCCCCTGCCCCTCCCCCTCCCCCCTCCTTCCCCCCTCCTTCCCATCTCCTTCCCCCCTCCCCCATTCCTCCCACCCTCCCTCCCTCTCTCCCTCCCACCCTCCCTCCCTCTCTCCCTCCCACCCTCCCTCCCTCTCTCCCTCCCACCCTCCCTCCCTCTCTCCCTCCCAGCCTCCCTCCCTCCCTCCCTCCCTCCCTCCCTCCTACCCTCCCACCCTCCCTCCCTCCCTCCCTTCCCCTTCCCCTTCCCCCTCCCCCTTCCCCTTCCCCTTCCCCCTTCCCCTTCCCCCTTCCCCTTCCCCCTCCCCCCTCCCCCTTCTTCCCCCTCCCCCTCCCCCTTCTTCCCCCTCCCCCTCCCCCTCCCCCTCCCCCCTCCCCCCTCCCCCTTCCCCCTCCCTCTTCCCCCTCCCCCTCCCCCTTCCCCCTCCCCCTTCCCCCTCCCCCTTCCCCCTCCCCCTTCCCCCTCCCCCTTCCCCCTCCCCCTTCCCCTTCCCCTTCCCCCTTCCCCCTTCCCCTTCCCTTCTTTCTTTCCTTCTTTCTTTAAAAAAGAAAACCTTTTATTTTAGATTCAGGTGCACATGTGCAGGTTTATTACGGGGGTTTAGTGTGTTGATACTATGGTTTGGGTACATGTGAACCATCACTCAGGTAGTAAGTATAGTACCCAATAGGTAGTTTTTCAACCCTTGCTGTCCTCCCTCCTTCTCTTCTCTTACAGTCCTCAGTGTCTATTGTTCCCATCTTTATGTCTATGCATACTCAATGTTCAGCTCCCACTTATATATGAGAATAGGTGGTTTATGGTTTTCTGTTTCGGTATTAGTTTTCTTAGGATAATGGCTTCCAGCTCCATCCATGTTGCTGCAGAGGACATGATTTCATTCTTTTTTATGGCTGCATCGTTTTCCAGGGGTTATATGTACTACATTTTCTTTACCCAATCCACCATTGGTAGACACCGAGGTTGATTCTCCATGCCTTTGCTACTGTGAATAGTCCTGCAATGAACATACAAGTACATATGTCATTTTGATAGAAGGATTTATTTTCCTTTGGATATATACCCAGTAATGGGATTACTGGTTTGAATTATAGTTCTATTTTCAGTCCTTTGAGAAATCTCCCAACTACTTTCCAAACTAATTTACATTCCCACCAACAGCGTATAAACATTTCCTTTTTTCCACAGCCTCACAACATGTGTTATTTTTTGGCTTTTGTTTTTGCAATTTATTTTGCATTTTTTAAGTTATAATTTTTAGGTTCAAGGGTACATGTGTAGGTTTGTTATGTAGGTAAACCAAGTGTCACGGGGGTTTGGTGTACAGATTATTTCATCACCTAGGTAATAAGCATAGTATGCAACAGGTATTTTTTTTCTGATTCTGTCCCTCCTTCCACCCTCTGCTCTCATTTAGGGCCTGATTTTTTTTTTTTACCTTTTCGTAATAGCCATTCTGACTAGAGTGAGACAGTTATCTCATTGTGGTTTTGATGGCATTTCTGTAATGATTAGTGAGATGGGCATTTTTCATATGCATATTGGCTGCTTATATAGTTTCTTTTGGTGTCTATTCATGTCATTTGTCCACTTCTTCTTCTTCTTTTTTTTTTTTTGAGTTGGAGTTTTGCTCTTGTAGCCCAGGCTGGAGTGCAATTGTGCAATCTTGGCTCACTGCAACCTCCACCTCCCGGCTTCAAGCGATTCTCATGTTTCAGCCTCCCAAGTAGCCAGATTACAGGTGCCTGCCACCATGCCCAGCTAATTTTTATATTTTTAGTAGAGATGGGGTTTTACCATATTGGGCAGGCTGGTCTTGAACTCCTGACCTCAGGTGATCCACCCGCGTCAACCTCCCAAAGTGCTGGGGTTACAGATGTGAGCCACTGCACTTGGCCTTTTGTCCACTTCTTAATGGGGTTGTTTTTTTTCTTGTTGATTTAAGTTCCTTATAATTTTAGATGTTAGGCTTTCATTTGGATGCATAGTTTGCAGATATTTTCTTCTATTCTGTAGCTTGTCTGTTTACTCTGTTGATAGTTTCTTTTGGTGTGCAGAAGCTCTTTAGTTTAATTAGGTCCCACTTGTCAAGTTTTGTTTATGTTTCAATTGCTTTTGAGGATTTAGCCATAAATTCTTTGCCAAGGCCAATGTCCAGAATACTGGTTTCTAGGTCGTCTTCTAGGATTCTTGCAGTTTGGGATTTTACGTTTAAATCTTTAATCATTTTGGGTTAATTCTTCTATATGGTAAAAGCCAGCTTTCCCAGCACCATGTATTGAATAGGGAGTTCTTTCCCCGTTGCTTATTTTTGCTGATTTTGTCAAAGATCAGATGGCTATAGGTGTGCAGCTTTATTTTTAGGTTCTCTAGCTGTTCCATTGGTCTGTTTCTGTACCAGTGCCATGCTGTTTGGCTTACTTTAGCCTTTTAGTATAGTTTGAAGTCGGGTAGTGTGACACCTTCAGATTTGTTCTTTTTCTTAGGATTGCTTTGGCTATTTGGGTTCCATTTTGGTTCATATGAATTTTAGAATTTTTTTTTTCCTAATTCTATGAAAAATGATGTCAGACAGAAATAGCATTGAGTCTTTAAATTGCTTTGGGCAGTGTGACCATTTTAATGACATTGGCTCTTCCAATTCATGAGCATGGAATGTTTTTCCATTTGTGTCATCTATGATTTCTTTCAGCAGTGTAGTTCTCCTTGTAGAAATCTTTCACCTTCTTGGTTATATGTATTCTTAGGTGTTTTATTTTTGTGTATGGCTATTGTAAATGGGATTATGTTCT
The DNA here is from genome assembly GCF_028885655.2 of Pongo abelii. Lineage (NCBI taxonomy): Eukaryota > Metazoa > Chordata > Mammalia > Primates > Hominidae > Pongo > Pongo abelii. The sequence continues at coordinate 24,305,118 of NC_071990.2, read as the reverse complement.
TGATTTGGCTCTCAGCTTGTACATTATTGGTGTGTAGAAATGCTACTGATTTTTGTACAGTGCTTTTGTAGAGGTGAGAGTGGGCAGGCTTGTCTTGTTCCATTTCTCAAGGGGAATGCTTCCAGCTTTTGCCTGTTCAGTATGATGTTGGCTTGTGGGTTTGTCATAAATGGCGCTAGTTATTTTGAGGTATGTTTCTTTGATGCCTAGTTTTTTGAGACTTTTTATTATGGAGGGATGGATGTTGGATTTTGATCAAAAGCTTTTGTTTTATCTATTGAGATGATCATATGGTTTTTTGTTCTTAATTCTGTTTATGTGATACATCATATTTATTGATTTGTGTATGTTGAATCAAACTTGCATCCCAGGAATAAAGCCTGCTTGATCGTGGTGAATTAACCTTTTGATGTGCTGCTGGATTTGGTTTGCGAATATTTTGTTGAGAACTTTTGCGTCTATGGAACCCTTTCCTTGAAGGAAATTCTATGCAAAGTCCACTTTGTATAATAAGTAAAAGAGGCTCTTTCCTGCTTGCAGGGAGTTTGCAGGACAAGGAATAAGGCCCATCTGTCCATGTCTTATCTCCCCCATTCACTGTGATGACTGCTGAAACATTTTGAGAGAACTCAGCGTTCTGTGGCCCCCCTCAATCTGAAAGATGTATTGTTAAAAATGTATTACACATTTTTATGAATAAAATTTAAGTTTTCAGATGTAATATAGCTAAATTAAGTGCTACTAAAATTCTCATTTATTTCTACATGACCAGCTGTCAAATCATATCTTTTTATCCCATAATGCAGAATTTTTCATGTTTTCCTATTAAATTTAATTTTGTTGGTCCATATTTCAGTTTGTCAGGATCATTTTGGGCCTTGATTTTGTTATTATTTATTTGTTATCATTTCTATCCTCCCATAATCTGGGTGTTTGGCAAGTGTGCTATCTATGCGGTATCTAATTATTTTTATAAGCTTATTGAAATAAATAGGGGTCCATGAGAGAGGCCTTTCTTAAAATTGACACTTGGACAGTGTCATACATTTTTTGGGGTCCAAAGACCTTGTACCCAACATCCCTAAAACTAAACTGTCTTCTACTCTAAAACTGTCTATATTGCTTGATATCACTATCTACTTATGTCTGAAATCTAGGCACAATCTTAATGTTCCCCTTCCTTTTAGTACATACTCACAGTTTTTCACCAAGTCCTGTGATTTTACTTACTAAATATTTGGAAACTTCTCTGATTTCCACCTCTCTACCACTGCTCTTGTTTAGGTTCTCCTTTTTTTCTCCACAGGCAGCAATAACCTCCTAACAGGTGTCCTTTCTTCTGGTCTTTTCCTTCTGAGTTTTGTTCCACACTCGTTCCCAACGTTATCTGTCTAAACAAAATCTGACTGTGTGGTTCACATGCTGCAAACCCCCCACTGGCTTCCTGTTGCCCATAGGACAAAGCCCAATATCTTCAACTTTGCACTCAACTTTATGTTCTGACTCTTTTGTATCATCTTCCAGCACTTCCTAAGCTGGGCTTGATCACTCACGACATTCAATGGCTTGTAATTTCCTCTGTGCCCCAAGTGATTTTTTTTTTTTTATGGTCTCCTGTAAAATTCTCCTTTCTCATACGGCCAACCACCTTCTTTTTGTCAAAGCTTACTTGTTTTTAAGAGTCAGCTTAGGTGTGACCTTTCCCTAGGATATTCCTTGAACCTTCTTCTATAGTTGGCCTCCTGCTTCCTTACAAGTCTCGCTTATTAGTGTTTATGCCGTTGTGCATAACTCTATCTGCATTTTACTTGCATCTCTTACAAGATGATGAGCTAGTTAAAGGGAGGGTCCACAGTTCACTCATTTTGGTATAATTTGCATTTAAGCTGGCATTTAGTAGATACTCAGTAAAGGTTTGTTGAGTAAAATAATGATTGAATGAACTTACTTAAATGCACATAATCATCACATTTCCCTAACTAAATTTCACCATCCTATATACAAAGATATGTAGATTAGTGAGTCTACTAGCCATTATGTTGAAATGCAAATATTATATATGTTTGATGTTTTCTTCATCTATCAAACTAGCAATTATATAAATAAATTATTTTATCATTAAGAGCTTCTAACTGAACTTCTTTTTGGCTCCTTTCCATTACTGTGTTCTTTCCTAAATGCATACAGACAATTTTAAAAGGAGTGAATTTCTAATTAAACTGCCTCACTGGAGAACACTTTTACATGGCTATTTTTTTCCCAGTAGCATCAAACAATTAAACCTGGGTTAAAATAACATGGATTTATTGACTACTCACTGTGATACTTTAAGAAATTGCTTCTGACACTAAGCAATTTATAATCTCATTGGGGGATGAAGATAATGTATACAAAATAGGTAACATTAAAATACATCAAGGGGTAAAGTATCAACAAGAATAGTACAGATGATAAGTGTTGGGCATTTTAATGAAACAGTAGTGATTTAAGCAAATAAAAAGTAACCACACCACATAATATGAATAGACAGAGGCCACAGGTAAGAAGTATAGATTATTTATTTATAATCAGACAAAAGTCCAAGAAACAGAGCCTCCTTTGATTTTGTGTTGAGCTATTTGTGAAGCCAGTAGGACTATTCTGGAAATGAACATAACAGTATACCTAAACTTAAAAATTATGTATTGTTTGGAAGAGGGCAGACTATTTTATTAGAACTTTGTGATGAAGTCTGATCGCCATTGTCGTCAGATAGGACACCTCACAGAGTTTTTGTCCCCTTGAAGACATATTAAACATAGAAAACAAAGAACTCAGCACTGGGAAAACCGTTGAGTGCTGCCCTAAATAGCCATTGTCTATCATGCTTCAGAAAAGGAAAGATGTTTTTACCCAGGTTGGTTTTTTTGCAAGGTTGTTCCTAGGAAGATATGGAAAGGAAAGTTGGCTAGATTTTCCTATGGCCAGAAGGAAGTACAACATGAAGCAAGTATTTTTTTTTTTTTTTTCAAGAACCCCATTCATTCATTAATTCATTCACTCACCTTTATCCATTGTTTATTGAGCACTGACCTTCTGGAAGGCACTGTGTCAAGCTATAGAGAGTTCCATGTTCACTAAAGCAATGTTATAAATTTGATTTCCCTTGTTCAACCCATCGAAATAATATTTTATCTATCAACCAGATATAGCCTATTGTAAATTGAAGAGCATGGCCAGTGTAAGTGAGAAATACGGGTCTAGTCATGCCTTGGGCAAATTGTTCAACAATTCTGTTCTCAATTGTAAAATGAAAGGGTTGAACCATTTACTTTCTCAAGTCCTCTGAGGCTCTAAAATATAATGATCTAATTAATTTTGATGGCCTCCTGGCTTACACTTTAGTATTGGTGAGTTTGTTTAGTGCCTGAACATGCTGATTGAGTTGATTTGTGAACTTGTAAGTAAGACACAGTTCTGAAACCCAGTGACAGCAGCGTGCTCATTTAAACCAGAGAATGTCCTTCTGTTTGTAGGGGATGTGTAAACTTTCATTCCTTAGGTGTTTGAAAACTTAGTGAACTAGTATTTATTATGCTATAGTTAAAATATTTCTGTGCCTGGTTAATTGAGATGTGGTACTTCGATTTTTGGCACTTTATGTGAATAAATCTTTAAAAATATTGCTTGAGTGCATGGATATTACTGATATTTCAGACATGGCATAACCATATATCTTTTTATATCTGTTCTATTTGATTAAATTGCTGTATAAAGTTTAAACTACTCCATCAACAAAATTGAGCATTTCAGTTATGTGTGTGTGTGTGTGTGTGTGTGTGTGTGTATATGAAATTACTAAAGTCATGCAACAAATATTATCTTGAAGTCATTTTTGAAAGGGAGTATTTTAATGTGCTCAGTGAATAATTTCTCTCTGCCTGAGAGCTACCGTTGTATCCTGGGAAATATTCAGAGGAGAAGATAAAATTATTTAGATTTGCAGCTTCTTGTCATGGGAGGTGAAGCCCTTTTTATTATTATTATTAATGTGATGGGAATAGTTCCATCACATCGTGTCTCTGCACAGCATCCTGAGAACAACCTTTTCATCACATAAATAATTACAATTCTGTTTTTTTTAATGCCTCCTGCCATTCCTTCCCTCCCCCTCTTCACCATTTTCCCTTTGAGTGAGGAGGATAGCACTCCCTTCAGATAAAGGTTTTCTAAGTATTGACAAAAGGCAGGCACATGGTGATAGTGGTGGAGGATGGGGGAGGGGAGGGTTGTTCTTTGTCCCAACACAACCCAGGTCTGAGCTGGCTGGAAAGGACTGTGTCCAGAAACAGCTGTATGTCCTTTTAAAAGCAAACTTTTTATATGTAGAAATTGCAGTAATTTTTCCAGAGAAAGAGTCAGCTTCTGGCCTGATACCTTTTCCTTCTTCATGGGTCTCCTGCAACCAGAGCTCCTGGCCTGGGTCTCAGAAAGCACATCCTGCATATAATGGTACCCAGGGCCTAGATGGGGCCAGAGTCCTCTTGGTGATGGGGGTGAACAGGTCAGGCAAGATCTTTGCTCTCAGGGAGTGAATATTCTCTTGAGGGAGACACACAGCAAACCTGGACATAGATGCAGAAATAAGGAAAGGTCTGACAACAGCGAAGCTGAGAAGGGAATGTGGGAGGAAAGGGACTTGGTACCCAGCCCGTCTCTTCTCATCGCTCTCATTTCTGCATTTGGAATTCTGCCTGGATGGAAGGCAGGCCGTGGGGCAGACAACGTGGGCCTTCCATAAGCCCCCTTTTCTGTGCATTTTTGCTCTTCAGTGATGACTCCTTCCAGTTTCTCTTAGGACTCTGCTTTGTCCCCTATTGTTACTGAGTGGAGCATGGCCTATGCAGACTCTTCGGTGATTTAAATGGGCTAGGTAGAGCCTTAAGATAGAAATGAAGATAGTGGTAGAAGAGAATTTTTAAAAGGATCAGGAGCTAGTACTTTTGCATTTAAATGAATTCCAGGGCTAGTTCTTTTAGTGAAAAAGCTATGAATTCCTAATAGTAATTTTTCTGTGTTTGCTTCTACCTCAGGGCCTTTGCACTGGCATTCCCTCTGTCTGGAACAGTCTCCCCTCTGATACCTAATCCTCAAGCTTTTCGAGTTTTTGTTTTGTTTTGTTTTGTTTTGTTTTGAGACAGGGTACTGCTTTACTGCCCAGGCTGGAGTACAGTGGCACAATCTTAGCTCACTGCAGCCTTGAACTCCCGGGCTCAAGCAATCCTTGCGCCTCAGCCTATCAAGTAGCTGGGACCAGAGGTGTGTGCCACCACACTCAGCTAATTATATTTATTTTTTGTAGTGGCAGGGTCTCACTATGTTGCCCAGGCTGGTCTTGAACTCCTGCACTCAAGTGATTTCACCCACCTCAGCCTCCCAAAATGCTGGGATTATAGGCTTGAGCCACCACACCTGGCCCTCGAGTCTTCATTTAAGGGTTTTTTTTTTTTTTTCCAGTTACTACGGTATTGAGAATTAGACCCTCTTTCTAGCACTTCATGGCACTTATGTGATAATAATATTCCTGTTTCTTGTCTCTCTCCATTGGCTGCCTCCTTCCCAAATGTAAGTCATATGAGACCAGTGATTTTGGCTTGTTTTGTTCACTTCTGCATTCCTAGTGCTTAGAAAAGTGTCTTTAACATGATGCTCAGTAAACGTTGTTGAATTAACGTAAGATTTTTAAAAACTTTATTTTTTAAGTTTTCCTAATGGTAGAATCCCTTAGAAAACTCTGGCAAGAGCTGTTTACTTTTGGGACTTAGAGGTTGGAAGAGGATTTCTGGACATGTTGTAGTCCTGGGAAGGACTGTGTGGCCAAGAACAGGCTGGGTGGGTCAGAGGGAAGCCAGTGGCCAAACCATGGGTCTCTTAAAGGGGAAGTGGTGGGGCCAGTGGTGGGAGTTTGGGATAGGCACCCTCTGACTTCTACACTCCTGAGATCAGTCAGATCTAAGTGTGGACATGGAACTCATCCTTCCTGTTGTTTGGTGCTGAAGGAAGTGAGTATAAAATAATGTAAGCATGAAACATTTACAGTGTATCTCCATTTATGGGCTCAGAGAAGACAGGATCATAAGTGTTGAGGATTTTTAAAAAGTCATATTAGAATTTGAGCATTCTGAAGGGGCAGCTCCCTCAGATGAAACCAGCTTTTCTATTTGACTGGCTAGTTTACTTTGATAATGTCTACCATGAAAATCTTTTGCACTTTTTTTTTTCCTGAAAGATTTCATGGGAATGTGGCAAGCAAAATAACGGCCCCCAAAGATTCTCACTCAAACCAGGATCTGTGGATAAATGTTACATGGCAAGGGGGAATTAAGGCTGCTAATCAGCTGACGTTGGAATAGGGAGATGATCCTGAATTACTGTGGTGGGTCCAATGTAATCATAAGGTCCTTTAAATGTGAGACAGGGAGGTAGAAGAGTTAGAAGCAGAGAAATAATGTAAGAAAGACTCGACCACGAGCCATGGCTGGCTTTAAGGATGGATGGGGGCCATGAGCCAAGGAGTGAAGACCGCTTCTACAACAGGAAAAGACAAGGACGCAGATTCTGCCCTAGAGCCTCCAGAAGGAACATAGTCCTGCCAACACCTTGATTTTAGCCCAGTGAGATGCGCCTCAGACTCTGGCCTCCAGAACTGTAAGACAATAAATGTGTGTTGTTTTCAGCCACCAAGTCTGTGGTAACTTATAACAGTAGCTGTAGGAAACCAATATAGAAAGAGCAAGGGGAGACCTGTCTATATGTTTTCACAACGCATCTACTTAGCAGTGCTATGATTTCTGGTATTCTTTGGGGGAAAATTAAAGGCCAAAAACAGAACCACAAAGCACTTTAGAAGTGTATGATTGTGAAATCTAGCAGTGGCCACAACAGAACTAGAACTACTAGGCAACCAGCCTCCTCAACCTATGATTCCCACCTCTCCTCTCCACTCTGAGTCACATCCTCTTTGTGGACAGTAACCACGAGCTCACAAAACCAGACTCAGGATGGCAAGACCCAAGATGTGATTATTCCACCAGAGCCTGGGTTAAGGAAAGAAACAGAGGTAGGAAATATTCGAAGCTAGTACACAGTGCTGCTTTCAGGATTCTTCATTAGCAGATGTTTAAAAGTCACTGCTCTAAAATGACTTAGAAACGCTTATAAATACGAATTTCTTGTAATTCACATTTTATCAGAACTCCTATCAGCTGTATCACAGCTTGAAAAATACCAAAAATGCATTAGAAAAATCTTTCTGTTTAAAACTAGACTGATCCCACATTTACATGGCAAAAGAAGGCCATTACTCGGCAGGCAGTAAAAGCTTCATTTCAGAGAGCTTGAGAAAAAACTCAAAATAATTCACTTCTACCCAGGCCATTTGACAACGGTTAGACTTAACTTTACAAAATAAAATGAAATCCTACTACCTGCTGCTTAAAATCTCCAATTAATGCTGTAAAAAGTGCCTTCATTTAAAAAACCAATGAGTAAATTTCTCCAAGCTGGGTGCAGACATTTCTACAAATTTGCTGTAACCTTTTGCTCTTGTCTGCAGTAAGAAGAGCCTTCCAGATTCCAAAAAGAATTCAGAGCTGATTTACACCTAATTGTTTAAGAGCTAAACTCTTTTTGTTCATTAGCTTCAGTTATTTAAGATACTGATAATTCACACCTCATCTGCTGCTATGTGTGTTTGGTAGAAATTGTGAAAGAAGATTATTGAAGCTTGCCAACATTCCACCTATGAATTAAAACAAGAGTAATTTTGCACAAACCACGGAAGAGAAGGAAGGAAGTGGCAGGTTTTTAAGATAGAACCAGCAAGTAGGAGAATCACCATCTTCGAGCAACTTGAAAGCAGTGGGAAAGTTAGGTCTTTAATCTCTTCCTTCCTGTCCTGATAGGTTAATTGGAATGTTCTGAGGGGTAAGCCCCTGGACATCTTTGACCTGCCCCCTTCCATTTACCAGATTAATCGGGGGACAGTCAGTTGTGAACATTGGTCAGTCAGGGTCAGCTGATAAACGGGCGGATGGTTGTTATTTGCATCATGTGCTGCTAGCAAAACCAGCAGGTGGATTCTGTCATTCCCAGCCAGTTAGCAGGTCAGGGGCTAGTGTGGAAAGAGCTGCCAAGAATAATTTGGGGCTGTGTGGTTGGTTATTTCTAGGAGCAGGGAACGCCTGGCAGATAGGACCTGTGGGCATGGCTGTGGAATGGCTGTGGCCTGGCTTAGATCTGTCCGGGGTCTCTGATTAACCCTCAAGGTGCTCCACAGTGTAACTCTTTTGACTGGTCTGGCTTTGTCTCTCGCTCCTCGACATTCATCTCAGAAGATGGGTCTCTTTAGTTAGATTTCTTGATAATGCCTTCTTCTTCCATGCTTTGTTCTTATTTCTAATTCCTACCTGGAATGTCCTGTTCTCCCATCTCTCTTTTCTACAGACCACATAGAAAAGCCCAGCGGGAGTACAGATTCCCTGTGAAGACTTTGTAATTTTCACCCTCTCTGATCTTAAACTTTCACATTTACTTACTGAGTCACAAAATGGCATCTCATCCAGTAGTTCTCAAAAAGGCACCTCTGTTATTTAATGCCTAATTAACTCAGTACATGATGCTGATATTTTGTGGGTACATCTTCTCAAATGCCCTTTGTTTAGTTTTTGTCATACTCCTGTCTGCTGCTTTTCCATCTTTTTATTCTTTCCCAGTCTGAGAAGAAAGATCAATCCCCTTCTCCGTGTATCTTTGTCATGTTCTAAGACTTACATCACAAGCACTTTCTCTTCGGTATCTCTACACTCCAAATCTCCCAGAACACCAGTCTGACATCCTGGCTGCCTCCAGAGTATGTGAACTGATGTCACAGGATTTTCAAACTTAAGAGATTTTAAATCAAATTCATTCTTTGTGGATCACTGTTAATTATATCTTCCCTGTATATTCTACTCAGATGCCTAAGTGAGAAACCTTGGAGTCACTTTTTGACTTGTGTTTCTTCCTTGCTACCTCCCACAGGATTACTGTTCGGTCTATTTCCAACATAGCTGTGGAATCAGTTTCTACCTCTTGACTCTGCTGCCATTACCCTAGATCATATTCTCTCCGCCCATGAGCATTCCTGCTTAAGGGGTTTTCTGCCTCCACTTTTGTTGTTCTTTAATTTATTCTTGACACTGTCACAAATTATTGTTCTGAAACACAGATAAGATCACAGTCCTATCATTCTTAGAAATTTTGATGGCTTCTTATTCACAAGAGTGGAGCCTGTCTCTTTTGCATGCAAGTCTTGCCATAGTCTGCTCTAGTTTTCATCCCTCATGCTCACATAGGGGATGGTCCAGCCATACTAGTGATCACACAGCTTGTGAAAGCCTTGTAGGAGCCTGGTCAGATTTCAGGTTCTCTGGGAAATCTTCATTGAGCCCTTAGTCAGAAATAATCATTCTTTTCTTATGGTACTATTAGCACTTTGTACACACCTTTATTGTGGCATCTATTATGTAAATTATTATGTATTATGAAGATGATCTGTTTGAGGCCAGGGACTGCATCTTTTGTTAATCTTTGTATCCAAAATGTTACCACAATACCTGAATCTTGGAGATTTGAAGCATAGGTTTCTGTGGAAGTTTATGAATCAATGGATGTTTATTTCCAATTAATCAATGGATATTTATTTCCGATTAAAATATAAATCCACTGTGGCCAAGTATTATGTTTTAGACTTCTTTTATCCTTACATAATGCCGATCACACATATAGTAAGGAATAAATATTTGTTGACTGATTTTTGATAAGGACATAAGCAAGAGAAAGTGGTAGGAGATAGGCTTATAGGCTAAAATATTAGATGTAAATGTTTCACAATGGTGTGTAGTAGTGAATAATTGCTGTATTAGATTTTGTTATAATATGCTGACTATTTTTACTGTTCTGATATTAATGGAAGCACATGATTTTTAAAATAAGAAATCAATTGCTATGATTTTTTGGGAATAATTCATTTAGGCTGAATTAGGTAGTCAAATTAAAAAACAAAAAGTAGTTTCAGACCTATCAAAGAGCTATAGTCTCAGGACATTATATTTGTGTGTGTGTGTGTGTGAAAACTTTCTAAGAGTTTTTTAAATGTAATATATAAAATATAAGTAAATCATAGGCTTGCTGACATTAGAAATTTGGTACCATCATCACTGGCCATCAGAGAAATGCAAATCAAAACCACAATGAGATACCATCTCACACCAGTTAGAATGGCAATCATTAAAAAGTCAGGAAACAACAGGTGCTGGAGAGGATGTGGAGAAATAGGAACACATTTACACTGTTGGTGGGACTGTAAAGTAGTTCAACCATTGTGGAAGTCAGTGTGGCGATTCCTCAGGGATCTGGAACTAGAAATACCATTTGACCCAGCCATCCCATTACTGGGTCTATACCCAAAGGATTATAAATCATGCTGCTATAAAGACACATGCACACATATGTTTATTGTGGCACTATTCACAATAGCAAAGACTTGGAACCAACCCAAATGTCCAACAATGATAGACTGGATTAAGAAAATGTGGCACATATACACCATGGAATACTATGCAGCCATAAAAAATGATGAGTTCATGTCCTTTGTAGGGACATGGATGAAGCTGGAAACCATCATTCTCAGCAAACTATCGCAAGGACAAAAAACCAACCACCACATGTTCTCACTCATAGGTGGGAATTGAACAATGAAAACACATGGACACAGGAAGGGGAACATCACACACTGGGCCTGTTGTGGGGTTGGGGGAGGAGGGAGGGATAGCATTAGGGAGATATACCTAATGTTAAATGACGAGTTAATGGGTGCAGCACACCAACATGGCACATGTGTGCATATGTAACAAACCTGCACGTTGTGCACATGTACCCTAAAACTTAAAGTACAATTAAAAAAAAAAAAGAAATTTCGTACTATTTAAGTGAAGAGTTAAACCAATCTGACTGCCTGGTGTTGAGGACTGCTTAGGAAGGGGAGCTGATTAGTATATTGAGCATGGTTGACTGATTTGTAGTCACAGGCTAATATTCAGTTTTTAGTGTTCTTTTGTGAGCTTTCTATCCATCTTCATATCTATATTCAGTATGTATATGTAGATACGCACACATATTTGTGTGTGTGTGTGTGTGTGTGTGTGTGTATCAAGTTTAACTGCATGTTTTTCTGGTCAGGAGAAGATGTGTTTATTTGTGTCTACTGCTTCTCCTAGATTGATTGCAGCTAACAAATTGTTGAACATGTTGCAGGTGCTCAGGAGTTACTCACTGACAGCTTCATTATCGTATATCTAACTGAAATGGTACCTTTTAGTTCCATTCTTGAAATTTAAAAAAAGCACCCAGAGTCCCACGGCAGTTATGCAATTTCACATTTTTTTCTGGGACTTAGACCTAGCAACCACTTATAAAAATCTGGGTATGGGAGGGACCCCCAAATTGGAGGAGGGGACTTGGGAGTAGACTTAAACCTCTTCATTCTCATTGCTCTTTATGCCAGCTCTTACATGGCTCCGAGAGGAGTATTTCTAAAGCACCAATCTGACGGAAACACGCACCCACACATTTATTATTTTTTTAATTGATTGCATAACTCTGTTAGATGCTAAGGATATAAAGATGAATAGGACGTGGTCCCTTCCCTTAAAACTTCCTCTTTAAGTCTCTTTTAAAGTAATATTTAGAATTCAAGTGAGTCAGGGCATTCATAGAGGAGTTAATCAGTCTGTATAGTCTGAGTGGTAAGTGCTACCTATGATACAGGCAGATCCAGCAGCTGTGGGATCACAGAAGAGGGAGCTGGTAGCTGAGACCAGACTGGGAGGCCAGGGTGGGCTTCCTGGAGAAAGGAATGCTTGAAGGTCATTGTGAGCTCATCTTCCGTAGTGGTTCCTTCTCATCCTTGGTCAACATTCCTGAGAGGGGGCTTACAAAGCCTTTTACCTTCTGGCTTCTGCCACCCCAGTTTTGAGCAGCAGTGCATACCACATATGTGTGTGTACATATACGTGCATGCACACACTCACATTCACACACATGCTCACCAAGTGCTTCAGTTAAAGAGCACTGAGCAGATCATATTAGTAAGCTCTTCACCTTAGGTGTTTAACAGCTCTGTCCTCTGTGTACCATCGTACCACTGGCAGATGTCTATTAGACCATGGGAACACATACTGTGCCCAGCTGCATACATAGCCATTTCCTTTTGAAGCGCAGGGTTCTGGTACTTTGTATCTTTAGAGTCTAAGGAGCAGTGGCAGTGGTTGGTACAGAGTTGGTGCTCAGAGAATGAACAGCTGAATGAATGAATGGATGAATGAATGAATTAATGAATGAACGAATGAACTGATGGAAGTGTTTATAAACTGCAAAGCTGGATAGAGAGCCCATTCCCAGTGAACTCTGTTGATGCCAGTTTTACAACGCCTCTGACTGTCAGAAAACTTTCCTGAATCTTCCTTTTTTTTCTGTCTTGAGAGGGTTGGCGGGAATCTGTGCACCTGGTGGACATCTGCAGTTGATCCAGATTGTCACAATCCTCAATGTTAAGAGAAAGACCAAGGATGAGGTCAAGGTCATTAGAAATAGCAACTTTCACTTTTATTTCCCATTGATGGGAAAGCTCAGCACAGTGAAGTTTAAGAACAGTTTGAACTCTTAAGCCTTTTCAAATATGTAGTGGTCATAGCCATCTGCTCTCTGCATCAATTGTACTTTTCTTTGTAAGTAGCATTTTGGTGGTTACACTGGCAAATGTGGCAACTGTTGTTAGCTGCAGATCCTCAGACACATGATAATTTATAAAGAGACTGGTTGGCATGATCCTTATCCGATGCCATTTGTGGCTTATTTTGATAAGCTAAGAAATTCAAAGAGGTAAGTCGGATGTGCAAAAAAATTTACATAGATTGTTTACTTAATGTAGAATTTTCTTTTGGGGATTATCTATCATTTATGCATTTATTCAGTTATTCATTTGCTAGTGTGTACCACCTCCAGCAGTTCAAAGGCCTTTCCAAAGTTAAAGTAACATTGTTGCAACCTGTATGAGTCTCACAAAATAGATAAACTGGGAAAGTGAGAGAGAGTGCTCGATACACAAAATATGACTTTCTGGATGCCGTTTCAAGCAGGAACCACAAAGCGCTCTTCGTGTTTGCATAGAGTTAGCCTCACTCGCTCATGTACAGAAATGTCAGCCTCTCCTAGGTGTCCTTTGTGACCACACCATAAAATTGCACGTGGTTTCATCATCTGGTTCTAAAATGTGCAGCTTAAAATGTACTTAAGAACAATGTGTCATACATTTAAATGTAAAATTGGACTGTGTGAATATTCTTAGAATTGTATTCATAATGAAGTCAATTCAGGTAGGCACAGTTTCAATGATATTATGAGCTTCATCTTAATAGCTTTTTCCAAAAGTTTTCTGATATAGGTTTGCCATGTTCCATTTAAACCCAGCTGTGGAATTCATTATTGTATGCTAAATTCATTTGGCCACTGACTTTTTGAAAAGGAGAAAATCAGGTTTTTTATACACACATACCCATATAAGAGTATACACTTTAATCAGTCTTTTTTTCTTAAAAGTTCAGCTATTTGCTGAAAAAGGAAATATACTGCTTAAAAAAGGAAAATATATTCAAATAAGCAAATATGATTGAAAATAATAATGGCTTTAATAATAGAACTTTATAACTTCACTGTTTAAACAGTTATTCAATTCTTGTTTTTATTTTGTATTGTAGCATATTCTATTGCCTTATGGATATGCTATTGTTATATCTGTAGCTCAACTTTTTAGTATGTTCTTATTTTTAACTTTCATTTTAATGAAAAATAATATACATAAGCTTTAGGAACATCTAAGGAAAACAGATGGTTTTTCAGACTTTCTTTACCCTGAAATTAAACCTCTTGATTTTAACTTTTGAGCTAAGAATTAAAAAAAAGTTACAGATCTTCTCATACTGTGTATTAGTGCATGCTATACCCATATCCCACATGAACATTTTTATTTCCACTGAGATTTCTGATATAATCAGGTATTAAACCTGTGGTTATTTTGGCAATTATGCCTTTTACAGAAGGATTCCAACAGCTAAACCCTAAGTTAGGAAAAAAGAATATAATTTGACTTCATCTGGAAAAAAATTATCCTAAAAGATGGTTAGAACATTCAATAATAGTTTACAGTTTTTAAAGAAAAGCTCACAGGTAAAGTTCTTGACTGTTCTTTCATTAAGCAAAAAACATGAAGCTTTTTTCTTTCTCCAAAGTCTCTTCAAGGCACACACTAGACTCAAACTCATCACACCTTATGTTCTATGCCTGAGTTGCCCTTTGTAAATTGATGGCTCTCTTCTCTCTTGTTCCTCCAAAGTTTAATTTGTACACTGCCCTACAATTGTGATTTATTGTAAAGAATATTCTCTTTTTCTCACCTTTTCCCCAGATGAGCTCAAAGTTACTCACCCTCATTTGCCCCTGCCACCTCCCCACCCAGACCTACTATTTCCATTTTTAACTTTCGAATTTGCTTCTTCTCATCCATGACTTCAGAAGCATCCTAAAAGTTCAAAGTAACATAGCTTTCCCCTATGACTCTTAAAACATTTGTTCAGATTTGCTCTAATTGGTGTACTTAGCAGTTGAGTGCCTTAACAGTGGTGATGCTTCCTCCAAGGTTCTGTAGATAATGATGGGCGTAATAAAAGGCATCATGGAGGGAGAAACTTGGGCCTTGGTCCTGGCTCAGCCACTTCCTGCCTATGCCACCTTAGGCATGTTATTTAAACTTCAAGTTCCTTGTCTATAAAGTAGGCTAAAAATATCTACTTCACAGGGTAATTGTGAGGCAAGGACTTAGCACATAGTAGACATCCTAAAAACAAAAACAAAACTAGGTTGCTTTCCCTGTCCTAGCTCCATATGGAGTGCTGTATGTAACCTGACCATGTTGTGTGTGATGAGCTTTGGGGGAAGCGGATATGAAACAGTGTCATCTCCTCTCTGTAGCAACATCTAAATTGTCTGTCATGTGGTACTGTTAGGGTACAGAGAGTAAGTGTAAAAACTTCAGAGATGTGGAAGACTTCTGGGGAGGTGGCCATCACGTTGTGTCTTGAAGGGAAAAATGTGGCTGTGAGGAGATTGTATGAGGGCAGAGGTGAGAAGGAGCTCTGGGGACAGAGAAGAGGAGGACAGGCAAGTGAGCAGACATCACGAGTCCCTTTGGGGTTGAGGGGGTCTGGTTGCAGAGCCTTGGGATGTGTTGTTAAGGCTGAAGTGAGGCCAAATTCTGACAGTCTTAGAAGTTGGGCAGAGGAGTTTAGATATGACACAGAACATAACAAGGAGCTAAAACTCAGGTAATCAAGGTGCCCTCTTAAGTGAATTATCCTTTAGAATGATGAAGAGAGAAGGTCCGTACCCCTTGTTTTCTCCAGTGTAGCTGATATGGCTTGGCTCTGTGTCCCCACCCAAATCTCTTCTCAAATTGTCATCCCCACGATGTGACTGGATCGTGGGGGCAGTTCCTGCATGCTGTTCTCATGATAGTGAGGGAGTTCTAATGAGATCTGATCATTTAAAAATGACCGTTTCCCCTGCACTCGCTCTCACGCACTTGCTTGCTCTCTGTCTCTCTCCTGCCGCCATGTAAGATGTGACTTGCTTCCCCTTCACTTTCTGCCATGATTGTAAGTTTTCTGAGGCCTCCCCAGCTGTGCAGACCTCTGAGTAAATTAAACCTCTTTTCTTCTTTATAAATTACCTAGTCTCAGGCAGTTCTTTATAGCAGTATGAAAACAGACTAATGTAGTAGTGAAGTGGTTTTTCAGCTTTTTGACTGTGACCCATAATATGATAAAAATTTACATTGTGATCCAGAGTACCCACATATACTGTATTTGTTTCATGAAATAAAAACTTTGCGAAATGATAGTTACCCTTCCAGGGCTGACTGCATAATTTGTGGGGTCCAGAGCAAAATGAAGGTGTAGGACCTCATGTTCAAAAAGTAGGGAAGAATGCTGCTAAAAGTAGTTACATATATCTTTTTCCATTTCTTCTCCCCTTCTTGACCTGTCATGGTTTTGTTTTTTTTTTGTTGTTAATTTGTTTGCTACTTACTGTCATTCTAGTAAATAAAAATTAAAAATGTCCATTATTAATACTAATTTTACTATTTTTATTGTGCAATGCCAATTTTAAGTGCAAAACATAAGAGCATGAAATTAATGAAATTACACAATTGGTATTTCTTACTTTGTACCTGCATGTGCATCTTGTTCTTATTAGAAGAATGGAAATACTGTACAAAGCTAACTCAACTGTTTTTATTTTACTTCTTGATAGGTATACATTCTACCAACCCTCTTTACCTTAGGCTTACTGTAGAGTAAGGACTGAAGAAAAGGAGCGATGGGTAGCCTTATATTTCACTTTCCTTCTATTTTGTCATTTTCAGTGTAAGAGGTTGGCTGATACAATTAAGAAAGAACAGGACAGAATTATCCTTGGTCGTTTTTATTTCTTATAATGCCATTGCCTCCTTTCCTCCTCGGAAGCACGTTCTGGTTTTGATAGAAAGCGTGGCCTCTAGGGGCTGTGAGCACCCTCTGTACTCCTTCACCCCTTGTTCAGATGCTGACTTAACACGCTTGCTTGATAACCACAAACACACACATACTGCACCCCTGTCTTCTCATGAGCCTGCTCTAGTTTTTCATTGAACTTCACTTACAAAGCACAAGTTCAAGGATAAAATGATTAAGAATTTTAACGTGGTTGGTGATAGTGGAGCATTAAATCAGTGGGTAGGACCCTTCAGAGCCGGGCCCTGTGTGACTGCACAGGTCCTATACCCACACAGCCAACCCAGGTACTGCATTTGATTTTCTGTTGTCTTCTATTTTATTAAAAATAATCCCACTAGTTGCACCCCATTAAATTGATGTTACCATCTACTAATGGGTCATGGTTGGCAGATTAGAAAACACTGGTAAATTCATGAAACGCATGGACTGTGTGTCAGGCTGCTGTATTAGAGTCCTGCTTCTACCACTTGCTGCCTGTGAACTTGAGAATATCTCCGTTTCTTGTGTAAAATGCAGGTTCTAGTAATTCATAAAGTTGTTATGGGAACTAAATTATTAAATACATGTAATATGCTTAGAGTGGTGTTTATTATACAATAAATATCCTGTAAGTATTAATCATCATCATCATCATTATTAATTTATATCTCGCTCTAGGTAAATGTTGAAGAAAAAAATGTTTCTTGACTATATCAGCATTTCCACTTATCCTAAAACCGATATTTTCTTAAGTTTACCAACGTCTGTGTTTTCTTGTGTCTGGAAGTATATAAAATGCAATAACCAAATGAAAGTTAATTCAACTGCACTTAATACAATGGAAATATTTTAAAAATTATAGTTCAATAAGAAATCCAATGAAAGACTACTTTTATTTCTATTCCTCCTCCCAGATTAAAACAAATAGATAATTAGTATTTCATAATTATCAGTTAAGAAAGAAGCAAGGATATCTGGAAGACACCATCTGTTGAACTTAAGAAGCCAGAATTTTTCCTTTTCAAATGAAATTATTTGATGAACCCCAATCATAGGTTAAAATGCTTGAGAGGAATATTTTCTATCTTTTCTTTTTTTTCCCCAAAGGTTTATTTTCATTTATTTTTAAAATAGGCCGGATGCAGTAGCTCAGGCCTGTAATCACGGCATTTTGGGAGGTTGAGGTAGGCAGATTACTTGAGCCCAGGAGTTCAAGACCAGCCTGGGCAATGTAGGGAGACCTCATCTCTACAAAAAGCAAAAGAAATTAGTCAGGTGTGATGATGCATACCTGTAGTCCCAGCTATTCAGGAGGCTGAGGTGGGAGGATGGAGGCAGGAGGTCAAGGCTGCAGTGAGCTATGATTGTGCCACTGCACTCAAGCCCTGGCGACAGAGTGAGACCCTGTATCAGAAAAAAAATAAAATAAAACTGACAGATAAAATGGTATGTATTTTATCTTCTTTAAAATACAGCATACATACGTTTTTATTATAGATAGAGAACAAATCTACAAGTCATGACACGAAATGAAAAGAACACAGAATCTGGTGGATGCTCAGTCAGTATCTGTTGTTGGAGCAACCTTAATGCAAGTGAAAAAAATGCTGGCTGGTTTGTTTTGATCTATCTTGAATCTTCTTCCTTGATAATTTTATAATAAATAGTACTATTTTATGGCTCATTTGAATATTTCCTATCATTAATGGAGGCTACTGAGATCTCTTTTCCCATTGATTTGATATTTCATGTTTGATTCTCTCAAATTGGGCACTAAATTAACATACAGTCATTTTGTATCTGAGTACAAAAGTTGTGTTTGTGTCAATTGCTGATATATGGGCATATTTGTGTTAGGTCATCATCTTAAAATGGAGTCCAATAGAATTGCTTAAAAGGGCTTATGTTAGGCTGTTTAAATAAAATTTGGAACATGATAGATATTGCAGGGAAATGTATCTTACAGAAAATTTGTTTTTATCTGCCTTTTATTGGCAGCAGTTCCTTGAATTGCAGACTTTATGCATAGTCAAAACAGATATGCTAAACTGAGTACATTATAACTTCTATTTTATGTTAAGATGGAAGATTAACCACCAATTAAAGTTATTATATCTTGAGCAAGGTATCGACTCTGATAAAAATTTATCATCCTCTTCAAACATTACTATGGAGCAGATATAAACACCTTAAATGCTAAGATTCAAGAGATCTCACTTTGACTGTTTAAAGCAAGTCAAAGCATACGAATCTGTAAAATGCTAGAACAGTTAAATTGAAAACAGCCTCACTCAGATTTAATGAGCAATTCAGGCCTATTATCTGTGCCAATTAGATTAGGTGAAAAATAATCCAATCCCTTTATTCAGGATGACTGATTTGCACTGATTTGCACATTTACACCGTAAACCACTTTACCTTGAGTGAGAACCACAGTTTACAGAATCACTAGCACTTGTCTGAGAGTTAGACTGGCTTTGAAAGTGGTTGATACTTGCTTTATACTTATAGTAGAAACATATTATTGCTAGTAGTTGAAAGTGAATGTTGGAGCCTTGGATTATTAAAGATGTTACTCAGTAATAATTGGGATCAATAACTTTTGAAAACACACATCCAGTCCATTTTGATTTTCATATTTGAGCTAGGTATTTAATCCTTTAAGTATATATTTATATATAATTTGGAAATAAATATTTAGAGAATGATTTCAGTCTTCTATCTTAGGTTTATCAACTGAAGATAGATTTAGAAAATTTACAATCCTGATTTCTCTTTTGCTATTTTTTTTTTAAGATTCTTTGTATGAATTTTTAGGAAGCCTTCTGAAGCTAAGGAGTTTTTTATGTCTCTGTCTGAAATGATTGTTAGTGATTATAGTAAATGGAATGCTTTCATTCAGGTGTGCAAATAGAAGGTATCTTGTTGCCTGGATGTGTGCTGCTCTGCAGGTTTCTCACTTTCTTCTACTTCCTCGCAGCCTCTGACCTCCTGCAATGGGTTCCTATGTTGTAACTTGTTTTGGTATTTTAGCTAAGGTTCAAACTCTAATAAATATCTGCATAGCAAGAATGGTATATTCATGAAGTACAATTCTAGTTACATTGATATTGTCAAATGAAGATGATCTCTATCGGTTTAACTTGGCCATGAGTGAATGGGAATTGTTTAAGTTTCTGTACAAATGTTTGCATTTCATGAGACATGCTTGTGCATTAGACATGAGACAGGGGTTTAGCAAAAGCTTTATGGTGCTGACATCTGTGATAAAGGCAGGAGTCAGAAGAGATGGGATTTAATCCCCTTTCATCCCTGACTGTCTTGATGGCCTCAGGCCTCTGAGTTAGGTTGACAGGACTATGGTCTCTCTTTACTTCACAGCCAATCATCTTGAAAGAGTTGTCTGTACTGCTTGTCTTCACTACTTCACCTCTTTTTTTATACCACACCCCAATGTAATCTGATTTTCATACTCTACTATCATTACTGTCACTTAGGTGACCAGATCAAGGGGATCCCCAAATGGTGGGACACTTTAATACTTATTATTCCTTTGGTGTTGACTTCCACTTTCTTGCATCTTCCTTGACAGCCTACTCTTTTTTTTTCCTGTTACCTTTTACTATTTCTTTTCGATCTTCGTGAGTTTCTCTTCTGCCCAGCCCTTAAATGTTGTTTCCTAGAACTCTGTCCCTAACCATTTTCTATTTTCATCCCAAGTTCTGAAACCCATGACTTTATCAATGGTATTCTGACCATTCCCAAGTCTCCATCTTTATCTTGAAACTTTATTCTAATTAACAGACTTGTATTTCTAGTCACTTGCTGGACATTTCTATCAGTATGCTTAACAGGGGGCTCAAACCAATATATCAAAATCAGACCCCGTCACTTCCTTTCTAACCACCCCCATCCCCTTCCTTCTCTTGTCTGGCCAGTCTTGATGAATAACACTGTTAACCATGTAGACAGCCAAACCATAAACCTGAGAGTCCTTCTTCAGCTCTTCTATTTCCCTCAACTCCCACATCCTGGCAGTTATGGAGTCCTGCCAATACAAGTATTCAATGTCTCTTGTTGCATTCTGTTAATCCTTCTGGCATTGCCTTCATCCAGGACCTGCGGTGTGCAGAGCAGTGCTGAGATTCCACCAAGCCGTGCTGTCTCCTCAGCCGAGACTGGTGCTGATGCAGACTCCTGTGCTTCGGAACGTCCTGACCCATCATGGCATGCTTTGTTTCCCATTTCATTGCTTTGAAATCTCCTGGCTACCAGCCTCACTGATCTCCAATTTTAATATGTATTGCCTTTGGTGGCTTCAGTCTGACCCAGTTTCAGGCATTCTTTTCTACAGTCTTGCCTGGTCTCACTCTGCCATGATACCTCCACCTCAACAATATGAGTCCTAGGTGACCGTGGGTGATAATACTTTCCACGATCTCCTCCTCCACACAGCCCGTCATGAATTCTCACCTGCTTCTGTCCAGGCAACTCTATTTCCAGGATGCTCCCTCAGCCCTGTGCACCCCACTCCATGCTTAAAGTCCCTTAGTTGCTCTTCATTATCTTCATGATCAAGTTCAAATTCTTGGTCACATCAGGCAGCCTTATACCCAGCCACTCCTTAGCCCTACAGCCTTGCTACAGCCACAGGGATCTGCCTGCAGTTCTTGGAATACAACCTGCAATGCCTCCAAGCCTTTGCATATGCTGATTTTTCTGTCCAGAATGCCTTCCTCTGCTCCTTAATGACTAATTTGTCTTGTCTTTTGATTTGCAGCTTCCCTCTCTCACAGCCTTCTTTGACTGTTCTCCTCACCCCATTTTTTTTCTTTCCTACTTTATGCACTGTCTTAACAGCTTACGTAGACTTGCATGCTATGCTTATTCTTTGCAGTTGATTTTTCTATGTGACCCCCACAGTAGATAATACGTATCCTGAGGTCAGTGCCTTGTTCATCGTTCTGTGGCTGGTGTCTAGCACATGTCTGAGCATGAGGAAGCTCAGTAAATGTTGCATAATAAGGAAGTAGTGAAAACAGAATTTTAAAGGAATTTAAAACAGTACTATGTGTTTTTGTTACAGGCAGATACTTCATTTGTTATGATGATAAATCTATAGTATAGAAGTATGGCTAACTTTTCTGATACAAGGTCATTTGGAGGAAGTTGGACCAACCAGAATTAAGAACAGAAATTGTGAATTTTAGGCCAAATAAGTAACTCCAAGTCACTGGGGTGGAAAAAGGAACAATTCAATTATTCTGATGAACTAAAACTAATTTGCAGTATAATTTTTATAAGGATGCAAAATTAGAAATGAAGAATTAAAGCTATATATACTTGTTGGTTTAGGTAAACCTACTCAGAGGTACTTAATTATTTTCAGTCCCACTTATCAGATACAGACTTTAGAAATCGTATCAAAATTTATATAGGTTAGGAAATAAGCATTAATTATACATATTGTAAATAATGTGCTTTATTCTTTGTACTCTGAATATTTCTGATTTTCATGAAAATCTGAAATATCTGTATCTAAAAATAATAGAAGTGTAGGAATAAGAACAAAATTACCTGTGACCTGGGAAATCAATGATAATAATCCTACTTTTGTTTTCTGTCTACACTTAGCATATTTGGTACACCTATTTAAAGTTAAGGTTAAATAACTGTGGTGATTAAAATCAATTCTATGCAAATAGTTAATAGTCAAATGTATACATCAATTGCATAACAGATGAGATTTAATACCCTGAAATGGGAGTTGGAGAATAGAAAGAAGCCAGATATTTCAAACTACAGTTAAGAAAACTTAGCCCATATAAATGTGTGGATAAAATTATTTTTATGTAATATTAAAAATTGCCAGAGAAAAATATGACTTGTGATATTCTTGTTTCTGTAAAGAGTTTCCATTTGAGTTGATGGGACATAATAAGACATGTGGAGAAGATTAGTGATTAAAAAAATTTGGACATTTGGGTTGTATCATTGTATTCAATTAGAGACACTCAGAACATTAGCTCTCATTTGATTAGTTTTCCAGTTTTCCTAATGATGATATTTTTTATATTTAATCCAGAAAGGTGGTGCAAAGAGGGATATTATATAAGTTGTGACAAGGATCGCAGGAGAGTTGGCTAATACCGTTTCATAAGGAAGTGTTATTACATGTGAACCTGCCCTGCCTCTCTACCTCATTACTTGCTAAGCTTCATAAAGACCCTATCCTACTGGGTCACCTTTCTGGAAATGCATTCTTTAATTTTCAACAAGATGCTGTGATGACAACAATCTATATCTGTAAAAAGTTGTATAAAAATTCAATATGTAGTTCACATTAACACTAAGCTAATGAAAATTATTTTTATATCACCTTCTTACCAATTTTAATTTTGATTTTGCCTCTGGTGACTGAGGTGACACATAAAGAGTATTGCCTTATAAATAGATTGACTTTTTTTTCTTCTTAGGTTATTATTTTATATATTGAATGTCATAAACTCCTTGTTCCCCACATTTTTTTGCCAGTACCGTGCTGGTTTTAATGAGCTACTTTTAAAAATTAACACTTTGTTTTAAAGTTCATTCAACATTTTTATTATTATAGTCAGTCTTAGTGATAAATCATAGTAAAAGAGCTTCTAGTTAATAGATAACTAAGATTTTTATAAAGTATTTAGAACTGGGCATTATGATATTAGTTTTCTTCTTATTCATCCTCATAAATCTCAATCAGTTTCAAACACTAAACATATTAAAATATGGATTACAGTACCATTTAAGAATAATTTTTAGTAATTTTGGTGAGAAAGCAAGAATGGTAGGCTTAAATTCTGACTATCTTTAACTCCTTGAAAGTATCATTAATTATTGGGTAACTTTTAAAATTTGAGAGTATTAAATAATTGTAATATTGTTAAACTGAAGCACTGGTAAATTGAAACAAGGAAATGCTTTCATTTCAGCTGTCCTAGTTGCAGAAAAGCTAAAAAACACACAAAGCATTTATTTCATGTTTCAGTAGGGGAAGCAGATTCCTATTTATTATGAATAATACAGTGATGATATGACTTCCCTACCTCAGCAGCTCTGCTTTCATTTTGTAAGCAATAAAATTCATAAGGGATAAGTGAAAAATAATTAAGGAGCATTTTTATTTTTACTAGAGTGTTTGTTATGGCTTTACCATGTAATATACACTAAAATGTCTGTTCACGTTCAAAGAAAAAAAGATGGAGCTGAATTTGGGTGTAGTGTGCATTCAAGCATTGAATTTGATCCTTCACGTAGTAATTGAATGAGAGCAGTATTGTGTATCAAATTTATCCTTGCTTTTTAGTTTGTTAGCAAATGGCTTTTACTACAAAGGTTTTTAGGGCAGGGTAAGACTTAAAAAAATAGAATCACTTTTCTCTGGAAGACGTGTGGGTGTCTGGGATTGGTGGTAGTGTTTTGCACCTTGTAGGAGAATGAGAAAGAGAAGTATTTACAGTTAGGGAAAGAAAACAAAAGGCAGGAGGCTCAAAGGAGGGTTTTCTGACCACTGTCTTTTTGGCAGGAGGAGCAGAGGGTATCTGAAAGACCTGTTTTTGCCCAGCAGGTATCTGCAGGACTCAGAAAGTGGATCTGTGGTGGCCACTGCAGATGATCTCTCCAGAAGAGTGGTTCCCAACATTTCTGGCACCAAGGGCCAGTTTCGTGGAAGACAGTTTATTCAGGGGTGTGGGGGGATGGTTCCAAGATGAAGCTGTTCCACCTCAGATCATGAGGCATTAGTTAGACTCTCATAAGGAGCATGCACCCTAGATCCCTTGCGTGTGCAGTTCACAATAGGGTTTGTGCTCCTATGAGAATCTAATGCTGCTGCTGATCTGATGGGAGGGTGGAGCTCAGGTGGCAATTCTCGCTCACCAGCCGCTCACCTCCTGCTCACCTCCTGCTGTACAGCCCAGTTCCTAACAGGCCACAGACCACTTCCAGTCCGTGGCCCTGGGAGCTGGGGACCCCTGCTCTAGCACATAATTTCTAGACACATGTTGTATCATTTTCCTATGGCTGTTGTGACAAATCACCGCAAACATGGTGCCTTAAAACAACACAGATTTGTTATCTTACAGTTCTGGAGGTCAGAATTCCAAAATGGGCCTTACTGAGTTACAACCAAGCTGTCATCAGGGCTGTGTTCCTTCTGGAGGCTCTAGGCAAGGATTCATATCCATAATTTTTGCAGTTTCTACAGGCTGCCTGCATTCCTTGGCTTGTGGCTTTTCCATCTTCAAAGCCAGCAAGGGCAGGTCAAGTCTTGTTTGCACTGTATCAGTCCCACTCTGGGCCTCCTTCCTCTTTTTCACTCGCAAGGACCCTTGTGATTATATTGAGTTCACATGAATAAGCCAGGATTCTCTTCCCATCTCAAGGTCAGCTGCTTAGTAACCTTAATTCCATCTGCAACCGTAATTCCTCTTTGCCATGTCATGTAACATGCTCACAGTTTCTTACGATCAGGATGTGGACATCTTGGGGATGGGGGGCATTATTCTACCTACCACCAATAACGTAATTTGTTGATCCCTGTGTAGGTTGTACCTCAGTCTGTCTTCTTTCTCTTCAGTTCCCTTTGTTCTCCTCTCTACCCTCCATCCAAATGCTATACTGCCAAGTGTGGCCAGATTGGGGCAAAACCCTGTAAGAACATGAAGAATTAATGCACTGGGCTAGTGGCTAAGTTGTTGGCTCCTTACATTCTACTTCAATACAGCAAATATGTTTTAGTGCTGGGGATGGAACAGTGAAAAATATGGACAAACTGCCTGATCTCTTGGAGCTTACACTTTGGTGGAAACTGACAAACACAGTAAGTGCAAGGCAGAGAATTAAACCAGGGCACTATGAATGAATGAGTGGCTACTGGAATTGGAACAAGGAGGGTTTCCTGAGATCTGACTGACAGTGTGAAAATGGGGAAAGAACTTTTTAGGCGGAGACTCTGTGAAGAACAAAGCCGTGAGGTAGGAAAGAGTTTTCTAGTGAGGAACAGAATGAAGGTCAGCGGAGCTTGAGTTTAATTTGCAAGGAAAAAGATACGAAATGCAGTTTGAGGAGGAGTTAAGTGCCAGATCACATCTCTGTAAGCCATGGTAAGGAACTTGGATTGTATATGTAATGCAACAATGTTGGAGAGTTTCTAAGCTGTGGAATTAAACACTTTTTAAATAATCGATTAAGAGCACTTGGCTATTGTATGGAGGATGATTATGAGATAGCAAGAGTGGAAGAAGAGGGACACTAGTTTGTAAGCTGTTTTAACAGCCCATCCAACAGATAATGGTGATGAGACCAAATTGGGAGTGGAGATAGAAATAAATGAATATATTTGAGATACATTTTAAAAGGAGATTGAATTGAGAAGATTGACAATGGAATGGATATAGAAACTGAGGCCAGGAAGGAAATAAAGATAATTCCCAGATTTTGGGATTGAGAAGTGGTGCCATTTCCTGGGTTGGGGAATCTGGGGGATGAGCAGTTTAGGGTGGGGAACCAGAGTTCTGTTTTGACCATGTTAAGGTTGAGGTGCCCATTGGACATCCAAGGTGAAGTGTCAAGCTAGGCAGATAGATAGATATATATGTTTTGGGATCTATAAAGAGGTTGAGGCTGAAGATACATATTAGAGAATCACTGGCACATTGATGGTACTCAAATGAGATTAATCTAGAAAGTGTGTAGATAGAGAACCTGATCCACAATGCAGCTCTGAGGTGGGCCAATACTTAGAGGTTGAACAGAGGAGGATGGATTGGCCAAGGAGACTGAGGAGAAGCTTCTGGTAAAACCAGGAAAGTGAATGAAGACAGACAGACAGACAGACAGACACACACACACACACACACACCCCTGACATCGCTGCATTAAAAGCTGCTAAAAGATCAAGTAAATGAAATAATAAATATTGTCATAATGATGGTCATTGATAATTTTGACAAGAATAATCTCTTTGGGGTGCTGTTATAGAAGATAGATTAGAAAGAGCTGGGGAAAGTGTGGGGGTGAGGATGAGACCGCGACTCTAGACAGCTAAGCACCAGGTGCTCTGCATTCCGAGATGATGCGCCATCCCATTATTACTTTTCCCAAGAGCCCACTTTTTCTACCTAAAGTTACTTTTGTATGATACACAGGCATTCTGTTATTATACTTGCTGTGTCCAATTAGTTTTAGAGGAAGCAAAATTGCTAAAACTCAAGACGTTTCATGAGCAGTTGAAAATTATACTAATGCTCAGTAAAAGGGGACTCAGAACTCTTAAATGTGTGCAGAACTATTATCGGCACACTAAAAAGTTCACAGGTGGGCAGTGTGTGGCAAAAAGGATGGATCACTTACCTGTTGACATTAGTATGTAGTAACACTAAGTTCCTGTTTTTATGAAAATCCTAAGTGACACTAAAACTGCTTCCGTGTCTCACTGGGGACAAAACACCTCAGCACTAGGTGCCACTCACCCTTCATGAGTCCTGAGTAGAATAGCTGATGTTGCTGTAGCAATAACTAGACAACCATGGCACATAATAACGCTGTCATGGTCTAAATCCACAAATTTACTGTGCAAGTTTAAATTAATAGTAATAAAGGGAATATGGTAAGGTTTTGAAGTGCTCAGATAATATTTCCCTTGATAAAAAAGGTAATACGTTTGCAAATTTCTCATGGAATCTATCCTTGCAAGCAGGTGTTTTAAATTTTCCATGTTTTATCTTTGACTTCGTCCATGAAATGTGTCTTCAGTTGCTTTTTACGATGGCATTGACAGAGGGGAAACATATTATATCATTCGGATTCTTTTCCATTGCATTTTGGCCTTGTTGGCAATTCTTTGGTGTCAAATGATTTTAATTTTCTAATTTAAGGCCTAATTTACTTTGGAACATTCACATTGGCCCACGGATCTTAGCCCTGGATGAAGTGTATACACATACAGATTCTATTACAAATAATACTTGTAGACAATGCCAAATATTTGGTGTTTATATAATGCTTTGTATTGTTAGTTCAGTTTAAAGAACATCTCAAAACCTGTTATGAGGCTGACATTGTGCTAGGCACAGGACAAAAATTGTGGTCTATGCCTAAAGGAGCTCGTGGTCTAGCAGGGAAGGGGGCAGAATTGGTAAAAGAAATGGATTAAAGTAAGTGTGATCATGAATAAACGCAGTATGTGGGAGGAAAAAGTAGTGCAGAGGGGCTGAGCACGGTGGTTCATGCCTGTAATCCCAGCACTTTGGGAGGCTGAGGCAGGAGAATGGTGTGAACCTGGGAGGCAGAGCTTGCGGTGAGCAGAGATTGCGCCACTGCACTCCAGCCTGGGCAACAGAGAGAGACTCCATCTCAAAAAAAAAAAAAAAAAAAAGTAGCACAGAGGAGGGAGCTGTTGGTTCTGTTTTGTTGTGGGGTTACAGGATAAGATCGGAGGAGATTTTCATGAAGACATTGACAGCTGAGTAAGATTTGAGCCATGAGTAAGTCTCCCGATGGGCCACCACCCAGGGACAGGGTAGAAGTGGCAAACTAGACATGGAGGGCATAGGGTGAGACATGAAAAAGCATAGCGGGTCTGTGACCTGCATGTTCTTTGGTCCTAACTGCACATGGGCTGTGACTGAAATCGCTCCATTTGATGAAAATGATCTAAATCAAGGTGAAATTGAGGGGATGTCAATGGAGTTGAAGAGTCGGGGTATTCAAGGGTGCAGAGTGGCTCATCACATGGTGTTGAAGTTACTCAGATGGTGACGTACAGGCTTGGTCAGATTTCCTTTAAAATGAAGTAGAAGAAGCATTCAAAGAAGAGGCTGAGGATTCTTTTGAATTAATTGTATCAAAATCAGGATGCCCATGAGATAATTTTGGAAGAGAGAATTTAATACTGAGCAGGGTGGGTGAGGACACATGGGTGTAGGGGGTGTATACAGCAGGAGGGGAATCAACGTGTGAGGAAGAGATTAAACCGGGACTTGTCTTTTGCCTTACATCTAATAAATATTAACTGAGGACTTACTGTGTGCAGTGCACCATGCTTATTTTTGGAAAACAAACTCCTAAGATAGGAAAGGAGCTACAGGGAATGAATGTGGAAGAGTAAACAGCCCATGTCTCTCCATGGGATACTAAACCCTCACCAGTAGCCCTTTCATATTTTCCAGAGTGACTATTATGCAGTAGATCTTAGTGCATATTTACCCATCAATCAGATGAATAGTGTCTATTCATTAAAAATTCCTATTTTGCATTATTCATTATTGTCCATTAATTAAAGCATGGTACCACAACATGCAGCTAATTATGTTTTCAAGTAACATTTAGTGACATGAGAAATGCTCATGATATGGTTTTAAAGTAAGAAATGATTTTAAAAATTATATGTACAATAAGATCCCAGGTTTATGAGTGCGTGTGTCTGTGTGTGTGTGTGAGAGAGAGAGAGAGAGAGATAGAGAGATGGAGTGAGGGAGGGATGGAAAGAATTGTCAAAATATTAGTGATGGCTGTCTCTGGGTCATGAGATTAAACATTTATTTTTTCATCTTCCAAGTTTTCTAAAATGCATATAAACAATTTATAATCAAAAATACTATTTAAAATAGTTTTCTCTAAAAATTAACATTCTGCCTTTAATTTTATATAATGTTTATGGTAAAAATGAAAATTCTAGTAAGCCTGTCACAAAGGCCTTTCTAGCTGTTCTGCCTTTTTTGATCACTGTTTATTCTTATGAATTCCTTTCTGATCTTCATTTCTTGCTTTGTGCTGTTAATGGCAATGGCTTAAACATTTTGGTTCACTGATAAACACATCCTGCCCCCCACACCTGAGGCAACCATTTAAAAAAAGTATTTGTATTCTCTCTTTGTGTCACTGTGCACAGCGTTGAGCTTTGCTGATTTGTCTCTTTGCTGTTTATATCCTTATGGTTGTCATTTTCCATTCCAGTGCCCTTTCAATTTTATTTTATTTGTTGTTATTGATTGTATTCTTCTTTTCTGGTAAAATGCTCATTCTAAAACACATCTGCAAACCATTCATAGCTCTGCTTGGATGCAGTTAAACATTTCATTGAATGTGAGTATTAAGACTGTATTCCTTTGGTATCTATAGGCCTCTCTTTGTAGCCTCTTGGTAAGCAAGTGCAACATTTGGACACAAAATGTCATCCAAAAAGTCATGTGCATAGGTCATAAGTGTAGTCTACTGAGTTTAGCATCTGACTATGATGGTTGTTTTTCAAGGTAATTTCAGAAGGTAGAAATGAATGTCAAACATACCTATTTTTCTTCACTCTTTCCCTCCCTTCCTCTTTCCTTCCTTTCTTCTTTCCTTCATTCCTTCCTCACTGGGCTGTATGTTTTCAGCTTCTGTAATACTCTGCTATCACCCTTCCTCATCATTCAACTTATTGGAGGTATGTTTATCTCTGTCTCCTCATTGGACTGGAAGCAACTCGAGAGAACAGTCCACATCTCATTCATATCTTAGGCTGTCTCCTGGGTTCAAATCCTTCCTTGCATATAATTGGTCCTCAACAAGTGTAAAAATATATTTTACATTTAATTAAGAGTGACTTCATAGCTTTAGCAATATGAAAGATTATTATATAAAATAGGTTAAATAATTATGCTCTGGGAAACAAGCTTTCATTAGAGAAATAAAGGGGGTTTTAAGACAAAAGATAAAAATATATTTTCTGGACTGTAGGGATAATCAAATATTGTAATAGATTACCAGAGAAGGAGGTAAAATCTCCATCCCTGGAGAGCCTTAAAAATTGGACAGAGAAAACATCTGTGAGAATGGCCAAAGCACTAAACCTGTCTTGAGGCAAGTAGATAGACAGAATGACAAATGGTTGTGCGATTCTTTGATTACTTGGCCTGAAGAAGAGAAGGCTGAGGGGAGACATTAAAACTACTTCAAATATGAAAAACAGCTATTATTGCTTTCCTCTGGAAAATAAGTTGAAGGAGCTTAACCTAAAGTCAGAGATTGAGTTTACACTTTATAGTTAAGGATTTAAAGTCATAGGTTGTGAAAATCTTGTGGAGATCTGCAAAATAAATGATATTGATTTTTTGGTGAGATATGGAAAGTCAACTCTATGATTCGGCTGCAGTAAAAGCATTTTTTACAATACTCTGAATAGGGAGAATTATTCCAATACGTTATATTGAATGCACAGCATTCTCTTGGGAAAGGTAAATTTCTGAAAGTAGTATTTTAAAGCAGCAAGCATTTTCACTGTTTTGTGGATAGGAGGGGAGAACTGGGATGATAGTTGTGAATTTCTTCTCATCTCAATGCCTGTACAAAGGGCTACGTTAGTAAATCAGTAGCCAAAGGGTGAACAGGAGCTTCAACAGAGATTTACCCTGCTGGGTCAGGCTTGTTTTGACCACTGAATGTTTTCTCAATGAAAATGTGGAACAACTGGGGGTGGTGTGGTGGTCGGGGGAGGGGGGTGCACAAAAATACTATCAACTAAAAAGGCAACCCAAATGTCTATTAAAAATAAGCATTTGATTGTAATTTCAGCGTTCAGCCACACGATGTCACAATTGGATTTTGATTTTCACTGTGTGCTTGTCTCAATAGATGAAGGCATTTTCAAAGCTGGAGCAGAGAGGTCTGAAACACGGGGGGCAGCAGAAGTCCAAGAAGATGAAGATACTCAGGTTGAGGTTCCAGTCGATCAGGTAATCTCCATGCCTTAAAAAATATGTATAAGCCAATTATACTGTTTTGTTTTTCAAGTTTTGTGTTATCTCCTACATATAGTTCCTATACCTGTATGAATTAAACCCTCTAAGGTACTATGTGGCTGATCAACCTCAAAAACATAACAAAACACCCATTCTTTCTGCTAGTATTCCTGTGAAGAATAGCCATTTAGACCAAGTCTTTTTAAATACAGAAAATGGTATATCCTTAATAAAGAGCATTGAAGAGCAAGATGGGATGAGATTAGGTATGAGCTAAAGAGTGATAAAGTTTGACATAAAAAAGAGTTTTGGTTTGGGATTTTCATCTGGAATAAAAGTCCTTACCCACTTAGAAAAGCATTTTTTAAAAATTATACTTTAATTTCTGGCATACATGTGCAGAACGTGCGGGTTTGTTAGATAGGTATACACGTGTCATGGTGGTTTGCTGCACCCATCAACCCGTCATTTACATTAGGCATTTCTCCTAATGCTGTCCCTCCCCTAGCCCCCCAAACACCGACAGGCCCCAGTGTATGATGTTCGCCTCTCTGTGTCCATGTGTTTTCATTGTTCAACTCCCACTGATGAGTGAGAATGTGCAGCGTTTGGTTTGCTGTTCCTGTGTTAGTTTGCTGAGAATGATGTTTTCCAGCTTCATTCCTGTCCCTGCAAAAGACATGAACTCATCCTTTTTTATGGCTACATAGTATTCCATGGTGTATATGTTCCATATTTTCTTTATCCAGTCTATCATTGATGGGCATTTGGGTTGGTTCCAAGTCTTTGCTATTGTGAATAGTGCTGCAGTACACATAAGTGTGCATATGTCTTTATAGTAGATTGATTTACTATACTTCAGGTATATACCCAGTAATGAGATTGCTGGGTCAAATGGTATTTCTGGTTCTAGATCCTTGAGGTATCGCCACACTGTCTTCCACAATGTTGAACTAATTTACACTCCCACCAACACTGTAAAAGTGTTCCAATTTCTCCACATCCTCTCCAGCATCTGTTGCCTCCTGACTTATTAATGATTGCCATTCTAAGTGGCATGAGATGGTATCGCATTGTAGTTTTGATTTACATTTTTCTAATGACCAGTGATGATGAGCTTTTTTTCATATGTTTGTTGGCTGCATAAATGTCTTCTTTTGAGAAGTGTCTGCTCATATCGTTTGCCCACTTTTTGATGGGGTTTTTTTTTCTTGTAAATTTTTTTAAGTTCCTTGTAGATTCTGAATATTAGCCCTGTCAGATGGATAGATTGCAAAAATCTTCTCCCATTCTGTAGGTTGCCTGTTCACTCTGATGATAGTTTCTTTTGCTGTGCAGAAGCTCTTTAGTTTAATTAGATCCCATTTGTCAATTTCGGCTTTTGTTGCCATTGCTTTTGGTGTTTTATTCATATGAAGTCTTTTCCCATGCCTGTGTCCTGAATGATATTGCCTAGGTTTTCTTCTAGGGTTTTTATGGTTTTTTATGGTTTTAGGTCTTACATTTAAGTCTTTAATCCATCTTGAGTTAATTTTTGTGTAAGATGTAAGAAAGGGGTCCAGTTCCAGTTTTCTGCATGTGGCTAGCCAGTTTTCCCAACACCATTTATTACATAGGGAATCCTTTCCCCATTGCTTGTTTTTGTCAGGTTTTTCAAAGATCAGATGGTTGTAGATGTGTGATGTTATTTCTGAGGACTCTGTTCTGGTCAATTGGTCTATATATCTGTTTTGGTACCAGTATCATGCTGTTTTGGTTACTGTAGCCTTGTAGTATAGTTTGAAGTCAGGTAGCATGATGCTTCCAGCTTTGTTCTTTTTGCTTGGAATTGTCTTGGCTATATGGGCTCTTTTTTGGTCCCATATAAACTTTAAAGTAGTTTTTTCCGATTTTGTGAAGAAAGTCAATGGTAGCTTGATGGGGATAGCATTGAATCTATACCTTACTTTGGGAAGTATGGCCATTTTCACAATATTGATTCTTCCTATCCACAAGAATGGAATGTTTTTCCATTTGTTTGTGTCCTCTCTTATTTGCTTGGGCAGTAGTTTGTCCTTCCCCTTGAAGAGGTCCTTCACATCTCTTGTAAGTTGTATTCCTAGGTATTTTATTCTCTTTGTAGCAATTGTGAATGGGAGTTCACTCATGATTTGGCTCTCTGTTTGTCTATTACTGGTGTATAGGAATGCTTGTGATTTTTGCACACTGATTTTGTATCCTGAGACTTTGCTGAAGTTACTTATCAGCTTAAGCAGATTTTGGGCTGAGATCATGGGGTTTTCTAAATATGCAATCATGTCATCCACAAAGAGAGACAATTTCACTTCCTCTCTTCCTATTTCTATTTGAATACCCTTTCTTTCTCTTGCCTGATTGCCCCAGCCAGAACTTCTAATACTATGTTAAATAGGAGTGATTAGAGAGGGCATCCTTGACTTGTGCCAGTTTTCAAAGGGAATGCTTCCAGCTTTTGCCCATTCAGTATGATATTGGCTGTGGGTTTGTCACAAATAGCTCTTATTATTTTGAGATATATTCCATCAATACCTCATTTATTGATAATTTTTAGCATGAAAGAGTGTTGAATTTTATCAAAGGCCTTTTCTGCATCTGTTGAGATAATCATGTGGTTTTTGTCATTGGTTCTGTTTATGTGATGGATTAAGTTTATTGATTTGTGTATGTTGAACCAGGCTTGCATCCCAGGGATGAAGCCGACTTGATCATGGCTGATAAGCTTTTTGATGTGCTGCTGGATTCAGTTTGCCGGTATTTTATTGAGGACTTTGGCATCAATGTTCTTCAGGTATATTGGCCTGAAATTTTTTTTTCTGTTGTGTCTCTGCCAGGTTTTAGTATCAG
This sequence comes from Pongo abelii, assembly GCF_028885655.2. NCBI lineage: Eukaryota > Metazoa > Chordata > Mammalia > Primates > Hominidae > Pongo > Pongo abelii. Next base: position 24,270,830 of record NC_071990.2, on the reverse strand, counting down.
GATGATGCTGGCCTCACAAAATGAATTAGGGAGGAGTCCCTCTCTTTCTATTGTTTGGAATAGTTTCAGAAGGAGTGGTACCAGTTCCTCTTTATATGTCTGGTAGAATTCAGCTGTGAATCTGTCTGGTTCTGGGCTTTTTTTTTTGTTGGTAGGCTATTACTGCCTCAATTTCAGAATTTGTTATCGGTCTATTCAGGGATTCGACTTCCTGGTTTAGTTTTGGGAGGGTGTATGTGTCCAGGAATTTATCCATTTCTTCTAGATTTTCTAGTTTATTTGCATAGAGGTGTTTACAGTATTCTCTGATGGTAGTTTGTATTTCTGTGGGATCAGTGGTGATCTCCCCTTTATCAATTTTTATTGCATTTATTTGGTTCTTCTCTCTTCTTTATTAGTCTGGCTAGTGGTCTATTTTGGTAATCTTTTCAAAAAACCAGCTCCTGGATGTGTGGATTTTTTGAAGGGTTTTTCGTGTCTCTATCTACTTCAGTTCTGCTCTGTTCTTAGTTATTTCTTGTCTTCTGCTAGCTTTTGAATTTGTTTGCTCTTGCTTCTCTAGTTCTTTTAACTGTGATGTTAGGATATCGATTTTAGATCTTTCCCGCTTTCTCCTGTGGGCATTTAGTGCTATAAATTTCCCCTAAACACTGCTTTAGCTGTGTCTCAGAGATTCTGGCACATTGTGTCTTTGTTCTCATTGGTTTCAAATTGCTTATTTATTTCTGCCTTCATTTCATTATGTACTCAGTAGTCATTCAGGAGCAGATTGTTCGGTTTCCTTGTAGTTGTGTGGTTTTTCGTGAGTTTCTTAATTCTGAGTTCCAATTTGATTGTACTGTGGTGTTAGAGACTGTTTATTATGATTTCCTTTCTTTTGCATTATTTGCTGAGGAGTGTTTTACTTCCAATTATGTGGTCAATTTTAGAATAAGTGTGATGTGGTGCTGAGAAGAAGGTATATTCTGTTGTTTTGGGGTGGTGCGTTCTGTTGATGTCTATTAGGTCTGCTTGGTCCAGAGCTGAGTTCAAGTCCTGAATATCCTTGTTAAGTTTTTGTCTCGTTGATCTGTCTGATATTGATAGCTGGGTGTTAAAGTCTCTCATTATTTTTGTGCGGGAGTCTAAGTCTTTTTGTAGGTCTCTAAGAACTTGCTTTATGAATCTAGGTGCTCCTGTATTGGGTGCATATGTATTTAGGATAGTTAGCTCTTCTTGTTGAATTGATCCCTTTACCATTATGTAATGGCCTTCTTTGTCCTTTTTTGTTCTTTGTTGACTTAAAGTCTGTTTTATCAGAGACTAGGATTGCAACCCCTACTTTTTTTTTTTTTGGCTTTCCATTTGCTTGGTAAATATTCCTCCATCCCTTTATTTTGAGCCTATGTGTGTCTTTGCACATGAGATGAGTCTCCTGAATACACCACACTGATGGGTCTTGACTCTTTATCCAATTGGGAGTGTGTGTCTTTTAATTGGGGCATTTAGCCCATTTACATTTAAGGTTAATATTGTTATATGTGAATTTGATCCTGTCATTATGATGCTAGCTGGTTATTTTGCCTGTTAGTTGATGCGGTTTCTTCTTAGTGTCGATGGTCTTTACAATTTGGTAAGTTTGTCAGTGGCTAGTACTGGGTTTTCTTTCCCATATTTAGTGCTTCCTTCACTAGCTCTTGTAAGGCAGGCCTGGTAGTGACAGAATCTCTCAGTATTTACTTGTCTGTAAAGGATTTTATTTCTTCTTCACTTATGAAGCTTAGTTTGGCTGGATATGAAAATCTGGGGTGAAAATTCTTTTCTTTAAGAACGTTGAATATTGGCCCCCACTCTCTTCTGGCTTGTAGGGTTTCTGCAGAGAGATCCACTGCTGGTCTGATGGGCTTCCCATTGTGGATCACCCCACCTTTCTCTCTGGCTGCCCTTAACATTTTTTCCTCCATTTCAACCTTGGCGAAACTGATGATTATGTGTCTTGGAGTTGCTCTTTTTGAGGAGTATCTTTGTGGTGTTCTCTGTATTTCCTGAATTTGAATGTTGGCTTTTCTTGCTAGGTTGGGGATGTTCTCCTGGATGATATCCTGAAGAGTGTTTTCTAACTTGGTTTCATTCTCCCTGTCACTTTTAGGGACCCCAGTTAGTTGTAGGTTTGGTCTTTTCACATAGTCCCATATTTTCTGGAGGCTTTGTTCCTTTTCATTATTTTTTCTCTAATCTTGTCTTCACGCTTTATTTCAGTAAGTTGACCTTCAATCTCTGATATCCTTTCTTCCACTTGATCAGTTCAGCTATTGATACTTGTGTATGTTTCACGAAGTTCTTTTGCTGTGTTTTTCAGCTCTGTCAGATCATTTATGTTCTTCTCCAAACTGGTTATTCTAGTTAGCAATTCCTCTAACCCTTTTTCAAGGTTCTTAGTTTCCTTGCATTGGGTTAGAACATGCTCCTTTAGCTTGGAGGAGTTTGTTATTACCCACCTTCTGAAGCCTGCTTCTGTCAATTCATCAAACTCATTCTCCGTCCAGTTTTGTTTCCTTGCTGGTGAGGAGTTGTGATCCTTTGGAGGAGAAAAGGCTTTCTGGTTTTTGGAATTTTCAGCCTTTTTTACTGGTTTATTGTCATCTTTGTGGATTTATCTACCTTTGGTCTTTGATGTTGCTGACCTTCTGATGGGGTTTTTGTGTGGATGTCCTTTTTGTTGGTGTTGATGTTATTCCTTTCTGTTTGTTAGTTTTTCTTCTAACAGGCCCCTCTGCTGCAGGTCTGCTGGAGTTTGCTGGAGGTGCACCCCAGACTCTGTTTGGCTGAGTATCACCAGCAGAGGCTGCAGAACGCGAAGATTGCTGCCTGTTCCTTCCTCTGGAAGCTTTGTCCCAGAGGGGCACCCACCAGATGCCAGCCAGGGCTCTCCTGTATGATGTATCTGTTGACCCCTGCTGTGAGTTGTCTCCCAGTCAGGAGGCACGGGGGTCAGGGACCCACTTCAGCAGGCAGTCCGTCCCTTAGCAGAGCTTGAGTGCTGTTCTGGGAGATCCACTGCTCTCTTCAGAACCAGCAGGCAGGAATGTTTGTCTGCTGAAGTTGTGCCCACAGCCGCTGCTTCCCCCAGGTGCTCTGTCCCAGGGAGAGGGGAGTTTTATCTATGAGCCCCTGACTGGAGCTGCTGCCTCTCTTTCTGAGATGACCTGCCCAGAGAGGAGGAATCTAGAGAGGCAGTCTGGCTACAGTGGCTTTGAGGAGCTGCAGTGGGCTCCACCTAGTTCGAAGCTTCCCCGTGGCTTTGTTTACACTGTGAGGGGAAAACCACCTACTCAAGCCTTAGTAATGGCGGACATCCCTCCCCCCACCAAGCTTGAGTGTCCCAGGTCGACTTCAGACTGCTGTGCTGGCAGTGAGAATTTCAAGCCAGTAGATCTTAGCTTACTGGGCTCCATAGGGGTGGGATCCACTGAGCTAGACCACTTGGCTCCCTGGCTTCAGCCCCCTTTCCAGGGGAGTGAACAGTTCATTCTCGCTGGTGTTCCAGGCACCACTGGGGTATGAAAAAAAACTGCAGCTAGCTCGGTGTCTGCCCAAATGGCTGCCCAGTTTTGTGCTTGAAACCCAGGGCCTTGGTGGTGTAGGCACCTGAGGGAATCTCCTGGTCTGCGGGTTGCAAAGACTGTGGGAAAAATGTAGCATCTGGGCTGGAATGCACCATTCCTCATGGCACAGTCCCTCAGGGCTTCCCTTGGCTAGGGGAGGGAGTTCCCCAACCCCTCGTGCTTCCTGAGTGAGGCAGCGCCCCACCCTGCTTCAGCTCACCTTCTGTGGGCTGCGCCCATTGTCTAACCAGTCCCAATGAGATGAGCCGGGTACCTCGGCTGGGAATGCAGAAATCACTGGCCTTCTGTGTTGATCTCACTGGGAGCTGCAGACCAGAGCTGTTCCTATTTGGCCATCTTCAGAAAAGCATTTTTTTAAAAAATGCCATTATTTTCTTGCCTTTAGGGTCCTTGAAATTGTTTTGGTTGGAATTTGTTTTTCATAAAGGAATTGCCTGTATAAATGTAAGTCAAATATTTGCTATGTGTGTATTGATTTTCTTTCTTAGGCCAGTAGAACACTGTACTTCTAGGAGTTGTGTGTGTGTGTGTGAGTATATACATACTCACATGTGCTTATAGAAGGGACTAAGTAGTGTTAATTTTTTCTAAATGATGGAAGAAATAAAAGTCAGCTATGCTTTTTAATATAATACATCAAGCTTCCTTACAATTCTCAGTGGAGGATTGGAGTTTAGGTGAGGAGGGGGAAATGATAATCCCAGACTTGGGAAAGGGGAGAAGTCACTAGGAACTGCCACTTGTCCTCTGACTACTATATGATATTTTTTTTCTAAAAGCAGATTTCACCATCTGACAAATTCCATAGGTGATCTTCTCAATTGTATTTGTCTTAACAGTTCAGCAGTGAAATTGCTGCTTGATGATTCCACAGGCATTTTCTGCAAGTGTCGCCTTCCTGATGAAAAGCCTAACATGGTAAAAATCATGCAGATTTCAAAAATCCAATTTATTATCCAGGATTAGCTATAACTAATAATTTTTCATAAACTCCAGTTATAGGTATTTTTTCCTGAGGGAAAGTGAAACTTTAAGTCTTCTGTGAAGCCATAATTAAATAGTATATTTTCAGACAAAGAAGAGTGATCATCATGTATATACAACACCTGATAGCTGAAGAAACCAAGACTAATTTATATTACAAAGTCAAAATGTCAAATACTAAGAGAAAATCATGGCCTTATTAGCAAAAGAGAGATCTCTCTGTTAATCACTTATTTAACAACTTGCAAATCTGTGAGAGATATTTCTTTACTTTGACGTTTGATTATCCTCAGGAAGGGGAGTTGAGAGGGAAAACTGATCTCTGATAATACTCGAACAGCCTTGGATGCATGTCTGCAGGGCTTGATTTCTTATTTAACTTGTGAGTGCTAGCTTATCAAAATGCAGGTATGCAGGAGATACTGAGAAACAGATTGGTAAAAGCTGGGCAATATCAACAAATTGGTATGTGCTTGAAGAAACCAAAACCAGGTAAGCAAAGGTTAGAATTACTTTCTTCTTGGACTCTCTTGGTCATAACATTGGGATTGTCTAGTTTATTTGTTCGATACGAGGTGCTTATGAAGTCAGGTTACAGCCATTGTCTATGGTCTGCTGGCGTTTACATCCTAAGCAGCTATATTATAAATATGGAAAACTAAAAGTGTAGAGAAATTCGTTGAAAGCCCATTAGTTTCATTATAGTAAGACCAACTCTGCAACAGCCCACAATGGTGATCTGTATTAAACAATAGCTACCATTGATTAAGTACCTACTGAGTGCCAGGTACTGGACTAGGGATTTTTATTTCTCTCGTTTAATTGTGAAAACAACCCTGTAAGATAGGTCTTATTGGAGCTGGGTGTGGTAGCTCATGCCTGTAATCCCAGCATTCTGGGAGGCTGAGGTGGTCTGGATCACCTAAAGTCAGGAGTGTTCGAGACCAGCCTGGCCAACACCGTGAAACCTGGTCTCTACTGAAAATACAAAAAATTAACCAGGCGTGGTGACGGGTACCTGTAATTCCAGATAATCGGGAGGCTGAGGCACGAGAACCGCTTGAATCTGGGAGGTAGAGGTTGCAGTGAGCAGAGATCGTGCCACCTCACTGTAGTCTGGGTGACACAGCGAGACTCCGTCTCAAAAAAGAAACTGGATAAGTCTTATCAGTCTTATTCTATTTACCTACTTATCTACCTATCTATAAATACACAAAGGAAGTGAGCTCATGAGGTGAAATTATTTGCTCAAGGCTGTACCACGTTAATTAGAGGAAATGGGACTTAAATGCAGACTATCCAAATTAAACGCAGACAAGTGATCTGAGGAGAGAGTATTGCATTAAAAAAAAAAAAAGCCAATTGTTAACCCAGAAAGGAAAAAAAATCCTAATTGAGAAAGGAAATATAGTCATGGTATACTACTTGTCTTAGCTAGAAAAGATACTTAAATACACTTTCTCTAAGGCCATTAGCTAGTTAATGTCTGTTTTCCTGTCATCTAAATGATCTGTGTTGTGATTTTGGTCAAACGGCCATGAAGAAGGAAGTTGTATGTGCCTGTGTGTGTGTGTACGTGTATATGTAAGTATCATGTGCAAATTGGCCAGGTTATTTATCCATTCCTGAGAAGCAGATTAAGTTTTAGAAGTCAGTATCAAGGCTTTCATTGGGAGGCCATTCTCCACGGGTCTGTTGTGATTCTGCCCATCTTGTGAGCAGAGGCACTACTGGCCTTTGTTCTGGACCATCGCTTCAGGGATGTTTGTACAGTGAATGGCCTTGGAAGACAGAGAGAGTGATTTCTTCCAGAACCATCATTCTCAACTTGTGATTTTGCCTCAAAGGGATATATGGCGATTTCTGGGACCACTTTTGGTGTAATAACTGGGGGAGTACTATGGGCATCTAGAGGATGGTGGCCAGGGCTGCTCCTAATTATCTTGTAATGCACATGACAGTCTTCACAACAAAAAGTTCTGCAGCCCAGAATGTCAATAGAGCTGAGATTGGGAAACTCTGCTCTGGGACAAAGGCTAGGTTTCTTTATTGTCCAGTATGACAAAGACAATGTCTCCCTATGGTGCAAAGATCAGGCAAGTTTACTGCCCATTGTAAAAGATTTAATCCCATTGACTTGTACACTTAAGAGTGGTTAAAATGGTAAATTTTATGTAATATGTATTTTACTATAATAACAATATTAAAAAAAAAAGTTTGGGTTCCCTAAGCTTGAGATTCTTCTCCTAAAATGCAAACTAATGTGTGCATACCTAGTCCCCTTCTCATTGTGGGAATTGGGCCTTGGGTGCAAATGCTGTTTTGGCTACTGCTATTGCGTGAGCAATAAAGTCCTTTGTCACTGACTCAGTAGTCTCATGTTTCCTGCCAACACCCATGAAACTGTGGCATGCTAACTTGTCTCTTGCTAGCAGGGTACAACTTCATACCTTTCACAGTCCTTGATAGCCTCTCCTGGTACCATCTAGCATGCATGTTTGTGTGTGCACATACAGGTATATTTGCATGTGTATGTTACGCATTGTGGACTAATTCCAGCTAAGAAAGAGTCTGAGCTCTGCTCCAAGGTCCAGACTCTTTTCATTAGTTAGAGACAAATTAATGATGATGGACCTGGTAGTACTTCCAAACCCATGGAAAAACAGAAGAATGTTCACATTGTTGAATGCATTTAGGGAGGCCAGAACAAAACATCTTTTCTTAGAGGTGAGTTTGGGTCTAATAAGCCTAAGATTCTCTTTCAAAACTAACCTGTTTTTTGTATGCATGTTCCAAGTCAATCTGGGGTTGGCCATCAGCAGTGGAACAAGTGCCTGATTAGCAGATGCCTGTGATTGCTCTGGCACTGATGACCCTGTGTCAATACGCCCCATTTATATGATGGTGCTTTTCCAAGCTAAGGAAGTAAGAAATGAGTCTGCTCCATTTTAGTTAAGTAAACTGCCCCTAGTAATTAAGAATCAGGCAAGAGAATTCACCATCTCAGAAACACAGACCAATAACTATGAAATAACCAAATACACAATTGTATTTTTAGAGTTTGTTTAATTTGACAGAACCGAGTGGAAGATGAAGATAGTAACTTTGGAGTGATTTTGGTTTGTTTTATTGCTTTTCCCATTTGTAGTTGATTTTGACTAATAAAATAATGAGAATTGAAAAATGTTTTTATGCTAAGTGGTTTCATTAAATAGCATTTAACCCAGCATCATGAACATTAAAACAGTAAAATAATTTTTTTAAATTGGAGGTTGTGATACATACATTTTCTTATTTATTTAAAATTTATTTTTAATCAGAATTATACACGTTTTAAAAAGTCAATCAGTTCAACAAAGATTATAACAAAAATAGCAGCCATTTGCCACACCCCTCCTCACCACAATTCCTGTTTCATACAGTTAGCTGATTTGAACTAGTTTAGCTATTTCTCATGGAATACTGCTATATTCCTAATTCCCTCCCCCATTTCAATACCTCTGAGGTGCTTGGTTCTTACAAGTGATGGCATCTCATAGTTTAATTTAAAATTATTTAAAAAATTATTTTAATTAAACTTTTTAATTTAAAAAATTCTTTTAGATGACATAAAAAATGGAGATCCCTTTAATTGGGTGGTATCTCAAATTTGATAAATCTTGATTTTATTTGTTTTGATTTATTAACTTTTTGGATTTATCTTTGTATTTATCTTGATTTACTAACTTTTTATGTAATTACGATGGAAGATGATTATTTAGATTTTTTCCCAAACTCCTTCCCCCTATCAAAAATAGGGCCACATACATACAAACACATACAGATACCTTTCCCTTTCTTTTTTCTTTCCACTATAATTTTGTAATACTTTTGGCTAAGTTAATATCTCTACATTATTTCTACTATGTAAGTATTATTCTTAGTTGAATCATTTAGTGTACTCTAGTTACATTTCCTTTCTTGGGTAACTCTTTTTCCCTCTTGCCTAGGTTAATAATTACCTATTCTTTCACTTGCTTTGTTTTCTATGTACCTATTACTAAGCCATCTCCAAACTCTGCAAGAGCTTACTGTCCTCTTTGATACATTCATATACATTCAGTGATACTGAAATCTTCATTTTATTTTTTTCTCAATTCCTCTAGTCAGCTGCCTCAAGCTGGTAAGTTGTTCTCTAGATCTGCTTTTCAGAGTTATCCTGGTATTTTTCTTCACCATTATTTTGAGAATTTCCTTTGCTTCCTCAGTGGATGGTTCTCTTCTTTTTTTGGATTCTATGTCTTCCGCTATCTTGGTTACACCTTCATTTTTTTGTGGAACTCACCTCTAGTTGCCTTCAGACAAAAGCTTCATGGGAGACACATTTTTCTGAGACTTTGCATGTCTGAAAATACCTTTTTTTTTTTCTCTAATCAAACTTGACTGTAAGTATGGCGAGGTATACAATTCTAGGGTTGATATAATTTCTCTCAGAATTTTGAGGGGATTCTTCAATTTTCCTTTCCATTCAGAATGGTAGTTAAGAAGTTTGATGGCATTCTGTTTCTTTAAATGTAAACCTTTTTCCTTTCTCTGAAGGCTTTTAGACTATTTTCTTTGTTCCTGGTGTTCTGGAAATTTCCAATTATGTGTCTTGGTATGGGCGTTTTTGCTTATTGGACTGGGTACTCAATGGGCTTTTTAATTCTTAAAATATATGCTTTCAGTTTTGGAAAAAAATTGTTTCTTTGATAATTTTCTTCTCTTCATTTCCCCACTCTTTCCAGAAGTCCAGGTATTTGAATATAGGACCTCCCCGAGTGATTATCTAATTGTCTCTCCTACTTTTCATCTCTGTGGATTTTTAACTTTCTCACTTAAAAAAATAAAAGCCTCAACTTTTATCTTCCTTTGATTATTTCCTAGTCATTTTATTTTTAACATCTAAGAGCTCTTTCACATTCTCTGAATGTTCCTTTTTTAGCATCCTATTCTTGTTTTATAAATGTGATATCTTCCCTTTTCTCTCTGAGGATTAATGTTGTATTATTTTACACTTTCCTTTCCTGCACTATGTTTTTTTCTTCTGAGTTTCTTTTTTGGTTTCTTTGTCTCTGTGTTTTGATCTCTGTATCCATGTCAGAGTCTTTTTTTGGCTGTCTGGTTAGATTTGAGAGTGAGTTATTAAGGACACACTGTGTGCATAGGTAGGGGAGGTGTCCTGTAGGGTGATTGGTTTTGGCCATTTCATTGGCAGGTCTCCTTCAAGTTTTAGTATCTGTAAGTATTGCTCTTTTGGGGTCTATATCCTTTGAGAGGAATCTTTCAATCTTTTGCCTTGTTGGTAGGAACCTAGCTGTCAACATTTTGGGATCTGATTGTGAGAAAGAGGCATGGATCCGTTTCAGTATAGTGCCCTTGTTCTGAGCTGTATTTGAGTCCAATTTCCCTAAAGTTCAACATCTCCAGATAATAAACCTCCCATATTTCTCAAAGGAGGTGATCTCAGGGGATCTATTTGCTTCTTTTAAAGGCTCTCAGCCAATCCACCTGTTTTTAGCCACAGTTATCTATGCCCCTTATTTCAGAGACAGATGGTGCCTCCATCCCCAAGCCTTCTCTAGGTTTTTAAGCATGCAAAGGCTTGCTTCTTGGCTTCCCTTTCTGCAGTCTCACATTTTAGCTTCCTCAGGTCTCCTGTCATCCATCCATTTGCCCCACATCCATTTGCTTTACTCTTTCCCAAATTTTATGGTTGATATTCCCTTTCCACTCTTCTGTGTCCTTACGGGTTCATCCTTTTAAAGTTGTCTTAACTGATGCTTCAGAGGGGCATCAGAAAGGAGCTAAGAAAAAACACATTTGTTCAATCTGCTGTGTTTAACCGGAAACCACTTTCATAATGATACATCAGAGCAGTTTTCCTAGAATCTACAATAGGGATTGGAGCATGTGAGTAGATTTTCTATGAGGGAATCGTCTGGCTGGCACAGGGCTAACAACATCTACATCTCTTCAGTAGGCCGTGTGTTCTTCAGACTTCCACAGGCTGCAGCACTCCCTATGCCTATCATCTGTCTTCAATTATAAATTTATGTTTTTTGACCTGCCCCTGGGATCATTTGAGCTTGTGACTATTGGTCTACACATACATAATATAATGCCATTTTAAAGAATCTGCAGCTTAGAGGCTGTAACCAGAAATAGGTTTAAAAACCAAATATGCCTGTTGCCCTAGTTTTATTCTCCGTGTTCTGACTTGGTCTCATCATTGACTGTACCTGCAACTAATGGAGAATCAGCAGCTACCTGCAGCTCCTCTTGTGAAAGACAAGTAAGATGAAGAGCTTTTTGTCTTGCTTTTCCATATACGATAAAATATACAGAAAGATAAAGGAGGCTGTTTTCTGTGACAGATTTCCCAAATCGACTTCAATGAAATGCATTTACTAAACAGTTATAAAATATTTAGAACCAGAAGGGAACCTGACCTAAGCTTCTTATTTTGCCATTGAAGAAACAAAACCCCACAGTGGAGAAAGCCATTTTCCCTCAGAGACATGATCTGTTGGTAGTAGAACTAGCATAGGGGTCCTGTCTTCCAGTTTGGTCCTCTCCCTGTACATCTTAAAGAAGAGAAGTGAGAAGATTAGGGGCTTCTAATTAGCCCATAAATGGCAACATATTCTGAGGGCCACTCAACCTTCACTGCTGTCTTTGAACTAAAAGGGATTATGTGTAAATGGTATATTTATCATTATTTTCAAGTCATATACTCTTACTGAATCATATTTATATTAGGCATTAACAAGCATTGCTCACGGCTAGAAGGGTTAGAATAAGAATGATTAGAGTTCTTAATTTATCTATGCATCGTCAGTAAGGCTTTTTGTGGCATCATGTTTGTAGATTTGTATTTAAATGATAGAAATGGTGTTAAACGTTAAAATGTAGCCCTCAGGGATTTCTGATATAAATGAAAGAAAATCAACATTTACTTCTAACTTGAGAAAATTTAATGGGGAATTTTTTTCTTTTTTTTGTATATTTTTATTATACTTTAAGTTCTAGGGTACATGTGCACAATGGGCAGATTTGTTACATATGTATACATGTGCCATATTGGTGTGCTGCACCCATTAACTTATCATTTACATTAGGTATATCTCCTAATGCTATCCCTCCCCCTCTCCCCCAACCCCACAAGGACAAAAAACCAAACATCGCATGTTCTCACTCATAGGTGGGAATTGAACAATGAGAATTTTTTTCTAATGATGATTAAATATATTCATGCCATCTAAGTGTGTTTTCAGTTTATCATATATTCTCATATGGGTGTCACAGGAACTGGTGGGGCTTAAAGGGACCGGGTTGGACAGCTTCCAGATGACTGGCCACAGCTTCACTTTTCTTCTGTACTTAGAGGGTCTTGTCTCCGAATATAACCACCCTTTTTGTGGCTTCAAATCACATCTAAACCTTTTTTTTTTTTCTTTTTTTTTTTTCTGTGAAAGTAAGCCTCTGAAAGCTGAAAGCAAGAAGTGGTACTTTGCTATCATAAAAAATTGAAACTGATTATTTCAAAACACCTCATTCAACTTGGATAGGAGATGATTTTAGTTTCCATGGGAACAGAAATAATAAAAACAAGTATGATAACTTCTGTATTTTCAACATCTATGCCTGAATGCTGCCATAAAATCCACAGAAATATCTTCTACCCCAAAACCTATAACAAATCCACACACTTACCCAAATTTGAAACTTCATAAATGTTACATGGAAAAAATGGACATCTAAGGTAGTCTTTTTCATTTTTATTGATTTCCAATTTCTAGGTCTAGGTTATTTTAGGGAGAGAGAACTAATGGGTGGCAATGAGGAGGAGGGTTGGGTGGTGAGACAGGATATCTTGACTAAAAAATTCTAACTTGTGCTGTTATTTGTGATAGTATAGGCCTTAAACATTAAAATAATATCCCTCAGGAATTCTGATGTAAATATAAGAAATATCACATTTACTGCTAAAGTGGGCTGGACATGAGCTGTGGTCTCTCTTTAGATGGCTTCCCCGTTTTTAATTTTTGTTGCTGCTGTTACTGTCAGAGGTGTGTGATATGAGTTTAAAGTCTAAGTCATTTGGGCAGCCCCATCTGCCTGTGGAAATACCTTCCAAGTAATTGATGCTTTCAATATTTTGCGGCTTATTTCCATATAATTTTCATATTCCATCTTCTTTCCCCTTACCACTCAGGAATCCTGAGTTAACCTTAGTAACTGCATGCATATTCTCTAGAAAACCTGAATACTTAACGATTTCCCCTGAGCCCCGTCCCTGCTAGGATGTAGCCAGAGGTAATAACTACCAGACCTTTTCTGTCTTCCCATACAAATCAACCATTTTCTCAGAATGTCAGTTACAAAATAAATAGCAAGATACACATGGAGGCAAACTCAGGCAAAATACACTCAAAATGCCAACGCTGGTGTCAAGGAGAAAAGCTGGTACAGCTTTTCTAATAATAAATATTTTGAGCAATTACTTATAATAAATAATGTGTTTTTTAAAGGTAGAAGTCCTGTCTTATAAAAACCTCTCTGTTTAAGGGTACGTTTTGTCTGTAATTGTACATATATTTTTAATATGTGTAACATGCCCATTAATCTAGTTGCATTCTGGATGTGTGCCAGAGAGGCTGTGAGGCTGGAATCATCTAGGTTTAAATGACTTCTGCGATCATTGTTTATACCATTATGTACATCAGTTTAATGGGGATTTAAGACAGAGTATAATGAGTACCCTTTTTTGACTCCAGCAAAACAGAAGAATTGTGCTTTACAGAGTATAGCATTACACAATTACTCATAGGCGTGAGCTAGTCCTGAAATTTCAAGATGTATGTACTCCTTAGAGAAACAATTTCTATCTGAAAACAGGTTCTCTTAAAAATTTTCATCACAAAATTGGCTGAAAATTGACGTAAATGTCAGGGGGATGAAGACTTTGAGCATAAAGTATAAAATATAAAAAAAAAACTTTCCGATTTATTGCTTTTGCAGTGATGGGTTTCTTTTTATGACATTGACTCTTAAACAGTGGCATGGTGATGTAATTAGAATAAATCTTGTAGAACTGTCTTTACGGCCAGAAATCATTTTGTCAACAGTCAGTCCTTCCATTGTCTTCCAACTTTCAGTAAATTGGTAACTTTTAAGATAAAAACGCCACCTTCATTTAAAGAGGCATGATTTCAGGGCACTATTACAGTAAGAACTGTTAACCCAAAATGATTTTTTAAGTGGCATATTCATGAGCATATTGCATTATATGTGATTTACAGCCCTACTGTGCACAGCGTCATCTGGGGACCAGCACTGTCAGCATCACAGGAGCTGAGAGAGATGCAGAGGCTCTGAACTTGTGACTCATACTCTGCATTTGACAAGATCCCCAGGTGACAGTGAGGCACTGGTCTTGGAGCCACTAGGCTGGAAGTAACTCTTGAACATACATTGAATTTAACATAAATATGTCTTTGTTCTGTACTTTATCTTAGGAAAATAGTTATTACAATCCAATGGTCAAAGAATTCAAATCCTTTTGTCACTAGTTGGAGAATTTTGGACAAGTTTACCTAATTCCCTATGCTTCAGTTTCCTCATCTGCAAATTAGGATCATCATCGTGTTTTTTCTAAATAATTGTTGTGAGGTTAGTGTAAATATGATTACGCATATGACGTGCTTAGGCCATAGCACCAGGTACCTGGCAAGCTCTGGATAAATGTGAGCCTTGTCATCAGTGCCTTCCTGAAGGCACATATGAGGCTGACTTTTATCTGTGGGAGCACATTTGTGTCTTATTCAAGACGAATATCCAGAGTCAGTGGTGGTGGGAACAAAGATGAATAACAAAAAGCCCTTACTTCAAGACACTGCCAGAAGACCTCCATAGTGCCAGGGCTGATATTTCCCCATTATTCTATAATCATTCCAAGTATTTTGGGGGTATCTACTCAATAGCAATTTATGTTCACTATCTTTTTTTGCACATAAATAGAGAATAACTGCACAGTGTGGTTAGAATGTACTAGAGGTATCTTAGCAAGTATTAGGAGGGCACAGGTGAGGAGTGACGGCCACCTGAGGGAGCAGGAAGGCTTTCTGGAGAAGGTGGTTCTACCCATGGGGAAGGAAGGGCATGAGTAATAGCATGGCACAGCCAGTGGCCCAGGGCTCTCGCAGTTTCTTCCACAGAGGACTCTTCCCCACTCCAAACTTCTGTCTGGGAAGGTCTGGGTTTGGCCTTCTTTCCCTGCCACATCCAGCCAGTCCTCTTTCCATTGCTGAGGAACCCAACTTCCCTATTTTTTTAAGGAAATAGAGGAGGGATGGGAGAGTGAGGGTGTTGGTAAGAGAGGTGAAAGAATATTAGTATGAGCATGCGTGGGGCTGGGGAGGGAAGGTATTAGTATATTAGTTTACTATGGCTGCCATAACAAAACACTGCAGACTAGGGGGCTTAAACAGCAGACATTTATTTTCTCACAGCTCTGGAGGTCCAAAGTCTGAGATCAAGGTGTTGGCAGGGTTGGTTTGTTCTCAGGCCTCTCTTGGCTTGACATGAGTCAGATTGGATTAGGGCCACCCTCATGACCTAATTTTAACTTAAATTGCCTCCAAATACAGTCACTTTATGAGGTACTGGGGTTAAGACTTTGACATAATAATTGTGAGGGAGGGCACAATCCAGCCTCAGAAAGTGAGAAGATGGGGTTTGTCTCTGATTTGATGCTGCTTAACAGATGGAAAGGATAATATTCAGGGAGCAGAGTCAGCTTTTGAAGTTTGAGTCTGTAAGAAACATGATCAGTGATGAGCAGAGCGGGGAGAAAAGCAGAGACATGGCTCCCAGCTCAGCCCAGCAGCCCCTCTGCCTCATTATCCATTGGTTATAGATTAGAGGTTGGCCTTAGCCAGGTGCCTCGTTACCATGGTGACCAGTTTTTCAGCTACCGAGGACCACTGTTCTTCAATAAGCAGTTGTGTGTGTGTGTGCACATGCATGCATGTGCACACAGGTATGTGTGTTTGTGATGCTGATGAAAGATATTTTCATCTACTGGCCGTGTAACCCTTGGCAACTTGCTTTATGTCTCTGGCTCAATTTCCCATTCTATACAATGGAAATGATAATCACATCTGCCCACAGGTTGGGAAGATAAAATGAGAAACTGCATGTGAAAGTACTCTAAGAAACACAATATGCTACCTAAATGTTTGGCATTATTTATTACATCCATAACTGGCTACTGCCAACCTGTCATTCCAATGGAAGATAGAGTCATTTGTTGCTTAAGTGCATATACTAATTTATGGAAATTATCCTTGTTTAGTATCTCTTGTTTGTACATTCATATTACTTTCACAAGTATTAATAGATAGCAGTTTGGAAACAACAAAAAGCTATTGGATGGTAAATTTGTTGTGAAAAATGGATGCCAAGGAACTTGGAAGCAAAGAATAAACATAACTGAGAGTGAGGATGATTAGTCCATATGAATCAGACCCAACAGTCTTAATGGACTAAAAGTTCCCAGGGCTGGTGATAGCGCTGAGTTTGTGTGAGGGGTACCAGATTCCTCTTCAGTAGTTTTGCTACAGCGCAGTGAGAAAGGAGTGAAGGGGCTGCAGGAAGGGTGCAACTTGTTCCTCCTTTGCCTCTTGTATTTCTTTTTTATCCTAAAGAATAGTTATGTAGAGGGAGTGCCCTTTTCCTTCTTTGCAGACTCTCACCATGGTACAGATTTTATCTGTGTGTATATATGTGTGTGTATGGATGGGTGTAAAACCCAGTGTTCCTTCTGGGGATGATTTGATTGATGTATACACTGGAAACATCTTTAATAATTTAATGTCTGCTTCAAAGGAGATTACACCAAAAAGCACATTGCTTTTCATTTATTCATTACAGATCTGTCATAGCAGCATTTTTTTTTTTTGCCCTGAATTGTAGTGTCGTTGTAATAATAAATTTTGTTCCAGACTCAGGATATTTTAAAGGTTTATAAGCCTTTTAACTAATGTTACCATCTGATTTAAATTGATCAAATTGGTATTTCAACACCATAATCTTGCATTTCTTAAAGTTGAGCTAACCAGATGTGGCTTCTTTTGATGACTACTAAAATAGCTGTGCTGGGAAAGTCTAATAGGAATAATGGGATGAAAGCATAATACTGCTTGTTAGTACTGGTGGTAATAATGACTACGAGACAGGGCCTGAATTTAGGGCCAGTTGTCTTCTTCCCTAAAAAGAAATTAGGGTATATATCAGCCCTTTGCTTTAAAAGGAGAAAAAAATGTATATGTGTTTGGGAATTCTGGATAAAGAGGTAAGGCTGAGAAATATAAAACTAAAAACTAATATGTTATTTTGCAATTTTTAGATATAAATCCAGATGTGAGGAGAGGAAAATGGACATTTTCTTACTTAGGTGTGATTGTCTTAACATACTTCAGCAAGTACTGGTAATACATTCTCAGAGAGGCGAGGACCATTTCCAGAATCCTAAAAAGTTACAGTAAATTATGAGTTTTTTTGTTATTATTTTATTAAATGTTACACAACTTCTCTTTAAAACTAAAAGAAAAGCTGTTCTGAATAATAGGGCAAGTTTAGGCACAGTGAGGACCAAAACCATTTCTAGGAGACTGATTTATAATTATCCAATTTTCAGAGGTAATTTAAAAAGAAATCTTTTCCTATTGGCCATTAGTACTGTAGTATTTCGGGAGTTTTGTTATGTACTGCTTCAGGTACTCTGCTAGACAATTCTTATAATAATGTTTCCTTCCTAGATCACACCAAAAGTCAGTGATAGAAATTCCCAAATATTTTGTTTTCAGGTCAGTAATTTTTTTTTTTTTTTTTTTTTTTTTTTGAGACAGAGTCTCTCTCTGTGGCCCAGGCTGGAGTGCAGTGGTGCAATCTCGGCTCACTGCAACCTCCACCTCCTGGGTTCAAGCAATTCTGCCTCAGCCTCCTGAGTAGCTGGGATTACAGACATGCACCACCAAGCCCGGCTAATTTTTTGTATTTTAGTAGAGACAGGGTTTCATCATGTTGTCCCCAGGGTGGTCTAGAACTCCCGAGCTCAGTCAATCCTCCCACCTCAGCTTCCAAAGCGCTAGGATTACGAGCGTGAGCCACCGTGCCCAGCCTCAGGTCAGTAATTCTTTGAACAGTAAAAGTAATGTTGCCTACTGCAGATCTCATATGTTCTGGCCATTGAAAGTACATGTGAGTGTCCTTATAGTAGCAAGTTGTTTGGTTATTAATTTAAGGAAAGATACTAGGACTTTGGGACAAGACTGCCTTTGGTTTACACCCTAGCCCTACTTGGTCACTTGCCCTGTGATGTGGGAAGTGTGATGCGATTTCTCATTTACTCTCTTTGTCTAAAGAGTATAGGAAACAACTCATAGGGCTATTGTGAGAGTTGCATGAAATGCTGCGTGTGATGTTTGGCACAGAGCGGTGCTTAGCCTTTACACTCCATTTGCCCCTCCTTTCTCACCTGTCACTACGTGCAAACACTGTAGACACAGAGTTGTAGAAGTCTCTATGGCCAAACAACCCACTGGGAAGCACTCCTTTCCCGACACATGCCCTTAACTGTTTCTCGCCTCATTCCACATTGTCATGTGATTTGTTTACGCATCTTTCCTGCTCATTGTGCTCTGCGCTCTTTGATCTCGGAGACAGTGGTATTTATCTCTGAATGCCGGGAATGCTCAGTACTGCTTAACACAGATGGGTGCCCTTGGCCCAATCACTGAAGTCATGAGGCCTGAGAGTCCCTTATGTGTCTCTCAAGGTCCCACAATGACCAGGTATGTTATTCTGCAGAGTCCACGGAAGGAAACTTGTCTCTGGGCCAAAGGTCCACAGGGCTTTTCCTGGCTGCTTCTGACTTGTTCGTGGGGAGCCATCCACCATGTTTCCTCTGAGCTGGTTAATTATACTTTCTTCCCCCTTGGAAGTCCCCTCTCTGTCTTAGTGTCTTGGTAAAGGAAAACTCTCGACTTCCTGGTGTGGGCTCCTTTCCTGAACTCCCTAGAAGTCCTTGCTCTTCAGCAATGCAGAATGTAATCTTTGGCTCAGTACATTTCCTCTGCTCCATTTTATTTCTTTTTGTGGTAATATATTCCTAATGGATATTTACTGTCTTAACCAGTTTTAAGTGTACATACAGTTCAGTGGTATGAAACACATTCATAATGTTGTGTAACTACCACCACCAACCAGCTCCAAACCTCTTTTCGTCTTGCAAAACTGAAACTCCATACCCATTAAACAAGAACTCCCCATTTCTCCCTCCCTCAACCTGGCAACTACCATTTTACTCTGTGCTCTATGATTCTGACTACTCTATGTACCTCACGTAGGTAGAATCATACGGTATTTGTCTTTTTGTGTGACTGGCTTATTTCACTTAGCATAATATCTCTGTTTCACCCACTTTGTATCAGAATTTTCTTTCTTTGTATGGCTGAATAATATTCCATTGTATGGATATACTACATTTTGATTATCCACTCATCTTTTGATGAACGTTTGGGTTGCTTCTGCATTTTAAGCTATTGTGAATAATTCTCCTATAAACTTGGGTGTACAAATATCTCTTCAAGTCCCTGCTTTCAGTTCTTTTGGGTATTTACCCAGATGTGCAGTTGCTAGATCATATGGTAATTCTATTTTGAACTTTTTGAGGAACCACCATACTGTTTTTCAGGTGGCTGTAGCATTTTGCATCCTCACCAAAAATGCCCAGGAGTTCCAATTGCTCCATATCCTTGTCAATGCTTGTTTTCTTCTTTTCTTTTTTTTTTTTTGTCATCGTAATAGGTGTTAGGTAGTATTTTATTGCAGTTTTAATTTGTATTTCCCTAATTATTAGTAATATTGAGGATCTTTTCATGTGATTATTGGCCATTTGTATATCTTCTTTGCAGAAATGTCTATTCAAGTACTTTGCACATTTTCGAATGAGGCTTTTTGTTGTTGTTGAGTTTTGGTGTTCTCTGTATATTCTGGATATAAAGCCTTTATCAGATAAATGATTTGCAAATATTTCCTTCCATTCTATGGGTTGCCTTTTTACTCTGTTGGTATTGTCTTTTGATGTACAAAATTTTAAAATTTTTATGAAGTCCTATTTATGTATTTTTGTTGTTGTTGTTGCCTGTGTCTTTGGTGTCATGTGTAAGAAATCACCACCAACTCCAATGCCAAAAAGCTTTTGCCCTATGTTTTCCTCTAAGAGTTTTATAGTTTTCGGTTTTACATTTAGGTCTTTCATTCATTTTGGAGTTATTTTTTGTACATATGTTAGGTAAGGATACAACTTCATTCTTTTGCATGTAGATATCCAGTTTTCCCAGCACAATTTGTGGAAAGACTGTCCTTTCCCTACTGAATGGTCTTGGCACCCTTGTCGGAACCATTTGACCATATATGTGAAGGTTTATTTCTGGACTCTGTTCTATTCCATTGGTCTATACGTCTGTCTTAATACCAGGACCACTCTGGTTTTGGTTATTGTACCTTTGCAGTAAGCTTTGAAATAAAGAAGTGGGAATTCTCCAACTTTGTCCTCTTTCAAAATTGTTTTGGCTACTCAGGGTCCCTTGAGATTCAATATGACTTATTGGATGGGTTTTTCTATTTCTGCAAAAAATGACAGGGATTGCATTGAATCTGTAGATCATTTTGGATAATATTGACCTCTTAATATTAAGTATTCTAATACATTAACATGGGACATGTTTCCATTTATTTATGTTTTTTAAATTTTCTTTTGGCATTGTTTTGTATTTTTCATTGCACAAGTCTTTCACCTCACTGGCTAATTCCTAAGTATTTTATTCCTTTTGATGCTATTGTAAATGAAATTGTTTCTGTAATCTCCTTCCAGATTGTTCATCGTTAGTGTATAGAAATGCAAGTCATTTTCATGTGTGATGTATTCTCCTCTGTTCTGTTTTTATAATGACAACGCCCATCTTTCCCTTGCCAAGCTCTCCTCTCCTTATCACTTCAAGTGTGTGTGTCTCAGTGCCTTACTTAGCTTGTTCTCTTTGGGGAGAGGGTGAGACGGGTCTGGTGGGCAAATTGGAAATGTTATTCTCTTTGTTAGAGATTGAAGACTTTTCTCACTTTCAGTCATTTAGGTCACATGCATTAAACACCACAAACTTCTTACCAAGCATTGTGAGTTATGTTCATAAATCTTTTGCCTTTTAGCATACCAGCTGGCAGATCCATACTCCTCTGGACCTGAGTTTCTGTCCATCATTCTGCCTTTGTGAGGGACCCACCGTGACGACATGCTCAGGGATAGTTAGGACTCTCTACTGTTTGACCTTAAGCATCCAAATAAAATTTGAACAGCCTAGGCTCACAGTGTCGTTTAATCTGCATAATGACAAACATTGTGGTTTTTTCAATATCTAAGAACAACTAGTTTTTTCCTTCATTTAAAAAATACACATTTGGTATCATATAATTAAATCTGAGACTTTATTTTTGACAGAAGATAAGAATTACTACTAGTCCCAACTCTTCTTCAAAATAATGTGTGGAATTTTATTCTGAACTTTTAGTCTACTCCCCTTCATTTACTTCCTTACTTCCAAAACTGAAAGCATTATGTTAACTTTTGTAATGACACAAAAGTGGTCAATTGTTTCGTCAGTTAGAAGAGATGGGCTTCTAGAGTTGGAAGAGGGGGTCAGGGCTAATTGGGTTCCAAACTCTCATTTTACAGGGAAGGAGATTTAAGTGACCTGTCCAATGTCAGGTAGCTACAAAAAGGCAATAATGAGATCTTAACACCAAATAAATCCTTCTACCCTACCATTAAAAAAAACCCTGTTATTTTATTGATAGCATTGAAGAAATATGGTGGCTCCAGGAGAGAATGTATTGTAACAGATGGGAAGGGATTTCCATGTTTTTTAGGATCTGTGATGTGCCAGAAACTATGACACTTTATATAACTTTTCTCTAATCTTCATGGAAGTTTTGTTACATTCCCATTTTACAAATGGTGAATCTGAAACTCACCAAAGTTAGGTAACAGCCAGTAAGTGCCTGTTCAGGACTTGAACCTGGGTTTTTCTCCAAAGTCTTGGCTCTGAAAGCTGGCCTCCTGTTCCCTACCCTAACCCCTTTTTGTTTGTTTGTTTGTTTTTTGAGATAGAGTCTCGCTCTGTCACCCAGGCTGGAGTACGTAGTGCTATCTGGGCTCACTGCAAGCTCCGCCTCCCGGGTTCACGCCATTCTCCTGCCTCAGCCTCCCGAGTAGCTGGGACTACAGGCGCCCGCCACCACACCCAGCTAATTTTTTGTATTTTTAGTAGGGACGGGGTTTCACCGCATTAGCCAGGATGGTCTCGATCTCCTGACCTTGTGATCCACCCGCCTCGGCCTCCCAAAGTGCTGGGATTACAGGCATGAGTCACCATGCCCAGCCTCCTGTTCCCTCTTGAAGCAGATTTATGTGTATCAAAATAACAGTAGAACAGTGAAATGCCTGATTAAGGTTTATAAAATTCTTTAGCATTTATTCTTCTTTTTCTTTTTTTTTTTTTAGATGGAGTCTTGCTTTGTTGCCCAGGCTGGAGTGCAGTGGCGTGATCTTGGCCCAAGTGGCTGGGACAGGTGCCTGCCACCATGCCCGGCTAATTTTTTGTATTTTTAGTAGAGACGGGGTTTCACCGTGTAGCCAGGATGGTCTCAATCTCCTGACCTCGTGATTCGCCCGCCTCAGCCTCCCAAAGTGCTGGGATTACAGGCGTGAACCACCAAGCCCGGCCCCCAGCATTTATTATTCTTATAGAGAGGGCATATGGTTTCTTGACCTTAGATCTGCAGGAAAATCAGTTATTGTATTTAGAAATAAGCTGTCAGCTTCCTTAGGCATTGTGGGGAAAACTGTCTACATTCCACTCAGAAAACATGAATTCACACCCTGGTGCCATTGCCCTCATCCTTAGCCCTGAGGATGATAATTTTTCCACAAAGACTTTTTTTTTTTAAACCTCCTCCTCTGGGCCAGGTACTTCACTAGACACTGGCCAAGGACCTTGTGGTTT
Source organism: Pongo abelii (assembly GCF_028885655.2). Classification (NCBI taxonomy): domain Eukaryota; kingdom Metazoa; phylum Chordata; class Mammalia; order Primates; family Hominidae; genus Pongo; species Pongo abelii. The sequence goes on along the minus strand of NC_071990.2, from coordinate 24,248,098 downwards.
GGCTTTCTATCTGCCATGGGGGTTACAAGCACTGGTTCTGGTGTCACAGGCTTAGTTCAAACTCTGGCTCTTTCTGTGGGATCTTGGGCTCTCCCTGTTGAGTTTTCTCATCTGCAAAATGGGAATGATACCAATCTGAAAGGATTGTTGTGAGGATTAAATGAGGGAATGCTTGTAACATGTGGCATGTGGTAGGTACCCAGTAAACGTAGGCACATTCTATACTGTAAAGTACTATGCAAATGTAAGAATGTTTTACTTGACTGTAATATAAGTATTACATTACTATGATGTGCAGTGGAAATTTTCTGTTATGCTTCTTACTTTTATCCATTATTCCTTTTGATCCATCAGAGGCCAGCAGAAATAGTAGATGAGGAAGAAGATGGAGAGAAGGCAAACAAGGATGCAGAAAAGAAAGAAGACTTTGCAGGAATGAATGGTGACCTTGAAGAGGAAGGGGATAGGGAGGCTACAGATGCCCCTGAGCAAGTCGAGGAGATTCTGGATCACAGTGAGCAGCAGGCAGGCCCTGCTCGTGTAAATGGAGGCACCGATGAGGAAAATGGTGAGGAGCTGGATCAGGTTAATAATGAGCTTCAACTGGTCCTAGACAAGGAAAGAAAGTCTCAAGGAGCTGGCAGTGGACAAGATGAGGTATCTCTATTGCTTTTGCTTGTTTATGTGAATGCATGAATACGTGTGTGTGTACATGCGTGCATTCAGAGAATTAACCAAGTGTTTAGGACTTGTATTGAAACCACTTATGGTTGAGTAGGAAAGATTGAATACCATTTAATCCCTTTATTTACTAGTTATTTCAACCATTTAACAACTACTGCCATTGACCTATCTGACAGTTCGTGTCTGCCCTTCCACCATTCATACATTTAGCCATTCACCCATCCATCTATCTACCTCCTGCCTCATTTTACAAGAAAATGTACAGAGCCTTCTAAAAACATACATAATCAAAGAAAGAAATATAGAAAAGTAAGTTGAGATCAGAGAAGGTAGAAACCAAAAAAGAATATCAAGACCAGTGAGACCTAGACATGAAATAAGGAATACTTTCTCTATTATGAGTTACTTCTTTGATCTCTAGAAGTACTGAAGTTAGTTTGCTTTTTTCTACTTTAAATAGATTAATCAAATTAAGCGTTCAACACATTAGGCACTTGGGTAGTATACAGTTTTGTTTATTATACAAAGAGGATAAAGAAATATGTGGTGAAAATAAAAGAACAGAAAAAGTAATATCTGGTGAAACCTCTCTTTTCCTAGCCTGTTCTTCCATGTCTGACCCTGGAGTTGGATACTCATCAGTCCTGGCATTCTTCCATGGGACAGTATGATCCTGTTGCTGCCAGGCTCAAGTTGAGTCTCACAGCATAAGAGGCAGGATGGTCTCCATAACATTCTCACCATCTGCCTATCCCATCCCTTCCTGTCTATCCATCAGATCAGGGTCCACCTCCCTCAAGGCTGTAACTGCTGAAGTGGGCCTTGGACTACTCATTCCTAATACCCACTATGATCACTGAGGTCTACGTGATTATTTATTATTGATGGATCTGATTTATCTTGCTTAGGGAAAGCAAGTTTAGCAGTGGCAAAATGCAAAATGTTCTGGTGGCCAGGTTTCAGTAACAGTACAAAGTTATCTGCAATCCACTATATGAGTTATTCAAAATGTTCTTAACATCTAAATGAAAATGCTCAGCATGTCACTCATTTTATCTTTTCTCAAGGTGAGATAATCACAGTCCTATAAGAAATTCCCCATATGTAGTTCTACATAGTCCTCAGTGTCATTTATATGGCACCTGTAATAGTAGGTTTCATACAACTCTTTGTTGTAGTAGCTTTTGATGAAAGCTTACAAAATGAAATCAAAGTGTAATTCTATGTGGGACTAGATAGTAAGATCCAAGCATGATTTTTTTCCAGTGGTCTAGCTTAATTCAACATATGACATAAATAGATTTTACAGAAATGAATGGATTGCCTGTCTTTCCATCTTCCATAAATATAACTTTAAAAAATAATCCTGTAATTTGCAATGACATGAATAAACCTGGAGGATATTATGTTAAGTGAAATTAGCCAACCAAAGAAAGACATATGATCTCGCTTATATGTGTAATCTAAAAAAAGTTAAACTCATAGAAGTAGAAGGTAGAATGGTGGTTGCCAGGGACTGAGTACAGGGTTGGAGAGATGTTGGTCAAATGATACAAAATTTCTGTTAGAAAGGAGGAATAAGTTCAAGAGATCTGTTGTAGAGTAAGGTGTCTAAAGTATAATAACAATGTATTGTATACTTGAAAATCACTAACAGAGTAGATTTGAAGTGTTCTCACCCCAAAAGATAAGTATGTGAGGTAAGGTATATGTTAATTAACTCAAGCCATTCCACAATGGATACATATTTCAAAACATCATTTTGTATGCTATAAACATACAATTTTTATTTGCCTATTATGATAAATGAATACTTTTTTAAAGGGGAAAAATAGGCTTTTGATAGGAATTGGGCATCCATCAAGATCAAGGTTATGTAATTTGGCATTGGCCTGTGGTATGTAATGAGGGTGAATCTAAATTCTTGGGAATTCAAATAAGGAAGTGCCTAGTTTGTGATTTTTTTTTTGAGACAACATCTAATTAGGGACTTTTTTTTTTTGAGACAAGGTCTCACTCTGCTACCCAGGCTGGAGTTCAGTGGCATGATCACAGCTCACTGCAGCTTTGACCTCCTGGGCTCAAGTGATCCTCCCACTTCATCCTCCTGTGATAGCTGGGACCACAGGTGCCACCATGCCAGGCTATATATACATTTTTTTTAATATGGAGGAAGTCTCCCTCCCTGTGTTGCACAGGCTGGTTTTTAACTCCTGGGCTCAAGCAATCCTCTTGCCTTGACCTCTCAAAGTGATGAGATTACAGCCATGTGCCACCATGCCCAGCCTAATTAGGGATTAGTAACAGAGCAGTCACTCAGAAGGAGATTTAATCTTATTTGACTCATCTCTTTCTTATAACAATGATATATTTTATCGTGTTCTCCCTAACATATTAGTATAGGTATATTTTAAGCATACTGAAATATATGAAAAACCAAATTTATGTGAATTGTAAGTTAAAAATGAATAATTAACTTTTACAGAAGGACTGTCTACTAATAAAATGACTAGAAATTCTGTTCACCGTGTAACATTTTGTTCCATGTAACAATTCTTGTACAAAGCGAGATATGATTGTAGGAAAACACCAGGAAATACAGAGAATTTACAAGAAACAATTGACATTTATTGAGATTGAACTTGTACTATATTCAAGATACGATTTGAGACATTTCACAAAGGAACAATGTGAAATAAGACACAGCACCAGTTATATATATATATAAAATTTCTTTTTCAAAGCATCAGTCATGTCCTGTGTGGTTTGGGGAACCTGGAGCTACTCTGTCCCCCAGACTGGGTGCCCTTGTGGGGGCTGTGGAGCCTCTAGGATTTCATAGAGCAGAATTTGCAAACCAGCTAGTTCTAATCTCACCCACTCAGTTTTCAGTGTAGTTGGGGAAAGGTGAGTTGTACATGAGACAATGTCATTATTAACAGGAAAAACCCAAGTGGCAGGAGCAATAGTTGTTGTTGGAGAAATGCTGCCTCCACATTTTGATTTTCTGTCTTTTTCTTATCTACTTGCTACTTGATGGTACTTGGTACCGTATTCACAATGAATTTGTGAATTCTAGGAGGAAACTAAAATTAGGAGAATGTCCCTGAATTTTTTCTTCATTTGTCTCTGAAAATGCTAAACTGAAAATTATAACTATGTTGAAGAAAAGCTCAAAGAGAAATCAAGAAAAAATGAGAAAAATAAAGCCTGCAGCATACAAAATGAGTCACTGCCTTTCAAGCACTAGTAGATTATGAACCCTAAAAAGACTTTTGTATAAGTGTTGAGAAAACAGTATGTCCACTGGGTAATGATAGACAAAAAAAAAAAAAAAAAAAAAAAAAGAAAAAACAGAGGGAACCCCAGGAACTCTTTTTAGTTAAATATTTACATAATTAAGTAGAATCTTGAGTAATTTTTTCTTTATAAATGTCATTACCTTTGTGAACCAAACAGCTAAATACCTTTGTTTGGATCTATTTTCTTCTAGGCTGATGTAGACCCTCAAAGACCACCAAGGCCAGAAGTAAAAATTACTAGTCCAGAAGAAGATGAAAACAACGAACAAAACAAGGACTATGCTGCCGTGGCTTAGAAGATTTTTGAAAAGAGAGTATATGGATCGCAAGAAAAATGAAGGGTTATAATACTTGAGAGATAAGCACATAGTTATTGCTGAATATAATGTGACACTGTGGTCGAGTACTACCTACTGAATTTTAACATTAGAAGCTTAGTGGAAAGACCAGATAACTTTAAATGGCTACTAAAGGATAATTACTTATTTTTATTGCATGTGTTTTAAAAAGTCATATAGAAATATTAAATAAGATGGACAGAGGAGAATTTGCACTGGAAGACAATTTGCCACTTGTATTTGTAAAGGATGAAAAATAGGATCACTCTTATTGTACGCTTTATTATAAGTTTAGAAGGCAGTTTATTCTAAAGAATTTTTCTCTAGGAAGGCGTAGAATTTTAAATAACTGGTAATAGGAAAGCATGTACTATTTTCTTAAAGCAATAAACTCTTGAATGAACAAATTGCAATTTACTTTCAGACATAATTTGGAGGTGGCAGTAGATCAAAATGTGTCCATGACTTGTTAACATGCCTTTCTTTCTTCCTCCTTAGCCAAAATCCACCTTAAATGAACTACAAAGATAGAGCGAGGTGTTCATGTCGGTGAGAGGAAGCATTGGTTCAGAGTGTTAGTGACTAGTATCACCACGCCCTCCCTTAAATGCTTTCAGGCTTGCATGCTTATGGCTCCAATGGCGCACACTCAGGAAGGAATTGTAAAGGAGCGCCCAGTTATATTATAAAGCCTGGATGTATGGTTTGCAGATAATGGAAATCCTATGGATTTTCACTGATCCGGTCTATCTTTACCAATAATATCTCTCTCTTCTCCCTTATGTTATTAGAGAACCTGATATTGGCTATTCCAAAGATTATTTTCAAATAGTTTTTAACAAAAATAAAACAGTGTATTAGGAAGAAAAAAGTAGACTATATGAAGAGTTTGTGACTGCTCAATTTAACTTGTTTTTTGCCTTATTTCTATTAGGACTGTTTTACTATATTTTTGCCCTAGGGATATCAGCAAATATTTATTTTTCCTAGCATGATATATTTAGAATTTCAAGCAGATTTCTTTATAATTAGAAGGCATCTGATAGAAATTGTAAAACTTTAGAAGTTATTATAATGAAACCAATTCCTGAATCACAACTTCGTGGACTGATTAAATTAATTTATATTTGCCTTGTGAGGTATGTATGGGGAAAACATAAAAACATAATTAAAACATAATTTCATCCTTTTTTTGAATTCTTAAGAGATGTTCTTCCATAAATATAGAAATAATATATTTTTCTTAAAGGATATATTTTTAATTATGTGGAAGTTGTAAGCTTGAAATTTTAACTTCTAGTGCTTTTCTAAAATTCACAATTACATGTTTAAAAAATTTTTTCTCTTCCAGGTTTCATTTGGAATAAGGAGTTGGCAGTTATATAAAGCACTTAATAATACTATAGAAAATAGATGTGTTTTTTCTTAATATGATTTTGGTATTTTCCACAGATCAGAAGTGTAAACAGAGAGATAATGTAACAGTATTTGGAAGAGATAAATGACACAAGGATATAGTGATCTGGGAGCATGAATTATAAACAGGGTACTATGTTTCTGGTGTAAAATCTAAATTGTGCTTTCTTACTAGCCTTACTTTTTCAAATGGGATGATATAAAGCACTGTGGGCTATAAGCAACAATCTTGGGTTGCTAGGCAAATAGATCAGTTGATCTTTATTATTATTATTATTATTATTTTTTGTTTGAGATGAAGTCTCGCTCTTGTCACGCAGGCTGGGTGCAGTGACGTGATCTTGGCTTACTGCAGCCTCTGCCTCCCGGGTTCAAGCGCCTGAGCCTCCTGAGTAGCTGGGATTACAGGCATCTGCCACCATGCCTGGCTAATTTTTGTATTTTTAGTAGAGACAGGTGTTTCACCATGTTGTCCAGGCTGGTCTCAAACTCCTGACCTCAGGTGATCCGCCCGCCTTGGCATCCCAAAATGTTGGGATTACAGGCGTGAGCCACTGCACGTGGCCCCAGTTGGTCTTTTAATATTAAAATTGTGCACTATTACTGGGTCTGGAGTTAATGATTTCAAATAGTTTATAAAAATAACTGATTAAAAGTAAGAAATTATAATTATCAAGGTGATTCTCTTTTCTTTCTTCAATGGAGAGTTTCTCTCTTTCTCTCTTCCTCTTCTAATAAAAATATTTCTCTTTTTTTCCTGTCCTTTTATTCATTATAATATGAAGCTTAGGTTTTAGGAAACACCTTAAGTTTCATTTTAATGAAGCACGACATTGATATTTTACATGAATAATAACGTTTGGTATTTTAAATATACTTCAAGGAGGTAATAGACCACAATAACTGTACCAAAAAAACTTAAAAATGGGGACATATTCGTCCCTTGTGTGTACATATTTTACCACTTGTTGACAAGATACAATTGTGACCTACTTTGAGGGGATGAATAACAACTTATCACTTTAAGACACTTTGCAAACATGTTACTAAAAAAAGGTGCCTAGCCAAGGAAAAAGTCATTCACTGGGAATTAAAATTGTGGATGTCACTTCAGAGATGACTTTAACATAAATGCTAAAATTTCATTCACCTCACAAATGTGGCAGTTTTCTCTGTGGAGAATGGTGGTCTCCGTGGCAGACTGGCTCTCCAAATTAAATGAAACTCATTGACAGACCTGGGATCATTTATGTGAGTGGACAGACAAGATCTTGGTTAGGCTTCATGTACTGTTTTCTAGAGAAAGTAAAACTACAAAAAACTTATGATGCTTTTATGTGATAACCAATATAATGCTTTAAGATGTTAATTCTTTGTGATGCTATATACATAGTTTTTATAGTTTTAATTTTATGAAACTACTTTGTTAAACTTATCTGGATTTTAAGACATTTGTAAACAAATTGGGGCATTAAGAATTTTAGAGAGCAAATAAAGAAGATTTTGACGAAAGTTGTTTTGAGGCTAAGGATGTTTTACCTGGGTTAGCTTCTGTTAAAATAGCTGTTGAGTGCCCATTGACTTATAAAATATGATACTATGACCATAAAATAACTTTTTACTTCTTATTCTTCTCTATGACCTTAGGATGACTTTATTTTTTTAAGACATTTTTCCTATATGTTTTTTGGGGGAATGTTAGGATGCCACACTCATAGGAAAAGTGTGATGCTATCATGCCTCCTGTTTTATTGTAAAGGTGTGAATTCTTGCTATGTGGTGTGTGAAGACAGAACTATCCCATACATACATGGTTCAGAGTGAGATATCTCTAGGCTCACATTTGTGGACCTATATTAATATGGTATTATTCCCGCCAACTCTTCCAATTTATAGCTCATAAACTAACATCTTCAACATTGTCATTGAATGACCTACCTTATACACAAAGGATAAAGTTCATTCACGTAGAAAAAAATCTGTGCATTTAAATTAGTGGCCACAAGACAACAGGAAACTTTCTTTCCTTTTTTGTTCAACAAACAGCAAAAGCAAAGTTTAAAAAGTAGATGAATTGATGAACAGAAAGCATCACATGGAAACTGTGGCCAATCTGAACAGAAATATAGCATGTAGACATAGATATGTATCAAATACTTATACAGATGCACTCACACACTTTAAAACATTAAAAAGGCCTCCTGAGGCACGTGTTATTAATAAAACAAGGCACTTTTGGGTGAAGTTGAGAGAAGCGATGAGGTAAAACGTGAGAGGAAATGCTAAGAAATGATATATATTATGGTGCTTTAAATCTTGATTTCCTAAGACTTTAAGAGATTTAAAATTCTTCTCCAAATAAGAAAGAAACCAGCACGTCAATGAAAAATGTATTCTAGGGAGGTGTTGAAACAAATCCAGTTTTTAAAATGCGATATATCACATAAACCAAAACAGAAACCAAGACATACATATCTTGTTTTCCTGAAGTAACTACAGAGCATGGTTCTTTTTCATCAACCTTAAGCACAATATATTTCAGGTGTAGATTCTTTTGTACCAGTACACACTCTATTATTACCGTTTGTGACCATGTGTGTGCATGTGTGATTTACATAGATGTGTCAGGACTCTTTTTCGTACCGGTTAGCCAGGTGTATCACAAATAGAATGAAAGACCGACTTATTGGTCCATTAGTTTATATAATGTTCAGGTTCAGTGCAGAAACATTTTGGCATTCTTATCCTTCAGGAATGAAACCATTTTTAAAAGGTTGGTCTGTTACTCTAAGATGATGAACACATACAGTTCTTTGTCATTAAATATCATTTTTGTAAATACCACAAGATTTTTCCTTTTTAAAACATACGGGACATTTAGATGGGACTGATTTTTGTTCTCCCTACATGAAATTTGTATATTTCCTCCCATGAAGTTTGAGTGACATGAATGGGGAATACAAGAGTGTTCCCTTGTGTTGATAAGGAAAGAGATACAGTTTTTTGAAGAAGCATAACATCCTGTAGGAGATGGGGAGTTAGGAAAATTTTTTAAAATGTCTGGATTACCATAAGGCATTTATAAAATCAGGAGGTAACCAATGGAGCTCCATTGACTTACGCCAACAACAACTTCAGCTTTACTCTAAGAATGGGACCAAGTGAATTCTCTGTACTTTCATCAGCTTGAACCATATAGTTTGTGTTTCGTTTATTGTCACTAATGCAATGACATATAGAAAGAGGGAATGATTGTAGTCATTCTTAGGAGAATTTTCAAGAAAGCCTGTTTTGTCTTTTGCTTCAGTGTTTTTTCTTCTGTCTTAAATCTTTAATGGGTACAATGATAATGGGTGATTGTTGATATAAGTAAAGATTAAATTGAAAGCCGGGCATTTCACACCTGTAATCCCAGCACTTTGGGAGGCTGAGGCGGGTGGATCACGAGGTCAGGAGATCGAGACCATCCTGGCTAACATGGTGAAACCCTGTCTCTACTACAAATGCAAAAAAAATTAGCCAAGCGTGGTGGCGGGCGCTTGTGGTCCCAGCTACTCAGGAGGCTGAGGCAGGAGAATGGCGTGAACCCGGGAGGCGGAGCTTGCAGTGAGCCAAGATCGCGCCACTGCACTCCAGCCTGGGCGACTGATCAAGGCTCAAAAAAAAAAAAAAAAAAAAAAATTGAGCTCATTGTTTTTATATAATTTATTATGTTTAGAATATCTCTTTAAGGAAAATTATTTGTATTTTGATCAAATTATGAGCATTTAGGTTTTTCTGTATCAGTGCACTCTCTAAAATGCTGAAGTTCACTCTATCTTTTGAGCAGGTAGACCTACGTTTTATATAATCAAAATGTGTTTAGATGGTTTATTGCTTGTTTAGGATGTTGTGTTGCTAATATTTCATGTATTAATCCTTTTTATGGCATTTTTTCCACAAACATTAGAAACATTTTTGACTTAAAATCATGTAGAAATTCAGCACATTAAAAGATACGTCTGTTTCTGTTTGGCATGGATATTCAGCTTCATTATGTAAAGAAATTTTTTTTACAGTTTCACATACATGATGTTTATGTGATAAAAATTTTAAGTATATTCAAAAGTCACCATTAGTTCTTTTATGAAATAGTTTTACAGAAACAGAGGTCCAGAATTTTTATTATAAAGGTATATTTTAAAACAATGGATTATACATATTACATGCATTTTGTGTACATATATCTATAGGAATCAATTTACAATTTTCCAAAAACATTCTGCTTTAGTTTGTGGATATTCACTGCTTTCATTCTATTTTTGAATGAAATAGTTTTGCTATTTTCTTTATGTATGTTTGAGAAACCAAAACAGTTAAGCACAAGCATTTTGTTTTATTGATATATAATAACAAATGTGTGATTGAATCCCATGACTAAGAGTACATTAATATATTTCTTGTACACATGATCAGTTTATCTTTGTTATTCCATACGAGTGAAAAAAAAAAAGCCTCCCCAACAAATGAGGCATCTAAATTGCCAGAGTCAAATCTCTTTAGACTACATGGTTAATTGACATTAGAAACTTTCTACCACCAACAATGTAATTTCTACAAGGTATTGCAAAATTGCTAGCATGCATTTGTTGTAAAATACTTATTTATGAAAATAGCTTTCCTGCAGGTCTCCAAGTGTTTTTTTCTCCCCCTAGTGGGACTCTAGTCTATTAAATCCTTGTATAGGATTCTCAAATGCCCTCATAATCAAATTCAATCCTTCATTAGAAAGAGAAATGATAGAGGATGTCCTACACTTACTTTTGGTTGATTTAACAAATTCATTGCTTTCGTAGTAACAGAAATCATTCTACAAATGCAAAGACAATACACATTAAGTTCAAAGTTAGTGAGGCAACTCCCATCGGTTACACTATATTTGTTCTTTTTGGCTACAGATAACTATTAGGATTGTCCTGGTTCTCTTTTAGTTTCTGGCTGCTAATTTAGTGGCTTCTTTTAATTCTTTCAATCCCTAAGATCTCCCTGAGCAATCTCATTCACAGTCATGATCTTAACAGCTACCTGTGTGCTTTCGACTTCCAAATCTGTACCTCCAGGTCAGGCTTCTCCCTGGGAGCTGCAGATCCATGTATACAACATTCAGTTGGATATCCCATAGTTACTTCCAACTTAAATGTTCTTGTCTTTTGAAAATATCTGTTCAACATGTTGTTGATTTCTATAAGTGAATCTTGTATTCAGTACCTTACTGAATTTTTTTTTTTTTTTTTTTTTTTTTTGAGATGGTGTCTTCCTTTGTCACCAGGCTGGAGTGCAGTGGTGCGATCTTGGCTCACTGCCACCTCTGCCTCCCAGGTTCAAGCAATTTTCCTGCCTCAGCCTCCTGAGTAGCTGGGACTACGGGCGCCCGCCACCACGCCCGGCTAATTTTTGTATTTTTAGTAGAGACGGGGTTTCACCATGTTGGCCAGGATTGTTTCTATCTCTTGACCTTGTGATCCGCCTGCCTCGGCCTCCCAAAGTGCTGGGATTACAGGCATGAGCCACCGCGACCAGCCCCGAACTACTTCTTAGAAGTGGTTTGTAGTTTCTGTAGGACTTTAATGAAGACTGTAATATTATCTGCAAAAGTAACATTTGTTTTTTCCTGTTTCAGTCCTTAAAATTACTACTTTTTTTCTTATTGAACAAGCTATAACCACTAGCACATATTGGATGGAAGCAGCAATGGCAGATATTTTTGTCTTAACATTAAGGGAATGCTTCTAGTATTTAATATTGTGTGATGTTTGCTTATGTTTCTGGTAGATGCCTTATATCAATTTACTCCTAGTTTTCTAAGAGTTATTTTATTTGAAAACTCTGAGTTTATGAACTATGAATTTTATAAAATTCTGCATTAAGATTCTTACGTTTCTCCTTTAGTTTTTTAAATGTTGTAAATTACATTACTTTTTTCTCTAATGTTAAACTTCTCACATTCTTAAGACAAACACTAATTGGTTATATATATAATTTTTACATGTTTCTGGATTTGATTTGCTAATTAGAATTTTTATACCTGTTTGTAAATAGAATTGATCTATTTTGATTGTTTTCATACATCCTCTTTCCTGGTTATAGTAGTAAGGTTGTGTTACCTTCATAAAATAAGGAAGAGGGCTTTCCCTTCTTTCCTACTCACTAAAACGTTTGTAGGTTTGGGTCATCTTTTTCTTGAGTGTTTCATTACTTATAAAACTGCCTCAGCTTGGTATTTGTGTGTGTGTGTGTGTGTGTGTGTGTGTGTGTGTGATTGAAGTTTTTCTTTTTTAAAATTGAATTTCTTTTCTGGTTACCTGTCTATTCAGGTTTTCTGTTTATTGGCAATCTATATTTCTTTTAAAAATTATTAATTTCTTTCATATTTTCAAATTTATTTGCCAAGTTATTTATAGTATTTTTAGAACTTTTAAAAACTCTTGCCTAAATGTAATAATGTTCTCTTTTTCCATTTCCAATATTGTTTACATCTGCTTTTCTATTTCTTGTTCAATATTGCCAGATATTTGTTTTTATTAATGTTTTTTAAAGCAACACATTTTTGATCCTCTGTACTGTTTATTTTTTTCTATTTCTTTATTGCTCTTATCACAAATATTTCCTTTCTTCTGCTTTCTGTGTGTTTTCTATAATTCCTTAAGTTGAATGCCTTTCTAATTACGTTTTGGCTTTATTCATTTCTAACATGCTTTTGAGGCTATCAATTTACTAGTGTGTATCATATTAGCTATAACCTCAGATTTTGATGTAAATTATTTTTTATGGTCACTTGGCTTTAAATAGGTTTTGTAATTTTCTGTTTGTTCATTGACTCACGGGTAAATGCGTGCTGTGAGTGCTCTACCCAGATCCCATTTCACTCAGCTGGTGCACCCACCTGTCAAATGCTATGGGTGTTCTTTAACTTTAGCACAGTCACTATAACTATGACAAGTCCTTGCTCTGGCAAGTGGCACATAGCTGACCAAGATGGCCACAACCACACCTAGGGATGCTTTTGCATCGCCCTCGAGTGACTGTTTACTTGCTTCAGAGAATTGCCCGCAGTCAAACAGAAGCTGCCTTGGCCAGGAGGTTCCCTTCTTGCATTAACAGCTTGCAGTCAACAACAGACCCAAAAGGAAAGATGTCATCCTTTTGCCTCAAGGTGGGACTAACTCTGATGCAGTGTGTGCATCAGAGTTGCACACTCTGCATTCGTTTGCCTCAAGGTGGGATCAGGCTGCAGGTACTTTTTGGCTACATCTTGCAATACTTTTAATCTGCATCTTGGGCCACATCTTGCTGTACTTTTCCCTCCACCCTGTCCTGCTTCTCCCACTCCTCTTATGAACCATCCTTCAATAAATCATAGAAGAATCCCCATCTCAGGTTCTGCATCTAGGGGGCCCAACCTAAGACAGGGTATCAGAATAGCTTAGGCTTTGGAAATAGATTTTCAGGATGGAATTCTGGGAATGGGTAACTTGCTGGCCTGACAGCAATGGATATCCCATCACTGGAGGTAAATTGAGTTTTGATAGTCTCTGGCAGGTTGTAGCAGTGTGATTGTGAAGATTTTCATCTGTGGCAAACTGGGACCATATATAGGTTGAAAGGGATGCACTAGCTAGTGCAATGCCTGTGGAGTTTGGAGTGTAAACTGAAAAGGGACTGAGACAGATCTCAGTCGATCAGAGGTTTATTTTGCTAAGGTTGGGGACATGCCTGGGAATAGAAACAAAAGTTACTGTGACCGGTGCTTTTTCCATAAAGGATTTTGCAAATTTCAATATTTAAGAGGAAAGAGCAAGCAGGAGGGGAAGAAAAAAGGGATGGAGGGTAAGCATAAGGCAAGTGATTACAGTCTTGTGAGCCTTTGAGTAGCACTCAGTGAATCTACATTTTACTTGCGATTAAAAAGAGAGTAGGGGAAAAAGTCAATTAGGCATTTGTCTCACTCAGTAAATCTATATTTTACATAAGATAAAGTAAGCATGTGAAATTACAGCTACCTGTGAACAAAAGGAAAGCAGTTTTGTGTGTGTGTGTGTGTGTGTGTGTCTCAGTTCCCAAGCTTAACTTTCCCTTTGGCATAGTGAGTTTGGGGTCCTGAGATTTTATTTTTCTTTCACAGGAGGTATGTGGAGAAATAGTAACTCTAAGGCAGATTGTGGAATTAGGTTGCTTTCACTAAGCATGCTTTAAGAATTGAAAAAGAAATGGCAGACTCAAATCTATTAATCAACAATTCAAAGCCAACTGTGAAATTCAGAGGACTTCACTGGTAACACTTAAAAGGATACCTTTCTCCTACATTCAAAAACAGATAGAGCTGAAGATCAGAACTAGGACTTAATAAGAGGTACTGAATTCTCAGCCTAGGTAGGTTCCCCCAATGTCAAGTCCTTAATGGGGAAGGATTAGAACTCCAGGACTTGGTGTGGGACAATCAGGGTACATGCACTTGAGAACTTTGAACCTCCTCCAGTTTCCTTTGAACCTTTTGCATGTGCGGAAATGACCCGTTCTCCTTTGTTGGAAGGTAGAGGCCCCTCATTACCTGAAGTCTACGCAGAGGCCTCAAATGGGAGCAGAGCCCACTTACTAGACAATGCTCACTCTCCTGCAAGAAGCAGGGTGGCATGCCTAGAGTTAATTCTGAGGCAGTTGGATCAACTGGGGGAAGAATATATAACTGGATAAGGAAGAATTTGTACATTTGGAGCCATGCCCTGGTGACACAAGATTTAACCCCCCCAGCAAGGGTCCTGAAAGACAGATCTCGTGTGCTGCTGGCATGACTCTTGGAAGATTGCAAAAAGCACAGGTTCCAATTACATGAAGTAGAGATGCCAGACTGTGATGGCAGACTATGGAGGAAGGGATCAGAAGGCACGTTGATATGAGCATGCCAGAATGAGTCTCCTATAAAACAGAGAAGTGTTAGGAGAGCTTGCAGGCACAACATTTGTCAAGGTGATCAGTGTGCTGGTTAACACGAGCATTTTAGAGAAGCTCAGTGGTGGCTATACTTTGTAGGCAAGGGTGGAAAGTAGGAGATGCCATTGGAAAACTGGGTTCTCTAGCAGCAATAAAGATAACGGGGGTCCCAGAATAGCACTTAACCATCAGAAGCAAGGTGAGAATTATTATGGGCAGCAATATTAGAATGACAGCCAGAAGGCCTTGCAGGATCTGTAAAGATGGTCAACAGGATATGGTGTTTCTAAAGGCAAGATATATGGGCAGCTATCAAGGGTGTGCTTAATGTGTTTTATCAAGTGGAGTAAAGAATGGTTGAGAAGAAGGCTGAGGTCAGCTGTTCCAATAAACAGTGAAAATCCTTGGGCTGGGTTTCATCCTGAACTATTTTTTTAGTCAGAACCCATCAACTGAAGAAGCTGGGTCCTCATGAAGAGGACTCAGAAACACCCTGGCATGAGCAGTTTAGTAATTCCCCAAGTCCTTCCCCAAAGTGACCTACAAGCCAATTCCTTGGATAATCTATACACTGACAAAAGGGAAATGCACAGCTTTTTTGAGCACTGTTGGATTCCAAGTTGACACTGATTATTGAAGACCCAAAGTAACACCTGATCTCCTCTATTACAGTAGGACATATGAGAGATAATAGAGTCGTTACCAAAGGCCATACATAGCGCAGTGGGTCCTCTGCATTCACAGACCCAACAAGTGGTCATATTTCTTCAGTCCCAAATGTATAATCAGAATCACCATTTTTAGCTGTTGACAGACTTTTCACACATTAGTCCCTATGAACTATAGGTTTTCTTCTGTTTTATAATTTTAAGCTGTCTTCTACTGGAAGGACCTATGAATCATAGAATAAGAGGTATTACAGCAGAAAAGGCTGAGTAGAAGCCCCTGAAATGCCCCCTTCCAGGCCAGTAAAATAAAATATTACATATTGAGGGAATGGGAGGTATTAGTGCTATCCTCAAATATTTAAAGGATGCAAAGGTAGTAGTCCCTGTTACATCCCTTTTAATTTACTAGTCCGGCTGCAGCAAAAACTGAATGGACCATGGTGATGATAATGTACTACCATCACTTAACAAAGTAGTAGCCTCAATTACAAAAGCTTGTGTCAGATGCAGTATCTTTATTAGAAAAGATGAACACAGCCTCTGTTCATTTTATGTGGCTATTGATCTGGCATAGGCGTTCTTCTCAATTCGTGTTAGGAAGGAGAATCAGAAGCAGTTTGCATTTCAATGGGCTAGACAAATTTTGTGATCTTGCTAAAGGGCTATGTTTTTTCTTTGGATGTCATTACTACTGTGACAGCGCTTTTTGGTTACTGTGGGAATAGCCATAACGTTTTTCATTCTCTTTCAACCTTTCTGTACCATTATAAGAGTATCTCTTGTAAATGGCAAATAACTGGATTTAAAAAAAAAAATCAATGAATCATTGTCTTTTATATAGGAAGTCAATTCAATTTACATATATTTTGACTTCATTCTATTTTGCTATTTCTATTTTTCATATTTTCTCTCTCCTAATTCTGGAAAATTCTCAGATACTGTCATTTCAAGTATTACCTCAATCTTATTTCAATTTTTCTCCCCCTTTTCTCTTTTTAGATACACAGAGGATATTTAATTCTTTTTCCAAGTCTCAGTCTGTCTTTTATATTTTTATTCATTTATATCTTTATTCTGGGTTATGGGTAATTATTTCAGATCTTTCTTCAGTTCCTTAAATCTTTCTTTAGCTGCATCCAATCTGCTGTTTTTTTTCTTTCATTTTGTTTTTAAGATTAATGACTATGGTTTTCATTTTTAGAAGCTCTATTTGGTTTTCTTTTTCTTTTTTGTCTGTTCAGAGATCTTGTTCTTTCATTACATTTTCTATGCCTTCTTTTACGATTTTAATAATTTTGAACATATGTAAATATTGTTATAGATACCCACAATTTTACAAATTATGTTTGTTCCCTTGGGTGCCTATTTTCCCATCTGTTGTGTCTGCTGAGCTTCTCTCATCAGGATTCCTTTCCTTGTATGGCCTGCACATTTTTCATTGTGAGCTTATCTTTGGATTCTTTGCTTGCATGACACGTTTATACTCTGGGTTGTAGAAGTCTTTCTGGAGGGATTTCACATTTCCTTTTGCCAATGTCCTAGAGCTTTCATGGTTCTTAGACCAATATTATGTCTATTCTTTTGATTTTGGAGTCTCAAACTACTTGGGTAGTATATGTTTGAGACCTGCATGTTATAGAATTGGATTTGACTTTATATAGATTTTTTTTTTTTGTAACTAGCAAGAGGCTAGGGTGGATAGCAAGAAGTCTTGTTTCCATTCTATTTCTAGGAGCCTAGTAGAGTAGGCTGTTTCTAATTCCCCATTCATAAACTGACTGTTGCATGAGGGAACCTATGTTAGGGAGGGGTCTCATATTCTTTTTTTCTCACTTTAAAAAACCTGCGTTAGGGTATTTATTAAAAACTCACAACTAGCATTACATTTGATGGCGAGAGTGTATGCTTTCTTCCTCAGATTAGACACAACATATTCTTCTATCACAGTTCTCAGTCCTTAATTCAAAGTAAAATATCAAATAACAGCCAGAAATAATGACAAAGAGTAAAGGGCAACACATGAAAGTAATAATTCACATGAAACTATACTTCATGAGAAACTTTACGTACTTAAAAATTGACACCAACTCTTTTTTTTTTTTATTTTTGAGGTGGAGTCTCACTCTGTTGCTGAGGCTGGAGTGCAGTGGCATCATGTCGGCTCACTGCAACCTCTGTCTCGTGAGTTCAAGTAATTCCTCTGCCTCAGCCTCCTGAGTAGCTGGAATTACAGGTGCTCACCACCACGCCCAGCTAGTTTTTTAAATTTTTAATTTATTTTTATTTTTAGTAGAGACGGGGTTTCACCATGTTGGCCAGGTTGCTCTTGAACTCCTTACCTCAGGTGATCCACCCACCTCGGCCTCCCAAAGTGCTGCGATTATAGGCGTGAGCCACCGCACCTGGCCGACACCAACTCTTTATTAGCAAAGAAAGTTTTATACACCCAAGTTGAGAAGTTTTTGTTATAGTAACAGATGGAATATATAAAATGGGTAAGGATATCCAGAACCTGTCACAAAGGTGAGTAAAAAAAATCCCAACAATTAACAAAGACTCATTTTTTCAATGGCCTATTAATCACAGAACAACTATATAAAAATTGAACCTACCTATATATAAGAAGTACCTTTAAGGCCAGGCGCAGTGGCTCATGTCTGAAATCTCAGCACTTTGGGAGGCTGAGATGGGTGGATCACCTGAGGTCAGGAATTCGAGAACAGCCTGACGAACATGGTGAAACTGCATCTCTACTAAAAATACAAAAAATTAGCTGGGTGTGCTGGTGGGCGCCTGTAATACCAGCTACTTGGGAGGCTGAGGCAGGATAATCACTTGAACCTGGGAGGCGGTGGTTGCAGTGAGCTGAGATCATGCCATTGCACTCCAGCCTAGGCAACAAGACCAAAACTTCATCTCAAAGAAGTAAATTTAAATTCACACAATGATTCAACACAACACCACTACCTGTTAAACTCCTGTACTATTGCTCATGTACAGAATTCCCACCTCAGTGTTCTCTTGCAAAAGCAGTGAAAATCCATAGTCCAGAGACCCTCTTTAATAATGAGCCATTGATAAATACAGTACATTTATGAGTCGTATAACATTTTGTTTGTTTTGAATTTTCTCAAATATTTTACAAAAATTAGTTGGCATCAGGTTTTCCGTATTTATAGAATTTCATTCCAGTAGTTTTCATATAATTTTAAAAATAATTGTTAACGTTGAGAACTTTCCTGTATTTTCCATACTGCTAGAGTTTCAATCAGGCATGTATTTTTTTTTTTTTTTTTTTGAGACAGAGTCTTACTCTTTTGCCCAGGCTGGAGTGCAGTGGCATGATCTTGGCTCACTGCAACCTTTGCCTCCCAGGTTCAAGCGATTCTCTTGCCTCAGCCTCCTGAGTATCTGGGATTACAGGCTTGTGCCACCATGTCAATTTAATTTTTGTATTTTTAGTAGAGTTGGGGATTCACCATGCTGGCCAGGCTGGTCTCGAACTCCTGGCCTCAAGTGATCCACCCGCCTTGGCCTCCCAAAGTGCTGGAATTACAGGTGTGAGCCACCGTGCCTAGCCACGTGTACATTCTTATAAGGTCCATCTCCAGTGTACAGTCATGTCTTTTTTTTGCCACCTCTCTGCCTTGCATGGGAATAAGGCTGGAGGTCCATCCCTGCTGTGTGTGTTAACTGTCAAAGCCCTAGGCCTCAGGGTTTCTGTGCAGACCTGATACCTCCTGAATTTACCACAGTAGTGGCTGAATCTTACACCACTTGTTTATTTTAACAGATAACTATAATATTTCAGTGGTTTAACAAAATATAAATGTATATAAATATAAACAAGTGTTCACATAAAGTGTGAGGCAACGGATGGGGAACTGTATTGCCACACAATTATTTAGGGAACCAGGCTGACAGGGGCAATGGCACTTTACTCATGGCTCCCAGGTTGCCCAGCCTGTTGACATCCAGCCGGAAGATGGCAAAAGAGGGAGACCAGAATCACAGGGGAGCTTCCTAAATGCCAGGCATGGGTGAGGTGTATAATTATTTCTGCCTGCATATGGTTGGCCAGACCTCAGCCACATGGCTCCAGCTAGATGAAAGAAAGACTGAAAAATGCAGACCTGAGCTTGGCAGACACCTTCCCAAGTCTACTTTTTTTTTTTTTTGAGACAGAGTCTCACTCTGTCACCAGGCTGGACTGTAGTGGCGTGATCTCGGCTCACTGCAACCTCCACCTCCCGGGTTCAAGCGATTCTCCTGCCTCAGCCTCCTGAGTAGCTGAGATTATAGATGTGCATCACCAAACCTAGTTAATTTTTGTATTTTTAATAGAGACAGAGCTTCTCCATATTGGCCAGGCCAGTCTTGAACTCCTGGCCTCGTGTGATCTGCCTGCTTCGGCCTCTCAAAGTGTGGGGATTACAGGCGTGAGCTGCTGCACCCAGCCCCCAAATCTTAATGAAAGAGGAGCTCACATCTTTAGAGGAGAGTGAGCCATCTATCACTAGAATTTCATATCCATTGGATATTAACAAGTTCAACATTTTCCTATCTAATGGTGCATGACCAATATTTGTTGAAATGGGTGACATGGATTTAAATAACTATCTTATAAGATAGAAAGTGCTAAAGGGCATTAGAGAAATAAAGATGAAGACGTTCAGTGGAAGGAGAGGGATCATTTCCATTTCCATTTGAGAAATCAGCAAAGACGTTGTGGAAGAAGTAGCATTTGAACTGAGACTAGGTGTGTGGGTAGGATTTGGACATGCCATCTCTGGTTAAGCATTAGGCAGCTCCTTTCTAAGAACACTCAAGTAGTATACATGCCATGAGCAGACAAGGGTGAGGTTGACTTTTTTTTTTTTTTTTTTGGGACGGAGTCTCACTCTGTCGCTCAGATTGGAGTGTAGTGGTACAATCTCGGCTCGCTGCAACCTCCACCTCCCAGGTTCAAGCAATTCTCCTGCCTCAGCCTCCTGTGTAGCTGGGATTACAGGTGCCCACCACCATGCCTGGCTAATTTTTGTATTTTTAATAGAGACGGGGTTTCATCATGTTGGCCAGGCTGGTCTCAAACTCCTGACCTCGTGATCCACCCGCCTTGGCCTCCCAAAGTGCTGAGATTACAGGCGTGAGCCACCATGCCCGGCCGAGCTTGACTTTTTATGAGCTTCCCTGAGTCAGAATCCCTCGTTCACAGACCACTCTGGCCTTGCCAGCTCATGCTACCTCTTTGACTCTCTTCCTCTTCAATCTCGGGTCACTTCCCTTGTCTCTAGTGCTTAAGTACACAGGCAGCATCAGGGATACTTGGTTTTAGTTTTGGCTTCGACACTTATTGTGTGACTTAGGCAACTTTTCCAATCTCCCTGAGCTGCAGTTTTCTTCCTTATGTAAAAGAGAAATAATAATAACATGCTACTTTGTCCACCTGTGAGGATTTAAGGCAGAATGTATGTACAGCACTCAGCACAAAGTAAGCATTCAGCAGCTGTGAGATATTGTAATTATTAGCTTGTTTTTTTCTTGCTTGGTTTTTTGGCATCTTCTTTTGAAACTCCTGGCAACCTTCCCTGGCTTCTTTCTGCTTCTCTACTACCCACTTTTGAGTCAGAACAGTTTCTTTCTTGGTTCTTCTTCATTATTAACAAAAATACTGCCCAGAGCTCTCTTTTCAGTCTTGCTGTACTTATATTACCTTGACCTGTTAGGTTCATAACTTTTTTTTTTAACTAAAGCTGCTGATTAATTTTTAGGATGTCCCTTAGAAAGAGAGGGGAGATGGTATTGGCATTGATGATGGCGTATGTGTGTGTATGAGAGTAGGATGGAGAAAGCCCATTCTACGTGCTGTGTAATCATCTTGACATTAGCTTTGGTAAGCTTCACAGCACTGAACATAAAAATGGTTTACATGTAAAATTTGGGGGAATTTGTCTTCATGGCTACCTTAGAGTCTTAACTATGGCTGATTCCATCCCATGCAGCCCACATAGAATAGCCACAGATGATGTGAATGGTACATTGGAAAGTTTCTGTCTGTGATTGTCATCATCCATGAAGTGCTCAAGGTGTTAGGCTTCTGGTAAAATACTAGTGGGCAACCAGATACCTGTTCGGGTATCATGTTAGTGTGAGGATCTATACATTGTCTTCATCATCAATAAAAGGTTTATTGGGCCCTCTGCCATGTAGAGCATCATGCCTCCAGCTGCCAGAGAGTAAACCAGGCCTAATGCAGGCTCCATATCCTAGCTTTGCTGTTCCTCTGTACAAGTGACCCTGACACAAAGAGGGGGTCACCACCGGAAAGCCACCCATTTTCCACCAGCTGCAGTGTCACGTCCTTCTGCATTTGCATTTCTGAGAGGCAGTCTCTGGGTAGAAAATAAAATTTGGATGATCATTTGGGTTATTCAGATGAGGAAGTGCAATTTTGCCCTTCATTTCTAGGAGTGAAACTTTAAGGTCCACTGAGATTACTTTGAGGTCCATGGTGGTTACATCCAGTTTCTGAGGATATCCTAGAAAAAGTGTCTGGTTACTTGCCATGGAAATTGCTTTCCTTTCTTTGGCTGGAGACCATCATCCTCAAACTAATTTCCTGTTTGGTGCTCGGTATTTGAAAGCAGGAAATTGTATTAACGAATAGGAAGCTGGAGATGATGGTGGAAATGCATTTAGAAATTTGGCTGCTAGGGAAATAATTTTTGCCTCCCTTAATTTATTAAAAACCTAGATCTTATTTGGCATCTTCTTCCCTCATTCTTATTCCCATTATTAGCCATTATCAAAAGAACATTATTAAGTACGAATGTCTGCTTGGCACTAGGAGTGAGTGAGTGAGTCCCTGCCAACTAGGAGGATTGTAACAAAAACGATGAGGACAACAACTAGCTGCAAGAACAATAAATAGTTGCAAGAACAAAAATATCAGTATGAATGTGATTCTTTACTTGATAGATACACTTCTAAAGCCCTCACATGGATTAAGAAAAAAATCCACTACAGCCCTATGAGGAAGATACCGTTACTTCCATTTTATTGATGAAGTGTGTAAGGCATGGAGTAAATAATTTGTTTAAAGTCACACAACTAGTAAATTGAAAAGTCTAGATTCACCCTTTCTCAGGTCGTGTTATTAGCCACTATGTTCTACTGCTTCTAATTTAACCAGAAAACACTAGAAAGAGTAAGCAAAAATAAAAGTGCGGATTATTACACTCTAGGGTAGGCATATTTTGCAGGATGGGAGTGAGAAGGGAATTTGGGGTATTTCTACTGTCTTCCTCAAAAGCACCCCTCCTCAGAGGAGAATATACATTTGCAACTTGAATGAAGAGTTAGGGTGAGGCAGGTGGGGACAGGAAACAAGGAAGTCAAGCAGGAAACAAGACAGTCAACGCACAGCAGAGACTCAGCTCCTTGGACCCGGGTTGCCCAACCTCTTCAGCCAGCTCCACTCCATGGAAGGAAGAAGCAGGCTCCGGTGCCAGCCTGGCGCAGCCTCACTGTGACACATCAGCAGCCTTTTGAATGTCACCTGAGGCAGGTGAGTCTAAATCAGCCACCATATTCGTTGAAGCTTTTGATCCCTAATGTTGGAGCAACATGATCCGGTAACATAGATTCAGGTCTAGGAAGTTTATAAAGTCAGATTCTGTTCTGGGTCTTTTCTGGGATAAATAGCTGGCTGGAAGTCACAGTCATTCTGAAAGGCTGAAAATAACTAGCACGACATTTTAATGAGTTAATAAATCTTTCTCACTGAACTACATGGAAAGACATGAAACATCACACTTTAGCTATTCACTAGGCTTAATTAAACTTGATGTTGAAAAGGTCAGTGCCCTGTCTGGTGAGTTCCAAATCACTTCAGATCCGACAGTAGGGGTGACTGTAGGGGTGAAAGCAAATGTGTTCACAGGCAAATTGGGAGACTTATGCCTCTATTGGAGCCTTAAACAGGTATGTTTTAAATGGGCCTTGCCCCAGATAAGTAACAATTAGCGTTTATTAAGTGCTAGCTCTGTGTAAGTCATTGCTCTGATTGCTTTAGCTATGTTAACTAATTTAATCCTCAACAGCAACCCCAGTAGGTACAAATTTTTAATAATTCTTGATAGATGAGGAAACTGAGGCCCAGAGAGTTGTAGTGATTTGGCCAATGCCCTACCTTTGCAAGTCTGCAAAATGATAGAGCCAAAACTTGAATGCATAGTCTGACTCCAGAGCTTGTACGCTTAACCACTAGGCTATCCTGCCTCCCTCAATCAGAGTTGAGCTGTACTCACATAGTTAAAAATGCACACATCGGTGGGGCACGGTGGTTCACACCTATAATCCCAGCACTTTGGGAGGCCAAGGTGGGAGGATCACCTGAGATCAGGAGTTTGAGACCAGCCTTATCAATATGGTGAAACTCCGTCTCTACTAAAAATACAAAAATTAGCTGGGCTTGGTGGCGGATGCCTGTAGTCCCAGTTACTCAGGAGGCTGAGACAGGAGAATTGCTTGAGCCCGGGAGGCGGAGGTTGCAGTGAGCCAAGATCATGGCACTGCGTTCCAGCCTGGGCAATAGAGCAAGACTCTGTCTCAAAAAAAAAATAAATAAATAAAAATGCACACATCTCTTGTGGGAGATTAACACCTTACACCTTCCAGGAATTCCAGTGAATGCATTTTAAGACAGGTCAAAGCATGTAAGACACTCACATGCTGCATGAGAAATATGATTCTTACCAGTATCATATGGATTGGTGCAGGTCACAAGGAGGTCTGTTTACTGAGAACAATTATTGCAGTTTCTTCAACTCAAACACCTCAATTCAGCAAACATTCATTGAGCTTCTCCTGTGAATTAGATTCTGTGCTAGGTGTTGGGGAGAAATATGAGTAAGACATGGTACCAACCTTCAAGGAGCTTGTGGGTTACCGATTTGTTCTTATAAAATTTCTGGGAAGACAAAAATAGCATTCTGGACCAATCTTTCATTAGCTCAGCACTCCAGTTCAGTGGAATCTTACTTTTATTGCCTGCAATGGTTTAGACTGAATTCCCATGTAGTGGTTTTATTGCATATATAATAAATATAAAATAAATATGTATTATTATATATATAAAAATATGTAATATTTCTTGCCCATTTTTTTGCATCATATATAAAAATGCAGAGCCCTGTGCTAAAACATATGTTAAATCTGGGACATATTAAACAGAGATGAGTTGCAGCTACTTTCTCATTCTTTCTGACAGAATCTGTTCACAGGGAGGGAAGGCTTTGAGTCAGGCTACCTGGGTTTAAACACTAGTTGAATGACTTTCTGGCTGCATGACCACCTTGGGTGACTCACTTCATCTCTCTGAGCCCAGATTTCCTTATCTGTAAAATGGAGAAAGTAACTGTAGTCATCCTTACAATCCTTTCAAGGATAAATTATATTAAATGCAAAGATGCATAATGATATTTGTCACATTACTTGGCAAAGAGGAAGCTCTCAACACATCTTAGCTATTTCAATTATTTTCTCTGCCTTGTTCCATTTCTGAGTTCTGTTTCATCATTCGGTACCCTGAAGATGCTGACTAGCAACATACAGACGGTAGGCTCTCCCACCTCACCTTTTTTCCTAGAGCAGATAGAAAATTGGCATAGGGGCAAGATACAGGGTAACATTTGTTAGAGGTCCCATTATGACAAAAGCCCAACATTTCTTGTTGACATTTTCCATTTCTCAGAAGGCAAAGGAAACGATTCGTCTGATTCTGAAGTTGGTGATGTTGTAGAGGCAGGGACTTGGAGAGAAAGCTAACACACCTTAAGGGTTGGGGCACAGAACAAGGACCCTCCTCTGCTCCCTTTGCATTCATTTCTGATTCAGTCTCTGCTGCTCTCCCCATGCTGGCTGCTCTCAGCTCTTGTCTTCGATCCTTAAGTCTCCCATCACCTCTGGTCTGATCTTGGCCTTCTGTAGCAGACCTAACCCTCTGCGACTACTCAGACTGCTCCGCCAGTATAGTCCTGCTACACAGCTCTAGGAGGTGGTGTTTACATTGCAGTCACTGTAAATGGTGCCTCTTGGAGGTGTGCGGCTTGGTGACAGGGCTTGTTGGCCTTGCCATCTGTAGATGCTCACCCCAGGGCTCATGGGCTGCTTCAGCTAGGACGGGCTTCTTACAATTTTTCAACGTGCCTCACTCAGTCTTGGTTCTGTGTGTTTGCACATGCTGTTGCCTCTGCCTGGAAAGCTCTTCTCTCTTCCCATCATCCACTACCTCTGACCTGCAACCTCCCACAAAAAAGAACAAATCCCTTGTGAAGGCAAGATTATTCTGGTTAACTTCTACTCATATTTCAAGACACAAATTAAATATCACTTCCTTTGAGGCTTTCCCAGAACCTTAAACTAGAATCAATCATTTTGTTTTAAGGATCTGTTAATGCTTGTGTCCTCTTTTTTTCTAGCATCTAACACAATAGAAATTAGTTTAAAGTCTATATAAGAACTGCAGGGACCGGGGCTGTGGCTAGGACGGTCTTAAGTCTTCACTACGTGAGTAAAAATCATCCTGCCTTATCCCTGGCTTCCCCCAGCCCCTCAGAGGCAACATCTTTTAACATTTACTGTTTGAAATTCTTCTAGTGGCTTCTTCCATAACTTCAAATATTATATTTACTATTTCTTGATTTATTAATGGAGATAATAATTTATCTTTTTTTGAGACAGGGTCTGGCTCTGTCACCCAGGCTGGAGTGCAGTGGTGTGACCTCGGCTCACTGCAGCCTTGACCTGGCTAAAGCGATCCTCTTGTCTCAGCCTCCCGAGTAGCTGGAACCACAGGCATGTACCACCACATCCAGCTAATTTTTGTATTTTTTTTTTTGAAGTAGAGAGGATTTTTCCTTGTTGCCCAGGCTGTCCTCGAACTCTTGAGCTCAAGTGATAAACCTGCCTCGACCTTCCAAAGTGCTGGGATTATAGGCGTGAGCCACCGTACCCAGCCTAATTTCTTACAATTAAAGGTGGGGGTTAAATTTACTTTCCCTACCTCTCATTTTATTCTCTTTCCTCTTTCCATTGTTTCTTATGTTTTATTTTTAATTCTTTCACTGAGTTATCTTTACAGTTGTAAATTATAAACTTCAGTCGTTATTTATATCTATAAGCTTTAGCCAGCTACTGCTACAGATTGATTGTTTGTATACCCACAAAATTCACATGTTGAGACCTAACCCCTACTGTGATAGTATGAGGAGGTGAGGCCTTTGAAAGGTGACTGGGGCATGAGGGTGGAACCCTTATGAATGAGATTTGTGCCCTTATAGGAGGCTAAAGAAACCAGATGTCCCCCCTTCCACCAAGTGAGGATACAGCCAGAAAGCACCATGGATGAGGCAGAGAGCAGCCCTCACCAGACACTGAATCTGCTCTTGATGTATCTTGGACTTCCCAGCCTCCAGAACTGTGAGAAACAAATGTCTGTTGTTCATAAGCCACCCAATCTATGGTATTTTGTTATTGCAGCCCAAATAGACTAAGACAGTTACTCTTGACTCTTCACTAAATCAGATGAGGCTATTAGTGTCCCTACTTTTATTTCCTCTTATTTTTTTTATTTTGTTTTCTGAATTTTGCTAGCACTACCTTCATTTTCATATCATCAGATTTATCACACATACAGTTCATTTTACAATCATAATTTAGACTTTTGGCTATAGTTTGATTCTGAAAGTTGAAAACAAGTAAGAAGAGCTTGCATTACTTTGACTTTGTAATGATCATCACTGCAAAACTATTGAGGTGACAAGATTCTGTTTTTTTCTCTGTGGGTTCAATAGTCCCAGCTTTTGTTCTACAGAAATAGAAAGTGTTTCTAGTGGGAAGGTCAAGTTTCCAGTGGCTTCACTTTTCTTATGCTCTATCAATTCTTCTCCATCACGTCACAACCATCATTTCTTTGTGCAGTTTATTAAAAAATTTTCTTCCTAGAGTTTCTATTGCTTTGCTCTTTTCTTGTTGATAAGAGGTACATATATTTTCTGTAGACTCAGTTACCTTCCTTACTATCTTTCGCAGAAATCATACCTGCTCTTTCCCCAGTCTGACTTTTATCATTTTGTAGGTGGGCTGCTGTTCTCTGGGATGCTTCTTGGATCCTTTTATCCTTTGTGTCTAAAAATTTCACAAAAACATGCCTGACTTTCCTTTTTAACCATTCATATTGCTGAATATGCAGCAGGCTCTTTCCTTCCTTCCTTCCTTCTTCCTTCCTTCCTCTCTCCTTTTTTCTTTCTTTCTTTCTTTCTTTCTTTTCTTTTCTTTTCTTTCTTTCTTTCTTTCTTTCTTTCTTTCTTTCTTTCTTTCTTTCTTTCTTCTTTCTTTCTCTCTCTTTCTTTCTTTCTTCTTTCCTCTTTCTCTTTCTTTCTTTCTTTTCTTTCTTGCGTTCATTCGTTCGTTCGTTTTTGACAGAGTCTCACTCTGTCAAGCAGGCTGGAGTGCAGTGGGGCAAACTCTGCTCACTGCAACCTCCATTCCCGGGTCCAAGTGATTCTCCTGCCTCAGCCTCCCGAGGAGCTGGGATTACAGACTCACACCACCATGCCTGGTTAATTTTTGTATTTTTGTAGAGACGTTTTCACCGTGTTGGCCAGGCTGGTCTCGAACTCCTGACCTCAAGTAATCGGCCCACCTCAGCCTCCCAAAATGCTGGGATTACAGGTGTGAGTCACCACACCCAGTCTTCACCAGGCATTTTCAGTCTGAAGATTTTTGTATCCTATAGCTTTGGAAATTTTTTTCTATTATTTTACTGATAATTTCTTCTCAATTGTTGTTTTCTGTTATCTTTTTCTCTTTGATTGAACTTGTATGTCTTTACCAATTGTCTCATATTTTTCATTTTTAAAATGAGGGATTATTTTACTTTCCAAGAAATGCTTTCAACTTATTCTTTTAGTTATTTGTTATTTTGAACTACTTGATGTTCTTTTTCATAGTATTTTGTTTTTATCTTATGGCTTTAATTTCTTCTTGAAGACTGATTAGATTCTTTTTAGAGTTCTGTGGTTTCTGAAGTCCTTATGTTTCCCACTGAGTCTATTATTCCCTGTGTATGTACCACCTCCTTCAACGTGCTCGTTTTCCACAGATGTCTGATGACTCAGGTTGTACTTTCATATGTAAGGATGAAAGACCAGGTTGTTTATTCAGGACTGCTGGAAACAATTCACTCTGCTCTTGACTAGGTGGGTTTAGCTGTTCCATCGGTCTCTTGCTGGAATGAGAAGTATGACTGGTAGCTCTGTGTCAGTGGGCAAGACTCACTGGCTGGAAGATTTTGCTTTTAG
Source organism: Pongo abelii (assembly GCF_028885655.2). NCBI lineage: Eukaryota > Metazoa > Chordata > Mammalia > Primates > Hominidae > Pongo > Pongo abelii. The sequence continues at coordinate 24,219,359 of NC_071990.2, read as the reverse complement.
ATATAGAAATGGTGAGCTAGTCATCAGACTGGGTTTCTCCCACTCAAATGTTATATTGAAGGAAGCTTTGCTTCGGGGAACCCATATTCATACTCTAGGCTTAGTCCTCCCTAGAAAATACATTTTTTTTCTTACACACACACACACACACACACGATATGCAAAACCATTAGTGCCCCTATTCATCATCCCTTTATAGTGCCAGCACATTTCTTGGCTCTGAATAAAAATGCAATAATTGTTTTAAATAACCATATAATAGTAACACATAGCTTTTATGTATTTGATTCTGAGGGTTCACCACTTATTAAGATATGCTCTCTGTACCCAAGCAGCTAATAGTCAGCTTCTAATGGAAGGAACAGATGTGTAAACAAATCACTATAATAAAGAGGGATAAGTGGGATAGAATGTGTTTGTACAAAGTGCTGAATTTATTGAGGAAGAGACATTAAGTCTGAGTGTGTGTGTGTGTGTGTGTGTGTGTGTGAGAGAGAGAGAGAGAGAGAGAGAGAGAGATATCAAGGAGAACCTGCAGAGAAAAGGTGGCATTACTAGAGGCAGAAGAACATATTGGCATATTGGTGGAACATAGAGCCTCTGGAGCCAGGCTGCTTGAATTTAAATCTTGCGTATGTCAGTTACTGGTTATCCTTGGATGAGTTATGCTCTCTTTGCCTATTTCATTTCCTGTAAAATGGGTATATGATATTAGTCCTGACCTCATAGGGTTTTTGAAAATTAAATGAATTGATACATATAAAAGGCTTCAATGATCTCTCCTATGCAATACATGTTAGTTATTATTATTATTGCTGCTATTTCTTGATGTGGCCTTGAGTGATGAGTTCATAACCAGAGAATAGGCAGGTGGTTATTTTTGGGAAAATAAGCATTGTGAGTGAAGGCATAGAGGCGTGAAAGTGCAGGCACATTTAGAGAGGGGAGACTGGTTGCATATGACTAGAATAAAACCATAATAAAACCAGAAAGGAGCTGGACAGATCCCAGGAGGCCTTGAGAGCCCACAAAGGAGCTGCTTACACAGCCCTCTGTTATTGTATTCTGGCTTGAGGTCCTGTTCACATAGTAACACTATTAATGGAGTTAGGGAATCTCTAACATATATAATTTCTAAAACCTCTGGGGACACCTTTTAATAGGTGGCATGAACTAAGTTGGGAACATTAAGAACTTACAGAAATATCTCTCTGAAGAAGACAAACAGGGAGGTGATAAGATTGAAAGCAAGAGCTCATTGGTCATATGTAAGAGGATTAGATTTCAAGGTGACTTTGAATTATGAAATCTTATCCAATGTGTGGAAGGTTTAGCAACGCAGAGTTTGGAAAGACATGGGGGGATGGGTTTTCTAACCACACAGAGTCATTATCAGATATAGCAGCTCACCTGTGGGACAGTAGGTGTGGGATCACTGGAAGTCCCTAAGCAAATGCCGATGAATGTTGACAAAGGGGTGGGGAAACGTCTGCCTGGGGTGGGCCCATATTATCTAAGGTTTCTATCCAAGTGCCTGTATGTACCTGACCTCTGGGCCATAAACCATTTCTAAGTTTCTCCAGTTGCCATCTGAGCACTCTAGGTATGTGGTTTCCCTTTGTTTTAGAAGTTTCAATACTGAAGGGAAGGACTGGTTTAGTGCAAGCAGTGAGGCTGGGATCAAGGCTCTAAGGTCATTCTTGTTTGTCATACAATTGAGATGTCTTCCCAACCCAGGCCAGAAAATATCTTTAAAAAATGCGTACTCCACTGCTTCCCAGCCTCTGATTATATACGGCCTACGTTCTTTCCAAAGATCAAACTGTATTTCCTAATCCGATTCAGCCACCTTTCTCTGCTCTACCACAATAACTCCCAATCCTTGCCTTGTGGGCTGGGAGGGTCCTTACAACTACCCACTTCCATGAAGACTGGACTGAACAGGAAAGACAGGGCATGCTGAATTGTTTTCAAACCCAGCTCCTACTTTATCCACCTCGGCTTCTTTTAGGCCTTCATCTGAGGAAGAGAGCTGCTTTTTAAATAGTTGCTGTTATGTCTGTACCTAGAAGTTCCCACCAGCCATCATTTTTCATTCTGGAGGCTTTTACAAGTCAAGTCTTGTACTCAGAGATTCATTGGTACGCAAGACAGAAGCAAGCATGGAAAGCTTCAAACAATGTTGCCTTGAACAGATGCTTGGGGGCTTGCATAAGTCTTTAAAAAATACAATTAAAATGGTATTTCCACAGGAAGACAGAGAACCTGAGGAAACTGGAACGATTTCTCCAAAATCTGGCCAATGATCCTTGCTGAGGATACTGATTTGCCCTGTGTTTTATGCTGGACTGTGCAAAATAAACACTGTGCACAAAGAGTACTAATTGCTTCATTTATTCTTCCATTTAGCCGGGGAAACATCAGAGCTTATTCAGTCTCAGAATGGAAAATTACATGTTGGAGAGAAAATAACCACACTGAAGGAATGACAATGCAATTCAGGTTCCACTTGTTCACATATTTTATTTATCCAGAGAAGGAAGAAAAAAAAAGGCGGGGGGCGCTCTAAGGTGGCACAATTTTAAGAAAATACCAAGGTCACGTTTTCCATTTTTCTCAGTCTAATCTCAATCCATACATTAAAATAAAAGTGCAAGTGATGAGATGAACATCTTGTTGGAGAACAAAGCATCTTGTTTGAGAATGAAAACCCTTTTTAAGGTTAATATCTACCAAAGGGTTCCTTATTTGAGGATGGCTTACTTTTGTTTTTATAAAAATATGACAGCATTGTATAAATTGCTGGGGTTGGATATTTAAGGGTAGATGGTGTGAAGTCTGCTGACTCAGTGACTTTCCAGGAGTCTAATTCTGAAAGAATCCTACCATGGTGACAGCCACAAAAACATCACAAACATCTGTTGGGGAGAGACTCGACGACAAATGGCAAAAATGGAATCTCAGATGTTTGAGTAATGAGAGCCCAGACATATTGTGATTCAGGACTCCCATTATACAGAAGGGGAAAATTAGGACTGAGAGGTTAAATAATTTCCCCAAGATCACACAGGTAGTAGAGGGAACTAAAATTTCCTGGTTTCTAATTCAGTACTTTTGAACACTGCATAAATAGACTCTCCTAAAATTAATTTTTTGTCAAGATTCTAAAGTCGGCAATTTTAGCTTTTTTTAAAAAAATTGGATAGCAAGATCCTGCCTCCAAAAAAAAACTAAAAAAAATATTAACTGGGGGTGGTGGCAGGTGCCTGTAGTCCCAGCTACTTGGGAGGCTGAGGTGGGAGGATCGCTTGAGCCCAGGAGTTCAAGGCTGCAGTGCGCTATGATTTCACCACTGTACTCCAACCTAGGCAAAAGAACAGCACTTCATCTCAAAGGGGGAAAAAAAATGGAAAAAACAAAAAGATTTGTGAATGCTGATAACTTTGTATCCAATGTCAGGAACCTCATGTCAAGATATAGTTAAAAAACTCATGTTCGGATCAAAATCAGAGAACTCCATGTTTCTATGAACACATATGACAAAATCTTACACATAGTGAGACAGGAATGGAAGACAGCACCACGCAGAAAAGATTAGATAAACCAATATTAGAAAATAAAATAGACCACATTGGCCATTGGTGAGCTGGTCTAAACTGTTCGGCACTTTCAAATAACACGGAAAATAACACAAAGTCACGATCTATGAAAGAGGAGTTCCAGGGGGCTTCTGGTGGCCGGGTACAAGGAAGCACCCGTCTTAAGCAGCTGGATGCATGTGCACAGGCTTAGGCATGGCACCGACCTCCAGCAGAGCTGCCTGAACTGAGCAAGTGTGAGTCCACCCACTATACTGCCCACAGCTGAACACAGCCCTGGGGCAGTCAACGCCAAATCTTCTTTATCTCGAAAACTGGCCTGCTCCTTTTAACCACAGGCATAAATCAGACAAGAAGAACTGGAGTGGGAAAGGTTTCAGGTTGCCAAGAGAGGCTGGACATTTTGAACCCTGGACAAAGTGACTGGAATCTTTGTTTCCCCTGGCCCTGGAGCTTTTGTAACCGGCTGGGTGTGGGCTTTGATGTCTGCGATTCGTTCTTTAAACTTCTGCTGGAGGAATTTTTCTTCTTTGGAGTAGCTCTTTACAAACACCGACATCAGCAGGCACCCTGCCATGGACGTGCCTCCAATGCAGAAGAGAACGGCTCCTGCCAGCTTGTACATGTCCAGAGCACTGTTAAACTGGACAGCATGCGTGTCGACCACCACAAAATCGGCTTCGCCAAATGCTTCGATTTTGGGGGGCACAAGAAAGCCCACTGCCAGAACAGTCAATCCGAGGATCACAAAGACTGTACCTGAGATGAGTCCGACCTAGAGGCAGATAATGACAGAAGCAAGATAGAGTGAGGAAGGTGCTTCGGCTTGCCCCTGAACCCTCAAGGGCAGCACTTGTCTTGTTTCTTGAGAGAAGTGAATATTCCCAGTTACCCCAAATTTGCAGGAAACACTTAATTTTCTGTTGAAAAAGGTGAAAGATGATCTTTCTAATTTTAATGCCAACCAAAAACTCCAGTACTCAGCCTTGAGATATATATATATATAATCTTATATATATCTTATATATCTAAAGATATATATCTTATATATCTAAAGATGTATATCTTATATATTATATATCTAAAGATATATATAGTATATAACATATCTAAAGATATATATTATATCATATATCTAAAGATATATATATTATATCATATATCTAAAGATATATATATTATATCATATATCTAAAGATATATATATTGTATCATATATCTAAAGATATATATATTATATCATATATCTAAAGATATATATATTATATCATATATCTAAAGATATATATATTATATCATATATCTAAAACTAGATATGTAATATATAAATATATATATAAATATCTTTTATTTTAAATTTGTACAATGTTTTGCCGTTGACAAAACCTTCTTTTGCTTCTTTTGCTTACATTGTCTCACTTGGTCTTGAGGAACAGAAAAGTAGCCCTGATATCCAGGAGCTGGCCTTACTCTGTCCCTTAGGCCTCGACATTGTTAGACGCTGGCTAGGAGCTCACAGCAAGGCCATGCTGTTCCGCCAGGCACCATCTCACAGAACATTAACACATGCTCATTCTGTGACCTTGATGAAGTGAGACTAAACAGTGGCCCTTCATAACTTTGTCTAAGCACAGACAAAAACAAGGTCCTTGTAAAAACCACAAAATACCACATGACCCCCGCTCCTGGCTAATATGAATGACAGCTACTTCTTTAATTATGATGACTTTAGTCTCACTCTAATCTGTCCTCTCTATACATAAAATTTATTAAGATATCCAATCATAGAATTGTCCCTAACAATCCAGAGTGAACTCTTGCTTCATTAGACCCTCCGCAAAATCACCCAACCAGAACCCACAACCTATAATATTATACTTCCTTTTCACATTCTCATACTGCAATGCCCCACAGTCCCCTATGGTGACATTCTTTCTCACTGTAATGAGTAATACATCCAACTTGTTCAACATATGGGTGTGTTCCTGGTGGTTTTGGCTGGAGGACATGGACAGTCTTTGTAACTACTCACCTCTTTTCCAAGTAAGCAGAGAAGGAACCTTAATTGCCAGTTTACAGGTAAAGAAATGTAGCCTCAGAGAGGGTAAGTCATGGACCAAAGATGGACAGCTAGCAAGCTGCAGAGGCAGGGTTAGAAGGCACAGAGCTGATCCCCAGGAGAGTGTTTTTTCTCCTCTCACATGTAGCTATTTGGGGTGTACTTGTGCAGGTGCTAGGAAGTGTTCAGAATAGCAGATGGAGGTTAAACTGCATTAGCTCAAGTTCTAATGAAATGTAACATACTAAAGATGGAAATGATGTACCATTTGGTGGTCAATGCTCACAGGTTTGGAATAAATAGACTCATGCTTGGATTCTACCACCACCACCTAGCACTTGAATCATAGAAGGAAAGTTACTTAAAAGCTATTGTCATTAATTTTCCCATCTATAAAATGACAAATGCTCATAATACCTACCTCATAGAGGACTTGTGAGGACTAAATGAGACTATGCATAAAAGCACTTAGCCTTGTATCTGGCAAAATTATACGTTGTATCTGGCAAAATTATAAATCGTAATAAGTAGCTATTCTTATTTGGAAAGACACCCCTTGAAAAATTGTTATGCTACATTGGTAACAGTATTAAAATCGCTCAGCACTTGGAATAAGGAATAGCTAACACCATTACTTTTTAAAGTAATTTTTCCTTTCCTCCTGTTCTTAATTCTTTTAGTTAGAATAACAAGGTTAGGAAAATAACCAGATACATAACATAATTTAATCTTTAACATTTAAATTTTTGAGATAATACACTAATAAAGGAGGCTTGGCTAATAGAAGGAAAACGTATCCACAGATCTATCACCCTAGCAAAAAGGGGAAAAGGATAACTGGTATTATTGAACATCTATTATGACCTGGGCTAATGCTAGATGTGTTTTTCATTTAATCCTCACAAGCATCCTATGAGAAGTAGGTATTTTTATTCCCATTTCACCTATAAGAAACTGAGGATTACAAGGTTAAAGAAGAATAGTTTAGCTGGGCATGGTGGCTCATGCCTGTAATCTTAGCACTTTGGGAGGCCAAGGTGGGTGGATCATCTGAGGTCAGGAGTTTGAGACTGAGAGGTGAAGCCCGCTGGGCTTCTGGGTCGGGTGGGGACTTGGAGAACTTTTCTGTCTAGCTAAAGGATTGTAAACACACCAATCAGCGCTCTGTGTCTAGCTAAAGGTTTGTAAACTGAACAATCAGCACGCTGTAAAAACACACCAATCAGCACTCTGTGTCTTGCTAAAGGTTTGTAAACTCACCAATCAGCACTCTGTAAAAAACACACCAATCAGCGCTCTGTGTCTAGCTAAAGGTTTGTAAATGCACCAATCCACACTCTGTAAAAATGGACCAATCAGCATTCTGTAAAGTGGACCAATCAGTGCTGTGTAAAATGGACCAATCAGCAGGATGTGGGCGGGGCCAAATAAGGATATAAAAGCTGGCCCCTGTGCCAGTAGCCGCAACCTGCTCTGGTTCCTTTCCACCCTGTGGAGGCTTTGTTCTTTCGCTTTTCACAGTATACTTTGCTGCTGATCACTCTTTGGGTCCACACTACCTTTATGAGCTGTTAACACTCACTGCCAGGGTCTGTGGACTCATTCTTGAAGTCAGAGAGACCAAAAATTCACTGGGAGGAACCACTTCCGGACACAAGACCAGCCTGACCAACATGGTCAAACCCCGTCTCTACTAAAAATACAAAATTAGCTGGGCATGCAGGCGCAAGCCTGTAATCCCAGCTACTCGGGAGTCTGAGGCGGGGGAATCACTTGAACCTGGGGTGGGTGGAGGTTGCAGTGAGCCGAGATCACACCGTTATACTCCAGCCTGGGCAACGAAAGCGAGACTCTGTCTCGGGAAAAAAAGAGGAAAAAAAAGCATAGTTGATGGTCCCAAAAATAGCAGGTGGTGTGACTAGTACTAACCTAGATCTGTGTGATTCCTGCTACCCTTTACTTTTCTTCTGCCCATAATACTTCGCCATTACTATTTTGTATATTTCTTTCTATTGTTTTTATTTGAACCTCAAAGGAGTTTTAGCCACCGTATATGAACACATTTCCAGTATCTCATATTGTAAGGAAACTGAAAAAGAGTCAATAGGATGTCTTCTGGAAAAAAAAAAAAAAGCTGTTCTATATAAGACGTAAGTACTACAGGAAAAATTGGGCTGTAAAATATAACATTTTGGATTGCTTTCTACGTTTTTCTAAAAATGGTGGCAAGTACATTTACTTTCCAAGACTAACCATTATTTATAACTTTTAGAAAATGACGCATATCAGAAAATTTTGAATGTACAAGCAAAACTGATTTAACTATCCAAGGTGACATGCTTCCTATGTCACTAAACTACCTCCCTGCTGAAGAATGGCATTAATTCTCAAAAATTGAGGGTGGCCGAAAGTTATCTTAGTTTCTGAGATTCTGAAGAGCAAGTGAGACCAGTGTGTGTCTGTCTTGCCTCTCCACAGCTCTTATTCCAGCCTGATACTCAATAAACCGTCCTGCCTGCCTAACTTAAACCACGAGACTGCTGAACACAGAGCCAGGTGATTGATTCTCAGAGCAGTCTGCTCCTCAGCTGAGCAGTGGTTTAGATGAAAATCCACTCCTGGACTATCACTCAGAAGCTAAAAGGCAAACCATGGCTTTCAGATGGCAGAATTCCTGTTCACTTGAAGAACTGGAACGTGGCTGGCCTTTCTGAGCCTTCTCCCCTTTTCTATTGACATGAGAGAATCAGAGAGAGGCTCGCCCTCTGTAGTGGGGAAGACAACACAGTGAACAGCTGACTTCAAGGCTTCTGAAGGTGCTGTCAGTGCCAGTCTTCAATGAGAATCTCCGTGAGATACACCCATTGGGGAATTCCAGACATGTTAAAGCATGGGAGGGAGAGCGTGGGATGATAGGTACGAAGGAGTCTGTCATGAGTAGGATATGGGAGGTGAGGAGAGCAGTTGGGACTCATCAGCTTAGTCTTGGTACCATGCTGAGTACTGGAAAGGATAAAAATTGAGGGAGCGATTCCATACAGTATCATAAAAATTATCTCTGGACACAGTTCTAAGTTGAATTGGTCCCAGGTCTAACAGAAAGAGGGCTCCCAAAGGAAAGAGTCACAAAATTGCAATGCAGAGGTTGTTTAAATTTCTGAGGAAGCAAAGCAGCCTTGTTTAGGGCCACACAGAAGAGTTGGAATGCTTTGGAAGGGTCGTTCTCCAGGCTCAGCAGAGCGGCCTGGGGCCTTAGGGTGGTAAGCCCAATCCCAACGGTGACAGAGAAGGGCCTCTCCAGGTGGTGACAAACTCCCGAAACAGCAGCGAGGACAGTTTTTGTGCTGTAACTTCCGATTCCACTCTTGGCTGTGGGAGGATGTGTGAAAACCCAGTTCCTGCTGCTGGAAAGGAAAATTGGAAAGGAAAGAGAACTTATTTATATGCCAGAAATTCTGCTGGTAGGGGCTACAGGCCAGAGACTGCTGTTATTTTGACCAACATCCTTTCATTGTTTCCCAGTGAGCTGATGAGGCCTGAAAATGCAGTTTACTCCAATAGACAGAGCTGGCAGCAGTCGCGGCGCAGCTGTTCTGGCAGAGAGGAGGCAGGAATGACTGTTGGAAGCGCGAACCTGCATGGCTGGGAAGAACAGCCTGGCGTGCGGGGAATGCTGGATGGAGCTGCATGTGCAAGGTGCCATCTGGGTTAGAGGTTATTTAGGGGAAGCTCATCAAGGGCGAAGATGGGCTTTTTCTTCTGCATCAGCCCTGAGGGCTGTGCTGACCTCTCCTGAGCTATGAGCGGTGATGTCTGCCAGCAGCAGTGGCAGACTCTAGCTCATCTGTCCCTGCTTGCCTCAGCTTGACACTGAGCTTTATGAAGCAAGAACCGACGCCTGGCGATGATCGAGGTCCTTCCATAGCCTGACCTCACAATCTTCTTAGACCCTTTCACCTGGGCAGTGAAATCACATCAGCTCTTCCACCTAACAGAGATTCCTTCTTCCAGCGCATAAACACATTCAACTGCCTCCATCTTCGAAAGCAATTCCCCCAGCTCTGCGTCCCTCTCTTCCTACTCCTCAATGTCCTTTCTACCCTTGACAGCCACGCTTAGTCCTCCATGATTTCCTTAAACCTGCTTCTCCGAGGTTACAAAGGACCTCTTAATTGTCAAATCTAATGTCAAATCTAATTTCTTCTTTAGGCTCACTTAAATATTCTACGTTCATTGATATTAAACACTTATACTTTCGTGAAACCCTTCCCCGTGGTTATCTCTGACACACTGTGTCCTCTGTGTATCTCTGCTCCAAACAACTCACTCTCAACCTGCTTTGCTGGATGTTTTTCGTAAATTATCGGTGTTCCCCAGGATTCCCTTCCCCACCTTTTTTAGAGACAGGGTCACTCTCTGTCATTCAGGCTGGAGTGCAATGGTGCAATCATGGCTCATTGCAGCCTTGAACTCTTGGCCTGAAGCAATCCTCCCTCCTCAGGCTCCTGAGTCCTCTGGGATTATAGGCACACACCACCACGTCTGGTTCAGGAGTCTATCCTTGACCTCCACCTATTCTTATTCACTATGTTCTCTTTAGCGTTTAATTGGAAGCTACAGTTTCAACAGTCATTGTTACCAATGACTTCCAAACCTCCAGCTCCAGCTTGGATCTCTGACTTGAGCTCTAGACCATATTTCTGACAACCAACAGGAAAATCTACAGAAAAATGTCCCAAACACTCCTCAAACCCAAAAGAGTAAAAATGGTGCTCTGCAACTTCCTTCCCAATTTCTCTATTTGTGTTCTTCCCATCCACCCATTCATGAAATTGTTCCTCACAGTCATAGTGGTGGATATTAAATCTTAGTCACTCTATCTCATAAAAATCTCTTGAATCTTTTCTGTCTTGTCCACTGCAGCCACTCTAATGTTGCAGGCCATTATTATATCTTGCCTAGATCATTGCAACAGTGTCCTGATGATCTCCATTGCTCCATCCTTCAAAGGCAATCTGAGAAATCTTTTATAAACAGAAATTATACCACATGGCTTCTCTTCTTAGTAGTCTTCCACAAGACATTATATCAAGTGAAATAAGCCAGGCACAGAAAGACAATATCGCATGATCTTCCTTATATGTGGAATCTAATAAAGTTGAAATCATAGAAGTAGAGAGGAACTGGGAGGGAGTGGGAGAGGGGATTGGGAAGATTTTGTTTAAAAGATACAAAATTTCATCTAAGAGGAATACATTCAAAAGACCTATTGTACCACATGGTGACTATAGTCCATAAGATTGTATTGTGTTCTTGAAAATTGCTGAAAGAATAGATTTTAAGTGTTCTTACCACAAAAAAGGATGTGAGGTAATGCACATGCTAGTGTGAGGTAGTCGTGCCACAATACATATTTCAAAACAACATGTTGTACATGGCAAATATATACAATATTTATTTGCGATTTAAAAAGCAGAGTCTTCCACAGCTCCTCTCATCTTTAGTATAAAACCAACTTCTCAATATCTAGCAAAACTTTGAAGGAAAAAACAAGGACTTAGCTTAAAAGTTTAAACTCTGACTTAGCTTAGGAGCGGGGACTGGAGAGGTCAGGGCAGATAGGAGGAACTCAACCTGGGTCTTGAGAGGAAAGAGAGGGACCGGAGTCACTTTCACAGTTAGTAAGGCTGTGGAGGAGGCGGTCACGCCTTGCACCTGCACATCGCCATCAAATGCCTCCATGACATATTAACCTCTGACGTAGGCTGATACAGGTTTCTGAGAGAGGTCGAGGAGAAGGCAAGAAGATAACCCTGAGGTGAGAAGGAAATGACTGGGGGTGAGAAGACTGCTCCCATTGGTTTGACACCTGCATATGACGCTGTTTGCTGCATGGACAATCAAGTGGCAACAGCCTTAGTCAAGGTCAAAGGCAAAGATACAACAAAAAAAATTCCACCATAGCCTGATTGATTTTGGGGCAGCAGCAATGGGTGATGGGACTATGTTACATCGATTTTTATAGATGGCATCAGCTGCAGGCAGTGGGATAAATTAGAAGTGGCTGAGGCAGTCATGCAGCAACCTAGGACCTCTGAAGCACAGAGAAAGTGTGTGGCACTCTGTGTATGTGTGTGTATGTGCGTTTGTGTGTGTTTATACCTGATTATGACATCCCAACTAGGAAAGCCTAGATTCAGTATCTTGCCCCTCATTGTATTCAAGCTGAAATGTTATGGAGAAATTTGTATTACATGGCCTTTCAGAGTCTTCTGTGAACTGGCTCTTGTATGCATTCCCAGGTTCAACTCCTTACTCTTTTTCTTCAACTTTTGAACATTTACCCCAGCCACAGGGAACTCTTTGCAGTCTCCTGAACATGCTGTACTCGCCCATGACTGTTAGCTTTTGCAATACTTTTCTCTCTACTCGGATGCCCTGTTCCTGCTTGCTCACATGTGACCTCCTCTTGGAGCCATTTCTTCCCTAGGCTGCATCAGATACCCACTCCACCCTGCCCGTCTGTGCTCCCAGTAAGTATTGTGCCTGCTTTAAGGGGAGCATTTAGCATATTGCATTATAACAATCTGTGTACGTGGCCACCTGCCCTATTTGACTGCGAACTCCTTCAGGTCAAGGGCTATATCTTATTCAGAGGTGAAGAAAATATCTTCTTCACATTTGAAGAATATTTGTTCACCTCTGAAAAAGAAGATCTTATTCACATCAGAATCCCCGAGCCTGGTGCATGTTGGACAGCTACACATTTGAAGAAAGAGAGGAAGAATGGTACTGTGAAATAGATGTTATGCAGATGCATGCAATAAAGATTCTAACTCAGACCCATTTGATTCCAATCTCCTTTCTCATTAAGTCTTGCCACGCTGCCCACTGCTGTAAAGCTGCCTCAAGAGCAGAGTCCTATCAAAGCATTGTGAGCACGGCCCCCAGTGAGAGGCCAACACGACTCTTGCAACACTATAGTGGAAGCAGGGAAAGGAGAAGCCAGCAATTTGAACCACCTACAGATGCAATTTGATTGAAAGAAAAAAAACACGAAAAAGAATCATAATAGAAACATGAGCATAGCTAGTGCCTTTTCCTGTGTTGGTACAAAGCACTTCATAAATCCACTGGCATGAATTCACTCATATTCCCTAGGAGGAAACCCAGGAACAGTTGGTTTATCCCTTGATAGAGATGAGGTCTCTGAGACAGTGAATTCCTAGGTCAGTCCGGTTGACACTAGGCTTCTTGTGTTTTGTGGTTAAGATATACATCTAGGACTCCAGTATAATAGTAAATAAATATTTTTGGATCTTGTTTGTACAAAATAGAAGGGAGAAAATAATGAAATATGAATTCTGGGGTTGGTAATTCACTGTGAGTTATTTGTTTTAAACCCATAACTATGTTTTATTTGATGGGTTTACAGCTTCACAAATCACATAACAACCAGTGCTTTGGAGTTCCATGAACACTTACAATATTCTGTGTGTCAGTGGCATTTTAGGCTCTTGGCACAATAGATCTGTCAGGCAAATGCTTTTTTTTTTTTTTTTTGACAAATAGGGAAACAACCACCCACATATCTGGGTAAATATAAGATGTGCCAAGCTTGGCTGTGCATTTCATTGGCTAAAGCCAGTAAGGATTCATCAGAGGTGAGATTTCTACAGGGCAAGGATGCTGACTTGACCGGTTCTGATGCAGAGTATGTGACAACAATATGATGTTGAATTAACACAGGTCTTGGATTATCCATGTTAACAACTGTGTTACCTAATACTTTATTTATTAACTATATTTCAACTTTTTTTTCCATTTAAGAACTCAGAGCTTCATACAGCAACCAGTAATAGTAGCTAATATAGCTAATGCTCATTAAGTACATACCAAGACAGTGTTAAGCTCTTTGTAAATATTATCTCATTTAATTCTCATATCTTTTATGTGGTAGGTGCTATAAGTATCACCATTAGAGGCCCCATAAGGCCAATTAATTTGCCCAGGGTTACAGAATGATTAAAGAAAAGAGCTGGGATTTGAGCTCATGTAGTCTGAGGTTAGAATCTATGTTTATAATTATTATGCTATACCGCCTCTTGTTACACTATATGGCCAATAAATTGCAAGTTTATGTCAATGTCCATGTCAAAAAATTCTGGGATCTTTTGGGAGAAACAAAGATTAAGGAAGACCTTAGGCATTATCTAAGATTCATCTTCCCAGTATCCCTGAAGCCTCTTCCTCTTCTTAGTTTCTAAATGTTGGAATGTCCCAATGCCCTCTTCTATGTCCATAACACTGTATTGTGTTATGGACACACTCTTTTCCTGGATGATCTCAGAAGTCCAGTGCCTTGTATAGATTCTATGTGTCAATAACTCCCAATCTATGAGCTGTAGATTGATATATTTAAATTGTCACTAGAGATCACTGCTCGGATGTCTAATAGGCATAACCTTTACCTAAATTTGACTACTTTTCACCATCTCCACTAATGCCACCAGCATCTTTTGCCTGGGTACTTTAAGAACCTCTAAATTAATCAGCCTCTTCCAGTGGCTTCCCATGTCTCTCTAGGTAAAAATCCAAGACCTCACTATGGTGTACAAGGCTGTACATAAATCATCTGTGCCTTGTTATTTTTCTTAATTCATTGCCTGTCCCTTTTCTCACCCCACTCCAACCAGATTGGAGACCTCTGGATCATTTTCAAACATACCAAACTTGTTAACTTGTTCCCATTTCAGAGCTTTTGGACTTACTATTTTCCCAGTCTAGGATGACCTTCAGTCAGGTCTGTTCCCTCAACTCATCCTGGTATTCCTTGAGATGGCATCTCCTCTGAAAGCCTTCTACCATCAGCATATCCTAATACCAGTCTCCATCACCCCCTGTCATCCATAGCACTATCACTACCTAGCATTCTATCATGTGGTTTCTTTGTTTACAGCCTGTTTCCCATGATAGATTGTAAGCTCCATGAGGGAAGTCACTTTTTCTTTCCCTGTTTACCACTTTAACCTCTAGCACTTTGAACCCTCTTGGCACAGAGTAGATGCTCACTAATTGTCTGTTGAGGGACTAAATACATTGTCTAATGAGATTCCTTCATTTGAGGAAGCTGGGGTCAGAAAGCCTCATGATCACACACTCGGTAGAGGTGGAGCTGGTATACTGACCACTGTACTACATTTCATCATTAACTCCCTCTAAATACCTAACGATTTCTTTTTAATAATTGTTGCAATTTGTCAAATGATACTTACCATGCCTGTAAGGAAGGCTGAAAGAATGTAATGTTTTGCCTATGGATGGCTTCAATTAGTGAATTTAATGGCACATTTTTAATAGTAGCAATAATAATAATTCATATGGCAATTGCACCTATTTATGTTTAACCTGCTCATCAATAATTGTGCTGTGTTTAGAGGCTTTCTTTGGCCCAAGGTTTAGATTCTTCTTTTCTAATGTAAGAAACATGCATTTAGTATCACCAAGAGTGATGCACACACAGCGAGTACTAAACCTCTCCATCCTCCACAGCTGCAGTATTAACCATGTCCAATAATTTTTCCATTCCCTAAGTTAAGCACATGCTCCTTCCTTACCTTCCAGAATACTGAGCTCCACCTGTTAGGTGATCTTTGGATCTGGAAATCATCCTCATACTCCCAGATTGAGGCTGTACAGTCCTCATAAAACTGGTGCAGGTAGGACCGGACTCCATAGCGCTGGTACCCGCCCTCAGCTGCAGCCTGTGCCTGCCTGGACCCACAGACGTTGCTGTAAGAACTCATCCTTCCCAGCTGGAATGACAACATCCACATGGATTAATGCCACAGGCTTTGGCCACAGGATCAAAAGACATATGAAAGGTAAGAACCAGACTGAGTAATGTATGCCTAGTTGAACAATGCTCTTTTCATTACAGAAAAGGTACTTTTAAAGACCCGTCTTTCTTGGCTGGGAGCGGTGGCTCACGCCTGTGATCCCAGCACTTTGGGAGGCCAAGGAGGGCAGATCACTAGGTGAGGAGATGGAGACCATCATGGCTAACACAGTGAAACCCCGTCTCTACTAAACACACACACACACACACACACACACACACACACACACACACAATTAGCTCGGTGTGGTGGTGGGCGCCTGTAGTCCCAGCTACTTGGGAGGCTGAGGCAGGAGAATGGTGTGAACCCGGGAGGCGGGGCTTGCAGTGAGCCGAGATCGCACCACTGCACTCCAGCCTGGGCGACAGCGAGACTCTGTCTCAAAAAAACAAACAAACAACCATTACAACAAACCCGTCTTTCTTATAAGCTGTTCTTTTTTGCTTAATGCAAGATTACCTAAACACTCAATGACTAGAACTGCATCTCCATAAATGAAATGAGATACAACAGCACAACTCACATAAATTAGGTACACATTTAAGTATGAAGCACACAAGAAATGGGAACAAAGAAGCTGAGATTTTTATTGCCTTGACAAGAAATCTTTAATCTCTTAGAATCTAGTTGTCTTTGCACTTACATGTTAAAGAATTGGGCAGGCATTCTCATTTGCTGAAGATGGAGTTTGTCTTTAACTGTCCTCTCAGATTTTTAACTATGTTTCCTTGTGGAATCCACACCACATTACTCTAACTAGTTCGAAATTTTGCCTTCCGATCTCATGTATCTTCCTCTGACATTTTAACTAATTGTCAAGTTGTATGAAGTTTTATTAAAAAGCTGCTGAGCAACTTATGCCTCATGCTTTATTAATCACAAATGGCTTGGCCAATAATTTACACCTCACTAACTCTAACACCATATATTTTAGCCATTATTTGTGGATACATCTGTCCACGTGGGTGGCTAGAGTATAATGTGGAGAGTGGACACAGCCTTTTATTATTTTCCATGAAGTGTCTAGTGTAAGTAAGAACTCAGAGAACTGTTAAATAAAACTATGTCCTGGGCAGGCTGTTAGGGGCTCTGCCTTTTTAAAATGGAAATTTCTACTTTATTTGACCTAATTGATACCCTTAGAGAGAGGCATTTATATGGATTTTGTTACTAATCATGGTTAAAAAAAAGAATTACTGAGTGACAGTAATTTTGTTGAATAAGGGAATTGTCAGTTATCATCTTAATTTCTGATCTCCATATAAGCAAATAAATGTATAGCTGGAAATGTGAAATACGTGTTTGGATTTTTAAATTATCCTGTAGATAGATGAGAACACATTGACACAGGGAGGGGAACATCACACACCTGTCAGGGGGTGGGGAGCAAGGGGAAGGAGAGCATTAGGACAAATACCTAATGCATGTGGGCCTTAAAACCTAGGTGATGGGTTGATGGGTGCAACACATCACCATGGCACATGTATACCTATGTAACAAGCCTGCACATTCTGCACATGTATCCCAGAACTTAAAGTATAATATTAAAAAGTGGAAATAATAAATATAAAATTCTGAAAGAACTCTTTAGTCCACAATATAGCTGCCACACTATTGTTTGAATATAAATGAAGGTGGTTATTTTTGTGTTTTCAAATAAATCAGACTTCTTCCAAAAAAAATTATCCTGTAGATAGTTTTAGTTATGTGGACATAGTCTATACGTGACAAAGTGAGGAACAACACAGAAGGTTATTTTTCTTTTAAGATGGGTTTTCTCAGAGCTTCTGCTGTAATCCCTGCCAACAGAGGCATATTAAATGTTTCCAATTACTTATCAAGCAACCAGCTAGTAATGTTTATCTACAAAAGAAAAATATCGATCTACAGTCCCATCAAATGCCTATATGTGGCCACTTAGTTTGATTGGATAGAATTATGGGGCTAAAATCAAAGTTGGAACCAGGGATAGTCAGCAAATCCTTGTGCAGTGGGCACAAAGTAAACCCATTAGAATATCTTCAAATATGTGCCCTTAGCTACAAATGAGTTTCGGTTAAGAATGTAGTCAAATGGAGGAAAACATGGTCCTGGTCTTAGAAAAATGGTGCTATTAATGATGACCAATAACCTCATCTTTTTAGCTGTTGGTCAATTAAAACCAACTAACTGTTAGCTCCTGTGCTTTTTTCTGTTTCAGGTATAGCTGCCATCTAGAGAAATCACCCAGGGAAAGAGTGCAGGGAGGCAAGAGTCTACACATAAACACCCACACCTGCACCCCCCCACACACGAACGCATTTGCTTTAAAACGTTTAGAAAGATATGATTTCATAAAAAGTCAAGATTTTTAGAATGTTCTTTGCCTGAGTAGAGTACCAAAATCTGGCAGATCAAAAGAATATTAACCTAGTTTTAATGTTTTAAGCACTAGGATGATCTCTTCAGTACCTTCTATTTAATGCTTATACAATGAAGATGATTAACAAGAGCCTATTACCATTGGTATATAAGTGGCATAATTTTAAAGGCATTTTCCTTTAAGGCATTCTAATGCAAATTTCAGTCCAGGGGAGATGGGATTGGTATTACTAACTGCTTTGTCAACTAGGAAACTGAGGCATAGAAAAATCATCTACTAAAGGTTACACCATGAGTCAGGGAACAGATGAAAGATGACAATTAACACAAGAAGCAGGAGTATGGACTGAATCATATACTTGCATAGTCAGAACCACCTCCTCTAAATATATATTTTCAGATTTTCTATAAAGCATCAGAGACTTTAACATGAAAAAGGGACAAAAATAGATATGATAGGAATAAAAAAAATCCCTCATAGCAACAGTAAGAGTTATGTTTCCTTAGATGCTGAAGTTGTTCTTTCCCAGGATTGAGCTTTGATGCAGAGAAGGACCGTGTGATATATTATAGCCATTCCCCGCACAGTTTGCTACCAGCACACTAGGTTAAATGTTTCTGGTTTATAAGATGAGACCCAGTTGTCCAACTTTGTTAAAAACAATATGGGTAAAATCATAAAAGAGATAGAAAGTGTCATAAAACAAATGTTTTTGAGCCTGAGTGATTGAAGGCTCTACTTGAAGCCGTGGAATTTTAGCTGTTAGCTACATTCCAGAAAAGGAATTCCAAAGCACCTTACTTTCTCCTCCAGGGGCACAAAACATGAACAAGAACATGGTCTGTTTTGTGTTACCTACACAGGGCAGAGAATGGACTCTACTGCCATTTTTTGATTTGCAACTTACTGGTCAGGAGATTCCAGACAAGCTCATTAGCCTCTCTGGGCTATGGTTTCATCATCCTTAAAATAAGAGGGTTGGACCAGATTAATCTCTAATTCCTTCTAGTTGTAGCTTTTCAGGATTTTTTGTTTGTCTGTACAGAATGACTCTATCATTTTTTTTACTGAATGAACAACTAGGTTTACTGATTTCCTACCTCCTTCCATATCCTCATTGACAGCTCAAATTCTTACTTTATACTAGTATGTATGCAGCTTCTCTTTAAAAAGGGCATATAACTAGTTAGGTTAGTTACTTGCTACTAGGTAGACTAAATGTTTGTGTGTTGTTTAACAAGTTACTTCAGTATCACGTATGTTGCCTAAAATAGGATCCCCAAGGGTCTGACAGGTATCACACATCTTCCCAAACATATAACTACATGGAATTCACTCCTAGAGGAGAATGACTTGGAAGAACATGAATTTAAAAATATAACATGTTAGAGTGATGGATTTGGACCTACAAAATCTCAACAGAGAGTTATACATCTCCTAGGGAAGTCAGTAACTTTTTGTCCCCATGTTACAGTTATTTGGAATCCTATTTGATTGATGGACACTTCTGGTATCATAAAAAAAGATATGTGAGGTCACTTCATGAAGTCACTTTAAAGACTGGGCAGTTATTAAACTATATACAACAAACTAGAATTGAGACAGAAACAGAAGCTATGTGCAAAGGCTTTTTACTTTGGCTAATTATTTACTTAAAGATCAAGGTTTCATAAGAATTTTGATGTCTGTATTTCAATAGCTGTAGTAGCAACAATAAAAAGGTTAAATCTATGACTGTTGTTAATGAACATATTTTAGAGAGCCTTTTTTATTCACAGAAAGCTTTAACATCACAGGAGGTACATGGATAGAGGGGATGAGTAAACACACTCTTTAGTATTATATTTAATTCAATCCACATTAGTCTTCATTCTGTAAACACTCTGATGGAGCCTGTTGCATCCTCCCTGCCAGCATGGCCATGATGATGGGGCACAAGCAACTTTTGTGTGTGATTGTTTGGTTATCTATGAAGAGACAGTTGTTTTTATTCTCTCTGAAGGATGCTCTACTTGCTGATAAATGAGGATCCATCCATGGATTTCTTCTTTTTATAATCTGTCCATAGCAACTGTCTCAATTGCATGCACTGTTATACATTAAATGAATATTCAGTTCTTACCAACTCAGCACACCTATCATAACTCAGAGACCAGAGGAGGGAAAAAAATTATGCTGCCACTCCCTACCAAATTCTTCTGAGAGGCTTTCTATAATCAATATATCTAAATATCAGTGTTCCATTACTTTCTATCCCCTTGTCTAGGTTTGTTTCTCTTCCTAGCACTTGTTACTATCTGATATTCTATGTGTGGTTTATTTACTTATGGTCTGATAGACCATATACATGATAGAGTGTAAGCTACATGTGGGCAGGGACATTTTCTGTACTGTTGACCACTTTAATCTCCAGTACGTCGAAACTTCCTGCAGAGTTCTACATGGGTTGGTGTGGCTGAAGGCCTGAGTAGTCCTCCATTTTTCATCCTCCCCTTCCTTCAGTGTTTTTAAAGCACTATGTGCCAGGCACCTGTGAGATAGATAATAGTTATGAAGATGAGTGGAGCCAGGTCTGCCCTCAATGGACTCTTGGGTTACAAGGAGACACACTCATGAAGCAATAAACATAACAAAATGAGCATCATCAAGAGGTAAAGGGAGTACAAATGCTCAGAATTCCTTGAATAATTCCCGTATTAGGGAAACAAGCTCATGCATGTGCTATTGTGATATCACTATGTGTGCCAATAGACTGTAGTATCAATGTGTTGGAAATTTAAATTTCTGTCTAATATATGCAGTTACTTTTTATTTTCTGTTATAATTGTTCATAGCCTTGAAGCAGAAATAAATCTTTATGCCTCATGAAACTCTAAGAACATTACAGGCATTATATTCTTTGTCTTCGTGGTCTCCTTGAGAGAAGAGAGGCAACAAATATGAGTGTTTTCCTGTGACGCTATGTGTGAGTCAGTTGTGAGGCCAGGCACAGGCCCTGTTCTATTTATTTTCTTTGAAATATCATTCAATTTTTCATGCTGCTTTTCTCTCCCATAAAATGATTCTGAGATAATGAGACTGAGGTTCCCATTATAGCCACTTTTCCACAGGGCCAGTGCTGCAAAAGACAAAGTATAGGCACATAGACAATTTAGACCACTTATTCAACACCAAGCCAAAAGGTCAGTTCCTTAAAAGATTCGGTCAGACTCACAGGGGATACAGGAAGGCAATAAAGCCTGCTAACAGCTTTTTCACTTTTAAATCAGGCATTCTGAAATTATATAAGCATGGTCTTAAAACCTGAACCGTGTTCCTACCAATGGATTATTTCAGAGATATTTTATTTTTCTGAAACAGTGGTAGAGATTGTGGCTTTATATTGAGTTATTAAAATACCTTCAAAGTCAGTGGACATGTAACCACTTTTATAATTTTTAAAAAGGAGTAACCATGTAAGATTATCTTACTTGTTATCATTTACTTTAATTCTTCAAGATTTATTTTTTAGAAAGGTACATAAAATCCAAAGCTAAAATGAGAAAAAGAAGTACCCATATTCTCTTTTAATCTCTTCTTTATCTACATGCAGACACAGGGTGCTTATGAATCTACATGTGATAAGGTTTGAGTCCTACCTTTGAAGTCCTCTTTTTCTTCTTCTTTTGGTTTACTCCTTGATCGTTCCTTTTAATGGCACATTCTTCAATCCTATTTAGGAAAAACTCTCTGCAGAATGTAATCCAGATAAAAATCTAAATTTCATAAGACATTCATATAACTTATAAAGAATCATTTTAATGTTGACAAAAGCATTGACAAAGAACTTCATGTTTAAAAATTGAGATAGCTTTCTAAAAAACAAAAGTCTAAACTATATTTTAGAACTTTTCAATGGGTTCTCATAATAATTTATAAAGTGAATGAGATGACATAAAAGGGCTTT
Organism: Pongo abelii; assembly: GCF_028885655.2. Lineage (NCBI taxonomy): Eukaryota > Metazoa > Chordata > Mammalia > Primates > Hominidae > Pongo > Pongo abelii. The sequence continues at coordinate 24,197,494 of NC_071990.2, read as the reverse complement.
GTAAATTATAACACACTATACACGTGCTATTCTCATTTTTATATAACTATATTCCATGTTGTTAATAATACCAAATAGACTGATCCATTTCTATTTTACAAATTCTAAATTTAAAAAAGTTCCTTGCTTCCTAGATACTTCAGAATTGATATTTTCTGGTGCTTGGTCTTATAATGTAAAATATATGAGTCCTATAATCACTATATTTTCTGATATGTTTACATGCATTTTACACTTTGTAAGGCTCTTTGGATGATTTACTTATTAGGCTGAGTTTTACTCCTATATCCGTTTGCTTCCTATCATGATCATTTTGCTTTCCAGCTGCCTAAGAAAAGCAGGTGCCCATGCAAAATTTGATTAAAAAGCCATTGCCAACTATAAGGCTGTTGGTTTCCTACATTACTCTAGTTATGTGAAATAAGATAATAACTGGGACCATATTTTTTAAGGGATCATTAAGAATTCTTTCTGATGAACAGGTCCTCATTTGTTTGCAGGAGAACCTGAAGACTTGAGGTGAGTAAGCCAAGCTGAGGCCTGATAAACTGTTTTCAGCATTTCTAGGGTCAGCCTATATATGGACCAAAGCCAAATCGTCAAGACCCATTTACTTTCCCCCAAATTTTGTGAGTGGTGTGTGGGCAGATTTGGGGGAAAGAAGCAAATTATATTAGCCTCCTGGATCTGGATAAGCAAACGAAAACAAGCCAATCATAGGTCACTGAATTCACTACATTCTCCTCTTCCTCCCTCCCCCAACACCTGCCCTCCACCCCCATCTGTATCTCTTCCTTTCCTGTCTCTCTCTGCGTCTCTGAATTACATTTCTCTTCTTTTTATCTGTCATCATCTCCATTTTCTCTGAAGATTCCCCACATGCCCTTCACCAAAGGCTGGCCTGATGCGGAGCCCAAGGAGCTCTCCAAGGTCCTGAAAACATTTCTGTTACAGTGCCAGGAACCAATCAAACATTAGCTGTTAAATTCCAGCTCTGTTTTCTTTGAGGCCTCCAGACTCTGTCTGACCCCCACCCTAATGTTCCTGTCTAACAACACAAAAAGTAGGTCCTGAGATCACACCAAAACACTGAAACATCTTCAGACGTGGCACAGGAGTGGGGAGGGCCAGTGGGGGCTCAATTCAGCCTGAAAAATAAATCAAACCAACTTTGCAAACTCTAAATACGTATATTTGACTCTTTCCTAATACACAACTTTTCTTATCTTATGGAAAGGAAACTCTTAAGTTTTTAGCTGTACGCCCCTCCTGGCCCCCGCCCCCCCGCCTCAAATTCTTACATAACGCAAACCACAAACCACCAAAGCATGGAGCTACCTCTTCCTAATTTGCATGTCTTCACCGATTTTAATACGCATGTTTTTTGTGGAGATTGGTGCACATATAATAAACGTGAATGAATGAGGGAGGGAGGGAGAGAGAGAACATTTATGCATAAAGGAGGAAGGAAAGAGAAAGGGAGGAGAGGGAGAACTGGAGAAAGACATTTGGAGAATAGAAAGCCGCCACCCCTGGACTCTGCGTGGCTTTACCTACCCCCTCCGATCCCCTGACCCGTGGAGCAAGTGCAGCCAGCCTAGCTGCAGATCTCTCGCTGGGGTCCCATCGCCGCCGCCACCGCCGCCGCTCCGCCTCGTAGAGCTCAGCCCGCGCCTGATTGACAGCTGGGAGTCCCGCGTGCCCGCGCACCCGAGGCCCGCGCAGCCGCCGCCGCCGCCGCCGCCGCCGCCGCCACCGCCGCCGCCACCGCCACCGCCGCCCTCTCCAAAGGGGCAGGGTTCCAGTTTTCCGAGAGCGGCAAGTGGGCGGGGCCGATTTGTCTGGCGCGCCAGGCTTGTTCCTGCCTGCACCGCGAGGCTGGTGCTTCTGTTAGGGCAGCTGTCAGGGCCTCTGGAAGGCTGGTAACTGGGCCCTGCCGAGGCTCCCCAGGATGGGCACCTTCTCTGCCTTTGTGCTTCTTCAAAGCTTTTTTTCTGCCCAGACCATATTTTGGTCGTAGAAGGCTGGTTCAATATACAGTTACGCGTCGCATTATGATGGGGATATGATACTCTGAGAAATATCTGGTTAGGCGATTTCATCCTGCTAACATCATAGCGTGTACTTTCCCAAACCAAGGTGGTTCAGCCTACTACACACCCAGCTATATGGTAGAGCCTGTTGCTTCTAGGCTACAGACCTGTACAGCATGTTACCCTACTGAGTACTGTTGGCAATTAGAACACAATAGTAAGAATTTGTGTGTCTAAACATAGAATAACTACAGTGAAAATACCTTATGGAACCACCGTCATACATAGAATCTGTCGTTGACTCCAACATCACTGGGCAGTGCTTGGCTGTACATATTTTTAAAACGAGTGAAGAGGCAGATGGTCGTGATGTGTGTTTCTTCCACTGCCACCCTATTAGAGATGTTTTCTGTCCCTGATGAGACGCAAGGTGAGGAGATTCTCTTTGCTGGCAGAGCACTGCCCAAATGAAGAACCTTCTCCCCTCTTTGAGTATTGGGTAGTTTTAACCCTCACTCTTTCCCTTACTCTACCGTCAGGAAGTCCAAATGGGTTTGATGAAAGAAAGATGAAGAAAATAAGTTAAATTATGGCATTCAAGAAAAAAGCACAAATGCATAAAGGCAAGAACACATTAGAAAATTACCTGTGAATGCCTTAGAAAATGTGCATAGTTGTGGGCAAGTTAGTGTATAAATACAATAACCTCTGCTTCAGGAGACTTTCTGCAGACCTCTCGTATGTGGCATTTAATGAGAATATTTACTAAAATAGTTAATATTTGCATGGCTATACTACACATAATAATAATAATACCTAAAATTTACATAGTGCTGACTATATGCCAGGCATTGTGTTAAGTACATTACATTAAGTACATTGTGTTAAGTACATTACATAATATTTGCATGGCTATACTACACATAATAGTAATAATACCTAAAATTTACATAGTGCTGACTATATGCCAGGCATTGTGTTAAGTACATTACATATATATTAATTATATGTATATTATATCATTTAATCCTCACAGCAACCCAATGTGGTGGGCATTCTCTGATCCAGATTTTACAGAAGAAGCCGAGGTACAGAAAAGTGACACACACCCACGGTGATACAGACTCACAATTACTTGTCAAAGGTCATATAGCTACTAAATCTGCAATCTGCAAGATGATCTCCTGGAAAGGGTTAAGGATATAAGTGATATTTTGCCCATTATTTCCTCACTTCCACATAGGTTTCAGGAAAAAGCCTAAAAAACACTAAGAAACACCTCTGTCTTGTTAAACAGTGGGTAGACCAATGCAAATTGTTGAACCAATGCTTAGGGGGCCACCAAGGACAGGGATGGCTTTGTCTTGTTTCTTCCTCACGTCCACAACTCTAGCCCAGCCCTCTTCAACACAGCTTAAATCTACAGGTGCCACTTATTTCTTTCTCCCTTCCCAGTCTGCATAAAAGTACACCTTTCATGAATTTTAACATATTGCTTGTTAGCTTGCAGTGTGTGGATCCACTGAACACTTAAATGTGGCCATGTATGTTTTTGCATCCTTGAAAGTCTGTAAGAATCAGCACATATATAAAGCTCCAGGGGCTCTGAGCTGCTCTTCTATCAGAGATTAGGCTCCAGGAAGGGAAATGTCTGCCTTGTTGGTGTCTGCTAAGTGTCCTGATCTCTATTGGTAATGCATCCATTCATTCAGAGGGGTAGTCTAATTAAGACTTACAGTTGGAGTTGCCTCACCATTCTATGCCCCACTTTCCTCATCTATTAAATGTTTCTAATAATACTTAATTCATAGGCTAGTTATAAGAATTAAATGAAATTATATTGATAAGACATCACAATATCTGGTACATAGTAAGTATGCAATAAATTCTAGCTATTATTATTATATTATTATTGCTATTTTAATTTTACTATGATTTAGTTAAACATTTTAAAAGCCGCTGAGTATTTCCAGCTTGGAGTCTCAAGAATTCTAAGTTTCCCAGGCACTTATCATTTGCTTTATCTCTTCTTTTACCAGATTCGGTTCCAACTTGTGCCATCTCTGGCCCCTCTGCTGAAGTTTCCAATAATGTGGAAATGCCTGTTGAGGAAACTGGGAGTAGCACAGGTCTTCTAAATTCCACCAGTACATCTGCTTTTGGCTTACTCTCAATGAAGTAACTGGTGAGATAAAATAAAACATGGTTCACATACCTCAAGATGCCTTTAACATGTGAATTATCACCATTATTTTGCTTTTCACAGATCATAGTTTCTATTTATTAGTTTTGCAAACATCAAGGAGCAAAGATAATTACTTTGAAGCAACTGTTTTGACTTAGAACACACCATACAATTTCCCTGGGTTATATTATATGGCAACACTTAGCAGTGAATAGCTTATTAATTTATTATTCAACACACATTTGTTGAATGTCTGCCATTTAGAGCACGAAGGGCAAGGGACAGACAGAAGCATATGAAAGTCACAGAGAAGAGGGGTCAGGAGAGGCTGTGGTTTCCCCCTGGATTGTTTTCCAGGGGGACACTGTGATTGGTCAGACTGCTTTTCTTTCTTTCTTTCTTTCTTTTTCTTTTCTTTTCTTTTTTTTTTTTTTAGACAGAGTTTCGCTCTTGTGCTCTTGTTGCCCAGGCTGGAGTACAATGGTGCGATCTCAGCTCACTGCAACCTCCTCCTCCCGGGTTCAAGTGATTCTCCTGCCTCAGCCTCCCGAATAGCTGGGATTACGGGCATGTGCCACCATGCCCGGCTGATTTTGTATTTTTAGTAGAGATGAGGTTTCTCCATGTTGGTCAGGCTGGTCTCAAACTCCTGACCTCAGGTGATCTGCCTGCCTCGGCCTCCCAAAGTGCTGGGATTACAGACGTGAGCCACCGCGCCTGGCTGTCAGGCTGCTTTTCTAACCTCGTATCTCATGACTTTCTATTTCTCATCACACTGAACATATTTGGTGTTCTTCACCCACACTTGGCAGCTTTCTCCCCCCCCTTCTATTTACTTCAGTGGTTCTTTTTGTTTCTTTCTGCATATCTATGTCCTCATGTGCTACCTGTTCTTCAAGTCCTGGCACAATTGTCACCTTTTCAATAAAGCCTTTGATGTGCTTCAGTACAACTCATTGTTCTTTGTTTTGTACTCCTAAGCATCTAGTTTTACCTGTGTTAGGGTACTAACAGGTTTTCTTTTTCTTTTATTTTGTATTGGAATTATTTTGGTATCTATTTACTCTCTGCTGTTAGGCTTATAAGCATCACAAAGAAAAGATTTGCCCACAATTTACCTAGTATTCCACGCAATGACTAGCACATTGCTTTGTACAAATTAAGTACTTATTTTTGGTAAATGAATAAATTAGCAAATGAATAATGTGGATCTAGAGACAGTCCTTGATAGGTGGGTAAGATTTAGATAGAAGGAGGTGGGAAAAGTATATTATGACAGCCTTAGGGCATGAAAAGTACAAGATTCAGCTTGCAAGCTCAGCTCCCAGGTTCGTTCCTGGAATCCAGGTTGTGTAAGAGGAAGATGGGACAGTGGTCAAGAAAGAACTCCATTCAGTTCCTTCATTCAGCTGATGAAAGGCAGAACCTCCAGCCATATCGTAGTGACCTTTATTGCTCCTCTGATGACTGCAGCCTGGTCAGCCTCTGCCCGTCTGGCCGTGCAGCCTGTCCAAGCCGAGGCCGCAGTGTTCCACACCAGGCAGAAGCTTGTAATTAGTATGCTTTCTGTGTTCCCGGACAGAACAGATGTCTGTCTGCTTTTTTCTGCTTAATTATGGTGACAGGTTCTCAGTGATCAAGATCCAATTTTAAATTTTTTGAAATACCGTGGCTGAGAAATTCTGTTTGGCCAGTTCTGAGGCCCAGACTTCCCCTTTGCAGGGAATATTTGCTCTGCAGATTAGTGTGTACAGAGGGTGCAGCTGGCTGGAGTGGTGGCAGCTCTTAGACTTGTCAAGGTGGAGTAGCTGATTGGAGGGAGTATTGGGCATGGTTTCCACGCAAATGTACATGCTCTTCTGTATTCCCTTCTCCACTACTATCAATGGGACCTTTTGCTGATCTTGTAAATACACTGCTACAAGAGAATATTTGGCATGTGAAATAGTTCCTCTTTACAAGTTTCTCTTTGGAAGGTAAAACGTATTGGTTGTACTTGTTATTAGTGAATTAGTCAACAAGATTCTTTCTTGCAACAGAGTGATTCTGAGGATGACAGAGGAAACAGGATTGGGCTAGAGAGGAAAAACAAGTCCAGAGTCTGAAAAGCTGCCTAGGATCTCATTTCCATAGTGTTTTTGAGAAGCAAGTTGAGGGGAGGATCCTGAAGAGGTAGATAAACTTCATCTATTGCTTATTTCTGTTTGGAGTCCCCAAATAACTAATTTGTGAAACATAGAAACTATTCTGGGTGCTGCATGGTATGGTTTGTGGCTATCTGCACAGATGACACCTCAGAAACTATTCTGGGTGCTGCATGGTATGGCTTGTGGCTATCTGCACAGATGACACCTCTTTTCTCTTACCTCATCTTACCTTCCTACATTACCCCCTCCCCAACTTTCATCTAAGTCTGTTGCTTTTTGCCTTCCAGATACACCCAGCTTCAGAGACATGCAATTAGCCCAGTTGTACAGAGCTCTGTGTTGAGAAGCTGGCCCACACTTGGAACTTAATGCTCTGTGGTTGCTGTCTTGAAATTCTTAATAATTTTCTCCTTGAATTTGCATTTTGTAAATGAAGTCTGATGGCAATAGATCCTCAGTTCTATTGGATTGGAGCCTCAGTTGACATGTGCTCCACCTCCTGCTGCCTTTGTAATGGGAGCACAACATTAAACAGCAAAAAAAAAAAAAAAAACCAAAAAACAAAAAAAACCCACTTTGTTGGGTTGGGAGAGAGATTACAGAGGAAAGGACAATGACTTTTTCCTTCTTTTTGGGCAAGTGGCTCTGCACATTTCTTTTGCACCAGGCTCTGTAAATTATGCAGCCAACCCTTAATGTATCAAATGAATATCTGCTTCCAAGCATTTATGTGACTACATTTTCCCACTTGGAATCCCCTCCCATAACTCTGCATATTCAATTCCTGCTTACTCTTTAATGCTGAGTTCTAGTTCCATTTCTCTTAAGAAGTTTGGTCACTGATAACTCATTACGATGAACTCTTTTTTATAGAATTCACTTTATCACATGATAAATTAGCATCACTATATTGGGAAGACTAATGAGACACTTGTTTTCTGTCAGAACCTTGCAATTAACTATGGTATGCAGCAGGGGTGAAGGTGAGTATGGGGGTTGATATTCAAAATACTGGATACCTGGTTCAACAGGAGCATGGAACAATCAAAATGGATGTTGGCTGCAGAACTGATGCAGGGTCTTAGAAGTCCCCTGCTGTGCTGGTTATCACTTTCATAGTTGCTAGATGGGGACCTAGGGGGTTCCAAGGGAAGGCCTAGCACAGCTTGGACAGCAGGGCGACGTTTAAAATCAGCAGCTACTTACCAACTGACATGGATGTGTAGTCTGGCACCCTGGAAGGTCATACTGTAAAATCCCGGTTGAGTGTCAGCCCTATTGGTTTGACTCACTGACAAGATTCTCAATGGTGTCTCCAGTTCTTAGTTCCTTCAACTGTCAAATGAGTAGGTTATAATAAGAAATCAAACCCTCAACTATTGATTACCTGTGATGGTCAAGACCCTGTGCTAGGTAATGTTGAGATTCACAGATACATAGATTCTGTCCACCAGAGGTTTCTAATCAAATCTAGCCTTGGAAATAAGACATACATAAATGATTGATATGAGGTAGAAAGTATCCTGAGAAAGAAGCAGGTAAGCTGCTGATGGGGTTGAAAGGACTGAGAAATTACTCTGATTTGGTGGAAATGACATTGATCTGGGAAAGCCTTGAGAAAAGAATTTTGAATAAATAATCTGGATTTTGAAATATAAGTGATATTTTAAAACTCATGACTATAGAAAGGAAAGTCCGAAAGGACCAAAGGAATGCCCACTGTGGACCCCCATAGCTCTAGAATCCTGTACATCTTTACTTCCGGGCTTTGTTTTTTCCTTTCTGTGTGTGTCCTATGTACATCAATCAGGTTTGAAGCTTCTCAAGTGTCTCTAGTTTTTGTTCCTGGCACATGCTCATAAATGCTTGATGATTACGATGACAACTGCCTTCTAAAGCTTTATGTTCCTCATGGAAATGGAGACACAGTGTGTCAAGATTATCATCTTGGATCATGGCTAATGTCTGGAGGGTGAATCTTTTATAACCAGTTAGAATCATGTAAGAATGGACTGGAGTGTGTGTTTGTGTGTGTGTGTGATCTTATTGAACACTAAGATTGTGGGTTTTAAACACAGGCCTTGGCTTCAGGTGCGCTTTGTGGTCCCAACAGAGAAGTCATCATAACAGGGCTTAAGTATCAAGAATAATATTATTGTTTAAGATGAAAAATATACACATATGTTGATTAGACATAGAAGTATGTGGATATTATTCAATAAAAGCAGGGCCAGAATATCTCTCAAATAGAGTCAAGAATTTTTGATTGTTTCTCCAAAAGCTAAAACCCATTCATTTGCCTTCTGGTCTAGGTTGTAGCTAGGCCTGTTGCACTGAAGTCTCAATGATGGAGGAATAGGTAAAAAGTAGAATGTCACTGTGATGTGGCAAGGACTTCATCTTATGATGATAAGGGCTTGAATGCTGACCTGGCCTCTCTACCCTTGCCAAGCTCACCCTGGTATACATGGCAGCATGCCTGCAGTTTTCAGCTCCTCTGCCTTGGTGAATTCCTTGCTTCACACTGGCTGCTGAGGCCATCAGACTTTGGATAGGCTTCTGGAGCAATAAGGGTGAAAATCAACATATACATTACCATATGAGTGTTTGATCTCATGCAAATCTGCTGCATGGTCCATTTACTGATTGAAGGTTAAACGAAGTTGCAACAGCTAAACTGATTCTGCATCCTTTGCTCATTCTTGAACCTGGATTAGCCTTTGAGCACTGGCCTAACTCACTTCCACCATTACTGAAGTCCCAGCTCTGGGATTGTATCAGGCATGAGTAGCAGAAATGTAGACAGAATCAAAGATTTAGAATGTGTTAGATTATGTCCAGTTCCGCTCTTAGAAGAGGTGCTCTTGTGATTTTATTCAACACCGTTGCTTGGTAGAATGGTGGGTAAGTGTTGATTCCCTTTGTTCTTATCTTTTGCCCATCAGGTAATTTTTTGATTTATCATGAAGGATAACCAACCTGGGCAAGGCACATAGTTCTCCGGCTCACTTTTACAGACTTATGTAGCTCCTAAAACTATTGCAGACTTAGGTGTTCAATTTTGAACTATAAGAAAGGTTGGCAGGGCCTGAACTTAGTTATAGAGAATTTTGTTCATATCAAAAGTTCCTGGTGAGCCATCAAATAATGTCTGGTTGGTATCACACCCATTGGATGGGATTTTGTGTGGCAGGACACAAAACTGGCTGACTCGTTGGAATGCTGTGATTTCAGGAGGTCTAGGGAAGCCCATTGCTCAAGAAAACCCCCAGCTTCTGTTTAATTTCTGAAATACTCCAGAGTATCCTCACTCAAGTGGGTAGCTTTTAGCCCTGTTGAACTTTTCATGAGGGGGTTGATAGTTCTTTTTTTTTGAGACAAGAGTCTCGCTCTGTCGCCTAGTCTAGAGTGCAGTAGTGTGATCTCGGCTCACTGCAAGCTCCACCTCCTGGGTTCACGCCATTCTCCTGCCTCAGTCTCCTGAGTAGCTGGGACTACAGGTGCCCGCCACCACACCTGGCTAATTTTTTTTGTATTTTTAGTAGAGACGGGGTTTCGCCATGTTGGCCAGGCTGGTCTTGAACTCCTGACCTCAGATGATCTACCCGCCTCAGCCTCCCAAAGTGCTGGGATTACAGGCGTGAGCCACTGTGCCCGCCCCAATAATTCTTTATATTTGTTGGTCAATAAAGTGCCTAAGAGCATTGAGAAAAATTGAGAAGAATGACAACAGAGGTGACGGCACCAGAGAAGAACTTCTGGGTTAAAGATAGCCAACCTCTCACTCTCTCTTTATTTATTTGTGGCAAATATAAATACCACCAGTACAAATATTAGCAGAATTATTCTACTTTACAAGATTAATGGGTAGCTCTAAAAGTTTGATCATGTCCCTACATCTTGAGGGGCAAATGACTAAGGATTTCTTTCATTTTGAGTTCTATCTTGTAGTAAAACCTGATAGTTTAATGAATTAATTCTTTAATTTCTTGGAGGAGAAATATTTTCACAACTTAAAACAACTTAATGTGCTTTTTTCAGCTTGTCTCTTTTTCAGCTTCTTTTGGCTCCAATCTTGTCAATTGCATATAGAAGCCCTAAAAAAGTCCAGCTAACTAAATGGTAGACCTTGTATAAAGTAACTTCTCTAATTTCTAGAGGAATCAATGCCAAAGTCTTCCCCTATTCTAAACTGCTGCTGTGGAGACAAATTTTATGCATAAGCTGGGTGACTTTCTTTCTTTCTTTTAAGCCAAGCATCCAAATGCTTGTTCCTCAAAATATTTAGATAATGAAAATATAAAACCTATTTCATAGTAAATAGCAATTCAAGTAGATTCTGGGGGAATAGTCAAGAGTCAGAGAATGTTAAAGTTTAATGGGGACATATTTTGAAGAGGAGGTAATCATTGGTGCCTAGAGAGACCTTTGCAAGATTCCATCACCAGTTACAGACAAAACTTAACTAAGACCCACGTCTCCTGATTCATAGTCTAATTCTATTTTCACAGCTTCCTGGTGTGGTGTCTGATTCATTTGTGCCACACTGAGAGAAAAGGGAGTGTCATTAGTCATATTTTGTCCAAGGTCCACTCAAGCTTGATGTAATAAAAACAGTACAGGAGAGGAATGTATCACTGTTATGATGCCCATATGACCACCAAGACCATAGTAGAGAAGTGGAACTTTGAATGAATGTTTCTTCTACCAGAAGAAATTTGAAGAGCAGTTTGATAGACACAAGTTAGGAGCAGTGCTGTTAATTTGGCTCATCAGGTATAATGAATGTGGCTAGATAATGCTAGCTAGGGCTGGGTGCGGTGGCTCATGCCTATAATCCCAGCACTTTGGGAGGCCAAGGTGGGTGGATCACGAGGTCAGGAGTTCGAGACCAGCCTGGCCAATATGGTGAAACCCCGAACTCTACTAAAAATAAAAATAAAAAAAAATTAGCCAGGTGGGGTGGCACATGCCTATAGTCCCAGCTACTCAGGAGGCTCAGGCAGAAGAATCACTTGAACCTGGGAAGCGGAGGTTGCAGTCAGCCAAGATTGCACCATTGCACTCCAGCCTGGGTGACAGAGTGAGACTTTGTCTAAAAAAATAAAAAACAAAAAACAAAAAACATAATGCTAACTAGGCAGGGTCCTTTGATTTCATATATCCAAGACACTGCATTCTAGAAATAAGAGAAAAGAGTGCCATGATTTTTTATGCTTTGAAATTTATCAATCTAATTCACCAAAAGTTCATCAAGTATCCATATGCCCAATACTGTAGAGTTAGTTCAGCTGCTATAGCCACTATCACACCTTTTGTCAGATGGCTCAGAACATGGGCATAAGGGCCACATCTCTGGGAGTATTTAAATAGTTCTACCATCAAATATGAGTCAAAGTAATATTGCTGTATGTAACCTGGAATCTTAGCATTGGAGGAAATATTAAAATCCTGCCCATCCTTCTTCCTAATTCGGGTGTCCCTTAGTGGTGGCCTCTAGAGATCCATCTAAACTTAAGATTCATTTCTTCTAGCCCTAAGATTCTGTTCTTTAACATCATAAAATCAATTCCCCTTTCTTTTTTTTTTTTTTGAGACAGAATTTAGCTTTGTCACTCAGGCTGGAGTGCCGTGGTGCAATCTCAGCTCACTGTAACCTCTGCCTCCTGGGTTCAAGCAATTCTCATGCCTCAGCCTCCCCCGTGCAGCTGGGATTACAGGCACCTCCCACCATGCCCAGCTAATTTTTGTATTTTTATTAGAGACGGGGTTTCACCATGTTGGCCAGGCTGGTCTTGAGCTCCTGACTTCAGGTGATCTGCCCGCCTCGGCCTCCCAAAATGCTGAGATTACAGGTGTGAGCCACCGCACCCGGCCCCTTTCTTCTTAATTCTAATTATTTCTTTTCTTGTACTGATGTTTTCCCCTCTAGGTTTCCTTCTTTTACCACTTTTTCCCTTTTAGCTTTCTTTCTTCCACTATCCTCACACTTTAGATTAGTTTAATTCCAAAAGCATTTATTAAACAACAGTATCTAGAAAACATTTATGCAGATTTTGTGGGAAGATATTAAGGAATTAAAGGTGCAATTTCTAGTTTGTCCTATGAGATTAGAACTAAGACAAATGACATAAAACATCTAAATAACATTTCCAAAGCACATCCCATTGTAGGGAAGTGACTGAGGCAGACACTGAATTCTAACAAGGTGGCTTAAATTATGTAGATCCTCAATATATGTTTGCTGAATGACAGAAAGACTTATTGAATAGAAAGTAAAGGTCAACTCACAATAAAATGATTGTGATCATTATTGGTAAAGGGACAAGCTGGAAAAACTTTTTATAACTTTTTGCATGTTTCCACTGGGTCCTCTCCCTTCTATATGTTCCAGCCACACAATCTGAGGCTGGTTTCTATGTTATTTCTTCTTGTCTGTTTGGTGAAATTATGGTCATCTTCCAAGTCCCAATTCAAAGGTCATCTCATTTGGCAGACAGTCCCTAAACTGCCCCAACTACCAAACCCTACAGGGTATGCTGATAATTCTCGTATCCCTCTCCACATGTTCCTCTATCCTGTACCACTCTGGGGTCAGGAAGGTTCAGATTAAACTTCCAATAATCTATTTTTTTAACAAAGCATTGACTATATTGAGCATATGCTATGTAATATACAAGCTGTGATAATACAAAAATAAGTAAGTCATGACCTTGAATTTAAGAGCTCATTATCTAGTGTGGAAATTCATGCAAGTACATAAACAGCTTAAAGTGAGAAGGGCTAAAATAGAATCAGTGTATATGCTTGATAATTAATTTGAGTATTCCCAATGTGAGAATAATTAGTTTGAAATTAAAGCAGATATTAGGATACTTGTGAAAAATTAAAATGAGTGAAGATTATATTTAAGAATCCCTACATATCAGAAAGGTCTATAGTTTGAAGTTACTCAGTAAGCAACTGACGTCTTAGTGTTCTACCCTACTCTCTCATCAACAGCCCTGTGACCAGCTCCCTGTGAAGGAAGGAAGGGACTGTGGCCTGCTGCAGATGGAGGTGAGGGCTGCAGGAGGAGAGAAGGGGAAGCCAGTGTAGCTGGGATTCTCATACCTGTGTATTCTCACTTCACAGGGTTTGGGTTTTGAGGGTGGAAGGCTTGGGTGAACTGGGCCCATTTTCAGTTCTGAAGATACTCTGCCAAGAACTTGATCACAGTAACAGCCAAATCAGGAAATGTATGCAATGTTTGATGTTGCTAAGCTGTTGTACTTCTATTAATTCTACACTCTTGGAACAGGAAATGTGTCCTAAACATTGGAAGTAATTTCAGCAAAAATAATTTTGCATTATATCTATTCTAAGTGAAAAAGAAAGCTGAGGTGAGAGGCTAGGCAAAACTTTGAAAAGGAAGTAAGGGACAATAAAGGGGCTCAAAATTTAAGTCTCAGAGCACTGGGCTCCTATTCTCAGAAGAGCAAAGGAGACTCAGGGTGGCCAAGAGTCATCTTGGAGCATCCAGATCCCTGGGCTGGAGTGCGGAGTAATCCTCAGCCTCAAGAATTATCTTTCCTGCAAGTAGGTAAACAAATAATTCGCACAAAAGAAATTAAGAGGGCCAGTAAACATACAGTGAAAACATTAATTCCCTTGTCAGCAAAAAAGAGTTTTATGTACTCCTTTTTTCCCCCTTAACAGTAGGCTTGCAACTGCCTTCCCCCAATCTCTGCCTCTGTTGTCACATGGCACCTCCCTGTGTGTGCCTCTGTTTTCACAAGGTTTTTCTCTTCTTATAAGGATGTTTGTCATATTGGACCAGGGCCCACCCTAATTGATGTCAGTTTCACTCAATCACATAGGCCATGACCCTATTTCCAAAGAAGGTCACATTCATACATTTTGGGGGTTAGGATGTCAACATATCTTTTTTGGAGGACACCGTTCAAGTCATAAAAGCAAACATCATAGTCTGTCATCATTTTTTGAAAATCTGATTTTTTATGGCTATGTATGATTCCATTTTATGGATGCAGAATAATTAAAATATCCATCAAAATGAAAAAACTAAATGATTATGCTGTTTTGATGATGGTTTGTAGAAATGTACACATTTTTTGTTTTATACTGTTGGTGTGCACATTAATTGATTCAATTCTCTTGCTTCCAGTAAAAGACGTAGCTTAAGAACTAGGCTGGAAGCTGATATCCTCTCCATAGGGGTGAGTGAAAGTTCATTTTGCAAACCACTCAAGCTCTGGGCTTCTGACACCTATATAGGAGTTTGATAGTCTTTGGGACAGAAAATAGAGTTAAAGGCATCCAAGTAATAAGCAGAGTAAACTTCTCCTCTGTCCATTCCATCTCCAGCCTCACAGAACCCAGGCTTGAGAACAGGATCCCTCTTGTAGGTACTGGCCACCCTGGGCTGCTGGAGAGTCTCTTGTGTGCCCCCTTCTCTCCCATTCCATGTTCCTAAGAGTCCAGATTGGCAGCTGCTTTTTACACAGCTTGGCTTCTGGAACCCAGCCTGAATCAGGTGAGCAGCAGGTATGCAGGTGGACCTTCGCAGAGTTTAAACTTTTGGGAATGATGGGCAAGAAACTGCAGGGCTATCTTTCTTTATGGCCCCCCTGGACCGCAGGATGGGTTAAAGAGCCCTTGTGAGCTTTCATGACACTTGAGCCTTGACTGATCTTGAATTTACTACAGCATATTAAGAGGAGCTGTTAATTTTTCTACTTCTGGTGTTAGCTTGTGAACTCCTTAAGAGCCAGAACTGTGCTGTATTGATTTTCATAGTCATGTTCATATACTCAGTATTTAGGACCATGATCTACATATATTGATGGAACTGAACAGAAACGTTCATGTTGAGCCTTCAGAAATATTGTTGGGACACTCCTGTTTAGTAGACAGCTCATTTAGGGACCACTGGAAGGGGGTACCTAGGTTTCCTTTTACCTAGGTAATACTCAAAGCCAATTTTCCCTCCCTTCTCGCATCCTACCCGTCAGGCTTTCTGTATTCCTGCTGTGCATTCTGACTCTGGGTCTCTGGTGTCCTTAAAATAGGCCAATGAGCACCTGACCCCACATCCAAGCTGTGCTGTCCCTGGAAAGGGAGAATAAGCCTCCACTGAGCAGTGCAGGCCACCCCTATGCCAGCTCACCAGGATTTTGGCACATGGGTGGGGAGTATACCACACTGCTCTTTTCTCTCTTCTGGAAAGACACAAAGTACACAAGCAATTTTGCTTGGGGAAACACTCGATTTTCCTATTCTTTTGGGTGGGGGCTGGTGTGGAGTTGGGCCTTCCTCTTTGTCTCCTGGACCCCTCAATGACATTTCTTAAGATCTGTGTCAGGTGGTTCTAGTGAGAAAGATGGCCCAGCCCAGGCTCTGACCCTCTGCGTAGCCTGTTCAGAGGATTTTGGCAACATTGTCAGTGGGAAAAACACAGCTGAATTCTAGTGATGAGTTCTAGTGATTGGTGCTGCTCTATTAACAACAGGGATGTGAACAATTTCAGGTAGGAGATCAGTGCTAATAGGAAAACGATTTCTTTTTATTTCTTCAATGTTTATAGACTCTGAGCAAAATTGCTAAAGGAGGCATCTTCAATTTGCAGGAATAACACCTTGGTACCATGTTGGAATAGAGACTCCCGATACATAAATGTGATTGGGACACAAATGCACAGCAAGTTGTGGCATCACTTTCAGTTTTAACAATAATCAAGCAGCAAAACACCACTACTTGGGGGGCTGAATGATGAAACAGCACGCTTCCAATTAGAATGCCTTCTTCTTACAGGATCTCAATTGTGTCCAGGTATGTGAAGTGATACTACAAAGGCTGCCCAGACAGGGGAGAAATATCTAGGGTGACTTCAGCCTTTGGTTTGGGCCTGAGGATTAATTGTCTTAGTGATTTTCCAAATGGACAGTAACACAGTTG
Source organism: Pongo abelii (assembly GCF_028885655.2). Classification (NCBI taxonomy): domain Eukaryota; kingdom Metazoa; phylum Chordata; class Mammalia; order Primates; family Hominidae; genus Pongo; species Pongo abelii. Next base: position 24,181,172 of record NC_071990.2, on the reverse strand, counting down.
GAGAATCCCACTCTCCAGAGAGCTTCTCAAAACCACCTCTTTTCTATTCTCAAAATATTAAATCACACCTGCTCGGGACTCAGACTCCTTGCTCTTCTTAAACACACATGCAGACACGCACATATGAATATGCATGCATTTACAAACATACATCTTTGCTTAACGTGTTCTCTGAAGATTCTGTAGCCATACTTTTTATAATTAGCCTGCCATGTCATAATTAGAAATGAATAGCAAACTATTGAGTGCTCACCAGGTATCAGATGCTCTGCTAAGTCTTTTACCTACATTATCTTATTTAATCCTTTATATCCCTGCTAGGTAGCAACTATGATCATCCCTACTTTATAGGAAAGGAACTGGAGGCTTAGAGAAGTTATATGATTTGCCCTAGTCCACAAAAGTAGTAAGGGGCAGAACAAAGACATTAGGTTAGGTCTGTGTACCATTCCACCATATTCTGGTGCAAGAGACATCTCAGGAGTGTGGGGGAGCTGGAACTCACAGAAATCCCAGTGCCCCAGGTACTCTTCTGGACTGCACTGCTGGCATCTGTTGCCCCTGGTTAGTCTGCACTGCAGAGGCACCTGTTAGAGCTGCCATTGTTTCTGCCCTGAAGAGTTTGGCTTTCACTACTCTAGGAGATGGGGTTGAGGCCACTGCACATATTGGTGTTTATTCTTGACATCTTGTTTTCATATGGTCACCTGCTGCCTGCCTGTCTCCTGTTGTGTTGAGTGGAAACAGGCCCCATCTAGAAATGGAAGAGCTGGGGCAAATTTGCTTACATTCACTCACTCACCAAATACATTTTGAGCACTTTTTTTTTTGATAATGCACTAGAGCCTGGAATATTGTGGGGAAATTGATCAGACTTGATCTCTGCCTTTCTAGAGGTGGCAGAGTTTATTCCTTTAAATTATCTGAAGATTTCCTGATCACAATATAAGGATACTAATATCAAGAAATTGTTGAGAGTATTAAATTAAATGAGAGAATATCTATGAAAGTACTTTATAAACTCTGAAGTGCTAAGCAAATAACTATTGCTGTCATTTATATCTTAATGGGTTACTGGCATAGGGCCTTGCCTGAATACCCAGGATTCCTGCTAAGAATCTGTCCTCCTTGCTGGGTGTTTACATTAGCCCTTCTGAAATTAACATTGAAACAGCACTGGAGTTCCTACTGTGCTCAAATGCATCATCTATTTATTCTCTGAAAGTCTAGTGAATCAGGGACTGTTACTCAGGGCACGGATTCACTCCTGCTTGCTTTGCTCTAAACTAAAAATGGCAATATTTAATATACACTCTTTCTGTCTTGTTTTTTTTTTAATTTAGTTACTAATCATGGACAACTTTCCACATATAGCCCTTTCTTTGCTGCTTTAAGACCACATAGTTCTTTTTAACAATTGCATTGTATATTATTATATGATTTAGCATTATATATTTAATCAGTCTCCTATTCATGGGCATTTATATTGCTTCTAATTGTTCACTACTGTAAACAATGCTTTAATGGAAATTCTTGCATATGTATCCATGTCAGTTTGTGTTAGTTTTTCCATGGTTTAAAAGTGGGGTTGTAGGTGCCCAGCTAGTTCAGTTGGTAGAGCATGAGACTCTTAAAAGTGGGGTTGTACGTTGAAGGGTATCATGGTTAGTATTGAGTGTCAATTTGATTGGATTCAAGGATGCAAACTATTGTTCCTGGGTGTGTCTGTGAGGGTGTTGCCAAAGGAAATTAATATTTGAGTCAGTGGACTGGAAGAGGCCGACCCACCCTCAATCTGGGTGGGCACCATCTAATCAGCTGCAAGCATGGCTAGGATAAAGCAGGCAGAAAAACGTGGAAAGACTAGACTTTCTGAGTCTTCCGGCCTTCATTTTTCTCCCGTGCTGGATGCTTCCTGCCCTCAAACATCAGACTCCAAGTTCTTCAGCTTTTGGACTGTTGCACTTACATCAGTGGTTTGCCAGGGGCTCTTGGGCCTTTGGCCACAGATTGAAGGCTGCACTGTTGGCTTCCCTACTTTTGAGGTTTGGGACTCAGACTAGCCCATCACTGGCTTCCTTGCTCCTCAGCTTGTAGATGGCCTATCATCAGATTCTTCACCTTGTGATCCTGTGAGTCAATTCTCCTTAATAAACTCCCTTTCATTTATATACATCTATCCTATTAGTTCTGTCCCTCTAGGGAACCCTGACTAAAACAAACGGCATTTATGTTTTATATTTTGATAGATGCTGTGAAACTGTCTTCTAAAAAATTGTTCCAGTTTATACTACTTTACTATGTGAGTACCATACATTCTTGCCAACACAGCTATTAATAATCTTTAAAAGCATTTGACAAACTTATAGACAAAGTTCATATTTTGTTATTTAATTTGTATTTTTTTAATTGTTGGTAAGACTGAATGTGTTTTTTGGTTTCTTAATTTCTTTTGTAAATTACTGTTTCATATCTTTCAGCCATTCATCTATGGATTGTTAATATTTTTCTTCATTGAATTGTCAGGAAGTATGCAGTCAATATTGCTAAACGTATAAAACAAAGCAAGAGTCATTGAGAAAGTAGAACATGCTTCATGGTGCTTTATCCCAAGTATGGTAAAGACAGACAATAATGCTTGCATGAACGCTTAATGCTTTTTCTGTCTAGCAGGCTTTATGCTAGGGGCTGGAGACAGATCTGTGAACCAGACAAGCACAGTGCCTGACCTCACAGAACTCGCAGAGCAGTGTGGCGTGGCTGCTAGATGAGCCAGTAGTGGTGACAGACGAGTGTGTGATAAGGGTGGTGGCAGATGTTGACCAGAGCTGTGAGTCCTGCACTCAGGGCTTGGAGTCAAGACAAACTTTCCAGAATAAACTTCATCCAACCTGGAGGAGTGAATCAGACTTAATTAGTCAAAGGCACAAGGGGATCACTGTTCTAGCCAGAGGGACCAGCAGATGTGAAGGTCCAGGAATGGGAGAGAATTCCTTGCTCCAGACTCTGGAGTTCAGTGTTTCTGGAGCAGGAGGGCATGAGGAGTTGTGGTGAGGTTGGTGGGGAGGGAGGAAGCCAACAAGGAAGGGAGGGGCAAACTATGCTGGGCCTTCTAAATTATATTACCGAGTTTGTCCTTCATTTTAAGAGCAATGGGAAACTATTGTATGGTTTTAAATAGAGCAACAACATAATCAGACCTGTTCTTTAGAAAGATCACCCTGGGATGCTATGTAGAAGTTGGGAAGGAGTGAGACTGGATTTAGAAAGACCCCCTGAAAGGGATGGGGGCCCAGATCTAGGGACCACCAGCTGGATGGAGAAAAGTGGTGGCTTTGAGAGATGGTGAGGTGCTTTAGATTCTTGCCTAACTTCTTCGGCAATGGCGTGTTGGCCAGACGACTCAGAAGGACGCAGAAACGTTGGGAATCTAAATGACTTCTTTCAGCCTCCTGTGGTGCCGTTTCTGAGCTCTGAATCAGTAATTTAGAGCTGAGTGAGACTTAATAAAATCACTAGGATGAATTCCAGGGTGTATCTGACTGTGTGAGATTTTCTCAGTGTGCAGGCAGCATGCTAACTGCCAAGCTCCTTCTTTTCTGAGCAGTGTGATGCTCAAGACCAAAAGGATTTATTCCTATGAAAAAATGTGCAAGTGTTTAAAGATCATCAGTTCTCCCATAAGTCTTTTGCCCATGAGTTCATTCTTCTCTGTGCAAAGGGGGCAAATAAGACTCTATAGAGTCATAGGTGATATTCTTCGATATTCCTGGTCTATGATATGGCTGCTGTTACTGGGCTCCTTGGACATTTATGTCTGCTAATGCTGCCTAATTTTTATTTTGCTGATCATCAAATTGTCTATTAAAATATTACTGTGCCTTCAGTCAGAGCTGTTGTACTGTGTTTTCCTCTATGGTTTCCAAAGCTGAAAGGTAGTCACACAGTTGGAACTCATTACATGGGGATGAATTCAACCCATTCAATAGGCAGGGCCTTCTCCTGGAGAGCTGGTGTCCCACAGAATGAAAAAAAATGACAAAAGATGACTACTTGTTATCCACCTGTAGTTTAATCAAGAAAGCTGGTAGCCTACAGTGTTGAAACCTACCTGACTAGAGATGAGAGACCATTAACATAACCTGAGGAGGCTGTCAGCTGCAGCCATGGGCAGTGGGTCTCCTCTTCCTAGCAGGTGGCAGCCACAGGCTGACATTTGCTCACCCACGTGGCTGGGGGCTCCACACCAGGGCAGAGAGTGTTCCACTGCTGTCTTTATGATCAGCAATCAAGGTCCCCAAGTGCCATCTGGAGAAAGCTGCCCTTCTGGCTGTTGGATTATCTGTTGGGATTACTGCCTCTCTCTTTCTTTCTCCTGCTTCTGCTGAACCCCTGGTGATGGAAGTGCAGCTTTTATCTGTCTTTGGCTCACTGAACTTTTGTCCGACTTGACTGTAATGACATTCTGGACAAAGCACCTTAACTTGGCCATTTGGAAAGTGTTTCTCCCCTATTCCTCACTCACTAGTGCCTGCCTCCTAGACTCCAGATCTAGCGTGACTATGCCCGCTGACCTGTTGACTAAATGCTTTGCTCACATCCAAGTTTATTCTCTGCTCGGTTTATGTCTGGCTGACAATGGGAGTTTTGACTCTTCCAGTCTGCGTCATTATTTTTGGTGTCTAAGACATGTCGCAATAAAGGCAGAACATGGAAGAAAGTAATATACTTTGACTCTGTAATGCAGATTCTGCTGAGATCACCCTGGCTTATGAGAGTCAAATGGAATTCACTTGAACTTTTATTCCTCTGGCAGTGAGGGACATTTACCTAAAAGCCTCTGTGCATCACTTTTAGGTAAATGTGGTGGTAAGATGTGCTGTTTTCCTTCATTAGCTCTGTTTCTCTGCTTCTACTGAGTAAGTTCAGTTTAGTGGGATTATCTCAGCCTCAGCACTGGGTGTGTGTTGTTCTTTTCCTTATTACATTATTCCATGCTAGAAACTGCCTGATATGTTCTTACTCTTAAGAATACTTATCTGCACAGGGTTGAGAGGGGCCTGACTTTCCCTGAAGGCTCCAATGTACAGGGGGAATTTATATTACAACATTGCAAATCATTTAAATCAAATTAAAATATCCTGATTTTAAAAGTCCTTAAACGAGACTGTTATAGGAATTTCTCATTGCTGTTCTCCGCTCCCCAAACTCTTCTATTGGCTGCTTTATTGGCTGCTTTAGTTCCTTGAGCTCACAGCCAATTTCAGTTAACAGGTAGACAGTTCTGTTGCTGTTTGTTTTTCTGCCTTTGGGGCTTACTTTCCATATACAATCCATATGCAAATAATCCAATCAGGGTCTTCAATAAGACTCTGGAGTCTTCTATAAGACTGGAATCTGCTGGTGCTGGCTCTGAAGAATTGGTTGTTAGATATTCAGGAATCTGGGGCCCATTGGAGCTTGAGGTTGGCCGTAGTGGGAGTATTTACACCACAGAAATTGGCAAATGCTGCAGATTAGTTGATGTGTGTGTGTTTGTGCAGATACACATGTGTGCATGCGCACACACACATTATTTGGAGAGCCAGTTTAGCAGCAGACCTCAGAAAGCTGAGTGTATGGAAAAACATCCCTTCATACTATTGGAGTCAGAAATGGCTGCTGTGAATTGTGATATTTTTATCTTCATCACACAGGCAGAAGTAAAATATGTTTATGATGGAAGCTACTGCTGAGCTTAGCTAAAATCTATCAAGAATGTGCTGCAATTTTAGATCTGGACATTATCTCGGCTGTTGTTGGTGTGAGGACAAACCAAGCCTAGTTTTCCTTCTAAGTCTCCATCTGTGCAGAGATAATGGGATGCTCATGATGAGTGAGAAGAGGATCTTTAAGAAGACATTTGTGAGCTTAGGGATTTAGCCACATACAGTTTCTGTGGGAGAATAAAGATAAAAGCCAGAAAGGGAGGAACCAGAGAAGGTGAGGGTTGAATAACAGACTAAAGGACCATCCTTATTAGCTGGGTTAGTGAAAAACAGGCACAAAATAGATCAAGATACAATTTTACAAAGATTTGTCTTGTGAATTTTTATTTGATAAATTGGGATGGGAGGTCGAGTAGAATGAGGGAGATGATGTAGAAAGCTGTTTTGATATGTAACTCTTCATGCTCCCATTTCCTACATTCTTATTAGTCTGTTTCTTCAGGATTTTCTTCCTTCACCTCAGATGAGGCTAATGGGGGTCATGTTTTCTTTTTGCTTGGTCCATGCTAAATAATTCATTAGTGTTTCCAAATGAGACTTAATTGTGTCATTTCTTTATGATAAATCACTGAGGAGAAAATTGCTTTAATAGAAAACCCAATTAAAACCCACTGCCAGTAGCTGCGGGGCCCATTCAATGGAAGATTAACACTGCTTGGCCTTTGACTCTCACTTAATGAATGTTAACCATTGCCCCATCGACTCCAGCATTTGTGAAACCTTAGTGTAGGACTGGAATGTAGTCTTGTTATGGAGAGTATGTGGAGGGAAGTGGGTGAGACTGTGAACTGGGATGCTGGGACTGGTTCTGGTGCTTCCAGTTTCTAGGCCAGAGTTTCCTCTTTTTCTGGAAACTGAGAGTTAATCTGGTGGAAACTGTCACAGCAGCTCTGAAGGGGATGATATGATGAATCTGTTGAAGCTGCATCTGTGCATACGTTATGCCCCAGAAATTCAGATTCCTGATACCTGCACTAGAGAAAGATTCATACATGGTCAAGGAGACAGGCCATCTCTAAGCAAGGCAGCAAACTGTAGACAGTGAAACTAGGCAGACTCATAACTTATCATCTCTTAGGCTCAACTTTCTTATCTATAAAATGGGAATAGTAAAAATACATGGAGACTTGTTTTCAGTTTCAGATGAAATAAATACTTATAAAGCACTTTGCATAGTGTGTGATACATGCATTTTCAATAAACAGCAAGTAACAGTTTTGGTTTAAAATTAATTAATTTTTTTTCTTTTTTTTTTGAGATGGAGTTTTGCTCTTGTTGCCCAGGCTGGAGTGCAATGGCACGATCTGAGCTCACCACAACCTCTGCCTCCCCGGTTCAAGAGATTCTCCTTCCTCAGCCTCCCGAGTAGCTGGGATTACAGGCATGTGCCACCACACCTAGCTAATTTTTTGTATTTTTAGTACAGATAAGGTTTCTCCATGTTGGTCAGGCTGGTCTCGAACTCACAACCTCAGGTGATCCACCCGCCTTGGCCTCCCAAAGTGCTGGGATTACAGACCTCAGCCACCATGCCTGGCTAAAATTAAATTTTAATTAAACAAAAATACAGTATCCCTGTTAAAAATGGAAGTATTACAGACAGATGAGGCCAAAGTGCCCCTCAGCCATTTATTCTCCTCAATTTCATTCTTAGTTTCCTACCCCTCTATTGAGAGGTAATCACTCTTGACATTTTTTGGCATATCTTTCCTGATCTTTTGCTAGGCATAGACATGTATTTTTTTCTCCCTAGAGGTAATATATAGCATTCTACAGCTTTTTTTTCTTCAATTGGTATGTTTTTGAGATCAACCCAGGCTAATAGGTATAGAAAACTTATTATCTTTAACTACTGCAGAGTCCCCTAGGGTGTGTTCATTATATTTTTTAAAAACCATCTCTCTATCGATGGATATTTTGGTTAATCCTAGTTGTTTACTTGCACAAACAATGCTGCAACAAACATCTTTACAGCTCACTTGTGCAAAAATTTCTTGAGGGAAGCCATCAAGAAGTAGATGCACAGCATCAAAAGGGGTACACATTTTTAGCTTCAACTTGTTCTGCACTATGACCACCAAAGTGGCAATTCCAGTTTGCACTTCAACCAACAGCAGTTGAGAGTAACATTTTCTTTATACTCTTGTCAAATTTGTCAGCACTTTTTAAATGTCTAATAATCTTGTGTGTGTAAAAAGAAAAGGTATATCATTTGTGGTTTTAACATGCTAATGATCAGTGAGGTTGAGTATACATTTACATGTTTATTTTCTGTTTATATTTCCTTTATTGTGAATTGCCTGGAAATATATGTTGCCTGTTTTTCTGCCAGTTTGATGTTTTCTTATTGATATGGGATACTAATTATTTGTTCTATATGATGCAAATATTTTCTATTTTTGCTTGTGTTTTAACTCTGCTTGTGGTATCTTTTGACAAACAGAAATTTTAAATTGTGAGGTAGCTAAATTTATTATTCTTTTAAAGATTTTTTTTGTGTGTTTTTGCATCTTGTTTAAGGAGAACTTTTCCTACCCTCAAAGACATAAATACATTCTCCAATATTTTAACATTTTGTGTTTAATCTATATGGAATCTTTATATTAACAAATTTTCTTTTTTGTTTCAAAAGGAAGTCTATTATTCCCAGTATCACTTACTTACTAATCTGTTCTTTCTTCATAAAGTGTTAACTTTATTGAACATTAAGTTCCTACATAAACTTGGATCTGTTTCAGTTTTTGATTATTTTTAAATAACCTATTTACTCCTACACTGATGCCATATAATTGCTGTAGCTTTTAATATATCTTGACACCTAGGAGGGCTGGTCCCAATTCTGTTCTTTCATAAAATTTTCTTAGCTATTCTTGCCCATTTGCTCTTCCAAATAAATTCTAGAATCAGTTTGAGTGTTCCATGAAGAAACTCATCAGACTTCGATTGAAACTGTATTGACTGCATAGATTTATTATGGGAGAGCGATGATGATAAAGATGCTATTGATAAGGATGACAAGAATAGAGTTTTTATTTCTGCTAGAGTATTTTCTGGAGTTCCAAACTGGATCTGTTGGGACAAGTGAAGATGATAGTGATGGTGATGAGGTCTCTTCCCTGTTTACTATTTCTCTCCTTAAGTGACCCCCTTTTCTTGAATTAAGTCTCCTTAGAACGCAGCATTGATGAGATCTGAAGAAACTTGAGTAAGGTGTTTAAACATCACTTAGGAGTGGGGCAATGCTGTGGTACCTGCTCTGCTCAATATGACATTTGACTCACTTACATACTTCCTGAGGATCATCTGCAGCTCAGGAACCCAGGCTTCATTTCCAGATCTCACACTGGCTCTCAGGCAGCGAGACCACCTACCTTACCATATGTGGACCCCTTCCAAAAGTAATGGTTCTCACGTGAAAGCAGTTATTCTTCCAGCACTTGTTGTTTGAGAACACTTATAATGAAGAAAAAGTCTACTGTGAATAAAGTCATGCTTAAATTAAATGAGATTTAATCATTCACAAAAGCATGAACATATGTGTATGAGATGTGTTACTTATTCAGCTATAGGCAGTACTGAGGAGAGAAAAGATCGCCCAGTGACCATCAAGCAGGCCATCCAGAGGAAAAACTCCTTATCTGAGGAATTCAGAAGTAATTAGACTTCTCTTTTACCTAAAGACAGCATCTGATACCAGGCTTCTTTCCCCCAAATTTATAAGTAAGTAGATTTTTTATACATCTCTGGACTGTGTGCATGTCAAAACTCATTGTGCAACCCTTGCTAACATCAAGGCACCAAAATGTCTACAAATGTAATCATTTATATGACCTACATGGCTAATATGGTCCAAATTACCCTTCAGCTCCCACGTTAAGGTCCATGAATACCCATAAGGAAAAATCCACCATGGCGCCCTCAGTTCTGTCTTGCTGAGGCACCTGCTGCATTCTTCTGCAGCATTCTTTCTATCCAATGAAACTTACCTTTTCAAACCTATACTGTTGTCAGTAAATTCTTACTACCCTACGACCTGCAAGCCAACTGCTTTCTGATGCTGGGGCTCTCACACCCTGCCCAGCACTATTTGATGTCTACGAGGATTGGAAAACTTGTGCTAACAGTTAAGGAGCTCATCTCCCAGGGCTTTCTGCAAGCCTTTCAGATGGACGGACTTGAAGACGATGGCTTGGCTCATGTAGTCCCATTTTTTGTCACATCTTTATATATTCCCGGGAGGTTTTCTAAACTAAAACCTATACTTAAAATTCTCCAAGCCAGTAACTTGTACAGAGTTCGCCTTTCACAAAGTTGTGCATATTTTCCTTTCTTTTATATGTGTTGTAAGTGCCCAGGACATTAAGAAAACCATGTTAGCCTTTTAATGAAATGGACTAATCATCCAGAGATAAAGCAGCCTTCACATGTGCACTGAATTCTGATTATGCAAAATAAAGATAATAATAGTTCCCACTTCTCAGGGTTATGGTGAAGAACAAATGAGCTAATGCCCAGGAAGCAATCTGCAAACCATAGAGCATTATACAAATGTTATTTTGCTACTCAGCACTGTAGAAAGTTATAAATGAAAGGGCAATCTTGGTTCCTGCCCTTGAGACACTTAAAACCAGCTGGAGGCTCAGATCCAGGTGGAACAATTAAGAAGAAATTGCAAGGTAACCTGGAAGCAAACTCCTGCAAATGTAAGGAAAATTGTAGCCCTAAGTGCGAATAGATCACTGAAAGTTGCTGTAGCCAGAACCAGCACTAGCACCCTGTGCAGGTCCAGCAACCTATTTTCCTCCAGCCCTGTTGCCTCCAAAGGTAGGGGAGCTTCTCCATGGCAGTAGGACCCCAGTGCTTCAATGCTGTCCCTTCTCCCCTGCCTTTAAGAAGCTCTCTAGGAGAACTTTTTACGGCCTCTCTCTTTCTAATAGCTCCTTCACCCCTGTGGCTTTTTCTTCTTCCAATGTGGCAATATTAAATCCATTCTGCTGGCAGCCCTGGAAACTGTGATCTGTGGAACTTGATGCTGATGAAAACAATGTTGTGAAGAACGTACAGCAGGCTCTCTGTCCTTGGCTCCAGGTCAGAGCCCTGTGTTTTGATCACTTCATTTATTATGCTCACATTTTGAAAGAGTGAGCACATATACCCACTGTTCTTTGATCTAAGAAAGTCTGGGGCTGCTGGGAGGTATTCACAGGTAATTAATTTGTCAGGAGACGAGAGGCAGTCTTGCCAAATACAAGCAAAAAAAAAATTTTTTTTTAAGCCCACCAAATTCACACCTCATCTGGCAGTTGATTAGTTCTACAAATGACCATGAATAACATAAAAGTAGAGGAGGTAGGGCAGATAGACCTGCAAAGGGATGAGGCTTTACTGCTAAGCTTGATGTATTCATACTTTTTGCCTCATTGAGGGCTATAGTTTCCCCTTGTAAATGAATCCGTTGTGGCTACTACATCAATTTCCTGGATAAATGTGCCACTGCTTCATGTGGCCCATGTGTGGGTGAGGAGGAAGGGCTTGCTTTCTCTCTTTGTCTCTCTCTCTCTCTGGCACCCCCTTACCCCTTTCCTCCCTCCCTCCTTCCCACCCTCCCTCCCTCCTTCCCACCCTCCTTTCCTTCCTTCCTTCCTTCCTTCTTTCCTTCCTTCCTTCCTTCTTTCCTTCCTTCCTTCCTTTCTTCCTTCCTATTCCTTTCTTCTTTCCTCCCTCTCTTCCTCCCTCCTTCCCTCCTTCTTTCTGAGAAATATATGCTTTAAATTCACTCTAAATTAAAGATACCAAGAGTCTATCATCCAGCCTCAAAATTGGGAGACACGATCTGGCGACAAGAGAGAATATTTAAAATGAACTGAGAAGCCCAGGATATATGGCCACTGTAATTACCGATGAGAGAAATCCTTGCAGATAGATTAATCACTGCTCTGGGAGTTAGAATGACTGATGAGATCTTGGTAATTCCATTCCAAGGTCTGAAATGATCAAGAGTATAGTGTTTGTGAACCCTGTAAGTAAACCTACCTGGTGGGATTCATGTAAGAAAACTGGCACATGATAGGCACACAGTACATTGTAGTTCCCTTCACCATTTGTAAGTTGCCATTGACTTGAAGAGTAAAGAATAGAGTGATTAAATTGTATGTAGTTTCTAATGATTTGTTTTGGAAGCAGTTTTTAAAAATCGAAGATGCAGGAGGAATGTAGTGTCTTAGTCACTAGACCTCAGGTATACCTTGCTTGATGAAATCAGTGTGCCTGGGAACCTGTGTAAAGTTAATGTTTGTAAATCAAATGATCTTTTACACACATGGGGAATATTTTTCTATTGATGGTATAATACAGGAATTCTTTTGTTTGGAAATGGAAATAGAAGCATGTTTGGTAAATTCCAATTTCAGCATATTATTCTGGGATTCCTTAAAATGAAATATACTTGGTTATTTAGGTTTGACTAGCTTTAAATGAGAATCTGTTATGTGCTAGGTATTGGTTTTGGCACATTTACAACATCTAATCTTATACAATTCTCTCATTAATGATAATCTTGTACCTAATGGTCATGTGTTTAGCAACTGGCTGTAGGCTCACAGAGTTAGCAAGTGGCACAACCAAGATTTGAATTCAGGTCTCCTGTATTGCTATTTTGCCCAGCATTACAAGGTCTGATATTACTTCCTTTTCGTGTACACTGAGCATTATTTTACTCTAGACTTTGGAGTTAATCTAGGTTTGAGTCCCAGCTGTGCCACCTCCTGGCTGTGTCATTTTGGGAAAGTTTCTAAATTTCCCTGAGTATTGGTCAACTTACATACAAAATAGGGATAATATCTACTTCAGAGAATATGTGAAAGGATCAGGGAAAACAAGGATAAAGCACCTGGCACGTAAAAGGCAGTTCTTAATTTTTTGCCACTGTTATTATTATTGTTGTTGCTGGGAACAGTAATACTTATTTAGATTTTTTTTCCTATTAACCTTGACAGTGGGAGCTGCAAGGGATGAACCATATCTTGTTTATCCAGTGAGCTTTCCCTGAGGCAAGTAAAGCATGCTGCATGTGGTTTCATTATGCTGTTCCACAAAATCATAAAAAATGTAATAGGTTTTAAGAAGCATTAATAAAAACTTAGATTTTTCAGTCGCTTTCCTTCTCTCCCAGAACCAATGAGAGGTTCTCACCATGTTTGCCAGGTTCAAAGGAGAGGGCTTACTGACATTTGCCTTATTGAATTCAACTGGATTCAAGTTCTGACCTGCTACCCTGCAAATGCCATGAGCTTACCTCTTCATATTTCCAGCTCAGAATTCTCAAGATAAATGCTATCTATGGAAATATCCTGCTCTCTTCCAACTCATTTTTGGACCACATTTCATATTTCTTGTCTAGATTAAACTAGAGTCCTAATTCTTTTTGAAATTTGTCATTCTTGGGCACTGAATACATTTTTGCTTCTTCTGGAAATAATACTATCTTTTGTCACCTGTATTATAGAATATCAGATAGTCATTCCTAGAGTAACAGGCAGTATGCTTGTTTTAATGTGCTCTAGCTGCTATAACAAATTACCATAGACTGGGTGACTTAAAACAACGAACATTTATTTCTTACAGTTTTGGAGTCTGGAAGTCAGAGATCAGGATGCTAGCATGGTTGGATTCTGGTGAAGAACTTCTTCTAAGTTGTAGATTTGTCCTTGTTTCCTCATATGGTGGAAAGAGAGAAAAAGGAAGCAAGTTCTCTTATAAGAGCTTGTAAATCTTCTTATAAGAGCACTCATCCCATTCAGGAAGGCTCTACCTTTACAATCTAATTACCTCCCAAAGGTCTCACCTTCTAATACAAGTCTCTGGGTGTTGGGATTGAAACATAAGCAGTTTAGAAGTACACAAACATACAGCCCATTGCAATGCTCTATTTTATACCTGCTCTCCATGCCAGGGTGAAAGGAGAACTACATACAAATTGCAAGAACTGAGGACTAAGAGAGGAGCTAACCTAGTCAGCTCCTTCCTTCAGGAAGATCCTTGGGGGTGGAATCTATTTTGGGATTTTCCTTTTATCTATATCAGTGCTTAATACGGTCTTATACAAAGAAGTTGCTTAATAAATACACATTGAAAGAACAGACCAACTATCCCAAACAAGGAGAGGAAAGCTATTGGGTTTACATAGCTATCAGAGTTTATTTGACCCCATAGCAAAACAAGGCATTTGAGCCTTAGGCTGAAATACCCTCTTACCTCCCTGCCCTCTCTTTTTTTTTGGAATCTTCTCTGCTTAAGTGTCACCTTCTCTCTAAGCTTTTAAAAGTTTTTTCAGGCAGAGTTAGTTATATCTTGCTCTTGTGCCTCCTTTTCCAAATCATTGAATCATTGGTCTGCTATAGCTATGGCAATCATGCATCCTACATTCCGAGCTTTAGCTCTGATTTCAGTTTAGACAGCCTGGTTTGAAGTCCAAACTTCATTAGTTGTCAGTGGTGTATTTGCAAGTCACTTCTTTGAATCTTGAATTCTTCATGAATATAATGGGAATAAAAAACACTTAATTCATAAGGTTAATAGATTTGAACACTGCCACCTGTTTTTAACCAAAATCCTCAAAATTCGGAATCATATCTGATTTCTCAGTGCTAGGCATTTAAGAGTCCCAGTAGTGTTTTGTGGGAAAAAAATGGATGGACATAATGAGAGTAATTGCTAACATTTACATAGTACTTACCATGTGTCTGGCCCACATCTATGTGCTTTGAATATATTAACTCGTTAACCACATAGCAATAGCTATAATGGTCATCATGAAACGGAATATTACCTCTTTCCTGAATGTGCAGCTAAAATTATAGGAGTGCCCTGTGTGTGTGTGTATGTCTGTGTGTGTGTGTGTGTGTGTGTGTAGAGGAGAGACAAATGAATATTTATTATTTCAGAGGTCAGGTCTCAGCCCAAGTTTGCTAAATAAGGAAAAATTCTTCCTCGAACCATTCTAGCAACGTTTTTCATTTTGCTTCTCATGTTTTCCTGACAGTGCTCCCTGAGCTTGCTTACCCGTGCTTGCCTTTTCTGAGCACACCTGTGATATAGACCTTTCATTATCAATGCTTGCCTCTTCTGTGTCCCTCCTTTGATGACCTGTTAGGTAACCGGCTGCTAAACTTAATGAACAAATTAAAGCTATGGCATTAATGGCTGGTAATGACACCATTTGTAAAAATTCTCCATTCCATATTACGCTTGCATTAATATAGATCATCAATGCTTGTGTCTAAAACAGGAATAATTTGGGAACATTTTTCAGAGAGACTTTCCATAACTCTTAAGGTAAAGGGGAACTGAAAGCTTTTTGTTTGTTTGTTTGTTTTTGAGACAGGGCCACAAAGAAATAAAATACCTAGGAATACATCTACCTGAGGAGGTGGAAGTTCTCTACAAAGAGAACTACGAACATGCTAAAAGAAATCATAGATGATACAAACAAATAGAAAAACATTCCATGCTCATGAATTAGAAGAATAAATATTGTTAAAATGGCCATACTGCCCAGAGCAACCTATACATTGAATACGATTCTATCAAACTACCAATGTCATTTTTCATAGAATTAGAAAAAACTATTCTAAAATTCATGTAGAATCAAAATAGAGCCCGAATAACCAAAGCAATCCTAACCAAAACAGCATGGTACTGGTACAAAAACAAAACAAAACAAAACAAAACAAAACATAGACCGATGTAACAGAGTAGAGAGCCCAGAAATAAAGCTGCATACCTGCAGCCATCTGATTTTTGACAAAGTCAACAAAAATAAGTAATAGGGAAAGGACTTCCTATTCAATAAATAGTGCTGGGATAGCTGGTTAGCTATATGCAAAAGAATGAAACTGGACCCCTGCCTTTCACCATATACAAAAATTAACTGAAGATGGATAAGAGATTTAAATGTAAGACCTCAAACTATAAGAATCCTAGAAGAAACTCTAGAAAACACCATTCTGGACATTGGCCTTGGCAAAGAATTTATGACTAAGTTCTCAAAAGCAATTGAAACAAAAACAAAAATTGACAAGTGGGACCTAATTAAACTAAAGAGCTTCTGCACAGCAAAAGAAACTATCATCAGAGTAAACAGACAGCCTATAGAATAAGAGCAAATATTCACAAACTATGCATCTGACAAAGGTCTAATATCCAGAATCTATAAGGAACTTAAACAGTTGAAAAATGAAAAAACAAACAATCCCATTAAAATGTAGGCAAAGACATGAATATACATTTATCAAAGGAAGACAGGTCGGGCATGGTGGCTCATATCTGTAATCCCAGCACTTTGGGAGGCTGAGGTGGGTGGATCACCTGAGGTCAGGAGTTCGAGACCAGCCTGGCCAACATGGCAAAACCCCATCTCTACTAAAAATACAAAAAATTAGCCGGGCATGGTGGCAGGTACCTGTAATCCCAGCTACCTGGGAGGCTGAGGCATGAAAATCGCTTGAACCTGGGAGGCGGAGGTTGCAGTGAGCCAAGATCACGCCATTGCATTCCAGCCTGGGTGACAGAGCAAGACTCTTGTCTCAAAAAAAAAAAAAAAAAAAAAAAAAGACATGCAAGAGGGCAACAAATATATGAAAAAATGCTCAACATCCCTAATTATCAGAGAAATGCAAGTCAAAATCATGAGACGCCATCTCACACTAATCAGAATGGCTATTATAAAAAGTCAAAAGATAACAGATGCTGGCAAGGCTGTGGAGAAAAGGGAATGCTTATACACTGTTGGTGGAAATGGAAATTAGTTCAGCCACTGTGGAAAGCAGTTTGGAGATTTCTCAAGGAACTTACAACAGATCTGTCATTTGACGCAGCAGTCCTATTACTGGGTATATACTCAAAGGAAAATAAATTATTCTACCAAAATGACATTTGCACTCATGTGTTCATCACAGCACTATTCTCAACAGCAAAGACATGGAATCAACCCAGGTGCTCATCACTGGTGGATTGCATTTAAAAAAATGTAGTACATATATACCATGGAATACTATGCAACCATAAAAAAGAACAAAATCATGTCCTTTGCAGCAACATAGATGCAGCTGGTGGCCATTATCCTAAGTGAATTAATGCAGGAACAAAAAACCAAATACTATATATTCTCACTTATTATTATTTTTGAGACATAGCCTTGCTGTGTCACCGAGGCTGGGAGTGTGGTGGTGCAATCTCGGCTCACTGCAACCTCTGCCTCCAGGGTCCAAGTGATACTCCCACCTCAGCCTCCCAAGTAGCCGGGACTACAGGCGTGTACCACCATGCCCAGCTAATTTTTGTATTTTTAGTAGAGATGGGGTTTCACCATGTTGGCCAGGCTGGTCTTGAACTCCTGATCTCAGGTGATCCCCCCACATTTCCAAAGTGTTGGGATTACAGGTGTGAGCCACCACACCCAGCCCTCGCATGTTATTACTTGTAAGTGGAAGCTAAGCTTTGGCTACACGTGCACATAAATATGGAAACAATAGACACTGGCAACTATTAAAGGCAGGAGAGAGGGAGGCGTTTAAGGACTGAAAAAGTACCTATTGTGTACTGTGCTTACTATCTGGGTGATGGGATCATTCATACTCCAAACCTCATCATCATGCAGTATGCACATGTACCCGCTGAATCTAAAATAAAAATTGAAATTATAAAAAAAAAGAAAATGCTACATGCTGTCTGGAATACTGAGTTCTCAGTATACTTCTAACTACAACTTTGCACAGGTCACCTATCTGTTTGTCTTTCAATTTTACAAGTCTGTAAAATCAAGAATTTAACATTTAAAGACACTTCATTTTTCAAATTTATTATTCTAAGTCATTCCTTCATACTTTGCAAAACTGTAAAAAAATTTTAAAAAGTGCTTCTTATAAAAAATCTTGCAATGGTTGACAATAGAATGCATATTCTAGGGTGTAAAAGACAGTTTCTACATTGAGCAGGTGGCTAGGGTGTTACTTACTATCCCTTAAACCCCGGGGAACTCTACAATGTGCGAATAGCAACTCATCTTTTATAAAAGTACTTTTCTAAAGCATATGGAACCACTTCAAACTGTCTCCCTTAATTTTTGTTACTCATATGTCATCAATTCCAGTGTGCTCTGATGCTGTTGTTTTCTTGAACTTTCCAGAAATTGTTAAAAGAGGGTTTTATAAAAGTGTGGTGTAACATCTACCTCATGATCACAAGACCTTATGATTCATCCCAATTCTAGAGAGTAATTTGTGAAAGAATGTATGTCTTGGTAATAATGAAGTAGGATGTTTGTTTCTTTATTCCCCTCTTTTTCTTCTTTTCCTCCTTTTCATTTTTCTCATACACTAATCTAATTTCTCCCCTCTTTTCTGGGACAGTAGTGTGAATTGAGAAATTTTACAATACAGAGCTAAATTCCTTGCCCTTAGTTTGGGAGCACTGAAGATAAATGGCTTTTTTTTTTTTTTTTTTTTTTTTTTGACAGAGTCTTGCTCTCTCACCACCCAGGCTGGAGTGCAGTGGCACGATCTCAGCTCACTGTAACCTCTGCCTCCTGGATTCAAGCGATTCTCTTGCCTCAGCCTCCCGAGTATCTAGGATTACAGGCATGCGCCACCGCACCCAGCTAACTTTTATATTTTTAGTAGAGACGAGGTTTTGCCATATTGGCCAGACTGGTCTCAAACCCCTGCCCTCAAGGGATCTGCCCGCCTTGGCCTCCCAACCTTTCTTTTTCTAAAATACCTACAAACTAAATTATTTTATGTGTATATGTTATACATTGTCTGTGAATCCATCCTCAACTTTTCTGAAGGTTAGAGTAATTATATTGTAAAAACATTCAGTTCAGTTTTACAGGTTAACAGTCTGTGTTTTTTGGAGGATGCAGATGTGGTGTTTGGTCGGTCTAGCTGGTTGAGTGTGTGGACTTTGAGGTCTCATTTGGCAGATCCAGCAGAGGAACCCAGGTATTCAGATATCCTGATCAAGGAATTGTCAGTGAGGACAATGCTTGTGTTCACTTTCTAGAGCTGCCATAAGCAGGTGTCACAAATGGAGTGGCTTATAACAGAAACTTATTCTCTCACAGTTCTGGAGACCAGATGTCTGAAATCAAAATGTTGGCAGGATTGATCCTTCTGGAGGCTCTGAGGGAGAAACCATCTTATGCTTCTCTCCCAGCTTCTGGTGGTTGCTGGCAATCCTTAGTGTTCCTTGGCTTGTGGATATGTCACTGAAATCTCTGCCTCTATTTTTACATCACCTTCTTCCCTCCTCCGTGTTCTGAATCTCCTTCTCCTTTCTCTTATGAAGACACCAGTCATTGGATTTAGGGCCCAGCCTAATCCAGTATGACCTCATCTTAACTAATTGCATCTGTAAAGACCCTATTTCTAAATAAGGCCACATTCTGAGGTTCTGCAGGAGGAGTTAAGTGTGGGGGACAAAAATTTTGGGGTGTGACATTTTTCAACCCAGTACAATGCAAAAGTAAAAGAGGTCTATATAAGAAGGAAGGGACAGCCACCTACAACTAGAACAACTCTATTGAATCTGGAGAATAAGACCTGCTCTAAGGTGTGATAATCTGAGTATAAGTAACAGGTAATTTTTTATAGTACTTTGCATATTCCTAATGTATTTTGTATACTGTTAGTTACTAAACTATTATAACAGGTCAAAAGAAATAATGGTGAGGGTGTGAACCAGAGAGGCAAAAGAGCTCTTAATCAGTGTAGTATTTAGGCACAATGCTTGGATGACTGAGCAACCAGTTGTCGGTGGCAGTAGCTGATGTGTATTTGTGTTGACTCTTCCCTGCTTTACTTTCTTGCTCCTGGAATTCCACTCTATCAATTTCTTGCACATATGTCTTTGTCCTTGGCTCAGCTTTCTGGGGAATTGAGGTTAAATCAGGGCTATTTGAAGGAATAGCTTTTTGGTTTTGCTTGAGAATAGTGTGCTCCTGGAAAATGAGTTTGAGTTTAAAGCTTTTGGTCTGGGGCTGGTTGACTGAAGTGGTTCAAATGAGGCCAAGCTAGTGAATGCAGACCTGAGGTAATCCAGTTAGCTTCATTTTATTCCATGACTGGATTTCCATGCAGTAGTGCTGAAGATCGGTATCATCTCTATACCAGGGATGAGGAAAGAGCCTTCATTCACTACTGCTTGAAAGAGGCTTCTATTTCCACGTCTTTCCTACTCCACAACATGACTTTTACCCCACTCTTTATTGCAAACGTGTTCTTAATTCCACTCTTGTTCTCCTCCCAAGCATCTTTCGTTTATATCTCTGAAAAGTCTTTTATTTATTTTATTTTACTTTGTTTTATTTTATTATTTTATTTTATTTTATTTTATTTTTGGAGACAGAGTCTTGCTGTGTCTCCCAGGCTGCAATGCAGTGGCGCCATCTCGGCTCACTGCAGCCTCTGCCTCCCTGGCTCAAGGGATTCTCATGCCTCAGCCTCCCCAGTGGCTGGGATTACAGGCACGCGCCACCATTGCCCGGCTAATTTTTTGTATTTTTTAGTAGAGATGGGGTTTTGTCATGTTGCCCAGGTTGGTCTCAAACTTCTGAGCTCAGATAATCCACTTACCTAGGCCTCCCAAAGTGGTGGGATTACAGGCATGAGCCACCGCGCCTGGCCCCAAAAAGTCTTTTAAAATTGACCTGTCTTCCATCTCCACTGTCTTTGTCCTGATCCACAATCCCAACATTTTCCTCCCAGACCACTGTGACAATGTTCTGTCTGGTCTTTATCATCTCCATTCTCTTCCCTCCATCACATTACTTACACCTACTTTTTCTTATCTCTATTCTCTTTCATCTGAATATATTTCTCTACATCTTTAATCTTTGAAATGATCATTCAAAAATGAAAATCCGTGTCACTATTGTGTCTTAAAAATGCAACAAAACAAAACACTACGGGTTCCCATTACCTATAAGATTAAATCCAAACTCCTAGGTTTATTTTATAATATTCCTCATGCTATATTTTACACTATATTCTCTGCCTGTCTTTCCAATACCGTGTCCCCTACTCCACAGCATACATGATGACAAACTTATTTTGCTCAAACATGCTAAGCCTTTTTCTATTATTCTTACCCTTCTATCTGCCCAGAATGCCTTTCCTCTTTTTTTCTTTTATTTATCTTTGAGATGTAATGTACATGTCATTACTTCTGTGAAAAGCCTTCCAAGGCTTTTTTAGGCAGATTTAGTTGCCCTGTTTTGTGTGCTACTACAAACTTCTACCTCCCCCCATGACTTTGTTACATAAATAGAGATTTTCTATTGAAAATCTCTAGCTTCTCCATTAGTCTCTTATATTAGACTACGAGCTTCTCAGGCCTGGGACCTATGTTTTAGTCATTATTCTATCCCAGGCAGTTACCCCATTTAGATATTAAGAAAATGTATTTTGGAAGACTGGAAGGATGAGGAAATTTGTCATCTCTCCTGAAAAACAAAAGCAAAAACAAAACAAAAGTGATGAATCACTAGCATTGCTTTGTACCCTATATGAAGGGAACTTGAGGTTTGGAATCTCACATTGAATTTTCTAGAGTCCCTGACTGCTAGTACAAGAGGGACTATAGAAGGAAATCTTGGATTAAGTCATTCACATCTTGTTGGGCTAAAATCCCCTGAACTGCAGGCCAGATCCAGAAAAAAAGATGACCCTTCACTGGTTAACCAGAGTAATATTCTACATGTCTTTCTACTTACTTCTAGATAGCAGTACCTGCTAAATGATTGAATCCATGGCTTAGTAGCATCATACATTTCTCGTGCATCTCAGAGGTTGCAGTTCACAATTATCTAGTCTGGACTCCACTGAGAAGTGATAATTAGGTGCTAAATGTTAACTGGATTATAGCAGGAATTACTCTCACCAGTCACTTAGCACCTCATCAGGGGATGGACCTTGAATGTTGTTTTCTGCTTACTCTTCCTGTGCAGCTGCCTCTTCCTGACCTTTCTTCAACAGTCTGTATTTTATTTTTCTGTCCAATTTTGGGACACCGCATCTGTTCACCTCCTTGATAGCATCAGTATCTGTAGCACACAAGCAGAAATCTGTGACTCTTATAAGAAGGTGAGCAGAGTCAAGAGGTTAAGAGCGTCTATAAATTTTACCCAGAAGAGAGAGAATTTACTGTAATCATAATGGCAACCATATATTGCTAACTTTCTATGTGCAAGACACTTTGTAAGTGGTGAACAAGGATTATTTGGTTCATGACATGTCATGTAGTGTTACCATCCACAAGCTACAGATGTGAAAATTAGAGCTGTAGGCAGATTTGAGATTGCTGGCTGGATGGATTCAGAGCCCGTGTTTGTTTGTTTGTTTGAGATGGAGTTTTGCTGTTGTTGTCCAGGCTGGAGTGCAATGGCACCATCTCAGCTCACCACAACCTCCACCTCCCAGGTTCAAGTGATTCTCCCGCCTCAGCCTCCCGAGTGGCTGGGAGTGCAGGCATGCACCACCATGCCCGGCTAATTTTGTATTTTTAGTAGAGGTGCTGTTTCTTCATGTTGGTCAGGCTGGTCTCGAACTCCCGACTTCAGGTGATCTGCCTGCCTTGGCCTCCCAAAGTTCTGGGCTTACAGGTGTGAGCCACTGTGCCTGGCCTTTGAGCCTGTGTTCTTAATCACTGTGCTGTACTATGGCCTCTCACTCACTTTAGCCTGGGTACTTCCTCATACTTATTTGGCACTGAAAATAAAAATGTTATCATCATTCTATTGACCTCAATCAGAGCTTTAGGAATGAAGGTATTAAGTCCTCCCTATAGGATGACAAACTTGGAGTGTTTAATGGGTCTGGAAAGGAGTGTTTCCATGAAGCCAACTGGGAAATTTACCAGGCAAAAGGCCACTACTGGGAATTTTAAGGATGTAAAACTATTGTTCCCTTTCTTTTCCCTTTGCAAATCCAAAAACACAAGTTTCAGCAAAGCATGGCAGATCAATGGGGTTAAGTCCTATGGAATGTGAGCTGATTTATAGAGGATTGGAAGACCATCGACAGGGAGGCTTGAGGGTGTCAATTCAAATATTGTGTTTATTAATCAGTGTCTCAGATCACTGCCATCATCAAAGGCTACGTGATTTTATTTCTATTTAATTACACCACAAGATTTTAATACATTACTCGTATAGTGATTACAGATTTCTTTTCTTTTCTTTTTTGAGAGGGAGTCTCACTCTGTTGCCCAGGCTGGAGTGCAGTGGCATGATCTCGGCTCACTGCAACCTCTGCCTCCCAGGTTCAAGCGATTCTCCTGCCTCAGCCTCCCAAGTAGCTGGGATTACAGGTGCCCTCCACCATGCCTGGCTAATTTTTGTATTTTTAGTAAAAATGGGGTTTTACCATGTTGGGCAGGGTGGTCTCGAACTCCTGACCTCAGGTGATCGACCTGCCTTGGCCTCCCAAAGTGCCGGGATTACAGGCATGAGCTACCGAGCCCAGCTCAGATTTCTTTTCTAATGGTGCTTTTAAAAATTCTACTTGTTGCAGCTCTGCTCTGAAGAGCAGAAGTTGGGAGAGGCACAATAAAAGTTCTAAGCTCACAAAAAAAAAAAAAAAAAAAAAAAAAAAATTCTACTTGTTGCAACAAATGTAACTATTTGTCTAAACTATTGTTTTATAAATAATACATTTTCATTCATTTTGGCTTTCAATTGTGGATTTTTTTGGGGGGAGAGAAAAGCTCTACATTACTCAAAGCATTTTCCTATTTTTTTCAGTCATAAATCTAGCAGTTCTTATGGTAATTTTTGGTTTCCAACTTATATTTTGTCCTGAAATTTCTCTGTCAACATTTATTGTATCAATAAAATGGACATTATAATTGCAACCTTCTTTTTGAACAAAACCTACTCTGAATATATACGATGGCCAGGCTGTTTGTTTGGCTTTGTGTTTTTTTCCAAAATATTGCCCAGCGATTGTGCTTTCAAAAGTGTAATTCAGCCCCTACTGACTTACTTGCCATTCAAGACATTCTCTGGTACAATTTGTTATTCTGAGGTTTCCTCTAGGTGGTTGTTTTATACTTCTTCTTCGGCATATATTTTCTTAGTGTTAACTATATATCTGGCTTGATCTTGGTACAAACTCACTTAGCATTTTAATCTGAATCTCACTTAATCCTTGTCACTCAGCTGATACAGACCGCACATTTACAATGCCAGTTTAATCATTCTGGAAACATTTGGTCATGAATAAAAGAACACAGCAGCTGTTCCAACTTGCAGGCAGGATGAGACCCTTCTTAACAGAGCTGTTCCAGGGGCTACTGTAAATTCACATTGACCTTGATTTCTTGCTTATGAGAAAGACAATTATAAGATAGGTTGAATTTTTATTTTAAGCTGTTACATTTTCCAAGCTTACCAAATATTTTATTAAAATATTGCATGTCTGCTGAACTTCACTAGTCAACCTCCGGAGAACTGATAATGTTTCTTGGGGTCTTTACTGTCATTTTTATCTTGCCCCCCTTTTGCATCTCTAAAAAAAAGCAATTTATGGTTGCTGAGTATTTGAGAAACAAAATGGCAGGGATGGAAGGACATACAAATTTAATCAATGTTTATTCTGTGATACAGATTTATTTGCTGTTGAGACCATTGCAGATGCACCTTGCTAATGCCATATTTTGTGTGGTTCAGTGGTGAACAATTAGACTAAACAAGTTATACAGTAGTAACTAGGCTTCTTCTAACACCCTCATATCTTCGTGTAGAAGCCTTCTTCCCCATTCCCAGAGCTGATATTGCCATTTGCTTTGCTCCTTCTTCACAGCTTCCTGCATGAGTGTCTAAGCATCTCAAAGAATGCTCTGGAATCTGAGTTTATAACCCTGTGTACCCATCAGGATGGCTAAGTTAGAGGACAAAAGAGCCCTACAATCTCAGTGGCTTAAAATCACTAGGGTCTATTTCTTGCTCACAGAACATTTTGATTACAGGTTGTCTGGGGGCTCTGTCTTTTGACTGCCAAGGCAGGAGAAAGAGAATGTGGAAAATGGAGCACTGGCTTTGAAACTTTTTGCTCAGAGGTGACATAATCATTTCTTCTTCATTTCAGAGACTAAAAAAGTTTTAGTTCAAACTTATCTGTGTCTGGAAGGAGAACCCAAAATATTTGGTGAACAGCTGTAATGACTACCGCACCTCTGGGGTGCACAATTCCTGCAGAGATGACAAGGTACAGTCTGCTTGGTATAATGCTTCCTCATTCACATTCCACATTCAGCTCAATAAATCTGTATCTAGGGCTGGTTGGTTATATAGTTTGCAGGGTCCAGTGTAAAATAAAAATGCATGGCTGCTTGTTCAAAAATTATGAAGAGTTTCAAGGGAGTGACATCAGAGAATGAAACCAAGCATGGGGCCCTTCTAAATGTGGAACCCTGTGTAACTATACAGGTCATATGGTCATAAAACTGGCCCTGTGTACATCCCAGGGAGGGAGGAAGAAGACAGGACCTCTAGGAGAAGCATCTGAGCATGGTAAATTAAATGTGTGTGCTTTCCTGGAGAGGCCACATAGAGCAAAACAGATTGTCTCCCTGTCTCACAGGAGGTGCTGTCAGGATGAGTAAGACAATGAGAGGGTGAGGATTTTTCCTTTGCAAATCCCTACAGGGAGGTCACCTCTAAATTCAAGGCATTATCATTTTCCCAACTGTGGTTTAATGACATTAATTACACTCCTGTAACTGAACTGCCTCACTCTTATACTTTTCTTAGAGGATGAAGGTTGAGGACACCTATCCCTGCCCTGACTTTCTCTAAGGAGGGAAACATGGTAGCCTGCCAATAAAGCATCAGGAATGAGTTCCATATGCCTGTGTTCATTTTGGCAAAGTTAAGTCAGACAAACAGGTTTATTCCGAAGGTAGACAAGAGGACTGTTAACTAGAACTTATTGTCGAGATGAACCCTAGTCCACTGTGTTCTCCTTTAAAATAAAGGACCCTGGAGAGTCTGCCTGGCTTGTTTAGAATCTTTAGGATTCAAAAATATTATTTTGACTGTTTTAAAAATATAAGAAAGCAAATTGACCATTTAGGTTTTTGTTTCTGTTTTTGTTTTTGTTTTTTTTTTTTTTGAGATGGAGTCTCGCTCTGTCGCCCAGGCTGGAGTGCAGTGGCGTGATCTTGGCTCACTGCAAGCTCTGCCTCTCAGGTTCACGCCATTCTCCTGCCTCAGCCTCCAGAGTAGCTGGGACTGCAGGCGCCTGCCAACACGCCCAGCTAATTGTCTGTATTTTTAGTAGAGACGGGGTTTCACCGTGTTAGCCAGGATGGTCTTGATCTCCTGACCTCATGATCCGCCTGTCTTGGCCTCCCAAAGTGCTGGGATTACAGGCGTCAGCCACCGCGCCCAGCCTTTTTTTTTCTTTCTTTTTTCTTTTTTTTTTTTTTTGATTAAACTCTTTAGGAAGTCATATGCTTATGTAAAGATCGTGAGAGACAACAACTTTTATGGTCCTAAGAACTAGAGTAGCACCCCCTTTTCTAAGGTTCTTTCCCTTTATGGTCTTGGAGTAACATTAAAAAAGACCCAGGTCAGTCTGCCTAGAAATGACTTGGATATTTTTATTGTTTTCAGGCAGGAAAAAAGAGCCACACAGGAAATCGGCAATACTCCCAGTGTTATAACTGAGTTGGCAGATTGGAAAAACATCACTAGACAGAGTCATTTGCATTGGTGATATTTTGGATTTCACAAGTGAGTCATCTGCATCCTCCACCCAGTGAGTCAGCCATGCCCCTTACTGGCACGGAGCGTCTATATTTTGGTTAAGTGTGGAGACTGCATGACACCTGTCCTAGTAGATTGCAAACTTGCCATTTATACCACTTACAGTGACAATTCACTGACTTTTGGTGAATGGATTATCAACTAGTTAGTGTTCTTGTAACTGGCCGTGAAAGTCACAGAGAAGTTGAGGGAGAAATTTACTTTCCGGGAAGTGGTTAACTATGATGCAGAACTTACTTGCAATAGCCAGGATGCTCATGAAAACAAAGAAATATACTTTGTTGGCTTAATTGTTCATGGATGCAAATTAACTCAAGTGAGAAAGGGCTGGGCACTGGGTTAATTCTAAGGTGTTTTGCTGTTTCAGGTTTACATTCCCGTCTCAAACATATGCCTTGCATCTAATAGCTGGGCTTGAGAATGGAGGTTTGAAGGTTGTAGGGGTGCTGATGGGAGCAGAACGGGTGAAGTAATGTACAGCACATTACGAGATTTTAATCTTAACTGTGAATTAAAACATAGGTAAAGAAAAATCGTAAAGTGTTGAAATCCCACATGGGTCAGTTTAACAACTAGGTATTTTATTGTCACGACTAGAAGACTTAATTTTTGATTACAGAACAGGGAAGAGGGTGGATAGCTCAATTGAAAGCAATCACAGGAATTAAGGAAAAATTCAAATCAATCTCTCTACTGTTTGCTGATGATATTTGCATTCATTTTAATTTTTCACTCTAAGAGAGAAGACTGTTAGATGGAAGGGTTAAAAAGAGATTAAGAATGAATTAGGCCAGTGAAAAGTTGAAAATTTTGTTAGGTTCTTAGGGTTTTGTGTGTGTGTGTGTGTGTGTGTGTGTGTGTGTGTGTGTATCTGAGCAAATGATGGCTAATTTGCTTTGACTGTTTGGGAATATTCCTTTGTTGGCAGTTTCCAAAAGTGAGCAGCAGTAGCTATTCTTATATTGGATAAAATAGACTTTAAAGCAACAACAGTTAAAAAAGGCAAAGATGGTAATTATATAATAATAAATGGATTAATCCAATAAGAAGATACTATAATCCTAAATATTTACCCCTAACTTTGGAGCTCCTAGATTCATAAACAATTGCTACCAGACCTAAGTAAAGAGATAAACAGTAACACAATAATAGTGGGGGACTTCAACTCCTCTGAAAGTACTTGACAGATCACCGAGGCAGAAAGTCAACAAAGAAACACTTGACTTAAACTACACTCTAGAGCAAATGGACCTAATAGTTATTTATAGAACATTCTACCCAAGAACTGCAGAATATACATTCTTTTCATCAGCACATGGAACATTCTCCAGGATAGACCATGTGATAAGTCACAAAACAAGTCTCAATACATTAGAAAAATCGAAATAATATCAAACATCTTTTCAACCACAGTGGAATAAAACTAGAAATCAACTCCAAAAGGACCCTCAAAACTATATAAATACATGGAAATTAAACAATCTGTTCCTGAATGATTTTGGGGTTATCAATGAAATCAAGATGGAAATTGAAAGATTATTCAGAATGAATAGTAGTGACACAAGTTATCAAAATCTTGGATACAGCAAAAGCAGTGCTAAGAGGAAAGTTTATAGTACTAAATGCCTACATCAAAAAATCTGAAAGATCACAAATTGACAACCTAACATTGCACCTCAAGGAACTAGAGAAGTAAGAACAAACCAAGCCCAAAGCTAGCAGAAGAAAAGAAATAACAAACATCAGACCAGAACTAAATGAAATTAAAACAGCAAAAAACAATACAAAAGATGAATGAAACAAAATGTTGGTTCTTTGAAAAGATAAACCAAATCAGTAGACCGTTAGCCAGATTAACCAAGAAAAGAGAGAAGATTCCAATAAGCTTAATTAGGAATGAAAATGGAGACATTACAACCAAACCACAGAAATACAAAAGATAATTTGAGACTACTATGAACACTTCTGTGCACACAAACTAGAAAATCTAGAGGAAATGGAGAAATTCCTAGAAACATAAAACCCTCTTGCTTGAATCAGGAAGAAATAGAAACCTTGAACAGACCAATAACAAGCAGTGAGATTGTAATAAAAAATCTGGTGTATAGCACTGCTGATCTGTAATAAAAAAGAGTTGCCAAACAACAGTAAAAGCCCAGGGCCAGATGGATTCTCAGTGGAATTCTACCAGACATTCAAATAAGAATCGGTACTAATCCTACTGAAACTATTCCAAAAGATTGAGAAAGAAGGAATCCTCTATAACTCATTCTATAAGCCAGGGTCACTCTGAAAGCACAACCAGGAAAGGACATAAAAAAAGAAAATTACAGACCAATATCTTTGATGAACATAGATGCAAAAATCTTCAACAAAATACTAGCAAAACAAACCCAACAGCACATCAAAAAGATAATTCACCATGATCAAGTGGGTTTCATCCTAGGGATGGTTTAACATATGCAAGTCAATAAATGTGATACATCACATAAACAGAATAAAAACCTAAAACCATATGATCATCTCATTAGACACAGGAGAAGCATTCGAAAAAATCCAGCATCGCTGTATGATAAAAACCCTCAACAAGGCCGGGTGCGGTGGCCCACGCCTGTAATCCCAGCACTTTGGGAGGCTGAGGCAGGTGCATCACGAGGTCAGGAGATCAAGACCATCCTGGCTAACATGATGAAACCCCATCTCTACTAAAAATACAAAAAATTAGCCAGGTGTGGTGGCGGGCGCCTGTAGTCCCAGCTACTCGGGAGGCTGAGGCAGGAGAATGGCATGAACCCGGGAGGCGGAGCTTGCAGTGAGCCAAGATCGTGCCACTGCACTGCAGCCTGGGCGACAGAGCGAGACTCCATCTCAAAAAAAAAAAAAAAAAAAAAAAGAACCCTCAACAAATGAGGCATAGAAGGAATATAACTCAAAATAATAAAAGCCATCTATGACAAACCCACAGCCAACATCTACTGAATGGGAAAGTTTGAGAACATCCCCCCTAAGAACTGGAGTAAGTCAAGGATGTCCTCTTTCACTGCTCCTGTTCAATATAGCACTGGAAGTCCTAGGCAGAGCAATCAGGCAAAAGAAATAAATAAAGTGTATCTAAATTGGAAAACAGGAAGTCAAACTATCTCTGTTTGCCAATGATATTATTGTGTACCTAGAAAACCCTAAAGATTTCTCCAAAAGACTCCTAGGTTTGACAAATGAATTCAGTAAAGTCTCAGGTTACAAAGTCAATGCACACAAATCAGCAGCACTGATATACATCCAAAATGACCAAGCTGAGAATCAAATCAAGACCTCAATCCCTTTTACAATAGCTGCAAAAAAATAAAATACCTTGGAATATACTTAACCAAGGAGGTGAAAGATGTCTACAAGGAGAATGACAAAACACTGCTGAAAGGAATCATAGATGACACAAACAAATGGAAATACATCCCATGCTCATGGATTGGAAAAATCAATATCATGAAAATGACCATAACTGCCCAAAGCAATTTATAGATTCAATGCAATTCCTATAAAAATGCCAACATCATTTTTCACAGAATTAGAAGAAAAAACAGTCTTAAAACTTATATGGAACCAAAAAAGAACCCCAATAGCCTAAACAATCCTAAGCAAAAAGAACGAATCTGGAGACATTACACTTCAAATTGTACTATTAGGTTGTTGCAAAAGTAATGGAAAAAACCTCAATTATTTTTGCACCAAACTAACACAAGCCTGTAGTAACCAAAATAGCATAGTAGTGGTATAAAAGTAGATACATAGACCAATGGAACAGAAAATAAAACCCAGAAATAAAGCCAAATACTTACAACCATCTGATCTTCAACAAAGTGGACAAAAACATACAGTGAGGGGAAAGGAATCCCTATTCAATAAATGGTGTTGGCAAAACTGGATACTACATGTAGGAGAATTAAACTAGATCCCTATATCTTACCATATACAAAAATAAACTAAACATGGATCAGAGACTTAAATCAATACCTGAAAATTTCTAGAAGAAAGCCTAGAAAAAACTCTTCTAGACATTGGCCTATGCAAAGAATTTATAACTAAGAACCTACAAGCAAATAAAACAAAACTAAAAATTGACAAATGGCACTGAATTAAACTAATGAGCTTCTTCACACCAAAAGAAACTATCAACAGAGTAAACAGACAACCTACAGAATGGGAGAAAATATTTGCTAATTATGCATCTGACAAAAGACTAGCATCTGGAATCTACAAGGAGCTCAAACAAATCAGCAAGAAAAAAACAAACAAATAATCCCATTAAAAAGTAGGCAAAGGACCTGAACATACATTTCTCAAAAGAAGATATACAGATGGCCAACAAACATATGAGAAAATGCTCATCACTAATCATCAAGGAAATGCAAATTAAAACCACAATGAGACACCACCTTACCCCAGCCAGAATGGCCATTATCAAAAAGTCAAAAAATAAAAGACATTGGTGTGGATGTGGTGAAAAGAGAATGTTTATACTCTGCTGCTGGTGGGAATTTAAATTAGCACAACCTCTATGGAAAACAGTATGGAGATTTCTCAAAGAATTAAAAGTAGATCGACCATTTAATCCAGCAATCCCACTACTGGACATCTATCCAAAGGAAAATAACTAATTGTATCAAAAAGACACCTGCACACATATGTTTATCAGGGCACAATTCACAGTTGCAAAGGTATGGAATTGACCTAAATTCCCATCAACTAATGAGTGGATAAATTATATATATATATATACACACACACATAGCATGGAATACTACTCAGCCATAAAAAGAATGAAATAATGTCTTTGGCAAAATAATTTGTTTGTTTTTAAGGTATCTAGTACAAAGGTAAGTAATAGAACAAATTTTATTCCACTCTATGCAAACAGAAACATTACTGGAGGGGGTATTATTGAGGAAGGGTTAAAAACATGAGCATTGTAATCAAATTGGTTAAAATGTAGTTGGAATTCACCTTCTGTGTGACCTGGGAAATATTATTTGATTCCTCCAAGTTTCAATTTCTTAAACTGTAAAATGAGGATTGTACTTTACGACTTTCTTTTTAAAGAAGATTAACCTCGACAACATATGATGTGTATTTATAATATAGATTCACTGGCATATTACTAGGGTGTGACGACAACCATGACAATAGTGAGAA
This sequence comes from Pongo abelii, assembly GCF_028885655.2. Taxonomy (NCBI): domain Eukaryota; kingdom Metazoa; phylum Chordata; class Mammalia; order Primates; family Hominidae; genus Pongo; species Pongo abelii. Next base: position 24,149,390 of record NC_071990.2, on the reverse strand, counting down.
TTCTTGTCTGTCTTCATCAGTGGCTCCATATAGGGCACGTTTTCCTCTCTTGTCTCTCTCTGAGTAGAAGATTTTGGTAAAGATAGGCTCTAGCTTCTACGTGTTCTTTATGACTCCCTTATCGATATCTCCCTGCATGGTGATGGTTGAGCCCACCCTGCTTTCAGAGTGAGGAATCTACAATGAATAACAACCTACCTATTTATGCTATGATCTTTACTTTCCAAAACGGCACAATTCTTTAGAATCTAGAAATCAGAACTACTAGTGTAGTGGTTTTCAAATTTGCGATAATCGTCATAACATGCATTTACTATGTGCCAGGAACTATGGTAAGCCTTGAACAGCCTATCTCAGTCGAAATCTTGCTCATAACCTCAACATATGAAATAGAAGCAGAGCTACTCTGGTTGAAACCAGTAGGTTTGTTTGGTGGGAGTGGGAAGGCTATTGTCATCTAGCCTCTTTGTCTTCCCTCATGACATACTTAAGGTCCCTCCACTGAACTCTTGGACCTGTTAGAGAGCTGCCATGTGTTGTGGCAGTCAATTAGGACAAGGAGTCAAACTGAAAGTAGCAACTAAGCCGTTATTCACTTACTTCAATGGTGTTATCATGAGGCCAGAAAGAGAAAGAGGGTGCCAGCTTCCTCAGTGTTCCATTTTTTCTCCTTGGCATGGCACTGGGAAAGGGTCAGATGGATCAGCACAGATTGGGGAGGGGGTTTGTCTCACCGCTGAGGGAGCCCCAAACCAGGGTTCCTGTCATTTTATGAACGTGGGGCTCTGGGGAAGGAGAGGCATCTGGACAGTGTCTCAACCAAGTCTCTCCCCTCCCACCTGCTACGCCCCACCCTGCTCATACACATATAGCGAAGCTTTGAACGGAGGGGCCCAGGCTGGGTGTGCAAATGTGTGTATGAGCAGGGCCAGTGTGGGTGGGGTGGGCGAGCTAAAGCTGCAGCTCCCTCCAGAGACTGTCACGCACTGGCTCTGCACCAAGTGTGATGTGGGGACCACAGCTTTCTCCACATGAGGCCTGCCAGGCAGTCTTTGTGACTGCCTGTAGTTGAGCCTGAAAGAACACACACAGGATTCTAGCCTTGAGTCTGACTCCTCAAGATTCTTTGAGAATAGTTTGAAAGCTATCATAATGCTTGATAAAATGTAGGATTGCTTTCTGAAGGAAAGATGTAGTCATTTGGCTGTTAGGGAGACTGGAATTTAATATAGTCTGTGCTAATAAATAGTTTATACCTAATTGGCATAGTAAACTCACTTTAATACACTGGTTGGTCATCTTTTTATTCTTTTTCTTTTTTTTGAGAGGCAGCGTCTCGCTCTGTCACCCAGGCTGGTGTGCAGTGGTGTGCTCATGGCTCACTGCAGCTTTGACCTCCCAGGCTCAAGCAATCCTCCCTCCTCTGCCTCCTGAGTAGCTGGGACTACAGGTGCGCACCACCATGCCTGGCTAATTTTTGAATTTTTTATGGAGACAGAGTTTCGCCATGTTGCCCTGGCTGGTCTTGAACTCCTGGGCTCAAGGGGTCTGCCCACCTCCACCTTCCAAAGTGTTGAGATTACAGGTGTGTGCCACCGTGCCTGGCTGGTCATGCTTTTAAAAGCATGCCATTTATCATGCAGATGGATATCAAGTTGGTTTTTCTGTTTCCATGTTTTTGCCATTCACTGTCCATGTCTCCTCTATGCGGACTCATGTCTCCTCTTGTGGCTCCTCTATGCAGCGGACAAAATAAGAACTGTTAATGCTAGCATAAAACGTTGTAACATGAAAACCTGAAGTCTTTTGTAAATAAAGTGTCATTTATTGTTTGTAGTCAATTTCATGGTTGCTCAGTGATTAGGAGCGGAGGAACAACTCTTGCCAAATATAAATGCTTTGTCTCTCAAATCAGATTTGAAATGATGACTTGTAATTATTCAGCAGTTACATGGTATTTTTATATGAATAAAATGCATCTCAATTATTTTTATTAGTGATGATCACGTACCTTTGGGGAGTTCAGTAAATTTGTGTTGGTTAATGAGTGGATTGCTTTTTCTGCATTAAAAAATAACCAGAAACAACCTTAGAATACAAAATTTTGTTTTCCAATTTTTAGATGCAAGCTTAGATTTAACTTGAAGATCCTGACTTCTTTTTTTTTTTTTTTTTTTAGATAGAGTCTCACTCTGTTGCCAGACTGGAGTGCAGTGATGCAATCTCGGCTCACTGCAACCTCCAGTGATGCAATCTCGGCTCACTGCAACCTCCACCTCCTGGGTTCAAGCAATTTTCATGCCTCAACCTCCTTAGTAGCTGGGACTACAGATTCACATCACCACACCCAGCTATTTTTTTTTGCATTTTTAGTAGAGATGGGTTTCATCATGTTGGCCAGGTTGGTCTCAAACTCATGACCTTAAGTGATCCACCCATCTTGGCCTCTCAAAGTGCTGGGATTACAGGCATGAGCCACTCATCTGGCCCTGACTTCAGAATTCACTTGCATATTACTATGAATAGACTCACATAAACCTTTGCTGATTTGTTTGCATGTTCAGTAATAAAATTAGCATGCTGGTTAAAACTGGCTTTTGTGACATTTTTTTCCAGGACAATTGAAGTCAAAATTTCATACACAAATAGCTCAGACAAGGTTTTTAGAGTCAATGGATGCCAGTCTATGGAGCCATGGATATAATTTTCTGGTAGTGTGCCTTTTAGCCCCTACCCTTTGGGTACCAAAACACCAATTTTGACTTCAATTGTCCTGGAAAAAGTGTCACAAAAGCCAGTTTCAACCAACATGCTAATTTGGTACGTATTAATAATGATAATGTACCATCATTTCACCAAAACACCCAAAAGGTAGGGAATGATGATACATATTAATGATACCTTCCAAGGCTCTCTTTCTAAAAACGGGAACCCATCTTAGAATTGGGGTCTCCTGTGGAATACTTACAAACCACTGACAAGGTTTGATTTGATTTGATTTCTCTTATCATGGTTTAGAGCCTTGGGCATAATGTATCATGCCCAGAAGATGGTAATTGATGAAGCACTTCCTGCTTTTTTTGTATTTATTATAGAGACAGAGTTTCGCCACGTTGCCCTGGCTGGTCTTGAACTCCTGGGCTCAAGGGGTCTACTCACCTCCACCTTCCAAAGTGTTGGGATTACAGGTGTGAGCCACCATGCCTGGCTGGTCATGCTTTTAAAGGCATGCCTTTGAAAGCATGCCTTTGAGAGGAGATAAGGACTACTCTACAATTTCAGAAGCAGTTACAATGTTAGAAAAAATAGTAGTTTGATATTGCAGCTCTCAAATAATTGATTCTTTGAATTCCATGTTGCTTTCCTCTTTGATAAGCACAGCCAAAGAGGAGGGTTTGGAGTTCTCCCCCGGGTCCTGTCTTGTTTATCTAGTTGGTTAAAGAACATGAGAAAGGGAAGAGAAAGTACACTGTAAGTTGGCCGAGGACACCACTCTCTGGAGGGTAGGATTAGCATTTAATTACAGGTTAGAAACAAATAGGACTAAGTTCAATTCCTGCCAACTTTATCTTATTCATAGAGAGAGGATCAGCAAGCCTTACAAAATGAAGTTCAAAAACGCTTAGGAAAGACGGATAGGTTGAACAGTTCACCATTTTAGAAAAGGGGGTGTGGGTTTGTGTCAGTGGATACTTCAGTAGGAATAGAATGTAGGCTGCCATTATGTAGTTCTGCTTATAATTAGTCAAGCCTAGATTCAGTGCTTGTTTTTTATACTAGACTCTGCAACAGGGGAAGTCACGAAGAATTTTCACTGTTCACAGAAAGTCAAGAGTGCTTTAATGTTGGATAATAACACTATCAGTAAGGGTAAAAGAAGCTGTGTATTTTTTTGGGGGGGGCGGTGTGGTTCTGGAAAAGAGGAGGCTAAGCAATAAAAGAACAAATCTTCAAATGTTGCGGGATAGAAACTTGACCTACTCCTCTCCTACCAATAACAGTAGAATTACAGAATCATATTTGAATGGACCCCTGGGGCATCCTCGTCCAACTTATGCATGAATCTTTCAGACAAATCCCCCAGTAGGCAATCATTTCAGCTTGCGAACCCCTCAGATTCCGGACAATCTAGCACCACTGAAGCAGATCAATCAAAATTTGAGGCTTTGGAGCCTAAATTGCCCTCCCTATAACTTCTCCTTAAATTTAGGTCCTGATCGTAGAGCCAAAGAGAATGAGATCATCTTTTCCCTCTTCCACAAGACAGGTTTCTGAGTAGTATGAGGGTAGCTGCCATATTCTGTGCTTCAAGGATTTTTTTCAGAATAAGCACTAGACACCTCTACTTCTTTTCTTCAATTCTTTGTCATATGCATGATTTCACTCTCCTTATGATACTTTCCTTTCTTTAAACATATTTCAATATGTCAATGCCTTTCAAAGCTGTAGCGCAGAGAGCTGGGCATAATATTGTCTGAACACTGTAGAGAAAAACAGGACACTGGCTTCCTTATTCTTATTCCTTATTCATCTTCTATTAAGGAAGTCTAAGGTGACACTGTATGTGTTACAGCATATTACTCTGAATTTGCCAGCACTTGAAGACCTAGGTTATTTATGTGCCTGCTCTCATTACATCTCATCTCCTGAATTTATTTTTAGAATTGTAGAATACCATACTAGTTTCCTGTAGATGCTGTAACAAACTAACACAAACTCAGTGACTTAAAAGAATAGAAATTTATTCCATTACAGTTCTGGAGGCCAGCAATCTCAGGGAGGTACTCCCTCTCCAGGCTCTAGAGGAGAACCTGTTCCTGGCTTCTTCTAGCTTCTGGTGGCTGTTGGCGTTTCCTGGTTTGTGGCTGCATCTCTTTCTGCTGCATCTTCACGTGGCTTTCACCTCTGTGTGTGTGGGTCTGTCCCCAATCTTCCTCTGTCTCTCTCTTATAAGGATACACGTAATTGCATTTAGAGGCCACCTGGATAATTTAGGGTAAGTTTCTCCTCTCAAGATTCCAGGAAAAATTTCCTCTCCGTTTGTGGACCTACCTGTGAAATTAGAAAACAAGTTATCTGCTTCCAAAATATGAAGATGAGACAGGCATAGGATAATAGTTACAGATATTTCCATTCCAAAATGGAGAAAATAGAAGGAATAAAGGTATCACCATCCCAAGATAATTCAAAATGAGGCATGAGAACAATCCTCTGCGACTTGAGGCTCTACCCTGTAGGACAACGGCTCCATCCTCTGCCTTTGTGCCTGTGGCTCTGGCCTCTGGCTCTGAAGCTCCAGGTCTAGCTCTGTCCTTGGGGGAAATCATTCCTTTTTATTAACTGAGAGCACATGTTTGCAGTGGTTTTATCTGCTTATTTCCTGCCTGTAAAATTCTGGGAGTCTGACAACCTTCTTGCATTTTATCTTGTCTCTATCTCCTTCAGTTCATGTTAACAGTGCTTCTGCTGGTGTAACATTTCCAATACCTTCTCCCATATATGCCATGTGGATTCCCACTATTAGACCAGAGGGTTTCCTGCAGATCTTTCCTGGATAATTCTATCTCTATTCTTGACTTCTGCTGAGATGGTTGAGTAGATCTATGAATCACTTGCTGAATCTCTTTATTACGTGTTGTCCACTCTCACCCTTGGCCTTATCTCCAGAGCATGCTTTCCTAACAGCCAATCTACTACTTTTTGTATCCTTTGCAATCTGGATAGACTGAGAATTATCCAAATCACCGAATCCTGACTCTGTTTTGAGTAACAGGTCCTTGATTTATCTCTTTTCTCTTGAATTTTACTATAGGCAGCAAGAAAAAAATATCAGGCCACACCTTTAACACTTTGGAAATCTAGTCTGCTAAATAGAGAAGTTCATCACCTACGTGTTCTGCTTTCTACATAACTGTAGGACACAATACAGCCAAATGTGTGCCCCCATACAGCAAGGATCACCCCCTTCCCATTTCCAAGGATATATTTCTCATTCTTTCTGAGCCCTCATCAGAATCACCTTTAACATTCATATTTCCACAAACACTTTGCTTATGATAACACATGTATTTTCTAAGATGATAAATGCTTTCTATACTGTGCTTATTTCCTTCTGAGCCCTCACCAGGAATATCTCTATCTGTACTTCTACCAATAGTCTGTTCAAGGCAATCTAGGCTTTGGCTATCATGCAACTCAAAAATTTTCTAGTCTTTACCCGTTATTCAGTCCCAAAGCCACTTCCACATTTCTAGGTGTTTGTTGTAGCAGCATCTCACTCCTTGTACCAAAATCAGTGTTAGTTTCCTGTGGCTGTACTAAAAACTACTATACATTTGGTAACTTGAAACCACAGAAATTTATTCTTTCACAGTTCCATATGTCAGAAATCAAACATCAAGGTGGTAGGCAGGGCCACACTCCCTCCAGAAGCTCCAGTGAAGAATTTATTCTTTGCCTCTTCCAGCTTCTAGTGGCTGTAGACTTGGCTGGTGCTACCTGTCTCTCTATTCTGTCCTTACATTGCTTTCTTGTGTGTTTGTCTGACCTAAAACTCTGTCTCTGTCTTATAAGGATACATGTGATTGCATTTACAGTCCACCCAGATAATCCTAAATAACACCTCCTTTCAAGATATTTAATTTAATCACAATGATTTTCATATAGGGTAATATTTGCATGTCCTAAAAATTTGAAAGTGAATATATCTTTGGAAGGCCATTTTCTTCAGCTTACTACATGCCTCAGAATGCTTCCAGTTACTATGCAGTATCTAATTCCAAAGCCATTTCCTTATTTTTAGGTATTTGTTATAGCAACATCCCACTTCTGGCACCAAAATCTGTGTTAGTCCTCTATGGCTGCTACAACAAATTACCACAGACTTGGAGGATTAAAATAATGTAAATGTTTTCCTTCACAGTTCTGAAGGCCAGAAGTCTGAATTGAATATTACTGGGCTGAAATCAAGGCATCGACATAACTGTGATCCTTCCAGAGGTTCCAGGGGAGAATATGTTTCTTGCTTCTGGTGGCTGTTAGCATTCTTTGACTTGTGAGAGCAAGTCACTCCAATCTCTGCCTGTATGTTTACATTGCCTTTTCTTCTCTCTGTGTGTAATTGCTCTCTGCCTCTCTCTTAATAGGATATGTGAGATGACATTTAAGACTCATACAGATGATCTAGGGTGATCTCTACACCAGTATTTGTAACAATCACATCTGCAATGACTCTTTTTCCAAATAAGATTCCAGAAATTAGAATGTGAGTATCTTTTGGGGAGCCATTTTCAGCCTTCCATAAATATCATCATGTTCAATCTCCTTTTTACACAAAGAAAGAAACAGAAGCTTAAAGAAGGTAAGTGAGTCTCTGGGAACGAGTTTGCATTCTTAGAATGAATAGCTGGAGCAAAAAGATTCTTTCCAGCACTTACTGTAGTGGAAGGAAGTGACCAGAAGTGAGGTCCTCTAGCTCTTTGCCCATGACTACACAGTTGGTAACTGGAGGGAAGTAAATATATGATATTATAATTATCTTTATAAATTTATGCTATATTTGACCCTTTATTCTAATCTCTTCACTTAAACACTTAGAATATGTTTTCTCAACAGTGGCCTTAATGACATTTGAATTGAATAATTCTTTCTTGGTCAGTGAGGGACAAAGTAGTGGCCTGTCCTCTGCATTGTGGACTGTTTATCAGGATCTCTGGCTTTTACCCAGTAGATGTCAGTAGTACTGCTCTTCTTCCCACCCCTCAAACTCCACTCTCAGCCATGACAACAAAAAGTGTCTCCAGATGTTGCCAAAAAGGACAGGACTATAGACAAATGCTTCAGATCACCATTACTTTCTTCCTCTTGGACCATAAACATGTTTTTTGGAGCCAGCTGTCAACCCACCTAACAATGTTATCATCTAGCTTATTATATTGTTCATAACAGTATTTTGAGAGTGTTTATCAAATGCCTGGCTGAAGTCTAGATCCTAAGTCTACCACATTTTAATAATAATTCTTTAAAAAAGAGATAGAATGAGTTTAACTGAATTTTGGCCCAGTAATTATGGTTTCCTTTTTGAAGAGCTCACTAATCATACTATTCCACATCTGTTCTAGAGTCTTTTCGTGATTAATGTTGACCTCACCAGCATATGTTTGTGGGATCAGCCTTTTTCCCTTCAAAATATTTCTCCATTCTCATTCTTTTAGTACTTAATTTTTCAATGCCTGATTTCTTTCTTTTTTTTTTTTTTTAGACGGAGTCTCGCTCTGTCACCAGGCTGGAGTGCAGTGGCTCAATTTCTGCTCACTGCAAACTCCGCCTCCCGGGTTCAAGCGATTCTCGTGCCTCAGCCTCCTGAGTAGCTGGGACTACAGTCATGCTACCACACCCGGCTAATTTTTGTATTTTTAGTAGAGACGGGGTTTCACTATGTTGGCCAAAATGATCTCAATCTCTTGACCTCGTGATCCGCCCACCTCGGCCTCCCAAAGTGTTGGGATTACAGGCATGAGCCACCGCGCCCGGCCTTTAATGCCTGATTTCTATAAGACAAAAAACAATAGATACATGATTATACTTGTAATTTCTTTTTGCACTTGAGGATACAGAAAAAACAACATATGCAGTTGTCTCCAGTATAGAATATATACATATGTGTATATTAACATCTTATCATCAGCAAAATCTTTCTTAGAATCTCTTCCTTGATTGAAACCTTGCTTCTGGATGCCAGAATTACACATCCAACTGCCAATTTGACAACTCCACTTGGATGTCTCAAACAATTCAAACAACTCTTGAACTCATGATTTTCAACCCCAGCTGTGGTCATCTTTGCTGTATCTTAGCTTGGTAAAGGGCACCACCATCTGGTCACTTCTGCAAACCGGAACCATAGAAAATAGTCACACACCTTCTTCTCTCTTATTCAATTCATCAAAAAGTTCAATGGATTTGCTTCCTAAAAATACCTTCACATTTTACCCTTCTTGTTAGGTCTACTCTCCTGCACCAGTTCAAGGTACAGCTGTCTCACCTGGACTAATGAAAACTTCCTCATTGGGTATCCCAAGCCTATGCTACATAGGCATATTGGTCTTTTGAGATACAAATCTGACTCTGCTATTCCATCGATAAATTCTCTTTGTTCCTGGAAAAAGGTTAAATCTTGATCATGGCTTAGAAAGCTCTGCCTAAACTATCTTGCCTACCTTTGCAGTTATATCTCACTGCCTTTGTCTCTGTGCCCAGCCATGCTGACCTTCCTTCAGTACTTGGGCACACCTTGCTCACACTGTCACGAGGCTCCTGCACTCATAATTCTGTCTGACACACTGTCACGAGGCTCCTTGCACTCATAATTCTGTCTGCCAGGCAGGTTCTTCTCTGCCATGCTTGTATCCTAATTTAACTCCTTCTCATTCCAGGTCTCAGCTCAACCATCCCTCTCCAAGGGGGTCTTTCCCAACCACTTTCTCACACATTCCTTTGCTCCCTTAAATCAAATCTCCCTAATCTATGCTGTCATAGCACCACATACTTCTTTACAACACATGACAAATATAATTTTACATTTGTTTGAGTGACCATTGAATTAACGTGTCTCTTATGCTAAATAACTAACCTTCTTGAGGAAACAGATGCCACTTGATTTTGTTCAACTTTAGATCCTTGGCACATTTTTTATCTTCCACGCCATGTTCATGTCACTTTCCTAACCCCTGCCGAGTACCTAGTGTGTTGTATGAGCCTAATATTTTTTTTGGATGAATGGGTGAAAGAATGGGTGCATATTGGTTCCTATTCTCTGGTAACATATTTCTCTCTCCTTTTAAGACTAAAGATGGATTTCTCCAACAGAGACTATGGAAATGAAGCCCTAGCTGATTTTGCTTCCTCTGGTCAAATTAATATAAAACCATCTGCATTTAGAAATAGATAAAACTATCATTCTTTTTTCCCATAATTCAAAAAACCATTTCTTTTATTAGGTATGTCTTATTTTAAAAAGTATTTTTATTGCTTTTTTTTTTAGAGAAATAGAAATCAAAACTTCAATGAGATACCATCTCGTGCCAGTTAGAATGGCGATTATTAAAAAGTCAGGAAATAACAGATGCTGGAGAGGATGTGGAGAAATAAGAACGCTTTTACACTGTTGGTGGGAGTGTAAATTAGTTCAACCATTGTGGAAGACAGTGTGGCAATTCCTCAAGGATCTAGAACCAGAAATACCATTTGACCCAGCAATCCTATTACTGGGTATATACCCAAAGGATTATAAATCATTCTAGTATAAAGACACATGTACATGTATGTTTATTGCAGCACTATTTACAATAGCAAAGACTTGGAACCAACCCAAATGCCCATCAATGATAGACTGGTTAAAGAAAATGTGGCATATACACACCATGGAACACTATGCAGCCATAAAAAAGAATGAGTTAATATCCTCTGTAGGGACATGGATGAAGCTGGAAGCCATCATTCTCAGCAAACTAACACAGGAACAGAAAAACAAACACTGCATGTTTTCCCTCATAAGTGGGAGTTGAATAATGAGAACACATGGACACAGGGAGGGGAACATCACACACTGGGGCCTGTTGGTGGGTGGGAGTCAAGGAGAGGGAGAACATTAGGACAAATACCTAACGCAGGTGGGGCTTAAAACCTAGATGGGCTGATAGGTGCAGCAAACCATCATGGCACATGTATACCTATGTAACAAACCTGCATGTTCTGCACTTGTATCCCAGAACTTAAAGTAAAATAAAAAAAAAAGAAAAAAAGAAAAAGTATCGTTATTGCTTTTTTTTTTTTTTTTTTTTTTGCAAGCCATAGTTGGTTCTGGGGATCAGTCCTTCTGACTTTTTTTTACTTTATAGGTCTTATGCAATTCATTTGGCATTTAATATTGGTGAAGTCCTTCTCACTACATGTGGTTTTAAAAAAACTATTCCTCCAGAGATCTGTGTAACCATCCCAACCCAATATTGTCCTTTTCTTGCTTTCAGCAACATTGAATGGCTTTTCATTTGGAGAGCCTCTCTGGTGTCTTTCAACTTTTCTAAAATCTTAAGTCCACCTCAACATGGCTGAAAAGTGTCCTCTCTGAAAGAGGAAGTTTTACATACCGTGAGTGGGAACATAAATTAGTACAGCCATTATGGAAAACAGTATGGAGGTTCCTCAAAAAACTAGAAGTAGAACTACCATATGATTTAGCAACCCCACTGCTAGGTATATATCCAAAGAAAATGAAATCAGTTATGTTGAAGAGCATCTGCCCTCCCATGTTTACTATGGCACTATTCACAATAGCTAAGATAGAGAATCAACCTGTATCTGTCAACGGATGAATGGACAAAGAAAATGTGGTATAGATACCTGAAGGAATACTATTCAGCTGTTAAAAAGAATAAAATTCTGCCATTTGCAACAACACAGATGAACCTGGAGGACATTATGTTGTTAAATGAGTTAGGCACAGAAAAATAAATACCACATGTTTTCATTCATATGTGGAAGCTAAAAATGTTGATCTCTTAGAAGTAAGGAGTAGAATGGTGGTAACTAGAGGCCAGGAAGGGGAGTAAAGGGAGAGTATAGAGAGAGGGTTTGGTTAATAGTTACAAAATCACAGATAAGAGGAATGTTTTAGTGTGATAGCACAGTAGGATGACTATAGTTAGCAATAATTTATTATATATGTTCAAATAGCTAGAAGAGAGGATTTTGAATGTTTCCAATGTGAAGAAATGACAAATATTTGAGCTGCTGAATATGCTAATGACCCTGATTTGATTATTACACATTATATAAGTGTATCAGAATATCACACTGCATCCCATAAATATGTATAATTATTATGTGTCAATTAAAATAATAAGTAAAAAAAGAATTCCCCTCTGTACACTAATGACTCAAATGTGATATGAGTGGTTTCTCTCTAAGTTAGAATCCTTCCATTTCACCCACCAGTCAGTCAGTCAGTCAGTCATTTCTGACCTGCTGTCAGTTTCTCTGTCCTGCTGTGTGGTCTCAGGAAAGTCCCATTGCCTGTCAACATTCCGATTTCTTTTCTTTCAGAAGAGGAGGTTGAACTGGATAAGGTCTCATTATGGTGAAAACATTCAAAGCAAAGTAGGGGTATCACAGTGGAAGAGTCAGCTTTTAAGATTTCTATTGAGGTTGGAGTATGAAGTAAAAAGCATTACCTTATAAAATCAGGAATTTAAAATGAACTATAAGGAAAGACTTCTAAAAAGTGAAAGTTCCAAAATACAGGATGAGACTGATTCCTAGAAGAATAATTCATATATGTGTGGGTCTAATTCTGGGTTCTCTATTCCATTGGTTTATGTGTGTATCCTTTTGCCAATATGAACTGTCTTGATTACTGTAGCCATATATTGAGTCTTCACATCAGGTGAAGTGATACCTCCTGCTTTATTCTTTCTCAAGATTCTTTTAGCTCTTATAGAGCCTATGTCTTCCCGTGTATGTTTCAGAATAAGCTTGTCTATATCTACAAAAGATCTTACTAGAATTTAGATAGAAATGGCATTAATTGCAGATCAATTTAGGAAAAATTGATATCATTACTGTGTTGAATCTTCCAATCCATGAACAGTATGTGTTCCATTTATGTAGGCGTTCTTTGACTTCTTTCATCAGCATTTTGTAATTTTCTTCAAACATATCCTGTGTTTGTCTTGTTAGGTTTATACCTGAGCATTTCATCTTCTTTGAAGAGATTTCAAATGGTATTGTGTTTTTAAATCTTGATTTCTCCATGGCTGTAGTAAGTATAGAAATGCAATTGCTTTGTGCATGAATCTTATATCTTGTGACCTTGCTAAATTCACTTATTAGTTCTGGAGCTTTTTATTTTGTAGATTTCTTGAAGTTTTCTATGTAGATAATCATGACAATGGCTTTTTTGAATATATGTGTTTTTTCTTTAATTGGATTCTGAGGTCTTTGAGGCCTTTGGGCATTGTATGTTTCTACATTATACAAACAGTAAGGGCTTAATAAATATTTATGAATGAGAGATCCACTGCAATTAGTACTGTCATCTTTGAATTTCAGTGATGTTAATAATACTTTATTTTGTTTTTCTCTTTTTTCTTTTTCCTGAAAGAGCTAATTTACAATGCATCTAACTACATGCCCAAACTTCTGTTTTTCCTTGGAGTGTAGTGCACTTAATCTATTTAGAACAATTCTCATTATTTACAGCTTCAGGAGAACAGTGTCTTAGTACAGATTGAAATTGGGATTTAATTAATGTCATTACATAGTACTTGGTTACTAACCTCTTTTAAATACCAGAGAAATGCCTATATATCTGATTTCATTTAGAATCTTTAGTAGGTACACAATGTGCTGGAAACAGTTGTTTTTTCCTGACACAGGCAATAATTAAAGTTCTGAAAGCTGTGCGTTGGCTCTTTTTCATAGTACACTTGGTATTAAATGTCTTCTTTCTATGCTTATGGTTTGGCTGAGGACTTTCATAAGGTATAATTTTTTATTTCTTGTGCCATGTGTTTGTATCTATATGACTTTTCAAGCATAGGTCATCATTCTGTGCAAGAAAACTTCCTTTTTCCAGTCTTTACAAATGATAATTAATACTTGGCAGAATGTACAAATGAAAAAGAGACAGATGTAAGTGAAGAAACTATGATTTAAAGTTAATAAGCAAAGGAGGAAGAAATAACAGTCTTTTCAGAGTACCTGTGGTATCAGCTTGGAAATGATTAATAAAACCTGATAATATTTATCTCCAACTTTATTGAAATTTAATATTCTGTAAATATGTGTGATCAGAAGTGAATGTCTAACTTTGTCAAAAGAAAGACTGATGGCATTAGATGATAAAATCTGAAAAGTTCTTGTGGTTTGCTAAAACCCTATTAATATAATAATATATGTGAATAAATATAATAGAGAAATTAAAAAGTTATAACCTAGAGATTATGTTCCCTAAACATAAGCCCATCTCCTTCCAAATAAAACCAAGCAACACTGACAATGATTTAAACATCAGACTTTCAAGAAGAAGTGTAGGTCAATTCAATTTGACAAATGCATATTGAGGACTTAGTAGATGCCAGGATCTATGGTGTATACTGGGTGTACAAAGAGGCATAAGATGCAGGTCGCCCTCTAGGTATATTGAGACAAATGGCTTTCCTTTAGATTGCCTGGAATAATATCTTGAGGGATGGTACTGAAGTTACAAGCATTTGAAATATAAAATTTTAAGAATTATCAAACAGCAAGAATAAACAAAATCAGATATTCCTGAGATGAACTGACATTAAAAATGAATGAAGGGAAGTTAAAGAACAATGCTCATCATAACTTTTATCATTCTGAGTCTGAATCAGATTTATTCATCTACTTTCGAAACCTTTTTCAGAAGCATCTGAATTAATCAACACCATATAAATTTGATAATGTAAGTAGCAAATTTTTGTGTTAATTTTTGGATCTACTAAACTGGACAATGTTTTTCCGAATTGGAAAAAAGGTATGTTGTAATTGACATTTTAAACAGATTTGAATCCAGTGGATCTTGGTATAACATTGTTAAAGTTTATTAAATTTGGTCTCTTAATGATTTGATAGATAAGACCACCACAGGCAAAGAATATCCTATTCCTATGGTTTTCCCACTGAAGCTGAGTGAAAATCCTCAGGTGAAACAGATTTATTAATTCAACCAACAAGATCTTGTGAGTAGTTGAGTGTCTACTTTGTATGAAGAAACAAAAATAAGTCATAACAGATGCCTTCATAAAGTTTTAAATACAGTAGGGCAGATAGATGCATGTGTACGTAAATAATTGCAAGAAAAGTGAGATAGGGACAAATGAGGGTATATTGAGGAGCTTCAGGAGTCCAGAGGATGGAGACAACAGACAGTTCTAAAAGATTATACACCATATACATACACATACACAGCCTTTCCAAGGCTGGGCTGCAAATATTCACAAGGAATGGGCAATGTGTTTCACCTGGCTTTGGTAAAATCATCCTTGTAGAGCAGATTGAGCTACTGGAGCCAGGGTAAGGGTTTGGTCTGACTTGGGGCCAGCGGGGCATTCTAGATGTCTACAGGGAGGAGGTAATGCATTAATTCTAAAAAAAAAAAAAAAAAAAAAAAAGATTATAATTCAGCATGGTCTCAAAGATGTACACTGGAAATGATGCTGCCCCAGGCCACAGAAATAGCCTATGCAAAAACCTAGGGCACATGTATACATATGTAACTTACCTGCACATTGCGCACATGTACCATAAAACCTAAAGTATAATAATAATAATAATAATAATAATAATAAAAAAAAAAAAAAAAAAACCTAGGGACTTAAACTACAAAGCTCATTAGGAAATCACAAATACAGTGTAGAATACATCGGGAAATGGTGGTGACAGAGGCTGAGTGGGGACAGGCAGGCGGGGCTGGAGGATGAAAGGCTTTTTATACCACCTGAAGGAATTTGGACTTTATGCTCATGAGTAGCTGCTGAAAATAAAAGAAAAACTGATTGTTAGACAAAAGTAATGATTGATCTATTTATATTTTCATTGACAAGATTTACAAACATATTATTTATACAGTCTACATTATCATTACCTAAAATACTTCACTTGTCCTGTATTTCTTTTTGTTTTTCTTTTCTTTTTGTTTTGAGACAAAGTCTCGCTCTTGTTGCCCAGGCTGGAGTGATCTCCAGCTGCATGATCTCGGCTCACTGCAACCTCTGCCTCCCGGGTTCAAGCGATTCTCCTGCCTCAGCCTTCTGAGTAGCTGGGATTACAGGTGCCCGCCACCATGCCCGGCTAATTTTTGTATTTTTAGTAGAGATGGGGTTTCACCATGTTAGCCAGGCTGGTCTCGGACTCCTGACTTCAGGCCATTTGCCGCCTTTGCCTCCCAAAGGATTTCTAAAAGATACTATTTATCCAGACTTTAGGAAACACCAGGGAATAAAGTCCCTGTCCATTCACTAGCTGTTTTGTCTATTTAGTTTCTTAGCTAGTTATGTTTGGATTATTTTGACCATTAATCGATTAAAAATAAAATTCACGTTCTAATGATTTCACTGACTATGCTGAATATTAGATGGTCTCATTAACATGGTAAAAAGGTTATTCTTCTGGGCAAGCAGAACATTATGACAGAACTTTAAAATCCCAGATGTGCTCACCTCCTTGTGGCATTGTACACTCACAGGGGCTGTACAATGGCTGTACTCATGGAACAGAAGGAGCAGTCCTACACTAGATGTCAATAAGGCAGTTTGGTATGACTGTTACATTAGAGTTTTCCAGAGAGACAGAATGAATAGGAAATAGATGGATAGATTGGTATATGAGGGCATTTGTCAGGGGAATTTGCTCATGCAATTATGGAGGCTGAGTAGTCTCACGACAGACTGTCTATAAGCTGGACACCCTGGCATGTTGGTGTGATGGCTCAGTTCAAGTTCAGAAGGCTCGGAACCAGGAAGCCGATGGTATAACTCTCAGTCAAATGCTGAGGGCCCGAGAACCCAGGGGCTGGTGATGTAAGTCCTGGAGACCAAAGGCCAAAGAGCCTGGAGTTCTGATATCCAAGAGGAGAAGAGTATCTCATCTCCAGGGGAGTGAGAGAGAGAGAGAGAAAAAAAAACTGTCCCTTCCTTCCTTCCTTCCTTCCTTCCTCCCTCCCTCCCTCCCTCCTTTCTTTCTCTTTTTCTTTCTTTCTTTCCTCCCTTCCTCCCTTCCTTCCTTCCTTCCTTCCTTCCTTCCTTCCTTCCTTCCTTCCTTCCTTCCTTCCCTCCTTCCTTCCTCCCTCTCTCCCTCCCTCCCTCCCTCCCTCTCTCTCTCTCTCTTTCCTCCTTCCTTCCTTCCTTCCTTCCTTCCTTCCTTCCTTCCTTTCTTCCTTTCTTCCTTTCTTCCTTTCTTCCTTTCTTCCTTTCTTCCTTCCTTTCTTCCTTTCTTCCTTTCTTCCTTTCTTCCTTTCTTCCTTTCTTCCTTTCTTTCTTTCTTTCTTTCTTTCTTTCTTCTTTCTTTCTGTTTTTGTTCTTTCTGGACCTCAAGCTGATTGGATGATGCCCACTCAGGGTGGATCATTCCCAGTCAGCCAACCAGTGCACACACCAATGTCCTCTGGAAGCACAGCACTCTCACAGACATGCCCAGGCTTTACCAGTTCTCTAGGTATTCCTTAATCCAGTTAAGTTGACAACTAAAATTAACCATCACAATAGTTAAGAGCATGGACAAAGGAGACAGGCTGCCTAGGTTCCCCGCTCTGCCAGTCATTAGCCGTGTGACCATGAACAAATTATTTGACCTTTGTCTGCATCAATATTCCCCTTACCTAAAATGGGGACAATAGTAGTACCTACCTCATAGCATTGTTGGGATGATTATGTGAGTTAATAAATGTAAATAATTTTGAATTATCTAGAAGAAGAGAGATGTTTGGCTGCAAAAAAGAGAGATCAGAGAAACAGCCTTGTTCATGTAGAGATGAGTGGTATGGCACCTGAGAATTTTGAAACTGGCTAGGTGGTGACACCAGTTGAAGCCAGATTGCTGGGGGCGAGAGCAGGAGGAGATAAGGATTGGATGCAATTCTGGAAAGGCAGAATGATCTGAACTATTTTCTTGGCATTTCAGGATTTTGGAAAAGATAAAAAGATAGTTATAGTTTCCAGAAACAGTGCTATTCAGGGAAGGTTACGACAGAAGAGACCAGAGCTTGTTTCAAAGCAGCAGGAGGGGTAATAATCCAATAGAAGGTGATTTAAGATTTTAGAGAAAGAGAATAATTTTTTAGTAATGATTTTAAAAAGACTTTCAATTGCTTTGGCTTTTCAAATTTTTAGAATGATATTTTCAAATATACACAAGATTAGAGAGAATCTATTATTTCCTAGCTACCCATCACACAATTTTGACAATTACCAACATTTCCTAAAGCTTGTTTCATCTATTCCCTACATTGGAACAAAAAACTGCCAAAGCATTTGGAACAAATTCCAGATGCTGTGTGTCATTTCACTCGTAATAATTTGGTATGCACCTCTTAACTAATAAGATCCTTGGTTTTCATAACCACAATGCTATTATCAGACCTAACAAGTTAACATCCATTTCTCACTGTAATACAGTACCCAGACCTCATTTAATTTTTCTCAGTTATCTCCAGATGTCTTTTTACATATAGTTTGTTTGAATCAGGATGACTAATTATTTCCTTTTGACCAAAAGTGATGCATGATGGTACAGATTCTGAGATGAAGGGATTCTCTCCCCCTAAGATGAAAGCAAGAGGAAATAAATGATTGGGATGGAAGAAGAGAGATCTGTGGGTTTGATGCTAAAGGGCATCAGTCTCTTTAGAACAAAGGAATGTGAGATAATTTTGAGATAAAGATTTGACAGACTATGTTTAAGAGTTTGAGGGTCAAAGGTTTGGAATAGAGCTTCAGGAATGTGATAGAGAATCAAATTGAAATGTATTAAAGGCTCACCAAGAAATAATGAAAACTAAACTGAGGTTGATTAGCATTGCCTTGTGGACAAATAATCCACTTGTGTTCTTGGCTTTCTTCATGGCTAGTTAATGACTTTATGTATAGGGTTTAGATGAATCACAAGATGGGTAGAGATGAAGAATTGAAAGCAAATTTGCAGGAATCAAAGTGTGGCCTGAGCAAAACGCTGAAATGGCTGAGCTAGGAAGGAATTTATGCTAAAGATGATGATGGATTATAAAAAAGAGGAGATAAGGAGCCAGAAGACTTAACAGAAGAAATGCAAAGATAAGAGTGGTGGTCAGAAGGCAGGCTCATAGTAGAATGTTTTCCAATGCTCATGGGTTGACAGGTGATTGAAGCTCTGAGTAATTGACACAAAGTCACAAGGAGGCGGTGTGGGGCAGTCACAAGCCTGGGTACCCTCCTGCTTTGCTACCTATAAGCTGTGTGACTTCAGGTAAGTTATTTAATTTCTCTGACCTTCAATTTCTGCTATCATAAAATGGGACTAAAAATCCACAACACAGAAGATTGTGGGAAGAATGAAGGAGATATTGCATGGAAAGCATTTATGGGCTGTAACATAATAGGCACTCACAAAATATCTATTGTTAAAATTGAGGAGGTCAAGGAGCTATAAGGTCAGTGTGTTTTCATGTCTTGATGATGTAAATTCTGCTTAGGGTTTACAGTCCACTAGAAAGTCACTAGTATTTTTAAAGAAAAAGCAATAAAAAATCAATAATTTTAAATAATAACCATCAGCACCCAATCAGGCAATTTAAAATATAATAAAAGTTTAAAAAGACTGTGCCGTTTTTATGCACATTCTCAAATATACATATATGTGTATATATATATATACAGACCGATCCACACTGTATTCATCTCTGCAACCCTTTCATGTTTTAATGCGCTCCAGACAGATGATCATTGTTTTGTAATTGCCTCTGATTTATATCTGTGCAGTCAATAATTAGGTACTCTGGCTGGGTGAACCCAGGTATTTGTGAATCTAATCAAGACTGATTTTAGGTAAAAAACCAAGCCTGTTTTTAGATTCCACTCTCATATCGCTCAGTACTCACAATCTAGCAGAGAAATTCAGAAGATCCCCATTGTGGTGAAATTTCATTGAATATTCAACATCTATGGGAAGCCAGAGGGAGTGTCACAATTTAAAAAGTCACCTCTGATTAAGATGAACAATAAATAGAATATCTCACAGAAAAGTTCATTTCTGGCTAATGCCTATTTCTTAGGTAAAGGTTAATTGGGAGTGGTGAGACAAAACCAACAGCTTCCAGCTCAAGCATTTTTTGAACATTGAAAGACTGATCTGCAAGTTTATGAATACAAATGTACCAGACAGTCATCTCATAAGCTTCATGAATGGTCTTGGCTGCCACTGAGTGGGTGGGAAATGAATGAGAAAGGATGAGAAGGGAGCTGCTTTGTTTGTGTGGTACACAATATTATCCTGATGAAAAACGCTGGCAAGATTCCACGTTTCAAGATACTTGCAAGAATCTCCTGCTTGTGTTTTATCTTTGGGTGTTACCATGGCTACTGATGGGAAGAAATGAAAACCAAAAGGTGGAGGGAGGTAGACAGATTCAGGGGTGGAAGAAATGGGGAAAACAATCTCAATAGCCCAGCATCTGGGATGATTTATTGTTGAAAGTCTTGATTGCCTTTCCTGCTGCATATATTGTATATTCAAACATACACTCTGAAGCCAATTACCTTTTTGAATAAAGCTCCATAAAAGAACTACACTGGAGACCGATTGTCCTGCTCTTTTGCGAGTTTCCTCTTATTTCTTATTGGGGCAAGTTAAGAAAGTTTGTTACTGTTAGGAAAAGCAGTCGTGCACAGCTTGTGGCCCCTAGCATGGCTGCATGACAGTAGCTGTGGGCCTACAGCATTTCCCTGCAGAGATAAAGAGGCCTCACAGCCTGTGCTACGCATATCTTTTTGCTTGGAAATACTTTTCCGTGTTCATGCTCAATGAAAACTTCTTTGTTCTGCTTAAGCGTGTGTGTCATATGGCATCTGGCCAACCCCATGGCCAGATCTGTTCTGGTGGGGAGGGAAGGGGGTCTTTTGCTGCAGCACAGGAGGGATGCATGTAGACCACCTCCCTGTGTTGGTTGCAGGGCAAGACCCACTGGCCATGGGAGAGACAGGCTCATTATTGAAGCTGATCTAGCTCTATCTCTTTTCTCTGTGGATAAAGCGTCGTTCTATCCAGTGCCTGTGTAAGTCGTGTTTTTTTTTTGGTAACCCTGACACCTGGAAACCATGCAGTAGGTTGACATCCTAGGATTGCTGCTTCCGATAGTAGACAACAGGTGTCACTTGCTCAACAGGAATCTTACCTCAAATCAGCTCTGTACTTCCCAGCTGTTTGGCTTTGGGGACGTTATTTAACTTCTTGGAGTTCCAATTTATCCACCTGGGGATAATATGATCGCCTGTTTGGGTTGTTAGAGGATCAAATTTGTGAAAGTACTTAGCACAGTAGGATGCATAGTAATGCCCACTTTAGGTCAGTTTTTATTCTCTTTCTTGTAAATAGTATATGAGTTGGTTGTGACAAGCCAATCCACTGTTTTTCTGTCCTCCTCCAGGGAAATGCACATGTAGAGTCTGTTTCATTAAAGTGATGAATTATGGCTAACAAAAGCTGGTGAGTGGAAAAGCAATACCTCCAGCTCATCCATGGCAGCACTTGCCCCTCAAGTCAGGCTTAATTGAAGGACAAGGCACAACCTATCATTGCTGGCTGCCGTCTGCTTCCCTTACTCTGATAGACAAGAGATACTTTCAAAAGTTGGGTATAAATAACAGTTTTACAAATTGAGACATCTTTCCTTTGAACATCTTTCCTATTTCAATGCTCTCTATTTCTGATGAAAAGAAATGGCGGTGGTATTTAACCTAGTTCTTCTTTAGCTGGTTCTGTCTAGCGGCTAATTTGATTAGTGACTTAAGTGCATTAAGAGAATTATTTATATTTAAACCTATTGAAAAGATCCTTTCACAGAGTTAAGGTTGCCTTTGAAATGTGAATGCTTAGCATCCTCCACCTTAATTTGTTAGGTTATAAATATGGGTTTTCATATACAGAACTAAATTTTCATAATGTCCACAAATGAATTGTGTCCAATACTTTAAGTATCTTGTTAAAATAGATACAGAAGTCACTCTCTTTCTCTTCAATGGAGTAGTTAGCCATTATTATTTTTTAAATTTTATTTATTTTATTATTATTATACTTTAAGTTTTAGGGTACATGTGCACAATGTGCAGGTTAGTTACATATGTTTACATGTGCCATGCTGGTGTGCTGCACCCACTGACTCATCATTTAGCATTAGGTGTATCTCCTAATGCTATCCCTCCCCCCTCCCTCCAAGTTAGCCATTATTTTAAAGCTTTATGTTTATAGATATCTTGCATTTTTGGAAAAGTAGTCTAAAATATCCTTGAGAATAAGAAGAATGTATTGGTTCCACATTTTTGCCCCTTACATCTGTTAAAAGTAGCTCTTCCCTTCTCTATGTCACCTACATAATTGCTAAGTCTTATAGTTTAGGTTGGGAGAGTGTTTTTTGGACTTTGGGATACAACCCATCTGTGGGCCACGAAATCAATTTGGTGGTTGTAATGAGTATTTTTAAAAAGTGAAACAGAATAGAATACAAAATATCAGATTGTGTTATACGTCATAAGGCTAAGTACCGCTTCTTGACACTTTGCTTCAGTTTTATATTTACACTTTCACATGTGTATTTAAGAATTGTGCTTACAAAAATGGTGACCATTGATGCCAGGGGTTGTTGGCCAAAGGCAAAGGGGGCTTATTAATGGAGCTAGGCAAAGTTGGGATTTTATAACAAAGTTTTCACCTTACTCATGGTGTAAGAATCTGTGATACCTATAAAGTATAGTCATTCTCTTAATATTGGATTATTCCTTAGAACTTTCCACATCCCTTAGAGATGCTACTGTTTGTCCAGTCACTAAGGTTCAGAGTTATCTTTATCTTTTTTCTCTTTCATTTTTTTTTAATTGAGATGGAGTCTGGCTCTGTCACCCAGGCTGGAGTGCAGTGACACAGTCTCGGCTCACTGCAAGCTCCACCTCCTGGGTTCACACCATTCTCCTGCCTCAGCCTCCTGAGTAGCTGGGACTACAGGCACCTGCCACCATGCCCGGCTAATTTTTTGTATTTTTTAGTAGAGACGGGGTTTCACCATGTTAGCTAGGATGGTCTTGATCTCCTGACCTCATGATCCACCCGCCTCAGCCTCCCAAAGTGCTGGGATTACAGGCCTGAGCCACCGCGCCTGGCTGTCTTTCATTTTTATTCTTGACCTCAAATATGTTACAGCAGTGGTCCCCAACATCTTTGGCACCAGGGACTAGTTTCGTGGAAGACAGTTTTTCCATGGAAGGGGTGGAGGTAGGTGGGGATGGTTTCAGGATCATTCAAGAACATTACATTTACGGTGCGCTTTATTTCTATTATTATTACATTATAATACATAATGAAATAATTATATAACCCACCGTAATGTAGAATCAGTGGAGCCTTGAGCTCATTTTCCTGCAACTAGACAGTCCCATATGCAGGTGATGGGAGACAGTGACAGATCTGTCAGGCATTAGATTCTCATAAGGAGCATACAACCTAGATCCCTTTCATGTGCAGCTCATAATAGGATTCATGCTTCTATGAGACTCTAATGCCACAGCTGATCTGACAGGAGGCAGAGCTTGGGCAGTAATGTGTGATGGGGAGCAGCTGTAAATACAGATGAAGCTTTGCTCACTCGCCTGCTGCTTACCTCCTGCTGTGTGGCTGGGTTCTCCACAGCCACAGACCGGTACCAGTCCTTGGTCCTGGGGCTGGGGACCCCTGTGTTATGGGGTAATGATGATTTTTCCTTACTTTATCCATCAACTCTCTCCTCCTTTTTCTCATTGCTACCCTACCCTGGCATCTTTCCTTAGACCAGGGCTACAAGAGTAGCATCCCAATTTTCTACTGCCCAATCAAATATCCTAATCTATAGCTCCAAATGATCAGTCTTGTCAAAAGCATTCGAAGTTCCCCAATACCTGGTCAATGTCAAATCGTTTTTGCCTGCTATTTGAGGACCACTATGATCTAGTGTTGGCCTATCTCTCCTGTCTTCCTTGCCCATTTTCTTGTGGTCTGTGCTCCAGCTTTCTGAATTTCTCATTGCCCTCAGATCCAAGTCCCACCTTCATCTATATAACTTTTATTCCCATAGTTCTCTCTTCCTGGACATTTGTTTTCCTTCTGTCATTCCTTCCTTATGTTATTACCCACAATTTCCCAAACCCCTAATCTTATCTATTGCTCAAGATCATGCCCAAATCTTGACCTGTTTCTCCAGGTAGTAGTATCCTTCCCATCTTCAAACTCCCATTGCATTTTATTTGTAATACTCTTAGGATATATTTAGGATACTTTTATATTAGCTATTCAGGTGCATGACTGTGTGTCCCTTTAGGTTAAATCATTTTCTTTCCTCCCATATGTCCTATTTATCTCAGTGTTTTGCAATTAGTAGACACTGAATATTATTTGCCGAGGAAGCTACAAAACAACACCGTTCAGGCAGTGTGTTTGTGGTCTCAGCTTCTAACATTTCTTCAGATGGTCCCAGAAATTATTTCTTATACTAGAAGAAGAAGAATCTTACAAAACCAGGAAGAACTATTAATCCTTGCACCTGCTTTCTGACACCTCAAAACATTGGAAAAGTCTGCTTTCTGACAAATTGGTCCTTCCCAACCCAACCACAATTGTTATTAGTAATCAGTCAGTAACACAGCATCCCTAAACATCAGGGCAATATGCAACCTTGCAGGGACAACAGCAATGCCTGCTGCAAGATTTCAATTTTGTTTCTGGCTTTGTGTTTAAAACAGTGGTTTTCACAGTGCCATCCCTGGATTAACAGCATCACCACTACCTGGGAATTTGTTAGAAATGCAAATTATCTGCCTCACCCCAGCCTCATTGATGAGATGGTGTGGCATGAAGCTCAGCAATCTGTTTCAACAAGTCCTCCAGGTGATTCTGATGCATGCAAAACTTTGAAGACTACTGACTTAGAGCTTCCTCATTTCTCTCATCCCCCCTCTCTCTCCACCTTGCATGAGTTCTTAACATGATCACAACCTTAAGAAGAGACTTAAGTCATTTGTCTCTAATCATAGATGATTATGCATCAGAAAAAAACCCGGTATTGCAACTATACCAAGAATAAAGCAAGCCAAAGTTTATGAAGTAAAATTAGACATAACCCATCAACAAATCCTGTCATACATCAGAATTTTAAGAAGTTGTGAAAAAACTCTCTTCAAAATCTTCCTTCTTAAGAATTCTTTTTAAATCTGACTTTCTTTATGCAAAGCCATTCAAGATAAATTCTTCTTCACTCAATTTTTTTTTATGGATTTCCCAGTAGTGTGACAAAGTTCTATTTTCCATTGCTAATTTACAGAAGATCAGCAGCATTTTAAGTTGGTAGGCTT
The DNA here is from genome assembly GCF_028885655.2 of Pongo abelii. Taxonomy (NCBI): domain Eukaryota; kingdom Metazoa; phylum Chordata; class Mammalia; order Primates; family Hominidae; genus Pongo; species Pongo abelii. Next base: position 24,124,248 of record NC_071990.2, on the reverse strand, counting down.
TTGTAGACTCGCTTAGGGCTCTACTTTACAATTATATTATTGTTACCACAGGGAAATGTAGTCTCAGTTTCAAAAATCCAACTCTCAAAACATTGGGGCATGGCAAATTGGTGCAATGCGGAATTTCTGTGCTGGAAAAAGATATGGTGTCTTACTCAGTTCTTCAGTTCCTACTTCAATGTGAAAAACTGGCATCAAAGTACGTCTTTCACTGAGAATCTTGAGGAGGACTGGGTGGAACTGGGTAGCCATTGCCTACATCAGAATGTTCTTCTTGGACACAGAGAGATGCCCACTACTTCTTGAATGTGTCCCCTGGAGGAATTTTACTTCTGGAGTTTTCCCCTTTGTATTAAATTATTTTATCCTGGTAAACAATAAGGACCTCTCTAAAGGGTGACATTTTCAGGTTGTTTTGGTTATTTTTACCTGAAGTTTTTAAAAGAGAGAGAAATTGTGAAGGAGCTGGACATCTGAGGCAGAAGACCTATTGCCTCAGGGCCTTGGCAGTTGTTCCCTCTGCTAGGAATATGTTTCCCTGAAATCTTTGCTTGCTTGTGTTGTAGCTCATTATTTTAGACCCAGCTTAAAAATTACCTCTTTAGAAAGGTTTTATCTCAATGAGCTCTCGCTTCCCATTTTATTTTCTTCATGACATTTACCTCTAAAAGAATCTTATTTGTTTACTTGACCACTGTCTTCCTTTTATGCTATTATGTAAGCTTTGTGAATACAGGAACCTTGTCTGTCTCATTTACTGAAGGTTTTTCCAGTGCTTAAAATATGCTAGACTCTCATGCACGTCATTGATTGGATTCTGGTTTGAGCAACTTAGCTGGAAGACACTCTTTGGGGGCAACTGAGGGCATCTAAATGTATACTGGATATTAGAAACTATCAGAGAATTATTATTAATTTTTCAGATGTGTTAATGACAAAAGTATTGTACTTAGTTAAGAAAAAAATCCTTATATTCTAGATGTATACTAAAGAATGTAAGGGTGAATAAACATGGAATTCACTTTCAAATGCTTTAAGAAGAAAATAAGGTAAATATGACAATTGGTCAGCCTCGATAAGGAGTATATGGGTATTTGTCATAGTATGCTGTTTATTTGTGTATTTGAAATGTTTTATAATAAAATATAATAAAACAGAAAACTTCTACCCAAAAATAAAATAAAATATATTGGATACATAGTAGAGGACCAAAAACTATTTTTTTTAAATGAATGAAATCAAGAATTTAGAAAGAATAGGAGCTGTGTTCTGAAAGGAGCACTTTTCTGACCTCACAGACTTTAGAGAAGGTAGTTCCATCACAGACCTGGTGCGAATTTTACCTTGACATTGCTTTGAACTTTTGAACCCCAGCTTCCATATCTGAGGATGATGATGGTTACTTTGAGAGGTTGTTTCTAGGGTAGAGATAGCATATATGAGATGTTTAGCACAGTGCTAATATCAGCTATTGCTACAAACTCTTTTTCCTTTATTTCTCTTCGGACACAAACTAGTTGGACAAAGGTGACCTTGTCTGTAAATTTTTATCTTTAGGGTTGTAGATGACTTATATGTTTATTTTTATGATGCAATTTAAAAAAGAAAGTTATGTGAAAATATCCCTTGACATTGGGGCCAGAAGTAGATGATAGGATTTCGGAGTACTATAGTCAACACATTTCTTACACTATTCCCTTTACTATATCCAAACCAGGTTTAGGTGTTTCACAAGATTTGCAGAAATTTTGTTTTTCTCATGAAAACCTCCACTTCAGTCAGACATAAATTTAATGACAGGAGATATCTGTTCTGAATGCATTTAGTCTAAATGGACAACATAAATATTCCCACATAGAACTGATATAGCTATGGCTCTGGAATTTTATCATTAAGAGAATTTGGAATAATAATGTGGTAAAATTGAGGGCTAGGGGACTTGTTTTAAAGTTACATTTACATAGAAAGCACAATATTTTTGCACTAAGATCTTTTACAGTCATCTTCAGGATGACTGAGGGTGACATGTGGAGAGCTGATAGATATTATAAGGGTAAACTACAGCCACCAGCTAAGTAACCCTTTGTCTCTACTCCTGCAAAGAGTCAGAAGAACTTACTGGCTGCCCATAGAAGAACATGTATTTTAACTATACAAAGAGAATAAGACATTCAAGATCCTAAGTTATCCATAATACAGCTTAAATGCTAAAAGCAACAAGCATATAAAATGTTCTTACCAAAAGGATAAATGGAACATTGGGATGCAGAACCACCAGGCTTTATTTTCTTACTTAGACTATTTTTATCATCTTGCCTGAGAAACAAGAGATACCCCAAAAACCTAATCTACTGCCATTTGCTATTTGATTTCTTTACATTGATTTTGAAGATCTCTTCAAATGACTGTATTCTTCAACTTAGTATACTGTTTAGTTGGGGGAAAAATAGAACTTATTTGAGAAGTCTTAAATTTGTATACATGTGAGTAACTCCTTAATTTTAAATGTACCCTTTTTTTGATCAGTGAAGGTAAATAATGTTAGCTGGAGTAGGCCAGGTAAATAAGAATAATGCTTTTATTGGCAACAATTAGAAAAGCTGGGTAAGATGTAAACCAATATCTGCTGAAAAGGATGAACAGAGGCAGAGAGATATCAAGGCAATGTCTTGCAGAAGACAGAAATTTAGAGAAGGGATCCTAACATTTGAGGCTTTTTTTTTTTTTTTTTTTTACTTTGGGGATATTTATTAAATTAGAAGACTCAGCTGAAAGGCTGAGAAATGCTTTCACAGTTTCATGGTGCTACTACAACCTAAGTTGTAGATTAGGGCTCACAAATGTCACCTTAGTAAAGTTCCTATAGACTGGAAGCCTGAGGGGCTGTTCCTAGGATTAAACAAACACACACAGAGGTAAACAGCTTTTGCACCTTCTGCTCTTTGAGTTTTGCAAACTAAGGGTTGTATAAATGACCTAAGAAAAAACATAGGCTCTAATTTGAATAAGGGAATCTGGTAAGAGATGCAAAGCTTCTTTGGGAAAAATTTTATATCATCCTAATTACCCCAAGGCAAAGTTGTTTCTACAGGTAAATTTTAAATCAAAATGACCAGCACTTGATAAAAAATAAATAGATCCACAAGGAAATAAGACAACTTAATTAAGTTGTCTTATTTCCAAGTCCTTTGCAGAAACAAAAAACTGAAGAAGCAGACACAGAGATGTTGCAAATATTTGTATTGTCATATTTACATTTAAGAAAATATATATCAAGCCTGTGAGATAAAATTAAGGCAATTTTTAGGTAGATACTTTTAGTACAAATATATATGAGAAAAGATAAAGGGCTAAGAATTGGTGAGCTAAGCATTTTTTCAAAAAGTTAGAAAATATAGAAAAATCCAGTAAAAGTTGAGGGAAAGAAATAAAATTGGTAACATTAGAATATAAAGGAACAAATGATAATGATCAACAAAAACAAACATCGGTTTTTTGATGACATTAACAAAATTGAAAAACTTCTGGTGAGACTGACTGAAAAAAGAAGAGAGAAGGCTGAAAATATAATACAAATAGCAAAGAGACATTACTATGACTCTTGCAGAAATGATAATGTAGAAATGATAATGCAAGAATATAATGAGAAACACATTATTTGTGCCAATTTAGATGAAATGGACAAATACCTAGGGAGATTTAAGTTTATGAAATGGATGCAAGAAGAAATAGAAAATTTGAATAGTCTTCTATTAAAGATATTGACTCTGTAATTTAAAAAATTCCTGTAAGAAAAACTCTAGGTCCTTATGGCTTTAAATATGAATTCTATCAAACATTAACAGAAAATCTTTCAGAACAAGGAAAGGAGAAACACCCTTCAACTCATTTATAAAACAAAAAATAACTTTAAATTGTGAAAAGAGTAGATTTTAAATGTTTTCCACCCTCTAAAAATAAGTATGTGAGGTGGGAGTCTAAGGAAGATGGTGGATAGGAGATAGGGCTAATGTGCAGCTCCCAGTTGGATGGACAGAACAGTGTGTGGAGACTCACACATGAGCTTTTCGTTCAAGAACCACTAGAGGAATGTACTAGGAAAACTGAAAGAATTCACAGATCCTTTGAAAGAAGTGGCATGCCACTGCAAACTCTGTGAGACAGGAAAAAATTGTGAGTTCCCAAAGTGTGAGGGGGAAAAAGCTGCCTCCAAACACACATCCCCACTGGGGAATATGAAAATCCAGATCACAGAAGAAGGATTTAAACTCACCTAGAGCTGAAATGGATTAGGGAGCTGTGCAAAATATAAAAGTAGAAGCAGCAGTGGGTAGAGCCTTGTAGGCACTCCCAGTCTCCAGCTCAAGCCCAGCGAAGCCATCCCTGACAATATCTCTCCCTCAGGGAAGGCAGCCAGTGGAATTAGAGAGGGGTCACAGGGTGAAAGAAGCTCCTACCTGAAATTTGTAAGAATTTCGACTGGGTACAAATTTGCTTGAATAGAATCTGGGGGGTGAATGGGAACTGCTGCAGATATAAGCACAGGAACCACTGCCAACAGTGCGGGCAGACAGGGAGGGGTGAGGCCTGAAGGCCATGCTTGCTTTCTCAGCAGGGAAGCTTACAGCCTGGGGCAAGGTCTGAGCAGGGCACTGTGGGAGCAAGAATGGCCTCACCAAGTATGTGGGAGCTCGATGAAGCCTTTCACTACCAACTATCCCCCCATTTTCCTGGTGAACTATATGACACAGCAGAGGCAGCCATAATACCCTCTGGAATATAACTCATTGGCCTGAGAACCAAGCTCCCAGCCCCTGCAGTGGCTGCAGCAAGCCCTGACCAAGGAGAGTCTGAGCCCAGACCCACCTAACCCTGCCCCAACCTGATGGTATTTGTCTTCCTGCAAAAGATAGAAACCCTTTGGAGCTTTATGGCTCTGGCCACCACCTGAGAAATCAGAATACTTCCCCTGGCCAATTTAGGGCAAACTCAAATCCCACTACTGCTACTGCAGCTAGTGCTCTCTTGAAAGCACCACCTCCTGGCTGGAGACCAACCAACTCAGGCTATTACAGCAACTCATGACAGAATAACCCTGCTTCCAGAATAACCCTGCTTCCAGAAAGAAACTAATTCTACCGCCTGCAACATCCTAGCTAACTAGAGGTCCTGAGTCTGTCCATGTGATAACTTGACTGCTAGCATAATCAGCATTCAAGAAAGCCAGCAAGCTAAACCTATCTACGACCAAGGACTCTCACAGAGTCTACTTCACTCCCCTGCCACCACCACCAGAGCAGGTGCTGGTATCCACAACTGGGAGACCTGAAGACAAATCACATCACAGGACTCTGCAGACATTCCTCAGTACCAACCTGAGGCCTGCTAGCTTCACAATTGTTCATAACAATCACTGCAGTCCAGCTCTCAGGAAGCCCCATCTTTAGGGGAAGTGGGAGAGCACCACATCAAGGGATCACCCTGTGGGACAAAAGAATCTGAACAGCAGGCCTTGAGTTCCAGAACTTTCCATTGAAATAATCTACCCAAATGAGAAGGAACCAGAAAAGTAATTTTGGTAATATGACAAAATACAGTTCTGTATCATAATAGCTCCCCAATGATGAATCCAAACCAAGAATAAATCTCTGAATTGCCAGATAAAGAGTTTAGAATGTTGATTATTAAACTACTAAAGGCAATATCCGAGAAAAGTGAAAACCGACTTAAAGAAATTAAAAAATATAGGATATGGATGAATAATTCTCCAGAGAAATAGATATCATAAATAAAAAACAATTATAGCTTCTGGAAATGAAAGACACACTTAGAGAAATATAAAATGCACAGGAAAGTTTCAACAATAGAACGAGTAGAAAAAAGAACTTCAGAGAACAAAGACAAGGCTTTCAAAATAACCCAATCTGACAAAGACAAAGAAAAGAGAATAAAAAAAAAAAAAACGAATAAAGCCTCCAAGAAGTTTGGGACTATATTAAATGTCCAAACCTAAGAATAATTTGTGTTCCCAAGAAAGAAAAGGCTAAAAGTTTTGAAAACATACTTGAGGGAATAATTGAGGAAAACTTCCCCAACCCTGGTAGAGATCTAGACATCCAAATACAAGAAGCTCAAAAAACACCTGGGAATTTCATTGCAAAAAGATCATCACCTAGGCACACAGTCATCAAGTTATCTAAAGTCAAGAGAAAGGAAAGAATCTTACAAGCTATAAGGCAAAAGCATTGGGTAACCTATAAAGGAAAACCTATCAGTTTAACAGCAGATTTCTCAGCAGAAACCCTACAAGCTAGAAGGGATTGGGGTCCTATTTTTAGCCTCCTGAAACAAAGTAATTATCAGCCACGAATTTTGTATCCAGCAAAACTGAGCTTCATAAATCAAGGAGAGATAAAGTCTTTTTCAGACAAACAAATGCTGAGAGAATTTGCCACTACCAAGCCAGCACTACAAGAAATGCTAAAAGGAGTTCTAAATCTTGAAACAAGAACTTGAAATACATCAAAATAGAACCTCCTTAAAGCATAAATTTCACAGGGCCTAAAAAAACAATAACACAATGAAAAAAAACAGGATATTATGGCAACAACTAGCATGATGAACAGAACAGTACCTCACATCCCAATACTAATGTTGAATGTAAATGGCCTAAATGCTCCAATGAGAACACATGGACACAGGAAGGGGACCATCACACACCGGGGCCTGTTGTGGGGTTGGGGGAATGGGGAGGGATAGCATTAGGAGATATACCTAATGTTAAATGACGAGTTAGTGAGTGCAGCACACCAACATGGCACATGTATACATATGTAAAAAACCTGCATGTTGTGCACATGTACCCTAAAACTTAAAGTATAATTAAAAAAAAAGAAAAATAGCCTTTAAAAGAAAAAAAAGATACAGAATGTCAAAATGGATAAAAATCCACCAACCAAGTATCTACTGTTTTCAAAAGACTCACCTAATGACTCATATAAACTTAAGGTAAAGGAGTGGAAAAAGATATTCCATGCAAATAGACACCAAAAGCGAGCAGGAGTAGCCAGACAAATCAGACTTTAAAGCAACACCAGTAAAAAAAAAAAAAAAAAAAAAAAAAGCAAGACAAAGAGGGACATTATATAATGATAAAAGGATTAGTCCAATAGGAAAATATCACAATCTTAAATATATATGCATTTAACACTGTAGCTCCCAGATTTATAAAACAATTACTATTAGACCTAAGAAATGAGATAGACAGCAACACAATAATAGTGGGGGACTTCAATACTCTACTGACAGCACTAGACAGGTCATCGAGACAGAAGGTCAACAAAGAAACAATGGACTTAAACTGTACCCTAGAACAAATGGACTTAACAGATATTTACAGAACATTCTACCCAACAACTGCAGAATATACATTCTTTTCAGCAGCACAGGGAACATTCTCCAAGATAGATCATATAATAGGCCACAAAACAAGTTCCAATAAATTTAAGAAAATCAAAATTATATCAAATATCCTCTCAGACCCCAGTGAAACAAAACTGAAAATTAACTCCAAAAGGAACCTCAAAACTATACAAATACATGGAAATTAAATAATCTTCTCTTGAATCATCTTTGAGTCAACAATGAAGTCAACAAAGAAATTAAAATATTCTTTGAATTGAAGAATGGTAATGACATAACCTATCAAAACCTTTGGGATACAGAAAAAGTGGTGTTAAGAGGAAAGTCCACAGCATTAAATGCCTACAGCAGAAAGTCTGAAAGAGCACAAATAGACAATCTAAGCTCACACCTCGAGGAACTAGATAACTAAGAACAAACCAAACCCAAACACGCAGAAGAAAAGAAATAAGAAATATCAGAGTATAAATAAATGGAATTGAAACAAACAAAAAATACAAAAGATAAATGAAACAAAAAGCTGTTTATTTGAAAAAATAAGCAAAAATGATAGACCATTAGCAAGATTAACCAAGAAAAAGAGAGAAGATCCAAGTAAGCTTAATTAGAAATGAAATGAGAGATATTACAACTGACACTACAGAAATACAAAAGATCATTCAAGGCTACTATGAACATCTTTGTGTCCATAAACTAGGAAATCTAGAGGAGATGGATAAATTCCTGGAAATATGCAACTCTCCTAGATTAAATCAGGAAGAAATGGAAACTGAACAGAACAATAACAAACAGTGAGATTGAAACAGTAATAATAATAATAATAATAATAATAATAAAAACTGCCGACAAAAAAAGTCCAAGACCAGATGGATTCACATCTGTCAGACATTCAAATAAGTATTGGTATGAATCTTACTACTATTCCAAAAGATAAAGAGAGAATCCTCCCTAAATCATTCTATGAAACCAGTATTACCCTAATTCCCAAACCAAGAAAGGACATAACAAAAAAAGAAAACTACAGACCAATATCCCTGATGAATATAGATGCAAAAATCCTCATCAAAATGCTAGCTAACCTCGAATCCAACAACACATCAAGAAGATAATTCACCATGATCAAGTGGGTTTCATACCAGGGATGCAGGGATGGTTTAACATATGCAAGTCAATAAATGTGATATGCCACATAAACAAAATTAAAAACAAAAATCATATGATCATCTCAATAGATGCAGAAAAGCATTTGACCAAATCCAGCAGCCCTGTATGATTAAAATCCTTAGCAAAACTGGCATAGAAGAAACATACCTCAAAGTCATAAAAGCCATCTATGACAAACCCACAGCTAACATTATACTGAACAGAGAAAAGTTGAAAGCATTACCTCTAAGAATTGGAACAAGAAAAGGATGCCAACTTTCACAACTTCTATTCGACATAGTACTGGAAATACTAGCCAGAGCAATCAGACAAAAGCAAGAAATAAAATGCATCCAAATTGGTAAAAAGGGTGTCAAACTGTGGCTGTTCACCAATACAATAATATGATTGTATACCAGAAAACCCTAAAGACTCTAAAAATCTCCTAGATCTGATTGATGAATTCAGTAAAGTTTCAGGGTGCACTGCTATACACCAACAACCAAGCTGAGAATCAAATCAAGAACTCAATTCCATTTACAACAGCTGCAAAAAAATAAAATACTTACGAATATACCTAATCAAGGAGGTGAAAAATCTCTACAAGGAAAACTACAAATCACTGCTGAAAGAAATAATCAGTGACACAAAAAAATGAAAACATATCCCATTCTCATGGATGGGTAGAATCAATATTGTGGAAATGACCATATTGCCAAAAGCAATTTGCAGATTCAATGCAATTTCCATCAAAGTACCATCATCATTCTTCACAGAACCAGAAAAAACAATCCTAAAATTTATATGAAACTGAAAAAGAACCCTCATAGCCAAAGCAAGACTAAGCAAAAAGAACAAATCTGGAAGCATCACATTACCTGACTTCAAACTATACCACAAGTCTATAGTAATCAAAACAGCATGGTATTGGTATAAAAATAGACATGTAGACCAATGGAACAGAATAGAGAACACAGAAATAAACCCAAATACTTACAGCCAACTGATCTTCGACAAAGCAAACCAAAACATAAAGTAAGGGAAAGGACACCCTATCCAATAAATGGTGCTGGATAATTGCCAAGCCACTTGTAGAAGAATGAAACTGGATCTTCTTCTCTCACCTTATACAAAAATCAACTCAAGATGGACTAAAGACTTAAATCTAAGACCTGAACCCATAAAATTTCTAGAAGATAACATCAAAAAAACTCTTCTATACATTGACTTTGACAAAGAGTTGATGTCCAAGAACCCAAAAGCAAGTGCCAAAAAACCCAAAATAAATAGATGGGACCTAATTAAACCAAAAAACCTCTGCTCAGCAAAAGAAATAATCAGCATAGTAAACAGACAACCCCCAGAGTAAGAGAAAATACTCACAACCTATGCATCTGACAAAAGACTGATAGCCAGCATTTACACAGAACTCAGACAAATCAGCAAGAGAAAAACAAATAATCCCTTCAAAAAGTGGGCAAAGGACATGAACAGACAACTCTCAAAAGAAGATCTACAAATGGCCAACAAACATATGAAAAAATGTTCAACATCGCTAATTATCAGGAAAATGCAAATTAAAACTACAATGAGCTATCACCTTACTTCTGCAAGAATGGTGGTGATTTAAAAATAAAAAAATAATAGATGTTGGCATGGATGTGGTGAAAAGGGAACACTTTTACACTGCTGGTGGAAATGTAAACTAGTACAACCACTGTGGAAAACAGTATGGAGATTTCTTAAAGAACCAAAAGTAGAATTATTATTGGACCTAGCAATCCCACTACTGGGTATCTACTCAAGGAAAAGAAGCCATTATATGAAAAAGACACTTGCACACACATGTTTATAGCAACACAATTTGCAATTACAAAAATATGGAACCAGCCTAAATGCCCATCAAACAATGAACAATGAGTGAATAAAGAAAATGTTACATATATATATATATATATATATATGTACACACACACACACACCATGGAATACTATTCAGCCATAAAAAGGAACAAAATAATGGCATTTGCAACAACATGGATGGAGTTGGAGACATTATTCTAAGTGAAGTAACTCAGGAATGGAAACCCAAATAGCATATGTTCTCACTTATAAGTAGGAGCTAAGCTATGAGGATGCAAAGGCATAAGAATGATATAATGGACTCTGGGGACTCAGGGGAAATGTGGGAGGGAGTGAGGGATAAAAGACCACACATTGGGTACAGTGCAGACTGCTTGGATGACAGGTTCACCAAAATCTCAGAAATCACCACTACAGAACTTATGTATGTAACCAAAACCCACTTGTTCCTCAAAACTATGGAAATAAAATAAAAAATTTAAAAATATGCAAGGTGATGAATTTGTTAATTTGCTCAATTTAATCACTCCACAATGTAAACACATATAAAAACATCACTTTGTACCTAGTAAATATATAATATATTCATTTATTACTTATCAATTGAAGATAATTTTTAAGAACCTGATAAGGACATTACAAGACAAGGAAATTACTGAAAAAGTAGATATAGATTAAAATATTCCTAGAAACACAAACCAAATCTAGCTTTATATAAAAAATGATAATAATATAAATGCAAAAATCAACAAAATACTAGCAAACTGAATTTGTCAGGACATTAAGAGGCTCATTCACAATAATCAGGTAAGATTTATCCTTGGGATGCAAAGATGGTTCAACATATGCAAATCTATAAATGTGATGTATAACATTAACAGAATGAAGGACAAAACCATATGACCATTTCAAGAGATACACAAAAAGCAGTTGACAAAAATTCAACATCTTTTCATGATAAAAACTTACAACAAATTAGACATAAGGAGTGTACCCCAATGCAATAAAAAACATATGTGTAAAGCTCACAGCTAACATCAGACTCAGTGGTGAAAATGAAAAGCCTTTTCTCCAAGATTAGAAACAAGACAAGGATACCCACTCCTACCACTTAAACTCAACAAACTACTGGAAGTTCTAGCCAGAGCAATTAGACAAGAAAAAGAGATAAAAGGCATCTAATATGAAAGAACAAAGTTAAATTATCTCTGATGGCTGATGACATGAACTTATATGTAGCAAACCCTAAAGAGTCCATCCAAACACTGTTAGAGCTCAGTATGAATTCAGTAAAGTTGTAGGATACAAAATCAAAACCCCCAAATCAGTAGCATTTCTTTACATGAACAACAAACTATCTGAAAAAGAAATTAAGAAGTCATCCAATTTACAATAGCATCAAAAAATAGGAGTAAACTTAACCAAGAGGGTGAAAGATCTGTACATTGAAAAACCAGAAAACATTGATGAGAGAAATAGTTGATGATACAAATAAATGGAAAAGTGTTCATGTTTATGGATTGGAGGAATTAATATTGGTAAAATGTCCATACTACCCAAAGTGATTTTCAGATTGAGTGCAATTCCTATCAAAATTCTAATATTATTTTTGACAGAAATAGAAAAAAAATCCTAAAATTTGTGTGGAACCGCAAAAGACACTGAATAGCCAAAGCAATGTTGAGCAAAAAGAACAAAGCTGAGACATCACACTACCTGACTTCAAAATCTAATATAAAGCTATGGTAATCAAAACAGCATGAATACATGCTGTCAAAACTCCAGTGTTATTTTTCACAGAAATAGAAAAAACAATCCTAAAATTTGTATGGAGCCACAAAAGACACTGAATAGTCAAGGCAATGTTGAGCAAAAAGAACAAAGCTGAGACATCACACTACCTGACTTTAAAATCTAATATAAAGCTATAGTAATCAAAATAGACAAACTGACCAATGGAATAGGACAGAGAATCCAGAAATAAACTGATGCATTTATGGTCAACCGATTTTCAATGAAGGCGCCAAGAGCACTGAATGAAAAAAAGACAATCTTTCTAATAAATACAGTTGGGAAAACTGGTTATCCACATGCGGAAGAATTAAACTGGACCTTTATCTCACACCATATACAAAAATCAACTTGAAATGGAGTAAAGACTTACATGTAAGACCTGAAATGATAAAACTACTAAAAAATTCTCCGTAATAGTGATAGGGGCAAAGATTTGTTGGATATGGCTTTGAAAGAACAGGAAACAAAAGCAAAAATTAACAAATGGGATTGGATTGAACTAAAAAGCTTCTGCACAGCAAAGGAAAATCAATAGAGTGAAGAGATAACCCATGGACTGGAAGAAAATATTTATGATCATACACCTAATAAAGGATTAATATCCAAAATATATAAAGAACTCAAACATTTCAAGAAAACAAAGGACTCAATTAAAAAATGGGCAAAGAACCTAAATAGATACTTTTCAAAAGAAGACATACAAATGGCCAATAGATTATGAAAAATGTTCATCATTACTAATCATCAGGGACATGCAAATTAAAATCACAAGGGTAAATTACCTCACACCTGTTAGGATGGCTTCTATCAAAAAGATGAAACATAACAAGTATTGGTGAGGGTATGGATGAAGGGGAACCTTTGTGCACTGTTGATAGAAATGTCAATTAATACAGCTGTTATGGAAAACAGCATGGTGGGTCCTCAGAAAACTAAAAATAGAATTACCATATGACCCAGCAATCCTACTTCTGGGTATATATGCGAAGGAATTGGAATCAATTGAAATCGGTTCCTTTGGATATATAACCAGAAGTAGGATTGATGGATCATATGGTATGCCAAAGAGATATCTGCACTCTCATGTTCATTGCAGCATTATTCACAATAGCTAAGATATGGGAGCAACCTAGGTGCTCCTCACTGGATGAATGGATAAAGAAAATGTGGTATACATACACAATGGAATACTATTTAACCTTTAAAAAGAAGGAAATTTTGTTATTTGCAACAACATGGATAAACTTGGGGGACATTATGCTAAAAGAAATATGGCAGGCACAGGAAGACAGTCACTGTGGGATCTCACATATATGTGGAATCGAAGTCAAATTTGTAGAAGTAAAGAGTAGGATGGTGGTTACCAGAGGCTAGGGGAGGGGAATGGATGGGGAAAAGAGGAGATGTTGATCAAAATGTACAAAATTTCAGTTAGAGAGAGTAAGCTTTCGTGGTATGTTATACAGAATGTTGACTATAATAAATAATAGTGTATTGCATATTTAAAATGTAAAGTACATGGATGTGCTTTGGTCAAGAATAGGCCAAGGCAGACATCCAGGCCTGCATGACTCAGTGGCATTGATGCACACACCTCCACTTGTTATATAACCTGCTTGTGTAAGCTCATACTTGGCTCTACACCACTGTTGTCTGTGGAAGGTATAACTGCTCTGCTGACGCTGTACAGGCGCTCTTCAGCATGGCTCGACATGGTGTGCGTGCTGGTGCCCAGAGAGAGAGTAATGGTACTGACCGTTGTAAGGAAGATCTGGTCTCCTTGAAGGGGGACAGGGGGAAGTCAGGAACTGGCTTGTGCCCAGAGGGAAACAGTTAAGCTGCTAACACTGTGAAGGTGAGCTGGCCTTGCAGGCTGGCCGTGCAGCTGTGAGTGGGAGCTGGTTGCTGAGAGGAGCCACAGAGCCAGAGCAAACAGCCAAGATAAAGGCGGACAGTGATGCCTGTAATCTCAGCTAGTTAGGAAGGCTGAGGCACGAGAATCGCTTGAACCCGGTGAGCCAAGATCGCGCCATTGCACTCCAGCCTAGGCAACAAGAGCGAAACTCCGTCTCAAAAACAAAACAAAAAAAATAGCGGACGGTGTGAGAGAGCTAGTATGAGAAAGCTGCTGAATAAAACTACATTTCACCTGCCTACGGCGCCCTGAGTGTTCTTTCAGCTATCCGCCTATCCACCCACTCCCCTCGGACCTTGGCTGGGGCTGGAACCTAAGCCCAAACAGGCCATTGGCATAGTCATGAACTTAACATAAAAATTTCTGAAAGAGTAAATTTTAATGTTTTCACCATAAAAAATTATTTGTGATGTGATTGATTTGTTAATTAGCTTGATTTATTCATTCCACAATGTAAACATTTATCAAAACATATTGCACCCATAAATATATACACTTATTAGTGAATTAAAAATAAAATATAAATAAGAAATATACTATAACAAAATGAAAATGATAATACGTTAGACTAAGCTTGTTTTATTTCAGGAATATAAGCCTCATTTAATATTATAAGCTCAGTCAATGTAATTCACCACATTAGTAAAATGAAGAAAATAATAGTCAACTAAATAGATACAGATAAGTGTATGACTAAATTCAGCATCTCTTCATGATTAAAAAAACTCATATCAAGGTATGAATAAAGAGAAACTTTCTTAATCTAATGAAGCACTCCTTAAAAGGCCTATAGCAAACATCATACTTAGTGGCAAGCTGTTGAAAACTTTCCTTTGGATACTGAGCATAAGAAAGATGCCAGCTATCAGCCGGGCACCATGGCTCACGACTATACTCCCTGCACTTTGGGAGGCCGACGTAGGCGGATCACGAGGTCAGGAGGAGACCATCCTGGCTAACATGGTGAAACCCCGTCTCCATTAAAAATACAAAAACTTACCTGGGCGTGGTGGCGAGTGCCTGCAGTCCCAGCTACTCGGGAGGCTGAGGCAGGAGAATTGCTTGAACCCGTGAGGTAGAGGTTGCAGTGAGCTGAGATGGCGCCACTACACTCCAGCCTGGAGACAGAGTGAGACTCCATCTCAAAAAAAAAAAAAAAAAAATGCCAGCTATCACCACATCTATTGAGCATTTTACTGGAGAACATTACCAGTGTAATGAATCAAGAAAAAAGTTACGAGATTTAGAAAGAAATACAACTGTCATTATTTGTGAATATAATTGTGAACAGAAAACCCTACTCTACAGATAAATCATTAGAATTAATAATTTAGCAAGTTGTTAAGATTCAAGAACAATAAAATTCAATTCCATTTCTATATAAAAAACAAATCAAATATTACATAAAACATTTAAAATAGCATAGTACATTGGGGGTTGGCAATGGCAGAGGCTGGGGAACTCTTCTCCACAAATTACCTTGAGTTGCCGGCATCTTCCAGCACAGGGATCCATTAGTTTTCAGGGCCTTTTCTCTCTCAGCGTGCAACTGACAGCTGGGGAAGAAAGAATGCAGGGTCATGAGTGGGAGGGAGGTCTTTATGGGCCAGGCCTGGATTGGTCACATTCCACCCACTAGAGCACAGTGACACCCAACTGTAAGACAGTCTGGTGAATTTTGCCTTGTTGTTTGGCCAGGAGAAAATGGAATTGGGTTTTATCTACACATAGCAGTTTTTACTATAACTTCTGTTTAAAATTTCATCATGAGATGAATTCACTGTGGATATCAGGGGGAAAATGATTATTCCTTTAAGTTTAGAAGAAATAGAAACTTCTCTTTAGCTTTATAAGAAGAATTATGGTTCCCATTCTAACAATAGCTAAGTTTTCATGAGGAGGAGAATGAATATGTGGGCTAAGCTGTCTATTTCAGAAAGAGGCGAAAGTTACTCCTGTGTGGTATTTATTGTGTATAGATTTTGTTTGTTGGACATTAATTCCACAGTGGCAAACACACAGATAAATGTGTTGCTGTGTTTCTTTTGTTTTTTTAATGGATTGAGACCACATTTGCAGAGTGAAGCCATATGCTATCTATTCTTGCCTTTACTGCTGAATTAATTAGCTTATGATAGTGTTTCCTGAGCTAATGAGGCAAACATTCTCTTGGATTCAGCTGGAGGAGAAATCCTTATTACTGTCACTTCAAGGGTAGGGAGAGCAGTGAGGATAATAACATTATCAAAATTTGCTGAAGCAACCATCGCAGTTATGGAGATAAGTTTTTCAAAAATAACCACATTGAGCAATAAGAATGTAGAATTGCCACTTTGTGGTAATAACTAAAACAATTCATGAGCAATTTAGAAAGCTTTATTAGGATGGGGAAGAAAGAAGAATATAGTAAGATGTAGCACAATGAAAGAGGATTCATCTAAAGCTTTGGAAGTAGGGATCTGTTTGTTTAATAATGTACTCAGATTTTGGACCCATCATTTAACCTTTGGATGCGGTTTATTTTTCTTATATTTGAAATTAAGGTGTTGAAATGGAAAATATATGTGATTCTTTTTAGTTTTATCACTCAGTGGTTCTAGGTGTTATTTTATTTTAGCATAGGTCAATGTTCTAGTTAATAAAGTGACTGGAAGCACCAAATGACATGGGGTGTCAGTGTTTCTTTATTAGGGCTTTATGATTGAGGATGATAACTTGCTACACCTGCAAACCCTCTCTTTGGGAATGAATCAGAATGGGGTAGGTTTACTATGTTGGCACAGAGGTCAGAGTTCAGGTTAGCCACAAAGCAGCTGGACAATATCCTAGAGAGAGGAAAAATCTCCATGAGTAGGGAATTACAGAAAAGGAGCCAGATATGGTTAGACGTTGTGTCCCCACCCAAGTTTCCTCTTGAATTTTAATCCCCATAATCCCCACGTGTCAAGGGAGTGACCTGATGGAGAAAATTGAATAATGGAGGCAGTTTCCCCCACGCTGCTCTCGTGATAGTGAGTGAGTTCTCATGAGAGCTGATGGTTTTACAAGGGGCTCTTCCCCCTTTGCTCAGCACTTCTCCTTCCTGCCATTTTATGAAGAAGTTGTCTTGCTTCCCCTTTGTCTTCCACCATGATTGTAAGTTTCCTGAGGACTCCCAGCCATGCTGAACTGTGAGTCAATTAAAACTCTTTCCTTTATGAATTACCTAATCTCAGGCAGTTCTTCATAGCAGTATGAAAACGGACTAATTCAGAGCTCCAAATTTCACATACGGCTTCCTTTCAAGTTGTTGACCAATTACTTGGCTGCTCATGTGCAAGTTAAGTCTTTAGAAACCCAGCAGAAAACAGCAGTTGGGAAGCAAAAGAGCTGAGTAGAGATTTCAGCAATAATGAGATTCTGGGAAGAAATAAATTCAAGTTTATGTCTCCCAAGATCAAAACCTTTGTAAATACTCTGGGCTTTATATTGGGACCCCAGAGGCTCTAGAAATAATGGCCACACTCCAAAAGTAAAGGATATGTTTTAGGAGTGAGTGATACACTCCAATTGTAAAGGGAAACTAAAGAAGCCCAGCTCTAATAAAACCTAAAACAAAGGCTTGGCAGGATCAAGTGATCTGCTGGTCCTCTGCCAGCCTGTAAAACAAAATGAAACAAACAACTAAAGCAAAACAACAACCAAAAAATTAATGAACAAAACCCCAACAAACAAAAATGAAATCTTAAACCTTTTTGGAGGAATCTATAACATCTTACACAGCCTGCACAATATTTTATTCAAAGTGCCAGGCAGCCAATGCAAATTTATGAGGCATGCTAAAGCAACAGGGAAAAAAAGCAAAAAGTAAAAACTCAGCTAGCAGAAAAGACACATGGGTGATTTTGTTACTGGAGGTATCACAGCTAAAAACAAGTGAGTTACATGTTTAAAAAATAGAGAAAAAGATAGAAAAAATAGATAAAAGTATGGAGAATTTAAATGAGAATGGGGAATAATTTAAAAGATTCCAATGAATATCCTGGAACTGAAAAATACAATATTTGTAATTAAGAATTCATCTGATGGGTATAAGAACAGACTGGCAACCACAGAAGACAAGATTAGTGAAATGTATGATATAGTCAATCTAAATCGTAGGAGGTTTTCTTTGTGGAAATTGACAAGCTAGTTTTAAAATGTTTATGGAAATGGAAAAGGCCATGAGTAGCCAAGAAAATTTTGGAGGACACTTTTACCAGACAGCAAAATGTATGACAAGATTAAAATATTTATTATTGTATGGTGTTTTTACAGACAGACTCATACATAGTGGACACTTGATTTATTCTAAAAGCAGCCCTTCAGAGAAGTGGCTAGAAGATGAGCTCTTCAATGAATGGTGCTGGGTCCATTTGAAAATTCACAAGGAAAAGAAATGAAACTTGACTTTCACTTATATCCTATAAAAATTTAATGCCACCCAGAAGGTATATCTAAATGCAAAATATGAAATGATAAAGCACTTAGAAGAAAACATAGGAAATCATCTTGATTACTTTGGGATAGATGAGGATTTCTTAAGTGGAACACAAAATTGCCAAGAGAAAGATCCATTAAAATTAAGAGCTTCAATTCACCAAAAGACATCACGAAGGGAGAGAAAAGGCAAGTTATAGACTGGGAGAAGATATTTATGATACAAACAACTGCAGTGGGCTTATATCAGAATACATCAAGAATTCCTACAAATCTATAAGAAAAGATAAGGAAAAATATGTTTAGGGATTTGAACAGGCACTTTACGAAATAGGCTATCTGAAGGGCAGCCATCATTTGTGTTGAACTATGTTTTTCATCAAGGGAATGTGAATTCAAGCCACAGTGCAATACCACTATGTGGTATGCAGTAGCCACCAGAATGGCTAAAATTTAATACTGCGACTTCCAAATATGGGAAAAAATGTGGAGCAAGTGTCAGGCTCATCAATACAGGTGGAAGAACAAATTGGGAAAGTCACTTTGGTTGAGTTTATGGTATTTCAACCCCACAGTTTTGCTCCTAGGGTGGTTTAGGAGAATGGCAGCGTAGTGATATATAAACACCAAGATGTAACATAGGAAAGAAAGGCTGATGTGGTGGCTGATCCTGTAATCCCAGCATTTTGGGAGGCCAAGGTGGGAGGATCACTTGAGGCCAGGAGTTTGAGACCACCCTGGGAAACATACTGAGATTCCATCTCTCCAAAAAGAACAAGAAGAAGAAGAAGAAGAAGAAGAAAAAAAAACCAGCCAGGCATGGTGGTGCATGCCTGTAATCTTAGCTACTTATGAGGCTGAGGCAGGAGGATCCTTTGAGCTCTGGAGGCCAAGGACGGGGTACATCTCATTAAAAGAATAAGCCTCATGGTTCAATTTGGGCAAACAAGTAACCTGATTATTTGATGATTCCACTTTCCCTGAAGTGTTTTTCCAGGTATCATTTATCTTCCAAACTCTATTTTGGTTGATGACTACATAGTTGAAGGCAATTTTATTATCTAAAGATATTCTAGCTCATGAGTTTATACTGGATATTTTTTGACTCTAAAATTTGAACTGTTATTTGGGCATAGTCAGAGATTAATTGCAGAGTATATATTTTAGTGTAGGGTAGAAATCCTTATATGAACTGATAGTATTTAGTGTCTTGGATCCTGAGTTGAGTACATCAGTCTTCTAATAATTCACTTTGAATGCTTGGAAAGGCTGGATAAATATATCAAAACTTGGCCCTATTTTGATATAGGTAAGTGTGGAAAGGCCTTCTGATTTTACAAGAATAGTCAATAAGGGTGTACATTGAGCAGACACAAATGTTGTTAGGAATTGCTATTAAAATTTAATTGTTTTCACTCTAGTGTAATTAAACATGTAATACAATGGTTTTTGTACATGTAGCTTTAAGATAAAATAATTGGACTATAGTTTGTGTTATTAGTCCTGTATCATGTCCCTTTCTGTTCATGACGTCCTTTGTGTTTCTTTGAAGCCCTGACAAACAAACAGAAGCAGATAATTGTTGAGGCCTAGGTCCAATGAAGACATGTTGATGTATTGAGATTCATTCCAACAGTGGGATCTATAACTAAATGACAAACTTGACACTTGGAAAAAATGTCAGCCATTGCAATTGTTTGGTAATGGCAAATTAAGGAGTTTGAAAAGTTTACAGAAAAAAAATTCTGTCTAAGGAAGGGCAAAAGGTTTAACCATTTTAATAGTTTTGTACCTTGAAGAAACCCAATGAAAAAATCATGGCAATGAGTGAAAGAAAGAGGAGACAAATATTAGAAAGTATGTTCATTGTCCTTTCATGGCTCTTGGTCCAAAAGTGTTAGAAGGAAGCAATCTAAACTTGATAGCATCTTCAAGGTCTCTCTGTTCTTTGGTCAGATGTCTACCTCCAGAAATCATTTGTTTCTGTTGGCCTCCCATTGAATTACAATGTTAGAACATAGGTATACTTGTATTTCCAGGTTGAGGGATTCTGAGCACATTTACACAGGAAAACATGATTCTGTGGGTGTATGCCCTGGAATTCAAGAGCAGCATTTGTGTTTAGAAGTACTTGATATGGTCTTTTCTTAAATGATGCTAAGACTTCTCTTTATAGATGTCTTTTCCAAAACAGGTGTACATCATGTAGATGTTCATTTAGACTTATCTTTTTTGGAAATGTAATTTGTACCTGCTGATTATGTATCTGTGTATATGACATTAATTTTGGCAATACTTGCTACAACCACAATGGGACAAGCTCCAGTCCATCAGTGGAGGAGTCAATTCAAGCCCATATGTCTTCTTGCAACAATTTTATGAGAACTCATATGAGAATTTATGAGAATTTTTGAAATATAGATTGTATATCTTTAGGGCTATGGGTAGAATTTAGGCTAAGTAGATTAAACATCTGTTGATTTAGATTATTTTGATTTTAAATACCATTAGTTTATTCTTTCCTTCCAGTTATATGGGAATGATATTTATTTTAATATTCTTTTCTTAACTTCTTACATATTATACTTATAAGTTGACTTTCTCTATCACTAGTTAATATTGGAAGTTTTCCCAGTTGATAAAAACATAATTTATAATCATTTGGCAGTAGAATGTTAGCTAATCTCACCAGATTATTTTAAGCTACTACTAAAACATATTTAAAGCTTTGTGATTTGAGCAAATGAGTGAAATCCATTTGTAAATGTTCAAATAGTCCTAGAGGTAGAGATTTTGATCCTTGTCACAACTTTATAGTTTTTCTTGGGTTATAGTACTAATAATAGATGAAGTCAGATTCAGTCACCGATTGATCCTCTCTGACAAAATTTTGCTACCACTATTTTTAGTAGAATATGGATCTTTTCTTTGGCATCATGCTGGGCCCAAGCTGTTTGAGTGGCAGCAGGAAGAGGAACAGGAGGGGCTGAGAAGGAATAGGAGGCCAGAGGAGGTGGAGGACAGAGGAAGAGCAGGTAGCAGGCAGGGAGGGAGAGAGGGGTCCCTAGCAGCCTGCATATTCCCTGAGTCCTGGTTATCCTGGGAGAGGCTTGTGCAAGGTGTCTGAGGGTGAGTGGAAAAAGAGACCCATCAGGAGAGTGAAGAACCCCGAGAGAGGGAGGAAGAAAGAGTGGGTGAGAGGCAGGCTAGCACTGGGCAAAAGCAGCCTGAGGGAAAGGGAAGGAGCAGGAAATGGAGAGGGGAGACAACTGCCTGAAGAATTTGTTTTATCCACACTGGGATAAAATCAGCGAGAAAATGTGTGGCCGTTTTTAAACAAAATTATTATACCAGTCTAATTTATTCAAGATTCACATTGATTAGGAAGATTAATTTACCTTGATTTAGAATGTGATCAGATGTTTTCTTTTATAATTATGTATCTATAGCAAATCTTTAAAATATTTCATATTTAAAAAGTACATACGTTCCCTTGGTATTTACTCATTCCTTTTTGCTAGCATGAGATTGGCTTCCATTTCTTGGCTATTTCATCTTGTAGGTTATCAAACTATGCTATTAATTTGGTTCATAATTAAGCATCCCACCTGTTCCTCCCCAACCAGGCCCTTTCTTAAAGAGCCAATGCTCTTAAAAGCCTTATAAATTAAAATAACTTTTAAATCTGGGGATTCTGGGAACCCCTTGTTACATATTCATATGGGTACTTATTAGGCTTTATATGAGTACGAATTAGTCTCTAATTAGTAGTTGTATAAGTTCAATAAAATCAAGAGTTACTTTACATGTAAGAAAATTTATAACATTGAAGTTTCTCTTGAAATAGATGAAGTCATGCTAGTATGTTTGTATAGAAAATAGCTCACATTGACACAACAGAAGAACGTTCTCAACTCTCCATCAAGGTAGGGAGCTCTAGGCTGGATTCTTTCCATTTTATTATGTGATGTTTTAAATCACAAAGTCTTTCCTTGCCCTCCTGTTGTAAAATAATTCACCTGTGACTTCTAGTAGTTTAGGCTTACTTTTTATATCTTCATAATAATATCTCAGATCCATTTGGAGTTTATTCTTTTGTATGGTGGGGCCACGAATTTACTATTCTTTTTCTACATGGCTATTCAGTCATGCTAGCATCATTTTAAAAAGTCCATTTGCGATGGTATCTATATAATATGCTGAATTTCCTAATGTTCTTAGGCCTATTTCTGCACTTATTAAAACACTTTTTTTGTAGTAAACTTTGTACCTATCTCTAGTGGTTATCTTTGTAGTCATACTTTTGAAAAAAGGCCCTGTGCCCCAGTCCACTTTTTAATTTACTCTTTTACTGTACAGTGTGTCAGTTTTTAGTGGTATCCTTTGACTCCCACTTATTGATGAGATGAATGAGTTTATTTTACTTTTCCATGTCCCTCTACTTTTACTTCATAAAAATTGCATTACTTCTGTTTTATCAGAACATGTGTTGTATATATATGACTCTTCCATCCTTGTTTCTAACTTAATTATTACATCTACTATTAAATCCACATAATTAATCAACATAATTAACTTATATTCATTCTATCACTTTTACTGAAAGTATTGTAGGCTATTAATTTTCCTTAGATCACTGCTTTAAATGTAATCAGATCCTGATATGTAGTATATTTATTATTATTATTTTTAGAAATTTAGAAATATCAGGTGAGGTCTCATCAGTCATTTATTGGTTAAATGAAACTTATCTGTAAGCGGAGCTCATGGATATGGTATCCCCTGATTTCTTGTATTTTTATTTATTTTTTTTTTTGAGACAGAGTCCAGGCTGGAGTGTAGTGGTGTGACCTCGGCTCACTGCAACCTCTGCCTCCTGGGTTCAAGTGATCTTCCCACCTCAGCTTCCCAAGTAGCTGGGATTACAAGCACCACCATGCCCAGCTAATTTTTGTATTTTCAGTAGAGATGGGGTTTCACCATGTTGGCCAGGCAATCTCGAACTCCTGACCTGAAGTGATCTGTCCTCCTCAGCCTCCCAAAGTGTTGGGATTACAGGCATGAGCCACCACACCTAGCCTATTCTTGTATTTTTAAAACTCTAATTCTGTAGTCATGGTACTTAAAGAAAGCATGGTTGAATATAAAATTGATTTATACCTTTTCTTGATTTTTGTATAAATGCTACTTCATTCTTGCCTTACTTTGCGTGTTGCTTTTGAGAAATATTAGTTAAGTTCTCTTTTCCAGATCAATTTTCCCTAGTACTTGGTTGGCTCTATTAATATGTAGATTCAGATTATCTTGTATTTCTGGAAAGCTTTCCTGAATTACAGTTTAAAATATTAGTTTTATTTTATTGCATTGATTTATTCTTCAGGGACTCTACTTATTCCTATGTTGACTGTTCTTTGCCTATTTCTCCTTTCAACCAATTTCTCTCTGATCCTTTTTACTTCTTTATTTAAGTTTTATTTATTTATTTATTTAGAGATGGAGTTTCACTCTTGTTACCCAGGCTGGAGTGCAGTGACAGAGGCAACCTGTGCCTCTGGGGTTCAAGCGATTCTCCTGCCTCAGCCTCCTGAGTAGCTGGAGTTACAGGCATCCACCACCATGCCTGGTTAATTTTTTGTATTTTTAGTGGAGATGGGGTTTCATCATGTTGGCCAGGCTGGTCTGGAACTCCTGACCTCAGGTGATCTGCCCGCCTCGGCCTCCCAAAGTGCTGGGATTACAGGTGTGAGCCACCTTGCTGGGTATATTTACTGTTTTTCTACTCTTCTTCAATGCTCCTCATTAAATATTCATATTTTGAACGTGATATAGGCACCATATAATTGGATTTTAGGATATGCTATCACCCTATATTTCTTTCCTGAGATTAACTAATTCTTTCTTTTTAAATCAATTCTTGTTTTAGCCCTCATTTGGGTTCTTAAACTTTGAAGTTTTACTTTTATGTGTCTTTTTATGTCTCCGATAGATTGACAATAAATAGTGGTTTCAATTTTGTTACAATTTTCATTGACTTCATAATTATTTGTTTTATTAATTATTCATTTGGGAGAATTTTTCATTTTTTTAATAGTAGCTTTGTATAGAAGAAAGTTGCATCACACTTTGGGGACTGTTGTGGGGTGGGGGGAGGGGGGAGGGATAGCATTGGGAGATATACCTAATGCTAGATGACGAGTTGGTGGGTGCAGCGCACCAGCATGGCACATGTATACATATGTAACTTACCTGCACGTTGCGCACATGTACCATAGAGCCTAAAGTATAATAATAATAAAAATAATAATAATAATAATAATAAAGAAAAAGAAAAAAAAAAAAAAGAAAGTTGCTCATACCTATATATTTGATCGACTGGCTTGGCAGATTGTGGTGGTGTATTAGTCCATTTTTACGCTGCTGATAAAGACATATCCGAGACTGCACAATTTACAAAAGAAAGAGGTTTAATTGGACTTATAGTTCTATGGGCTTGGGAAGCCTCACAATCATGGCAGAAGGCAAGGAGGAGCAAGTCTTGTCTTACATGGATGGCAGCAAGCAAAGAGAGAATGAGAAGATGCAAAAGCAGAAACTCCTGATAAAACCGTCAGATCTGATGACTTATTCACTACCACGAGAACAGTATGGGGGAAACCACCCCCATGATTCAGTGATCTCCCACTGGGTCCCTCCCACAACACGTGGGAAGTTATAGGAGCTACAATTCAAGATAAGATCTGGGTGGGGACAGAGCAAAGCCATCGCCGGTGGTTTTCCAGATCTGTTCTCCAAGGTTGCCATCTTCTGTCAGAGTAGAAGATTGCAATTTCTTTAACAGACGACATGGGAGTGGGGCAGGGAGGGGCGATTGGTCATAGGGTTGTGTGTCTTTTATTTTTCATATTTTAAAAATATTGTATGGAAGGATTCTGTAGTAACCTTTTTCACTTTTTTCTTTGACCAATCTCCAATGGGCATCTCTTTCCTTCCGTTTTATTCTCTTTTCCTCCAAGATTTTTCTTTTCATGACCATCTCCTGAAGTATTGTACCCAATTTAAAGTCTTTTCCCTGTAGTCAGTTCTCTGATCTTCCAGGACTCTGTATGCATTTCAGCACTTAGGATGATTTCAGCTTCATCAACCTCCCTTCTGTCTTCCGCACAATTTTTGTGGATCCCCTACCCCCTGCCCTTTCTCCCCTTCTCCTACTTCTCCAACCCCAGCTTTCTGAATAGGCTTGTGGTGGGAGTTTTAGAGAAAGCTTTGCTGGAAATCAGTATTTACTTTTCCAGATACAAGTAATTAAAAATTGTAGTTTAGGCTGAAAGTATGCTATTTGTGTGAGTTTATTTGTACTTGTTGATCTGTATAGTGTTTTGGAGAACGTGGTGAGATTTCTATTTAGGCAGCTGTGATTACCTTGGATTTTCAGAGCCAGCAATCTTAACTATGTCCCTCATTAATGTTGATCCTTTGGATTTTACCTGTAGTTCCTCTTACTGTAGGCTCTGATATAATTTTCTTGGACTCTGTTTATAAAACCAGAGAGATTACTGAAATTCTAAATGTTGTATTTGCTTTCTCCATCATCTCCTTTCAGAAATATGTACAAATTCACTTTCTTTATAATCTTCAGACAAAGAAATCACACCAAAATTTACAATCAAAGCAGATAACAGCAATAATTAAAGGCATTTCTCTAGTTCAAAACCCATGGGTAAATCTGATTCGCTAGATCTTGCCTACCAGTTCATTAGAAATAACCAGAAACCTATGTATGCCAGTTTAGGCTGATGCTGTATGGAATCCTGTACCCACCCTGACTGTGTGATTAACTCTGCTAGTGGGTGTGAGTGTGCATGGTGGGGTTACCAGAGAACCCTGGGTCTCACACAGAAGGTAACATTTGACTTCATACTTAAATTAAGGTAAGCGGGGGGTTTTCAAAGTAAACAAGAAAGTGGCGGGGAAACCGTTTTAAAGCAAAAGTTTCCTGGATCAAAATTACGAAGGTATTAAAATGCTTGAGCTGTTTGCACAGATAATCTTAGATGACTTTAACATACATAATTGAGAGAGGGGTGGCAAAGTGGGGAGGCCTGGGGAAACAGGAGGTGAGGAGAGATGAGGCTGGAATGGAGGCTGGAGTCAAATTTGAAGGGCTTTGTTTGCCACATCATTCAAAAAGAATAATATGACCACAAATTGCCTTTTTTTTTGCCAACCAAAAGGAAGAAAATTAGATACCTGCTAATAAAAATGGTATATTGTTAGGATGATAAATCTGTAACCTGTAACACAAACTTTTTCAGGGGAAAAACAGAAGAGTTTCAAATAAATTTATTTTCAAAACCAAGCAGCCAATTTTTCTAGCCAGTGGGAATTAGTCTGTTGTTTTCAAGAGTTGGTTGATAAAACTTAATAGTTTATTTTTAATATCAGTTTGAGGGTATCAGAATGACTAGCCATTTGAGTAGGGGAGCTATCTCACTTAAACGAAAATCCTCCAGTGATGCCTTCCAGAAGTTCTTCAATGTTGATTTCTTCAACTTTATATACTCAATGCCCAGCAGTGTGTAGGCACTAAAAGATTAATAAATACATGCTGAAAGAAAGTGAGAAAGATAAAAAGAAAGATAAGCAAAAGAGAGAGAGAAAAGAAGGAAAGAAGGAAAGGAAAAGAGAAAGAACTCAACCCATTGGAGATTTTCACTTAGTTTTTCAGTGCTCATACATTAGAGTGTCTGGTGGTTTATTTGGGTGGGGCAATATTTCTTCATCTTCAGCTAAAATGTTTACACTCCTAAGAGTTGTCAAACCTTATCAACCATTGTGATTCAGGGCTAATTAATAGATAACAAAATGGGCACAGGATAGGTATCAAGGACCACCTTCTAATCTCATTCCCTACATTAAGATGGGACACTTGATTTTATAAGAAAGGGGAAGGGAGGCCAGAAGGAGTAGAGAACAGACATCTCTTGTCTGTTTTTCTTAGCATTTTCCATACTAGGCATAATTAAAATAATGGCCCATTGTTCAAGCTGTGAAATAATCTGAAAAACAATAGAAAAAATATATAAAGTGTGTGTTCCTTTCATTTTAGGAAACATTTTGGGAAGAAAGGAATAAAGGGAGGTTTGTTAATTTTTAAATGATGACCTTATTCAAAGAGGATACTAATTTTTGATGCTTGCTATATACCCCAAAACATAAAACTTGAGGTTTATATTTTAAACAGAACAGACCAGACCCTACCAAAGAGGAAACAGTTACATTGTGTTTGAGACTGTCTTTCTAATTTAGTCTATATAAATATCACTTGCTTCAATTTTATTAGATGTTAAGAATATTCCTGAAAATGCAAATTTCAATCTCTCCAAAGTAGGATAACGTCTAATTTTAAAATATTGAACCATACGGAATTTTGTCTAGTTAACTGCATGTGTTCCTAAAATAGAATATTTATGGGTTTTTGTATTTCCAGTGCATCTTAGAGTTCCTGGAATAAAGCACATGGTCAAGAAATACTTGTTAAATAAATTAATGAGTGGATTACAACAGACTGATAATCGCCTGAGACCTTCCAGGGTAGTCCTGCTGTGAAGAGATTTTATATATAGCTAACAGACAGGGGGTTCAGAATAAATGTGAGTAAATTGTAGAGGGGGTCAGTTGTGGGAGTAGTCCATTAGCTTAGAACTGTAAAAACCCTATTGGCAGAACACAATTCGAGAAAAAACTCTGGTATTTCTGTAGTAGAGGCTTTTCCCCTGTGTATCCACATTTGGTTGTTGATTAAAAGAGGCTCACAATTCCTCTCTTTCTCACTTTCCTACTCATGATTCCCTTCCCTAAGCTAGAGAAGTGTGATATAGCCCAGTAATGTTCAGCAAAATTCATTATATTGTTTGCTATTTATAATAAGGGTGAGCACAAATTGTCTTCAATTTTTGACTAAAGCAAATTGATTTGGGGGATGAAGTACACCCAGAGTACAAAAAGAATGATAGGGCTTGTGTTGTTACCTTCCAGGTTCCTTTTCCAGTCATTCATAAAGAATGGTAAATATGATACTCCAAACTGATTTCTACATACTTTTCAATATTGTAAAGCAATCAACAAAATAGTAACCAGATGACTCTGGAAGTTGATGATGTAACATTTCCATTTGGGTTGCTTGTGTGTGTGGGCACGTGTGTGTGCACATGTGTGTGAGAGAGAGGTCTGGACTATAGATACAAAGCTTGCCACTCAGAAATGGAAGGGTGGTCTTATGTTTTCTGCATCTCAAGAATCAGCACTTACATTGTTCCGCCACTCTTTGGCTGCTTGTAGCTGTGCATCCACTACAGAGATAAAATCCCATTAGGCTCAACACCATGATTTTTTTTCCTTTGCCCACAATGGAGTAGCTTTTAAGCTTCTTCATGGGCTATGCTATTGTTCTGGATAGTCTCTTTAATGGGATATAACCCAGTTTTGTGACATCGCTTTTGTTTAATTCACTCAGGAAATCATGATATGGTTTGTGTTTTCTTTCTCTGCTTGTTTCTTTCCTTATCTCCTCCTAATGCAGGGAAAAGAAAAAATGATGAAATTATAGAATTAACGGGATACTGAAAAGAGAGACTGAGATCATGAATCACTAAACCAATTTTCCTGCCTAGAGGGTGTAATTCAGTGGTATTTTTATAAATGTGATTCAAACTGTGGCTTTTGCAAAAGATCGTGAGCCACATTATTAAAAAAAGGGGAGAAATCATAACTACTCCTCAGCAAGATGACCTTCCTCTCCCTGCTGAGATTTATGTAATCCTAGGGGCTCTAATTCTTGAAATATACTTAGCTGGAAAATACAAGATGAAACCAGTACAATTAAACAAATGAGACCATCTACTTATCTCTGTCTCTGAATGCCAAGAAGAATAGATGCTACAACACGAGGGTGTGTGATCTGGGTGGGAGAATACTGGGAGTGAGTTAGAAAGCCTGGTTTGCTGGTATGATCTCCAGACATTTAGTTTAACTGCTTTTGGTTTTAATTTGGCTTTATGTTAATTTGGTCAACAACCAGTTCATCATGTCAAGATAACAAAAAAGAATTCCGTTTTTAAACAGATAAGTGACAAGTTTATGTTGTATTTTTGAAGTTAAGCAAGGTAAGAGTTGCTTGTTTTGACTTCTTATGGTGGTCATGTGCCTCTGGGTGGTTGCTTGCTAATCCAGACTACATATATCTTATAAAAGACCTGAGTTTAAATACTGGTCAACTTTGTAATTTTGAATGAATTATCCAATTTCTCTGAATCTCTGTATTGTTAGCTATAAAAAGACAATAATGCCCCATCCAGTGACCATGAGATTGAAACTGTCATAAGCGAAAGCAATCCCTGGAATTTTGACCCTCTCAAATAGCAGAGCTGCTTTGAATCAGCGCAAGTTAAGGCTTGACTGTGAGTACTCCAATCAAGGTATTTAACAAACAGGAATGGTTAATCAGCCTGACTTCAAAACTAGTGAAGACAAGCATATTATGTATTCTGATACATCTCTCTTTCTGCTTAACCCTGGAACATAGGAATGTCCCTTGATGGTTCTCTGGTGACATGAGAGTTTGTTACTGTTTGTGGCAGTATTGCATGATAGTTACATGCTCAAGCTCTGGAACCAGACTCATCTGGATTCTAATCTTGACTCTACCACTTCCTAACCATAGAAATTTGTAACCAGTTAACATCTCTAAGCCTCTATATTTTGATTTGTCAAACATTTAAATAGGAACATAACTTCACAGAGCTTTTAAAAGGATGATCGGATAATGTATCTAAACATCTAATGTAGAAATTGGTTCTTGGTAAGCACAGGTACTAGCTATTATTACCACTTCTATTATTGTTACCTTTCCTCCTTAGGCTATTTGCTCCGTTTTGCATTAGCAGTCCTCTCTCTGTCCATTGCAGAGGCTTCTCTTATTTCTTGACATGTATTCTTTATTTGCTTCTTTGATGAAGACCTAGTGCTTTCTCAGTTCCTGAGCTGTGTTGCACAGTTAATCTTTTAGGGAAAAATTTACTTCCTTCATTTGCAAAATAGGAATAACAATAATAAGTATATATGTAGCAACTTCCCTGCCTGATGTGGGCTGTTAGGGACTGTTTTTCTGGATCTTGTTTCAGAGATATTATTACTACTGGTACTTTCACTCCAGTAGGATTTGTGATCTTGGCAGCCAGTTCCTCCTGGTAGAGATATTAGAGCCCCAACTCAGGCTGTTAGGCACTATACCTCATTTGATGCCCCAGAGAGGCGTCTGTGCATTAGTTTTCCATTTGTCTTGCAATTCCTTCCTTCCTTCTGGCACTAGGGGATTTCCTTTTCCTCATTTCCATTTCGACAATATCTCATAAAATTTATTTTGTTTTAAAACACTTTTTCCAACATTCTGGAATTTGGGGAGTGAGAAGTGTTTCCTTCCCTATCAACTCCAAAACACATATCGATCAGCAGGGTCGGATTTGCAATTGAACAACTAATCTCAGCATCAAATTTTGATTCTGGTTTTGAACAAATATCTGTTTATAATTAGGTCTTAGTGTCATCAATTACAAAATTAAGCATTAGGTGTTTGATGCCTAAGACAAGTTTGGCATAAACATTTGTGTGATATGACTTCCTGTGCAGATTTTCATAGCTCTTTACTCAGTGAGCCCTTTGGGAGAAACTTTCCCTCTGATGAATGTTTCCAGTGTTAGCGCACCTATAAGAAAAAAGCAGGCCAGGCACTCTGTTATTATTCACACTGCAGGAAACCCTGAGACGAACTCAGTGAAAGGAATGACAGCCTAAAATTAAAGATCCGTTTGGTGTGCATGGTGTGCGTATTTTTAACATGTGTTTTCTTCCCCTGCTATCAGTAAACTCCACGATTAATATTCTGTTCAATGGTACAAATATAGAAGGAAAAGTTGAAACTGGTGTAAAACAAGATGGTAAAAAAATCATGCATAAATCTAGAGATTCAATAAACAATGAAGATCATGCAACAGTTTATAAGGCTTACTCTGGTGTTTCAAGGTACCATCTTTTATGCTACTGTTGCACTCAGCTGTATTCTACTTCAGACTGTCAATACCAGCATCAGAAATGATCCCAAATTGGTCTTCAGACTGGTTTCAGCTGATTTATCTTCTTTTATATGGGTAGTTAGGGCTTGGCCAACAATGAGGGAAGATCTTGCACAGCTAAATCTTTTAATATTAAAACTTCACATGTTCAGTACTTTATGTGTTGAGTTAGTGTTAATGTTTACTAACACGGTCTTTCTGTATGATGCAATATTAGATTTATCTTTATTGTTTCATGGATGACAACATGAAAAATGGGAAAAGTGGGTGACTAGCTTGTTTATATTGCATGTAACATAACAATAACAGTAACAACAGTAATAATGATAGTATTTAACACTGATTGAGTGCTTCCTGTGTGTCAGACATCTTTCTAAGTACTCAATCTTCACAATACTTACCTCACCACAGCCTGGAAGAGAGCTCTTCAGAAGGAGTAGGTGGGAATCTGAGCACTGTAAGTAAAGGGAGAAGGGGATGCAAAGAACTGTTTAAAATGTTGGCAGGTGCTTAGAATGAGAAAAGTGTTCAAAGTGGGTGTTTGTGGAGAGATGAAGCTGAAAGCCTGAATCAGAGGCACGGCAAGATCATGGAGGGCCTCAGATACTTTGCTGAGGAGTTTGGATTTCAATTTCACAAAGGTAGGCACACTCTGTAAAAAGAGAGATAGTAAATTATTTAGGCTTTGTGGGCCACATGGGCTGTGTCAGAACTACTCAGCTATGTTGTAGCACAGAAGCAGCCACAGACAATGTGTAAGGAGATGGGCACAACCGGTTCCAATAAAACTTTATTTACAAAAGAAGCAGGCCAGGTTGGTGGCTCATGCCTGGAATGCCAGCACTTTGGGAGGCTGAGGCGGAAGGATTGCTTGAGCCCAGGTGTTTGAGACCAGCCTGGGTGACAGGGCAAAACTCTGTCTCTACAAAAAATACAAATAAAATTAGCTGGGTATGGTGGTGCACGCCTGTGGTCCCAGCTACTTGGGAGACTGAGGTGAGAGGATTTCTTGAGCCCGAGAAGTTGACACTACAGTGAGCGGAGATTGCACCACTGCACTCCAGCCTGGGCAACAGAGTGAGTCTCTGTTTTTAAAAACAAAACAAAACAAAAAGCAAACAAAAAACTGGTCAGCAACTGAGCTGAATTTAGACTATAGGCTGTTGTTTGCTGACCACTATTCTAGGAAAGAGTAAACTTCTCACATTTAAAGGCAAATGGAGCATGAGGTATACATGGCTGTTTCAAAAAGATTTTCTCCACCTGATGTCAAAACAGTTAAATTGAGTCTAATATAAATTACTGTTATTATTTTTTATTATACTTTAAGTTCTGGGATACATGTGCAGAACATGCAGGTTTGTTACATAGGTACACATGTGTCATGGTGGTTTGCTGCACTCATCAATGCGTCGTCTACCTGTCTACCTTAGGCATTTCTCCTAATGCTATCCCTTCCCTTCCCCCCCACCCATAAACAGGCCCTGGTGTGTGATGTTCCCCTCGCTGTGTCCATGTGTTCTCATTGTTCAACTCCCACTTCTGAGTGAGAACATGCGGTGTTTGGTTTTCTGTTCCTGTATTTGTTTGCAGAGGATGATGGTTTCCAGCTTCATCCATGTCCCTGCAAAGGATATGAACTCATCCTTTTTTATGGCTGCATAGTATTCCATGATGTATATGTACCACATTTTCTTTATCCAGTCTATCACTGATGGGCATTTGGGTTGGTTCCAAGTCTTTGCTATTGTAAATAGTGCTGCAATAAACATACGTGTGCATGTGTCTTTATAGTAGATTTATAATCCCTTGGGTATATGCCTAGTAATGGGATTGCTGGGTCAAATGGTATTTCTGGTTCTAGATCCTTAAGGAATTGCCACACTGTCTTCCATCAAAAAGTGGGCAAAGGATATGAACAGACACTTCTTAAAAGAAGACATTTATGTGGCTAACAAACATATGAAAAAAAGCTCATCATCACTGATCATTAAAGAACTGAAAATCAAAACCACAATGAGATAGCGTCTCACTCCAGTTAGAATAGTGATCATTAAAAAGTCAGGAAACAGGCCAGGCATGGTGGCTCATGCCTGTAATCGCAGCACTTTGGGAGGCCGAGGCGGGCGGATCACGAGGCCTGGAAATTGAGACCATCCTGACTAACACAGTGAGACCCCGTCTCTACTAAACATACAAAAAAAAAATTAGCCAGGAGTGGTGGTGGGCACCCGTAGCACCTGTAGTCCCAGCTACTTGGGAGGCTGAGGCAGGAGAATAGCGTGAACCCGGGATGTGGAACTTGCACTTAGCTGAGATGGCACCACTGCACTCCACCCTGGGTGACAGAGCGAGACTCCATCTCCAAAAAAAAAAAAAAAGTCAGGAAACAATATAAATTATTTTTACCCCTGTGTCAGGAAGAATAATTTCATGAGAGCAATGGCCAGGGCTGTTTCCTCTAAATGGATTGATGAGGAGTCTTCAGCTTGCCCAGAAAAGCCGCTTTATACTCCTTGCTCAGCATTATAACTAATGGCACCCCCTTTCATGCTTTCTGTGTTTGGATGATAAATTATAAGTGGTCACCCTATTTTAAACCTAAAAGGGGATGCATTTTAGAACTTCTGTCCAATGGGCAGGCATTGGGCCTCATCTTTCCAAGGTTGTGTTATGGGCTGAGAAGAGTAATGGAATTAGAACCCCACCATCTGGAGTGAGGTCCCCGTTCTGCTCCTTATTAGCCAGGTGGCCTTGGGCTAATTGCTCAGTCTCTCCAAGTCAAGATTTCTTTCATTGAAAATGGAGAGTACTATGTTTTTCCAATATTATAGGGTTTTGTGGATAAATACAATGATATTTGTAAAAGTTCGCAGGAGAAACTATTCGTAATACCTATCCAAGTGGAAGAGTGGCAGAATGGCAAGGTAGGAAGGGCTTTGGACCCAGACAGAGGGTGTAACCTAGTCTTCACCACTTATCATCCTGAGGTCTTGCAGAAATTATTGTCTCACCCTAAGCCTCAAGAACCTCACTGGGGCTAATCATACCATCCTTTTAGAAGTGCTGTAATTGTTAAAGATAACACATATAAACTTTCAAGCATAGTGCCTGGCATGTAGATAGCACTTGGTAAAACAAAATACAGTTATTATTTTTCAAACATAACGTGTATTAGTCTGTTTTCACACTGCTGATAAAGACATACCCAAGACTGGGCAATTTACAAAACAAAGAGGCTTATTACACTTACAGTTCCACGTGGCTGGAGAGGCCTCACAATCATGGTGGAAGGCAAGGAGGAGCAAGTCACATCTTACATGGATGGCAGCAGGCAAAGAGAGAGCTTGTGTAGAGAAACTCCTGTTTTAAAAACCATCAGACCTCGTGAGATCCATTCACTATCATGAGAACAGCACAGGAAAGACCCGACCCCACGTTTCAGTCATCTCCCACCACGTCTCTCCCACAACATCTGGGAGTTATGGGAGCTACAAGATGAGATCTGGGTGGGGACACACAGCCAAACCATATCAACATATCATGTCAAAACTATTTATGTTTACTTTGACATGTGCCTCACATTGTTTACCTTCACTCACCTCCTGCAGTGTCATAATTCTCTTTGTTTTTTTTTCCTCCACTGTTCTTAAGCCACATATACTTAGCAGAGTTCTGAAACTGTGATGGTGATAATAGTTCCTTACTGAGCAACTTTTATGTTGTAGGCATCTCTGGATGAGGCATATTTTCTCTATGGTCTAACATAGCTAATGTTAACTTTGCCTAACTTCAGAGGCTATGATGCACTTTTGAATCCTTGATTTCTGGAACCATTCTCTGGTCTGGTAGAGCTTCTTTGCTTTTTTCTTCAATAGGGAAGGCCAGCCAAGGTCATGGCCTGAAAAATCATGGTGTTGGGCACCATGCTATTTCTCTCCTCATGCTTTGCCTACACCCTTCTATCATGTTTGGTTGGAACTGCTACTCGCTTTTAGCCTTTTATCCAAGTTTGACAAGTATGTTGTGCCAAATAACATGTACTATAAATGGCTTGAACCTAATAAGTACTCTTTATGGACATGTGATCTGTTGTCCTTCTTCCTTCCTTGAGAGGGAAATTACAATCTTCCAAGATTCTCTTTCCATTTCTATAGAATGTGGGTGCTACTTTGAAAGCAGTCTCATAAAATGGAAGCAAACCAGGCTAATTAGAAATATTTATGGGACTGTTAGTGAATATATGTCTAATTGAAATAACAAGACTCTCCCTGAAGGGGAAAAACATTACTTTGGTTATAGGAATAATTAGCCTGTGCTGTTACATTGAAGTAAGATAAAACTCTTTCTCTGCTGACCAGATCCATTTTTACTTGGTCAGACCAAGATGTCCCCAGAAGGACTCATTAGTATTTTTATGATTTAATTTTTATTTTTATCAAAGCTAAACTTTCCCTGGAGATAATTATTCCCTGGAGATAATTACTTCAACTTTTTTAGTTGATTCTTTTGGTACTAGCTCCATATCACTAAGAAACAAATTTATATTCTTTTAAAATAATTTCTTAAAATTTGTTTTACACACACATATATTGTGAAAAGAGCCAAATATTTCTACAATGCTTCCTAGTAAAACTATCATATCCATGTTACCCTCCCCCAACCCTTTCCTACCTTCCTAGAAGAAAACACATTTTGTATTTATTTCTATGATGCTGTTAACATGATATTATTGTTACTTCTTGACTTTTAGCTCTAAACATTATCTATTGACTTAACATGCTGGCAGATGAGAATTTAGCTTTCTTTTGTTCCCATGTCAGTGAGTCCCACTCCATCCATCCCCTTCCCCATCTCCATTCTTAGGGTTCTTATGTTTTTTATAATAATTTTAAATAAATCAATATTATATATTCATATTATATGGCTGTATAAAACTGTTCATGGCTGAACCTTGTAATATACCTTGATTATTTTGCTATCCCATTTAACACTTTTTTCCCATAGGTTTTGATTATCTTTTTAAAAAATACACTTGTTTAATTTTGTTTGCATTTAGCAATCCCCAAATCTCCCACACCAGTGTGTAAATCTCTGCTAGATGTATTATTTCATGTCTAGTATTTGCTCAATTTCTCTTCTGAAGAAAGATATCTCCTAGAGTCCCCCGGCATGTTCTTATTTGGATTAATTTCTGTTTTTAGTCTCATTCCGAGATCTCACTTTATGTCTACATTTTTACCTTTGCCTCTGTCATGTATTCCTAAATCCAAGGTCTTCCTCTTTTTTATATATTCCTTCATTTTCA
Organism: Pongo abelii; assembly: GCF_028885655.2. Classification (NCBI taxonomy): domain Eukaryota; kingdom Metazoa; phylum Chordata; class Mammalia; order Primates; family Hominidae; genus Pongo; species Pongo abelii. The sequence goes on along the minus strand of NC_071990.2, from coordinate 24,087,218 downwards.
TTGAGTATATCCTCCAGTAGCTTCCTGAAGAAGATAGAAAACTACATAAAAGATGAATTGTTTGATATCTTACATGCTGAAAATGTCTTTATTCTATTTTTGCACTTAATAAAGCTTTGACCAAGTTACAATTCTTAATTGAAAATCATTTCCTTTCAGAATTTTAGAAAACATTTTATTTTTAAAATTTATAAACATATAAAAAAGCAAAGTTCACAGAAATTTCATGCACTCAACCCTGACCTACCAGCTTCAACAACTATCAACATTTTGACAATTTGTTTCATCTATTCTTCCACCCACCTACCTTTTTGCTTGTTTTGCTGAAATATTTGAAAATGAAACCCAGTCATCATCTCATTTCACTGCCAACTGATTCAGAAAGAATCTTCAGAAGAACATAAAGGGCATTGTCTTACATAAGCAAATGCCATTATCACATCTAACAAAATAATAGTTCCTTTTTGTCATCCAAAAACAGGTCCAAATTCAATTTTCTCTGATTGTCTATAAATATCTTTTACAATTGCTTTATTTGAGTCCAGATTCAAACAATTTCTACTTTGTTATGTTTCTGAAGTCTCTTTTAATTCCCCAAATCTCCTCTTTCCCCATATTCCTATCCTTTCTCCGCATGCCATTGGCTTATTGAAGTAACAGAATGTTACTTGGGTTTAGTACAGAGTAAATTCATGATCTGGATGTGGCTGATTGCCTCTTCCTGGTTTAACTTGTTTCTATATTTCCCATAGATCAGAGGTTACATTTAAAGCCTTAATCAGATTCTGGTTCAATTGTTTTCCCAAGACTGTTTCATTGGTGGTAGGAGCCTCTCACTTTTAGTTATCCTAAAATTGAGCAGTGGTTCGAGTAGTGATAGTTTGCTCTCTTCTTTGCAAAGATCTCCATCAATTTTTCACCTAGTAGTTTTAAAATCAATTGACTATAATTGTCTAAATCAGTAATCACATTACAGGGGTGGCAAGGTGGTGATTTTCTAATTATATCATTTCTATTTATATATTAGTTCAAAATCTTCTGATTGAAAGACTTTCTCATTCAGGAGGGGTATACGGTTCATACTAGGAGAGCAAGACAATCTTTTGCATTTAATTAGCAGTTTTCAGAGTAATGACTGGTGCCTTGGAAACCTCTTATATTGTCAAATAATGTTTTTTGTCTTTTATTTGGGTAGCACGTTAAACTAATGACTTTTAAAATATTGAATTGTATTTTAATCAATTGCTGCCATTATGTATTTGATGCTTAAATTGCATTATTGGCCAACAGAAGCTCCTTTCTCTCAGAAATTTAAAGGCGTTAATCCATTGACTTCTTAAAACAAATGATTATTAAATCCTTTAAATACAACCTAATTTTTTTCTCTCTGAAAGTTAGTAGCATCTCTTCTTTTTCTCCAAGGTTCTGAAATTTCACAGTAATATAATTATTATTTTTATCCCTTTCTCAGAATTTGCTCATCTACTTAGTTGATCGTTTTGGTCTGAAAATGTATGTCTTCCAGTTTTGAGAAATTTTCTTTAATCATGTCCTTGAGGATTATTTTCTCTGTCACTTTTTGTAATACTCTTATTATTTAGATGTTAACTCATTTAGTTTTCTTATTTTGCTTTATCTATTTTTAGTTTTTGTCTATTTGACTTTCTGGGAAATTTTCCACAACTTAATCTCTTAACTTTTAATGGAAATGGAAATTTTCTATTTTATGTTATTATTTTAATATCAAAGTATATTCCTTTCTATAGCATCCTTTTCTTCTTTCATGGATACAATATCTTCTTTTATCTCTCTGAGAAATTAATAACAGGTTTTTTTATTTTTTTGGTTTTTTTTTTGAGATGGAGTTTCACTCTTTTACCCAGGCTGGAGTGCAGTGATGTGATCTCGGCTCAGTGCAACCTCCGCCTCCCAGTTTCAAGCAATTCTCCTGCCTCAGCCTCCCAAGTAGCTGGGATTACAGGTGCCTGCCATCACGCCCAGCTAATTTTTGTATTTTTAGTAGAGATGGGGTTTCACCATGTTGGCCAGGCTGGTCTCAAACTCCTGACCTCGTGATCTGCCCGCCTTGGCCTCCCAAAGTGCTGGGATTACAGGTGTGAGCCACTGTGCTTGACCAACAGGTTTTTTATGAAAATTTATTCTTCCTTTGTAGAGGTTAGGGTGCTGTCCACAAGACCGCCCTAATTTTTGGCACTAACATCAAATTTGGGGCCTAAGGGTCAACAATTTGCTAGGAGGACTCATCAAGTTCATGGATGCTGTTATACTCACCATTATGGTTTATTACAGTGAAATGATACAGATCAAAGTCAGCAAAAAGAAGAGACACATGGGCCACGGTCCAGGAAATTTCCTAACATGGAGCTTCCAGTTGTCCTCGCACACTGGAGTCATGGGCAGTGTCAACTCTTCCTGGCAACGGTGTGGAACAATACACATATGGTACTGACAACCAGGGAAGCTCAACCAAGCTTTCATGTCCAGAGTTGTCATTGGGGCTCAGTCATGTAAACACAGTCGGCTGCCCATACAGTCCCCAGCTCCTCTGGAGGTAGAGCACATGATCCAAAGCCCCTAATATAAACTGCATTATTCAACTCTCTGGTGTGGTCCAAGTCCCCAGGATAACCAAAGGCACTTTTATCAGGCAGGACCTTCCAAAGGCTTACCACCCAGGGCAAAATCTCTGTTTTCTTCATTGTTTTTTCATTTGTTGATGTTCGTCTCTGTATTTTTTCTCAGATGCTTTCCTTAAATATCTGAGGATCATTACTATTTGCTTATATTTAGGGATAAGGAAATATAGTAGTCCGTCCTTATCCATGGTTTTGTTTTCTGCAGTTTTAGTTACCCACGTCAACTGTGGTCTGAAAATGTTGGAAAATTTTGGAAATACACAATTCAGAAGTTTTAAATTGCACACCTTTCTGAATGGCATGAAGAAACCTTGCACTATCCTGCTCTGTTTTGCCAGGGACATTAATCCTCCCTTTGTCAAAAGTATCCACACTGTGTACATTACCTCCCATGAGTCGCTTAGTTGTCTCAGTTATCAGATCCACAGATCACAAGAAGAAGAAGGGTGAGTACAATATAATTAGATATTTTGAAAGAGAGAGAGAGACCACATTCACATAACTTTTATAACAGTATATTGTTCTATTTTATTATTATTGTTAATCTCTTACTGTGCCTAATTTATAAATTAAACTTTATTATAGTATGTATGTATAGGAAAAAACATAGTATATATGGGGTTTGGTACCACCCACAGTTTCAGGCATCCACTGGGGGGCTTGGAATGTATCCCCTGCAGTTAATGGCAATACTGCTGTAAAAAGTTGACGGTTGCTGTGTGTACATAGTGGATCTTGTGATCCATAGTATTCACAGTACAGTTACCTACCTGGGCAATATTTTGGATACTTTATGCTATTATATTTAAGTTTTTAAAAAAACATTTCCCTTTTGGAAGAGTTAGATGTTCCAAAGAATGTTCTCCCCATCTCTTACTTAGAAGCATAGAGCTGGCTACCAGAATTCTGGGAGATGAAGATGAGAACAAAAAAGGGAGTCTCAATATTCAGTATATACATGTTCACTCAATCTCTTTAAGTCTTTTATCCCTAATCTTAGTTGTGTTTGGTGTCCTCCAGTCCAGAAACCCTGTGCTCTACCTTTCCCATAGAATAAACCTATAGCTTTCTAGTAGAGAGAGATTTGAGCTGTGAATAGACTTTTAACTACCTTTCTAGTTTGATCTCATCTTTATCCCTACTTACAGAGTTGCCTGATGGTACCAATTCCTTATACTTTTAGGAATTATTTTATTCCTGTGTTGAGATCAGATTCTCCACTCTTCTCACTGCCAGATTAGAACTGGTCTTTAGGGCTCCACATGAAGTCCTAAATACTTTGTATTGCACCACTGTGGGTGAACACTTTGTGAATAGCAACATATGTAAATGGTGCCCTGATGTTGTGAAGCATGTAACGTGCACAACCATATATAGTGGCTCAACTCAGATTTCCTTGGATCTAATAAATGAGCTACAACTCATAGACTTTACATTGTTCGAAATTTTGTTTATCTTTTCTTCGCTCTGCTTCCCCTCCTCCTCGTCTTCCTCCTGTCTTCTTCTTCTCCTCTCCTTCTCCCCTCCTCCTCTTCCTTTTCATTCTTAAATATCTTCACTGTTGTTTTAGTATAATTTGGCAGGAAGAAGAGTTAAATGTGTGTGTTCACCATTTTTAACCAGAATTAAATCTTAAGCATAGATTTAAAGCTATGCATAATTTAGCATCCAAAGGAGTCACTTTTTTCAAATTCTAAGCAGTCTGGAAACTGTCAGAACTTGCAAAGGTTGTGATGGTGGCAATAAGCATAACATACTATTTAACTATGAAGGAATGAGGATGGATGCGTTTGTTTGTTATTCATTCTGAAATTCTTAGGAGTTACACATTAAAGTTCAGTAAATGATGAACTGAATTTGGAAGGAAGAATGATGGTGATGACTGTTTGCATCTGAAAATTCTCATAACGGTGCAAGAGATGAGAACAAAGAATGAATGAGGAAACTAGTCTTAGGGTTTCTTACTACATTACGGATAACCTTTATGTGTACAAAAGCTGAACTGAGCAGAAGCTAGCTGTGCCTGTTTGTGAAACTGCTTGAATATTACTTTTTTCCCTATGCTTTGTCCCTTTATGGTGGAATAATTTATATATAAACAGTTATAAAATATCACTTATTGAATGCCTACTATTGCAAAAGTCCCTACTCCTGATTCGTTTTTTGGCATGAGAATTTAAATTGCAAATACCCCATGGGAGAGATCATATGTTACACTTTGTACCCATTTATACCTGAATATGAATAAATGTATGCAACTCATCTTAATCATTGGTTAGGAGCAGAACAACAAGGGAGTGAATACTTACAGTGCATATACAGTGAATATATGCACTAATATTGCTTTCAAACTCTGTTTTGTATGTAAATGTTCAATGCAATTATCTATCAATTCTTATCTGGGAGGAAGCCATAGTTACATGATTAAACTTGCTGAGAAAACGTGTAAGAAACATTCCTTTGTTCCAAACAGCTGAAAACAACTGAGAAAAACACACTTCTAGAATGGGAAACAAAAATTCCTTTCAGTATCTTGCTGGTGCCATATAAGTGAATTTATCACTGGCTATTATAAAATCATTTTCATATTAAAGATAGATCTTACAGCATCAGGAGCTTCTTCCTTTGATATTAGAAGGCTCAAGTATATTCTCTTAGGAAAGTTAATTTGGACACCAAGAGAAATGTGGAAATGATGATTCCAAAAGAAAGAATGACAGCAATATCATTGTTTTAGTGAATATTTTAAGAGAAAGCAGGCTCACAGCTGAGTGGCAAAGACAGTTATAGAAGCCTGACTGTAATGCCACCATGGAGCATGGAGCATAGCACAGTCAGCTAAGAGAGAGAGAGTCTGTGACAGTCAAGGGTGCAAGTAGGTACAGACAGGACAGATGGACAGATCATGCACACTTTGCTTCACTGTGTTCTCAGGTTCTAGAACAAAAGCCATGCAGGCCTGGGGAGCTGTCCTTCAGCTTCTTCAGTTGGTCCTGGCAGTGGGAAAGTCAGGCCTGTGTGTATCTCTTCTAGTTGCATTAAATAGTCTTGTTCTGTGTTTACAGACAGAGGCCACATTGCTGTGACAACGGTCAGATGTGGCGAGAGTCCTTGAGTATGAGATCTGTTATAGGAAGGACGAGGGGTTTTAGGATGCTGAGGAGGCCACAAGCATTTTTCTGTTCCCAAAACAAGAATGGTTTACCGTATTTTTAATTTTTTTTTGCAACCATCACCATTATCAATTTCCAAAACTTTTTAAAATCATTCCAGACACTCTGTACCCTTAAACAATAACCCTCTTGTACCCTTCTTCTCCCACTCTCTGGTAACTGCTATTCTACTTTCTGTCTCTATGAATTTGCTGATCCTAGATACCTCATATAAATGGAGTTATATGATACTTATCCCTTTGTGTCTGGCTTCTTTCACTTAGTGTGATTTTTTTTAAGGTTATTCATGTTGTAGCGCATATCAGACTTTTATACCTTTTTAGGGCTAAATAATATTCCAGTCTATGGATATATCACATTTTGTTTATCCATCAATCTATTGATGAACATCTTGGTTGTCTCCCATATTGGGATATTTGGTAATAATGCTTCAATGAACACTGGTGTACAAATATGTTTGATTTCCTGTTTTCAATTTTTTTGAATCTGTAACTGAGAGTGGACTTGTTAGATCATATGGAAATTTAGATCATATGGAAATTCTATGTTAAATATTTTGAGGAATGGAGAAGGGCTTTTAAAAGGGAAGCTTACTTTTTTCTTATAGGGATATGAACAAGAGATTTTTCTGAAGTTGTTTTGACATGTGTCCTTTTAGGGAATTTCTTTTTGAACACATAGTTCTTGTTGGGTGTTGATAAGATTGTGTATGTATGTAGAATATAATGTCTCCCCTTCTTTTATTCTTGGGATCCAAAAGAAAGTCAGCACTGACCAAGGTCTGTCATAATGACCTTCATTGGAGCTGGTGAGAAATGATGCTGGGGACACAGGTTGAGGGGGCTACTATTGTGTTTCCTGGCCCAACCTAGCATTTGCCTTTTGTGCCTGGTCATTTATTACCAGTTGTTCAAAGAGAGGAAAGCTTGATGGCTCTCTGAAAAACTTGTGGTATAAGTAGCTCTTCTTTTTTTCCTAGACTTTTTGAGCATTATCCTAATTTCCTGATTTAGTTTTCCCACACTATACCTGAGCCATGATCCTGTTGATTTGGTGGTGGGAATTACTAGAAATATGATTTTGTTTGGAGCAGAGGCTTGATGCTAGAGTGATGGCTGCATGGTGGCTGTGAAATGGAGATGTTCTTTATCAAGATGCTGCCAACTGTTGCTGATATGATGTAGTGATCATCTTAAGTTAAATGGCATTGCCTCAGACCTAGAGTTGCTAGATAAAATACAAGACACATGGCTAAATTTGTATTTAAACAATGATACTGTCTTAAACTTTTCGAAAATAGTATAAATATGTTCATAGTATTGCATGGGATGTAGTTATACTAACAAATTATTCCTCATTTATCTGAAATTCAAATTCACCTGGGTGTCCTGTATTTAAATTTGTTAAATCTGGCAACCATCCTGAAAGCACCAAATGCCTTGGAGACCCTTACTTTCCTTTGGAGTGTTCTTTAGCACATGCGCTCTCAATCTCTGTGGCTTTGTCCCCTGTGCATGGTGCAACCGGCCCATGTCTTCCATGAGGCCATTCTCTAGCAGGGTAGAGGCAGCAAGTGCATCCAGTGAGGAGCCATGGCACAGAACTCTGAGATGACTCAGGAAAATGGCCATGTTTTGTTACCTGTTTTGCTCAGGAGGAGTATTAGTCTGTTCTCATGCTGCTATAACGACATACCTGAGACTGGGTAATTTATAAAGGAAAGAGGCTTAATTGACTCACAGTTCCGCATAGCTGGGGAGACCTCAGGAAACTTACAATCCCGGTGGAAGGGAAAGCAAACATGTTCTTCTTCACATGGTGGCAGGAGAAAGTAGTGCAGAGCAAAATGGGGAGAAGCCCCTAATCAAATGATCAGATCTCATGAGAACTCACTCATTGTCACGAGAACAGCATGGGGGAACCATCCCATGATTCAATTATCTCCACCTGGTCCTGCCCTTGACATGTGGGAATTATTACAATTCAAGGAGAGATTTGAGTGGGGACACAGAGCCAAATCATATCAGGAGGCTTTTCCCACCAGGGACCAGGTGAACATTAGATGGGCATGGTGCACAGGCACCACGTGGAGCCCCTGCCAGTGGGACTAACGTTCCACATGGATGTCAAGGATGCAGTTGCCTGTCTACTCCTCATGGGGCTGGGGTGCATGCTAGACAGGGAGGTGGTTTTCAAATCTGGCATAAGCAGGCCTGAGTGGAATATCTCCGTTGAAGTCCTGAACAAATGGAGACTGTTTATCTGGGCCTTGGAGGGGTGGGAAATTAGGAGATGGGAATGGAGTGGTGGGAAAAAGGATGCTGGAGTCAGACAAACCACCTCTTCCACATTTGTGCCCAGAAGGACTGTAACCCTGGGCTTTAGCAGTCTATTGGCCTTTGCTTTGAGTTCTACCACTCAACTGCAAGATCAGAATGGGTTTCCACCTCAAACTGAGTCCTTGCGTTCACAACTTCTGTCACCCAGTGAATTTTTCTACTGCTGTTATTTCCAGCTCCAAGCTTTCACATACCAGAAGCTTTTCCTATTTTTATATTTTAAAATTCAATAATTATAGCCACTACACCTGCTAGGTGAAGCTAGGCAAGCTTTATTGTGTCCAGATTGGCTTTCAAATGATGGTTGATAAATTAAATTATGGTCATCTGTAGAGGGATGGATGAGAAATAATTATCTGGATGCATGTCATAATGTCACAGAAGCACAGATCTCTCTGGACCTTTTTTTTTTCTATCTCACTGCCTCTTTTTTTTTTTTTTCCAGATGAAAGAATTCTTTAGCTTTTTTCCACCCAAGCCACCACAAGCCAATGTCCAGTGTATTACAGGAGGAGGTTGCTTTTATAAACCGGGGGCAGGCTGTAAAAGGCATCTAAGGGGTCTATCTAGATTGTTTTTCAGCTTATTTTCTTTTTGACAGCTTTAAAGGGCCTTCTAAAATTGCCAGGAGAGTAGATTCATATTTTTATCATTCCACCTGCATAGCATTTTAGACACATTTATATTCCTGAAAGCATAATAATACATAACATTTAGCATTTAATTTATGACTCCTGCCACATCTGGTATAAAACTCCTTCTGAAGCAATAAATCAACCTCTTCATGTCAAATTGCCATTCATTCTTTGACCTCCTCCATAATTTATGGTTTGTGAGTGCAAAATGGGAGAAGCAGCTTAAATCAAGTGGATTTTAATTAACAATCTTAGAAAATTCAGAAGAATATTTGCAATTTATTCATGAGACGAAAGGACTTTGTTGCTAGAAAGAAAAAAAAAGCAGCTCATTTCCACGGGTATAAATTGAAGTCTATTCTGGGTGCTTCAACACCACAGCATAAAGATTTTTCTCTACTTTGAGTTAGAAAGATAAAGTGATTGTGATAGGAAAAGCTGTCCAAGCTCCTAGGACAGAATCCATTTTCTAGAAGAGATTTTGAGGGAAAAGAGGAGGGGAGACATGTACCTATCTTCTGCTTAGTACAGCCTTTAACAGAGTTGCCTGGCTGCTGACACAGTGCCTTTCATGTCAAACAATTTTATTTCTAAGCCTTTCACAGTGTGTCCTAAGTAGCTTCTATTAGCATTGTCCTGTCCGTTACCTTGGCAACAGAGCCGGTCAATTTAGACACCATTTAAGAGCTGTGGAAAAAGCAACAACCAACAGTGTGATGGGCAAAATTACAGAGAACAAGCTGAATACAATCTTCGCTGGAGGAGATGCATTTTCTTCCAGGGCCCATTTCATTTTAATTAAAATTGAAAAGCTCTTTTAAACAAGTCCCTAGATTAAGCTCAGACCAGAGTAATCTACTGTACAACCATTGCAGATGCATTCCTTAATGTTATCTCTTTAACCTTAATGGATTGCTTGCACTTTTTCAAATAAACAAGGAGAGAAAACCTAGGGGCAATATGGTAGCTTCTTGTTATCCATCTTTAAGTAAATATAGAATGAAGAGACATAGCTCTATTCATGTCTGAAGTCCCATTTAAGTGGAACACAAGAGAACCTCCAGCTGTCTCATATAATAATTATAGTTTATCTTGCATGAGAAAATAAACTTATTTCAAATATCATAGGTGGTCTCATTTGCCATTTACCTCATTTTATTTGTTTCAGCCACTTTATGTAGCCATTTATTTCCAATAATCATACATGGATCATATTGAATATGGAACCAAGTGGAAGTTTGGAATTCTCAGTATTGAGTTTTATCTCGGTAGTAGGTTTTGCACTGCCATTGCATTCCCAGCTTTCTTGTGTGTAGGATGGGACAGAACCTAATTTGAGGGTAGCGAAAATCTTTTCTCTTAGCACAAAGTAGGTTAAAAATTACTTGTCCTCCAGGATGTAAATAAGTTAATTCATATACTGTGTATATTTGCAAATAAGACAAAAATTTGATTATAGAGACTTGAAGGCAGCTTCAAATTTTTTTTCACTTTAAGTAAGTTGAACAAGACAGTTTGTATTTATAGATAGAAAATTCTTAGTAATACTGCTTATGTTATGCTGAATGCACTGAGATATTTCAGGGTTTGCATCTTTTATCCTTTTAAATGACTCCCATCTAAATGGAATCCTGGAAAGCAGTGAATGCCTCCTCGTTGAAAATATTAAAGCAGAAACATAAATTTTGTTATTGGAGCTATCTTAAGGAAGATTCACGGACCAGTAGGGTATTTGTTGACAAAGTCCATTCTTATATCATGATCCTGCCCCTGAAGATGGACAAATGCATGCTACCCAAAGTAGCCCAAGAAGTGGTGGGAGAAAATGACCCCTTCACTTTGTATGCCCCAGTTATCTGGGAATATGCTTCCCCTCTTTCTACAGGGTTCCTTTGTTTCTTAGGTGAAAATAGAAAGTGTTCACCTCCAGGCTTTTTTGGATTCCTCTTTACCTTATGAACAAATATACGAGACCTAGTGTCCGTGAATATTCTTGATCAAATATTACTGGGATCATAGAGTTTCTGAGATTTCCCTGCACTTTTCCATCTAGTAAGAATCATCCTGAATCATGTTTCCCATTAAAAGTATTACTGGAGCCTTAAAACCATTCCAATTAGGATCTCCATGGCTAGATAACAAAGGCGCCAATTAATGCTGGTTATAAAGGGAAACAGCAGGGCCCACCAGTCATCTTCCCATAAGGCTTACAAGAACAATTAAATACATAGGCTGACATTTCATCTTTGGCGTTTACATAATGCATACCACAGTGATTGATCAGAAGGAGCTACAGAGATGTGACAGACTGACAGAGAATAAGGGCAGATGTCGCCCATCTTTTTCATTATGATGACTATTTTAACGAACAGACCTGCTCATTTCTGCAGTCCATTAAATCAGCTGACAGTATAAACATCTGCAGAATAGCCCTGGGAATTGGGTTTGTCAGGTGAGGACACTTTGGTTAGCAGGGAAGAGATGAGGGATTCCTCAGGGGCTGCTGCTTCTGGGGAGAAACCCACAAGCTGTCCCGTACAGGAGACCTTGCTTTTCTTGACACCAGGAGCTCAGGATATAGAAAAGATTTGTGCCACTAAAATGACATACAGCCAAGATCATTTTCTGTCCTTTTACATTCTTTCAGAATTCTCTCCTGTGTCTGGCCTCTCTTCATTTGCTGAGCTCTGAATGTGATTCATGGAATAACCCTGAGCAAATGATGACCTTTCCTGGCCTCCTGTTTTCTCATCTGTGAAATATGGATCCCTGCGACTCTCAGTTCCCTCTCCCCATGGAATAACTCTCTCTGAAAAGCATTTTGATCTCCATAGGGAAAGGTGTTCTATGGCAACACAGAATTATATTTGATTCTGCACCACCCACAAGTTCAATTTGTGCGGTCCCAGCCTGACTCCATAAACAATCTAAGTTTTTCTTGGGGTATGTGGGTAGGAACACCTGAGAGGGGAAACCATTCATGTCACAACACTAGCAGCATTCTGCGTTGTTTTCACCCTGCCTTTGTCCTTCTAAAACAGCGTTTCTCAACTTTGGCACTATTGGAATTTTGAGATGAACAATTCTTTGCTGTGGGGGGCTGTCTTGTGCATTGTGGGCTGTTAACTAGATACCAGTTTGACCCTCTCCTCCTACCTGGAGTTATGACCAGCAAAAATGTCTCCAGACGTGGCCACATGTCCTCTGGGTGTGCAGAATCTCTCCTAGTTCAGAAGCCTTGCTCTAAAATGTGCTGTGATAGTCTTCCCAGCAACTTGGGACAGGGAGGTCTTGAATCTGGGTCTAGCCTTGGGCATATATAAATTAGCTGGTTGCTTCCAGGGTATGAAGCAAATCCAAGAAAGAAAAAAAATACCATTTTTATATTTGAGTGCAGCTAGTTTCATGATACTCTCCTGGCATTTTTTTTTCCCACTAGATTGCTACTACTTGTCACAGTGATGAGAAAAAACAAGGGATGCTGGATTCTGCACCCTGAGCTTTCCTTAAATGAAGACTAAATAAAAGATCTATTAGGTCTGTTCGAAGTCTCTGGGTTGAAAAGCAGACACCCAGTCTTGCTGTATGAGATACAGTCTCCTCAACTAATGATGTTGTATGTTTTCTTGGAAAAGCTTCCTGCTTCACAGTTGTAGCCCATTAGTTGATTTTGTATCCAGCAAGCATACCCATTGATTCTTCTCTGTCAAGGGTGTGATATAAAAGCTTGCACTGTGCTGGGCAGGCATAGTCTATAAACATGATGTAATCATTGTAATTAAGTCATAAAACAATCAGGAAGGACCCTGGCTAAAATGACTAAGAGATGAATATTGCATCTACCACAGGAGGCCAAAGAACAGAAAAGTATTTAGAAATTTGGTTAATTATTCTGTCTGCTAACTGAAAATACTGGGAGTATTTTTTGAAAAGCATAATGAAATGTTATTGGAAGAGGATCCCTTATCTGTAAAGAGTCAAGTATTTAAGAATCAAATTTTTTTAAATCAATTTTTTAAAGAATTTTAAATCCTCAGACAAAATGCCACTGTCACAAATTTGTTTCCACTGAGTGCTGCTTTTTGTATTGTAATTTGTAGGACACGTTGCCTAATTGGACAGCCTTGCTTTTCCAGAAAAGAGATAAGAAATCAGGAGGCAAAATGAAAAAAATTATCCTGGAAATCACAAGAGACTCTTAAAAAAATCACGCACTAATGTTTGTGTGCTAATCAATTAATTAAATAATTTATTCACATCTTTTTCAGTACGTCCATTCAACAACTATCAGCTCCAAGGGAACAGGCCTGCTCAGGTCTGGGAAGCAGGCTCTATGATGTGTAGGTAGAGAGTCTCAGGTCTCAGGTACTAGGATTGTATCTAGAAGTATGGGCTCCGGTAGGCATGTTCTCCTGGTTCTTTAGAGACTATGGATATGGGAAGGGCATGGCTGGAGAAGGGGTAGACTAAGGCCCTTTAAAGGGCAGGGCCTAGAATAAGGAACCCATTTGCTTAAAGACAGTGTTCTTGACAATCAACCAAGCACCAGAATTTGGTTGAAATAATACAGGTGGAGTTAGTTTGAGTTAAATGACTTAATATACGTAAATCACTAAGAAGGGTATCTGGCACATGTAAGTACTGTATAGGCATTAGCTATACTGTTATTAGTGTTGAGAAAACCAACCTAGGTTTTGGCTTATGGGATATTTTGAATATACTTTGCAAAAACAGGATGTGATGGTTTGGATATTTGCCCCCTCCAAATCTCATGTTGAAATTTGATCCCCCTGTTGGAGCTGAGATCTAGTGGGAGGTGTTTGGGTTATGGGGGCGGATCTCATGACCACCTTGGTGCCATCCTTGCAGTAATGAGTGAGTTCTCCCTCTATTAATTCCTGTGAACTCTGATTGTTAAAAAGAGCCTAGCACCTTCTTCCCCTCAATCTTCCTCCTCTCTTGTCATGTGGTGCCTACTCCCCTTCACCTTCTGCCATGAATGGAAGGTGCCTGAAGCCCACATACTGACACCATGCTTCTTGTACCACCTGCAGAACAATAGGCCAAATAAGCCTCTTTTCTTTATAAATTACCCAGCTTCAGGTATTTCTTTTTATAGCAATGTAAAACAGACCAACACATAGAGATTGCTTGCAAAAAGACAAAGATTAAAAAAAAATTTTAGTACTGGTTATGTTCAGATGGTTGTTCTATTGTCATAATATACCACTTAAATAATGCTGTTTACTTTGAGGTGTGGGCTCCCAGGTTTAGTGGCTTACTGTCATGCCTGTGGTCTGTCAAATGTGTGTTTTCCCACAAGATGGAGGCACAGCCCACGTCTCTGGGTCAGTGCCTGTGTTGGTCAGTTCTCAGTAGCTAATGTCTTACACTAGGTTTGTTTTACCATCTTACAAATATGTAGCATTAGGTCAGGAGAAGAAATTGATGAGAGTGTGGATAAAACAGTCTAAATTCATCAATACTGCTGGAAAAACTACTCAGAAGGCACATGCTTTAAGTGGTTGGTTAGTTTGTTTACTTTTTAAAGATTGGCTATGACTTGACCTTATAGTGTTTACTGATCTATTGTTTAGACTTCACGCCCAGAGGAATGGTTGGCTTACTTATGGTAAAAATAATTTTACTTCTGGTTCCATGAGTTATAATCCTATTACTCTTAATTGATTCTGTTAAGGTAATCTTAATGTAATCTATTTTGGGTATGCTTTAATCGTATTTCCATGCTAGCTATCTCAAAAAAAACAAATGATGAATTGACATCCAAAACTTTAGCAGTGATGTGGCAACATTTTCCCTCTTAATCACCTTGGCATCATTGAGTTCCACATGAATTCAGGGCAGGACTGACTGGATCTCTCTGAGTTAACAAATCAAGGTGCCAAGTTAGGCTCGTTTTTTACTTATGAATGCCAGGAAGCTTGTCCGAAAATCCTAAAATAGCAAAGGTCTCCAGAATGAATCATCTCAATTTATTTTAGGCTTTCAGTTCCCACAGAGTAATCTTACGATTCAGTTCATCTAGTTTGAGAGAAGTCTAGCCAGTGGGGCTGTGACAAATCAGTGTAGGAAACTTGATAATGTTAAAAGAAAGTTGGTAAAAGCAAACTTTTAATTTTAGAACAAGATCCTCTTTATGGATGGGCTAAGCGTGTTGCCATTCAAGCAGTAATAGGCCGAACCTAGGTCCGACACAGGGGGATCCATAATGAAAAGCTGCAGGATTAATTTTATGTCATATTGATCCATAGATTGCTGTTTCATTCATATAAATAAAAAATAGAAAGATAATTGTGTAGCAGCAGAAAATGCATTCAAATTATGAAAATACTCTTCTCCTAAGAAAATAACATCGTTTGGGAGGAAAACACCTGGTTTCTTTCTTCCGTCTTTGATTCATTCCTGTTTAAACTGGTGCTGCCTTCCTGCTTCCTCATTAATAAGTCTCCTTGTTTCCGGTGGAGGAGAAAAAACGAACCTTTCCTTTATCATTACAGAAAAGCATTCTATTTATGTATGTGTTCTTCCCTCTCATGTGTGATGAATTTGTGATGAGAAAGAAGCTCCCATTGCCCAGTTTGTGTAAACATATAGGAGAATGACCATGGATTTTTAAAACCCTCATTTTGCAAGAATATTAACAGAGTTATCATTCTCGGTCATTCCTCTGGAAAATGTCATTTAAAAAATCCACACACAATATGATGGTGTCCTGAGATAAAAAATTGAACTGAGGCTCTTGATTCAGAATTAAGACCAATTTAGGAAAAGCCGTGAAGTGGATAGAATTTTTCTTTGGGGAGATGCTCTGCTCTTGGGGCACATGACAGTGCCCCGTTCACTTGGGCTAATTTGCCTCCTCTGAAATATCTCAGGCTCCTGAATTTTTCCTTTCCCCTTGTTGCTCCCATGAATACTTGTCCATCTTGTTGTCCATTCCCTCGGCACTGTTTCAAGGAGGCAGCCATTTAAACTGAGAACTTATGCTGATGGAATTCAGATGCAAGGAGGCTCATAAGGAGCCACTCCTTCATTTTATTTATTTATTTATTTTCAAGAGAATTAAATCGTTTATTTATTACACATGATAATGGACGCTACACAAGCTTCATTCCCATCTGTAATTTTACCTGGTACCATTATTCAATTTAGATATATTGCATAGAATGTGCCAACAATCATTTTTATAACCAATAATTCCATGATTTTGCTTGGGTAGTCCCTTTTAATGGTGAACTTCAGGTCACAATAGTAACTATCAATTCAACTACACCAAGGTTTCTGAAGGCAATGGCTTCTCCACCCAAGCAGATTGTATATAAATTCCAAATAGAATCTGGCATCACCCTAAAGGAATTCTAATTTCACACTGTTGGGGGAAATTTTCCAAGATGGCTTCAGATTAGACTAACTTTACACAGCATATTAAAAAAAAAGACATTTATTCAGTGATCAGATTCAGCGATGATTCAGCGATCAGACTATTACATTTAGCAATCAACAGCATGGGTGCAAAAAAAAATCTACATTAAAACCCTTTGTTGGAATGCTTTACATTTTTCATAGAACAGAAACCAAAATAATCTGTTGTACAAGTAGTCACAAATACAGTCCTCGAATTTTTTGCCCATATACATGAGTATTTGTCTAAAACTTGTCTTCTTTGTAGCAGCTAGGCCCTGCCACCACTGTGCTTGGCTGAGTTCACAAATCTGTTGTAACCTGTAGCTTCCCTGTCACTTCTCTTGCTCTCCTGTCCTGCTAAGCTTTGTTTCCTAATTAAAATCTTCAGCCACCACCATAGCTACTGCTGCTACTGGAACTGCCATAGCCACCTTGGTTTTGTGGTTTGGCAAAGTATTGGCCTCCACCACCATAGGGGCCAGAGTTTCTGCCTCCAAAGTTTCCTCCCTTCATGGGTCCAAGATTTAAAGACTGATTGTTGTAATTGCCAAAATCATTGTAGCTTCCACCACCTCCAAAATTGCTTCCATCATTACCAAATCCATTATAGCCATCCCCACTGCCATCATATCCACCACCACCACGGCTGCCACCAAAGGCCCCACGACCACGGAGGTTTCCTCCATGACCAAAGTTGTCATTCCCACTGAAACCACTTCTAAGACCACCAGCAAAGTTTCCAGAACCACTTCGACCTCTTTGGCTGGATGAAGCACTAACCATCTCTTGCTTTGACAGGGCTTTCCTAACTTCACAGCTGTGGCCATTCACAGTGTGGTATTTCTGAACGACAATCCTATCCATGGAGTCATGGTCCCCAAAGGTTACAAAGGCAAAGCCCCTTTTCTTGCCACTGCTTCAGTCAGTCATGATTTCAATCACTTCAATTTTTCCATACTGTTCAAAACAATCTCTTAGGTGATCATTTTATAGAAGAGAAATTGATTTCAATAGAAGTTAATGTGTGCAAGATTTCACTACTACATAGAGAAAGCCTCGGAGCTGGAGCCTCGGTCTAGCCTATGTTCTCACAGCATCTTTAATTTTTCTGAATTGCCAGTGGCTGCTAATCCCCTTCTCAAGGACATTTACATTTTAAGAAGGGCAATTCCGGAGAACACATTCATAGACAATGAAGAAATAATGACTGGAATGGCAGTAACATCAGAGACATCAAGAAGCTGATATGGGTGTTCTTTTAGGAAAGAAAAGAGGTTTTGGAGTACAGGCTTTTGGAGGCCTTCAAATCCATACTGCTTGGTGACTGTAAGATCTTCCTGACCCACCGCTGGCTGCAGGTAGAAGCTTCCTAGGCCTTGCCATTTGTCCTCAAGAAGCACCTTGGGACCAGTTTGCTCATCCTTCTTTTGATTAGAAATGACAATCTCTTACCTTACTCTCCAGACAATTAAAATTGAATAAGGCAACATTTTCTTTCTAAATTTCCATTGCTCCTCAAAGTCTTGTTAACTAAAATACTTGTTCTTTGGAGAAAATTTGAAAATTACATAAGAGTTGAAAGAAAAAACAAAAAGACATCACCCACATACCTGTCAAAGCAAATCACCATGGCTAGGCACGGTGGCTCATGCCTGTAATCCCAACACTTTGAGAAGCGGAGGCAGAAGGATTGCTTGAAGCCAGAAGTTCAAGACCAGCCTGGGCAACATAATGAGACTCCATCTCTACAAAAAATTTTAAAACTAGTCAGGCTTGGAAGCATGTGCCTAGAGTCTCAGCTACCTGGGGGGCTGAGGCAGGAGGCTGAGCCCAGGAATTTGAGGCTGCAGTGAGGTATGATTGTGCCACTGCACTCCAGCTTTGGTTATAGAATGAGGCCCTATTTAAAATAAAATAAAATAAAATAAAATAGATAAACAGGTGGTGCTGGAGCAATTGAACATTCATGAACCAAAAAAAAAAAAAAAAAAAGAAAAAGCCAATAATAACCAGTAACTAACCGTATTTTGCCTTTTTAAAATTACTTTTGCAAGTTAAAGACTAATAGTAATATTTTTCTTTCTTTTTCTTTTTTTGACAACTTTTTTGAATATAAAAGTAACATATGCCCATTGAAGAAAAACTGAAGAAAGCAGAGATGTATCAAGAAGAAAATATATCATTAATAAGCTTGCACCTAGCACTAGCCTGAGTGACCTGTTTCTTTCTAATCTCTTAACAAAAAATTTGTATTTCCCCATTTCACTTCTTCATCATCAGTTAACCAGCATAAAGCTAGAAGGAGTTATTAATGTCTTTCACTAGGCTGAGATGAAAACCTTTCAATCAGTTGTTAAATCTGTTTCAATTTGAGGCAAGGCTGGATACAGGCGAGCTCTCTTTCAAAAGGGGACTTCTGCCCAGACTTTCTCCTGTAATAGTTCCTATTTAAAGCCTGTGACAGAATATTCTGAACATGGCAAGGGTGTGTTCTAAAATGTCAAGAATAATTGTAGCTTCTTTCAGCTGGGTCTCTTTTTGTCCTTTTCAGAATGCCTAGAGATGTGGCAAGCAGAGTCTGTGGTCATAGGTGGGACACTTGGTGACATATAACCTGAGGGGCTCTCTTATAGAAATGATGCTCATGGCTTGAGTGCACTCCAAGGACCCAAGCCAATTACCGCTCACCATTTCTGATCCTGGAACACCAATGGCTTAAGTGCTCCTTCCTTTTTTTTTGCCTGCATGTCTTCCTTCTGAGGGACAAAGTGCAGTCTGAGAACACAGCATCTCTAATGGGGCAGCCTGATCACTCTTTTTGAAATGTACCTTCTGCACATTTATGCTCTCAAACTGGGGTACACTTGTTTTTCTAATGGAATCATCTGCAATCTTCATTTCCCGCTCATGGCAGCTCACAGGGGATGCTCTCTCAGAACTCAGTGGCAATTGCTTTGTTTACTCTTTGGCACTGATTTTTACTGAAGGAAATAATAAAGCTTAAGACATGTGGGCATTGTCCCTACACCTGCATGGTCTCTATGGAAAATCATATATCCTCCATGTATTTTCCCTACCTTCTTAAATTTCCAAAGAGTACATTGCAGTGGAGAGGAATCTCTATTTTCTCTCCACTCAGTACCATAGGGAATTTTGCAAAATTTAACCCAACTCAGTGACAATCAAAACTCCCATTCACCTTCTGCAGATAGCTTGCTGGCATCAGCTTTCAGGCCACAGAAATGAACAGATGCTCATTCAGACATCAGCAGACTCCTGAGTGGCCACAGCCAGATGTGTCTCTCTTGGATGGAATGTCATATGCTTTCACCTTGTTTCCATGTTAGTGGCAGGAGTGAGCCCTCTCTGAATCATGCTAGGATAATAATAACCTGTCCCAAGTGTTCTGAACAGGGAGTACTTGGACTCAGTTGGGACAATCCGTCATTTTCAAAAAGTGTATCATTTCCGATCATTCCCCTGACAGCCCCACCTCCTCCACTAAGTTGACTTTCCCTCTTCTCTGGTGAAGAATTAAAAAATACTACGGTCAAGTGTCAGTGATGGATAAAGTGAAGGGCAACGATTTCTGACATTTGCTGCTGGGATCACCAGACAAGTGACTTAGTCTAGGCCAATGCTAAATATTCTCTTCTTGCTAAGAAAGGAGTGATGGGTCCCAGTACATTTGACATGTACGAGCTTTGACACACATCTCTTCTCCCCAAGAGCCAGTGACATGAGCAGCCCTGGTTTTGGATGGTCGATTCTCGACGGATCTTGCATTTCACTCTTGGTATGCTTTCTACTAACTTTTATTTATTAATTTATTTATGTCTCTTGTCTGTCTCTCCATCTATTTTAAAATCTACCATTGGATTTATATAAATTCACCCAAAGAATTAAAGTATAGTGAACATGTAGGCGTGATCTGAGTGCTTTGTAAAATTGCCTTCTTGTTAAATGAAGTCAGACAGGAGCCTTCATTTCTTGTTTCACAGAACTGTACATTCATCACTCATCCCCTGGCTTCCCTAACTCTTTAATGAAACAGATGATGCCTGTAAAATTTGTCAAGAGGAATGAAACTGACTTCGGTGAGCTGCTCCCTGTCACCTGTGGCCTAGGTTGGATTGGAGACAGGGTGTCCCTGGGTGAGTAAAACCAGCTCCTGGCTTTGCTCATGAGTACTTAATATAATTTTATTTTGTATTTTCGAAACATGATTCTCTGCCATAAATAAAATATCAGCCATGTTAATTTCTTCTGGTTTATTTCAGTTGTGTATTAAATTGTAAATCTCTCTTTTCAGAAATACAACGAGGGGGGCAGGTAGAGGGTCCAACACATGCCTGGATGTGTTGTTAGCATATTGACAAGTGTCTGAGGGCCTAGAAACAAAGTGATATTTAGGAGCAAATAGAGCTAGCCAGTAAAGTGAGCAGTAGCTTGGTGGTTCTGATCAATCTGAAATGGACAATCTGATCAAAGGGATAATCTGCTTAATGCAGATGCTGAATTGTTTTTTTCCCTTGGTGACAGCAGATACATAGTCCTTCTCAATGGAATGGGGAAATATTTGCCCTGGTGATTTAGATAATTGTATCCACTATTCAGTTTCACCTTCCCTGGGACAGTACGTAAGATATTCACCCCCTTTGTAAAACATAAAGTCTAAGTATTGGAAATTCTCATCTGTGTGACTAATCCAGGAATATTTCAAAAGAAAATCCGTTGACCATTATTATTAAGGGTCCTGATATAAGGCATTTTTTATCCTTATTTATAGCAGAAATTAGCATTCCAAAGCTCATGTTTTGTTAATATGATAGCTTTATTGTTATGTAATTCACATACTTTACAATTCAACATTTAAAATGTACAATTCAATGGCTTTTAGTAAATTTGCTGAATTAGGCAATAATTATCACAGTCAATTGTAGAGCATTTTCAACATCCTAAAAAGAAACCCCCTACCCAAGTTATTCCCTGTTCTCCCCACATTGCTTCTACCCCTGAAGCACCTGCTCCTGGCTCTGAGCCCCTGGCAACACTAATTTACTTTCTGTGTCTGTGGATTTACCTAATCTGAACATTTCATATGTGGTTGATTCTTGAGCAATGTGGAGGTTATGGGTGTCAATCTCCTATGCAGTTGAAAATCTGTATATAACTTTTGACTCACTCAAAACTTAAGTGCTAATAACCTACTGTTGACCAGAAGCTCTACTGATAACATAAACATATTTGTATGTTATATTATTGTATAATATATTCTTACAATAAAGCAAGCTAGCAAAAAGAAAATGTTATTAAGATAAAGAAGAGAAAATATCATTACTGTTCATTAGGTGGAAGTGAATCATCAGAAAGGTCTTCATCCACATTGTCTTCACCTTGAGTAGGCTGAGGAGGAGGAGAAGATGAGAGGTTGGTCTTGCTGTCTCAGGGGTGGCAGAGGTGGAGGCGGGGGAAGGGGAAGCAGGAGGGACAGGTACATTTGGTGTAACTTTTATTGAAAATAACCTGTCTATGAGTTGAAACCTGTGTTGGTCAGCTGTAAATGGAATCATATAGTATGTGCTCTTTTGTTACTGACTTCTTTCACAAAGCATAATGTTTTCAAGGTTCACCTATGTTTAGCATGTATATATACCCTTTATTTAGCCATCACTAGATAATCTTGATTATTTACATTAAATTTTTAGTTTCACACTGATATGGTTTGGCTGTATCCCTACCCAAATCTCATCTTGAATTGTAACTCCCACAATTCCTATGTGTCATGGTAGGAACCCAGTGGGAGGTAATTGAACCATGGGGGCAGGTGTTTCCTGGGTTGTTCTCGTGATAGTGAATAAGTCTCATGAGATCTGATGGTTTTAAAAAATGGTAGTTGCCCTGCACAAGCTCTCTCTTTGCCTGCCACCATCCATGTAAGACGTGACTTGCTCCTCCTTGCCTTCTGCCATGTTGTGAGGCCTCCCCAGACATGTGAAACTGTAGGTCCATTAAACCTCTTTTTCTTCACAGTCTTGGGTATCAGCAGCATGAACACAGACTAATACACACACAGTCTCACATAAATAATCCTGACTATATTATTCTTCTCTAATTTTTTTTACTTTTTTAATTTTGAAAACATTATTTCTTTTGAAAGATTAAAAACAATATTTTAAAAAATATCAGAATTATACTAGCATTACCCTTAAATATTTACTTAATACAAAAAATATTAATTTCTAAATATTTTTTAGATTTATTCACCCATTGTCTTTTTTAAAACATTGCTATATATTCCTTTTATTTTATTTTAATTTTCAAAATTATTTTTTGTTTTGTTTCAGTAGTTTTTGGGGAACAGGTGGTTTTTGGTTATATGGATAACTATATATAGTTTAAACCATATTAGTTTAGTTAGGTCCTATCTATTTATTTTTGTTTTTTTTGCATTTGCTTTTGGGTTTTTGGACATGAATTCTTTGCCTAAGCCAACATCTAGAAGAGTTTTTTTGATGTTGTCTTCTAGACTTGTTATAGTTTTAGGTCTTAGATTTAATTCTTTAGTCCATCTTGAGTTGATTTTTATATAAGGTGAGAGATGAGGATCCAGTTTCATTCTTCTCCATGTGGCTTGCCAATTATTGCAGGGTCAATTGTTGAATAGGGTGTCCTTTCCCCACTTCATACTTTTGTTTGCTTTGTTTGCTTAGTGGTGATTTCTGAGATTTTGGTGCACCTGTCACCCAAGTGGTGTACATGGTACTCAAAGTGTAGTCCTTTATTTCTCACCCCCCTCCCACCCTTTCCCCCACATCTCCAAAGTCCATTATATCATTCCTAGGCCTTTGCATCCTCATACCTTAGCTTCCACTTATAAGTTAGAGCATATGATATTTGTTTTTCCATTTCTGAATTACTTCACTTAGAACGATGGTCTCCAGTTCCATCCAGGTTGCTGTAAATGCCATTATTTCATTCGTTTTTATGGCTGAATAGTATTCCATGGTGTATGTGTGTATGTGTGTGTGTGTGTGTGTGTGTGTGTGTGTATGTATATATATGCTATGTATGTAATATATATATTTGCAATATATATTTCGCAAATATATATTGCAAATTGTGCTGCTATAAACATGCATGTGCAGTGTCATCTTTATATAATGACTTCTTTTCCTCTGGGTAGATACCCAGTACTGGGATTGCTGGATCAAATGGTAGTTACACTTTTAGTTCTTTAAGAAATATCCATATTGTTTTCTATAGTGGTTGTACTAGTTTACATTCCCACCAGCAGTGGAATAGTGTTCCCTTTTCACCACATCTTTGCCAACATCTATTATTTTTGCATTTTTTTATTTTTTATTTTTTAACTTTAATTTTATTTTTTTTGAGATGGCGTCTTACTCTGTCACCCAGGCAGGAGTGCAGTGGTGCGATCTTGGCTCACTATTTTTGCATTTTTAAATCATGGCCGTTCTTGCAGGAGTAAGGTGGTATCTCATTGTGGTTTTAATTTGCATTTTTCTGATAATTACTGATGTTGAGCATTTTTTAAATATGATTCTGGGCCATTTGTATATCTTCTTTTGAGAATTGTCTATTCATGTCCTTTGCCCACTTTTTGATGGGATTGTTTTTTGCTTGCTGATTTGTTTGAGTTCCTTATGGATTCTGGAT
This sequence comes from Pongo abelii, assembly GCF_028885655.2. Taxonomy (NCBI): domain Eukaryota; kingdom Metazoa; phylum Chordata; class Mammalia; order Primates; family Hominidae; genus Pongo; species Pongo abelii. The sequence goes on along the minus strand of NC_071990.2, from coordinate 24,063,309 downwards.
ATGAGATCTTTGTGAGACACATAATTTATGAGTATTTTTTTCCCACTCTGTGGGTCACCTATTTACTCTGCTGATTATTTCTTTTGCTCTGCAGAAACTTTTTAGTTTAATTAGGTCCCATCTATTTATTTTTGGTTTTGTCGCATTTGCTTTTGGGTTTTTGGACATGAATTCTTTGCCTAAGCCAACATCTAGAAGAATTTTTTTTGATATTGTCTTCTAGACTTTTTATAGTTTTAGGTCTTAGATTTTATTCTTTGGTCCATCTTGGATCCAGTTTCATTCTTTTCCATGTGGCTTGCCAGTTATCCCAGGGTCAATTGTTGAATAGGGTGTCCTTTCCCCACTTCATACTTTTCTTGCTGTGTCGAAGATAGTTGGCTGTAAGTATTTGGCTTTACTTCTGGGTTCTCTATTCTGTTCCATTGGTCTACATGCCTATTTTTATACCAGTACCATGCTGTTTTGGTAACTATAGCCTTGTGGTACAATTTGAAGTCAGGTAATGTGATTCCTCCAGATTTCTTCCTTTCGCTTAGTCTTGCTTTGGCTATGTGGGCTGTTTTTTGGTTCCATGTGAATTTTAGGATTGTTTTTTCTAGTTTTGTGAAGAATGATGATGATATTTTGGTAGGAATTGCATTTGCATTGAATCTGTAGATTACTTTTGGCACTATGGCCATTTTCACAATATTGATTCTACCCATCCATGAGCATGAGATGTGTTTCTATTTGTTTGTGTCATCTATGATTTCCTTCTGCAATGTTTTGTAGTTTTTCCTGTAGAGATCTCCACTTCCTTGGTTATGTGTATTCCTAAGTATTTTATTTATTTATTTATTTATTTATTTATTTATTTATTTATTTATTTATTTATTTCACAGTTGTTGTAAAAGTGATTGAATTCTTGATTTGACTCCCAGCTTGGTCAATGTTGATGTATAGCAGTGCTACTAATTTGCATACATTGATTTTGTGTCCTAAAACCTTATGGAATTCATTTATCAGATCTAGGAGCTTTTTGGATGAGTCTTTAGAGCTTTCTAGGTATATGATCATATCATTAATGAACTGCAACAGTTTGACTTCCTCTTTACTAATCTGGATACCCTTTAATTCTTTCTCTTGTCTGATTACTCTGGCAAGTATATTCTTTTTAAATCTGAAGTTTGAATTAGAAACATTTAACTTCTCAGCAGAGTGTTTATATGCTTTGGTTACTTCAAGAACTTCACTGGTTTAGGTAAAACTTAGTAGTTTCCCAAATTTGGAGAGGTTATCCCAGCAGAACAGACTCCCCAAACAATTTATAGCCTACTCATCTAAAAGTTTGTGGAGGCTTTTGTTTTCTATAAGAAGTAAATAAAAAGATGTATACCAAAATTATAGTTTGGAGATTAGAATAATTTCCTTTTCTAGTGGCATATTTTTCTTTTTGTGCCTTCTCTGATGTTCACTTCTGGTTAATACAATGACCATTGGTATACAGAAGCCATGGTAATTGTAACCACACACTTCAGACTTCACAGAAAGACCAAAGCTGTTTGAAGGTACTGACTTCCTGGTCCACTTGTCAAATTTTAGAAGACTATATGTTACATTCAACAGTGCAATTAAATGACTACAAAGAACAAATGGCCAACACACTGAAGCTGAAATTTCATGCAAACAAATCCAATCTATTTATCCTTATTTGCATCTGCTTTTATTTGAGTCCTTTCCAGGCATCTTTTTGAACAAACAGTGAATAAGTGGGAAGAGAGGAGAATAAACACCCTCCAATCAGATCCATACCTGACTATAGCTAAGTCTAATATTAGACCTGTAAAGATCAGGCCAATTAAAATGAAAATCATAGAAATGGAATAGAAAATTCTGATTATGAAACCAGGTGAGCTCAAAAAGGCTTTCTTTAACGTTATTACAGGATGTAGAACTGTAATTAAAATGAGAAGCCAATGTAATAGGTCCAGTACTTAATTATGTTAGCACTGGATAAGTAATTAATAGGAAAATATGCACACTGTGCATGTTGTCTTGTGTGTGATGATTTGTGGGACCATCTAATTCATGGTGAACCAAAGAGTTCATGGATCCACAGAAGGCTAAATTGTATTGCTTGGTATAAAATCTAACTGGGCAGTTTAAAATTTATGACTGCCAGCACAATATGCTTCTAGGAAATGAAAGTGGTGTGTATTGTTACACAAAGATTGTTTTATAAGATACCTGGTGTATCCTCCATATGTAGAGTGACTTTCTTTCCTATGTTTTCTTTTTTACTTCAATATAGAATAGAGAGAATAAATACGTTATTGTAATTTTTTGAGCTCTACAATAAACATTTAGGTTTAGCATAGATTAAGAAGTAAAAAGTGTGTCTCTATTTCCTTCAGTTCTGCTCTGATCTTAGTTGTTTCTTGCCTTCTGCTAGCTTTTGAATGTGTTTGCTCTTTCTTCTCTGGTTCTTTTAATTGTGATGTGAGGGTGTCAATTTTATATCTTTCCTGCTTTCTCTTGTGGGCATTTAGTGCTATAAATTTCCCTCTACACGCTGCGTTGAATGTATCCCAGAGATTCTGGTATGTTGTGTGTTTGTTCTCGTTGGTTTCAAAGAACATCTTTATTTCTGCCTTCATTTCGTTATGTACCCAGTAGTCATTCAGGAGCAGGTTGTTCAGTTTCCATGTAGTTGAGTGGTTTTGAGTGAGTTTCTTAATCCTGAGTTCTAGTTTGATTGCACTGTGGTCTGAGAGACAGTTTGTTATAATTTCTGTTCTTTTACATTTGCTGAGGAGTGCTTTACTCCCAACTATGTGGTCAATTTTGGAATAGGTGTGGTGTGGTGCTGAAAAGAATGTATATTCTATTGATTTGTGGTGGAGAATTCTGTAGATGTCTATTAGGTCCGCTTAGTGCAGAGCCATGTTCAATTCTTGGATATCCTTGTTAATCTTCTGTCTCGTTGATCTGTCTAATGTTGACAGTGGGGTGTTAAAGTCTCCCATTATTATTGTGTGGGAGTCTAAGTCTCTTTGTAGGTCTTTAAGGACTTGCTTTATGAATCTGGCTAGCCATACGTACAAAGCTGAAACTGGATCCCTTCCTTACACCTTATACAAAAATCAATTCAAGATGGATTAAAGACTTGAATGTTAGACCTAAAACCATAAAAACCCTAGAAGAAAACCTAGGCAATACCATTCAGGACATAGGCATGGGCAAGGACTTCATGTCTAAAACACCAAAAGCAATGGCAACAAAAGCCAAAATTGACAAATGGGATCTAATTAAACTAAAGAGCTTCTGCACAGCAGAAGAAATTACCATCAGGGTGAACAGGCAACCTACAAATTGGGAGAAAATTTTCGCAATCTACTCTTCTGACAAAGGGCTGATATCCATAATCTACAATGAACTCAAATTTACAAGAAAAAAACAAACAACCCCATCAAAAAGTGGGCAAAGGATATGAACAGACACTTCTCGAAAGAAGACATTTATGCAGCCAAAAGACACATGAAAAAATGCTCATCATCACTGGCCATCAGAGAAATGCAAATCAAAACCACAATGAGATACCATCTCACACCAGTTAGAATGGCAATCATTAAAAAGTCAGGAAACAACAGGTGCTGGAGAGGGTGTGGAGAAATAGGAACACTTTTACACTGTTGGTGGGACTGTAAACTAGTTCAAGCCTTGTGGAAGTCAGTGTGGCGATTCCTCAGGGATCTAGAACTAGAAATTCCATTTGATCCAGCCATCCCATTACTGGGTATATACCCAAAGGATTATAAATCATGCTGCTATAAAGACACATGCACACATATGTTTATTGCGGCATTATTCACAATAGCAAAGACTTGGAACCAACCTACATGTCCAACAGCGATAGACTGGATTAAGAAAATGTGGCACATATACACCGTGGAATACTATGCAGCCATAAAAAATGATGAGTTCATGTCCTTTGTAGGGACATAGATGGATGAAGCTGGAAACCATCATTCTCAGCAAACTATCACAGGACAAAAAAACCAAACACCGCATGTTCTCACTCATAGATGGGAATTGAACAATGAGAACACATGGACACAGGAAGGGGAACATCACACACTGGGGCTTGTTGTGGGGTGGGGGGAGAGGGGAGGGATAGCATTAGGAGATATACCTAATGCTAAATGATGAGTTACTGGGTGCAGCACACCAACATGGCACATGTATACATATGTAACTAACCGGCACGTTGTGTACATGTACCCTAAAACTTAAAGTATAAAAAAAAAAGTAAAAAGTGAATGAATAGCATTTTTGGTACGAAATCTTTAAAATGTCAATTTATTCATTTGGGAACCAAAGAACTTTTATAATAGAAAGAATGTTTTCCCCTATATTCTTATCATATCAAAGGCTTTTGATATTAGGAAATATAGTTTTTTATTGTCTTCTTGGTTACTAGAAAGGTGATATAATTGGAATCTTGAACTAGATAGGAATGTTGATTGGGGGTTTGATTTTCATGCATGTTTTATTTTGTTATACATCAGTAACCATTGCAAAAATATTCCCTGGCAGTAAGAGCATTAAATCTCAAGGAGCATAAGATGCAATTTGTGTCAACTGCCTCACTCTGGATGCTGTGCTAAGACAACATTGCCCTAAGTGCTTTGAGCAATCATCCTTAACTGAAAGGCTATGCTAACCACGCTGTAAAATGAGTTGGTTCAAAATGAACAAGCTAGAATAAGAGATGATTTAGTTCCATGATCCACTTGGAACCTGGGGTATATTCAAAATCACCTATGGACTGTTGGATGTTATTAGAAGCATGAAGCTTACTAGGTTAAACCTGCAATCATATTTTCACAAATAAGCCTGCTGGGAGTGAGTGGCCATTAGCGGCTCAGTGATGCTACAAATGGCTTTTCAGTTGCGAGTCACTTCCTGTGCCATTTCCAAAATAGTGTAAAAAGGTATAAAGAGCAGGAAGCGAGGGGCTACTTTTATCTTCTTTAAAAGGTATTATATGAAAGACAGAGTTTGCTTTGAAGCATCTCTAGTCTGTGGGCCTCCTGAGAGGACAGGGGTTGCCTTTCTCCTCTCTTCATAACTGCAAGGGCAGCCTTCTGGAATTCACTAGTGATTGAACTGTTATTTGTTTCCTGTACTTCTTTTTTTAAAAAAACTTATATTCTGAGTCTGTCATCTATTTTTGAGTGTCCTTTCTTTATCTATATTGTATTAGGTACTAATGGGGTTGGGGAAAACTAAAAAAAAAAAAAAAAAAAAAGAAGTCATGGTCACTGACCTCAGGAGGCTTATGATGTGTTTCTCTTAGTCAAGAAAAACTGAGATCAAATGGTTTCAAATGATACTGATTTTTTTGGAACCTACTGTGTAGTTGTTTACCCAGAACTCTAGTCAGTGTGGAGGACAGCTTGGGAATCCAGAGTCTGCAATCAAGGTGAAATAAAAGACAGAACCTGCTTCCTCCCTTTCTGTCATCTGCTACCATAGGTTTTGGTTGATTCTATGACAATAATACTTTTTGTCATAATGCTTACACTGTAATAGGTGTGAACAGATTAATCAGAAACACCTCTAGAGCTATGGCAGATTGATGTTTCTTGAAGTTACACAGGAAATGTTAAAGTTTTTGTGTTCTGCCAAATTATGGTGGTGGTGATGGGAGAATTAATTTTCATGTTGGATGCCAGTAAAGAGGGATATTCTTTTTTTGGATGATATATGCCTTTCCTTTAATTTGTGTATTCATAAATGTTTATTGTGCACCTAATACTACCTGATGAACTAGATGAGACAGTTCCTTTGCATGGAGCTTATGTTCTGAATATGCAGAACATGATTGATAAAAAAGAACATGGATATAAAATTAGAGAGAAACCACTTTCAGTTGAACAGCAGGTAGCCTACTTTGCATAGCATGTGGGAAAGAATAAATCTCTATATACATCAATCAATATTGTCTTGGTATGGAAGAGAAAAGTAGTCTCGACAAAAATTCTAGTCACATATTATAAAAGTTAAAACTTCAACCAACAAAGAGAACCTCCGTGTTTTACTCCTGTGAACAAACATTGTGGGTTCTTTCTGTATCTGCAATGTTTTCACTCCTTAAGATAACACTGTGGAACTTTAGAGATGCATACCATTTATTGGATACAGACTGCAACCTCTTTCAAATATATGTTATCAGTAGCCTTTTCAAATAGCCTTTATAGAGCTTGATCACTATGACTACACAATCTCATTTCTCAGGCTGACTACAAAGCAATTTTTAGTGGGGAGGGCTTGAGTTATACTTATGTATAAAAGAAATCTTGCTATTTTGATACAGCAAGGGAGTGGGTCCCAGCCTCTGGCTCATAGCCATCTGCTCCTTCTCACCTGCAATGTGGTTCTTTTTTTTTTTTTTTGAGACTTGAGTCTCGCTCTATTGCCTAGGCTGGAGTGCAGTGGTACCATCTCAGCTCGCCGCAACCTCTGCCTCCCAGGTTCAAGTGATTCTCCTGCCTCAGTCTCCTGAGTAGCTGGTATTACAGGCACCCACCACCATGCCCAGCTAATTTTTGTATTTTTAGTAGAGATGGAGTTTCACCATGTTGGCCAGGCTGGTCTTGAACTCCTGACCTCAAGCCATCCGCCTGCCTTGGCCTCTCAAAGTGCTGGGATTAGAGGTGTGAGCCACCATGCCTGGCTGCAATGTGGTTCTTATACATAAAAAGCCTTATTTTAAAATCCCGTGTCTGTGGTCAGTCTCTGTTCTCACAAAGTGAACTCTAAACTATTACACTAGCAAATAAGACAGACTGTCAGATATAAAGGGCCCAAATCAAGTGATGAAAACACAACGTAAGACTGACATAGCACAGAAGAAGATGAGAAGGTCCTGCAAGAAGAGAATGGAAAATGGATTGCATCAGAGGCCATTCCTTTAAGTAAATGGGCTGTGAATACCTACCAAATCCAGCTGTAAAGCATATTCAGACTGTGCTCTACAACAGTGCTTGAGATATTTCTAAAGTAAAATGAATATAAAAGATCTGTCTTTCTCAATGGACACTTTTATTCATAAAATCTCCAGTAAAGGATCTCTTCAGGTATTGTAGCTACTCTGATTAGAGATAACTGTACCTTGTCTAGTGTCTCTAATGGACCCACCAGCTGAGCCACATCAATTACAGAACCATGTCATGAAAAGTTATCCTGAGTAAGCTGCAGAAATCATTATTACCACTGTATTGAAAGGGTGGTGACAACAATCATTTGCAGTTCTTTATGAAAGCCTTGCTCCTTTTAATTTTATTTTCTTCCCCAAACAGTATCTACACATGTATCAGTGATAAATTCTGAGCCTTGTTCAAATCAACCAGCACTGGTCTTCAACATGATAGAGTAGCAGAGGCTGGGCAAAAGTGACTTATTCCAATTATTGTTTTGTTAGCTGATGCCAATTTCTATAAATTATTTTGATCATGGCATATGTATTACTGCATACCAGGGTAAACTGGAAGGGATTTGATGTTTAATGGGGGTTTGATTAAGAAACATCATTATGCTTCCTTTATATCATATTTTATTATGGAATAGAAACAAAATCACAGTTATTGAATTTGGATAAAATTTCCCAAATTGAATTTGCATATAATTTCCACTCAAAATTTTTAATGATACATTTGAGCTTGCTTATGTGAACATTACCATTTCATATCAGGTTCTATATTTGAAATGGCTAATGAAACTACTGACTGAGACTCTTTAATAATAATCTTTTTCAATTCTTAAGAGTTATCATGTATGAGAATTTTTTTTTGCACAAGTAGGTGATATAAAATTTAAAGCCCCTCTTACAGTCATTCAAAAATGTATAACGTTCAACATTATATGTTGAGTCCAAAATTCTTCCTATTTCATTAATAAATATAATGATGAAATTTCTTGTGATAATGTGAATGGATTGTGAATTTTATCACAGTATTTTTATATCAAGTTTCTCAAAATAAAGATCAAACTTAATTTGCAGAAAACCCATGTGATTGTTAAAGCAGTCACTTTAGAGCTGGCTTGGATGTCACTAAAAGGTCATATCCATTGCAAAAGGATAGATATGATTAGTATATGTGAACACAGAGATTTGGGGCTCCTTCCTGGACCTGCAGGGATAGCCTGCCTTTATTTCCCACTTACCTAAGCCACATTTTCTGACCCTCAAGAACCTAGAAAGTTAACTCCTTCAATGCTCCCTGTCCACAGTGGGAGCAGTGTGATCTCAGCTGGCTGCCAAACTGCGTGTTCACATAGTCATCTTGGCCAGTGGTATCGTTTAAATGATGGAGTCCCTTCCAAAAATTATGTTAAAGCTTAATCCCTGATGCAACGGTATTAGGAGATGTGGCCTTTAGCTGGTGATTAAATCGTTAGGGCTCTGCCCTCATTAATGGAATTACCACCCTTCAAAAAGTGTGAGATTGAAGGGAGCACCTTCTCTGTCCCTTAAGCCATTTGAGGACACAGCATCCCTTCTCTCTGGAAGATGCAGCAATAGGCCCCATCTTCAAAGCAGAGTGCAGCCCTCCACTAATATCATCTTGCCAGAGCCTTGATCTTGGGCTTCCCAGCCTCCAGAATCATGAGAGAGAAATTTTTGTTTGTTATAAATTTCCCAGTTTCATATATTTTTGTCACAGTAGTACAAATAGACTAAGTCAGCCAGAATCAGAACATTGTGGAGCGAGCAGCACGTGTTAGATGCCCTTATTGTGAGTGCTGGCTATGGGCACCAGCTTAGCACCATCAGATGCCCCTATCCTCAGGATGTCTTCTGAGCAGCCCCAGGCAAGACCTCCCACTGCTGCAGAAGTTTGGTCTAGGGGCTCCCACAACTCATGCCCTGGTTGTTCACCTTGAGAGCTGAATCAGTAGCCCCCATTTAGCTGTAATCTTTCCAAGTCCACGATTAGGATGGCACTTGAAATACTCTGCTCTGAGCGGGGATTTTCCAGTGTTTAAAATCGTGACCTACAGACCTCCTCAGGACCTACCTCCCCACTGATGTATACATCTGAAATAAAAGTTTTAGACCCTATGCTTACTCATATTTTCAATTCTATTCTCTTCTATTTCAAATTGTAAAATGCTAGTTGTGATACACTAAATCAGTTTTACAATCTGAAATCTAAAGGGTCATAATCTGGAATTTTAAAAATACACACTAAACAAATAGCGAAAAGTGGATTTTATCTCATGTAATAACTTGGATGGATCTCAGACATCTCAGAGTAGAAGGGATATTTTCCAAAATAGTGGCTATAATAGAGCCATGGCTGATTTTTATTGCTTTTCTTTCAGATTTTCAGTATTTTTCCACACCTTCTAACATAAATATTTGGTTATTTAACAATCAGTGCACTTTATACAGTATGTCAATTAATTTTCTTGTCTCTGTTCAGTGAGTTTAAACTTTATTTCTGATTTTTTTTCTCTCTTGAAAATTCTTCAAGTGTTAGCTAATTCCATGAAAATTACTTTTTTTTCCATTAAATGCTTTAATATTTATTCACTTGTTTTTATTCCAATGATATAAAATTGAATTTACAGGGAAAATTACCTTTCAGCTACAAAACAGGACTTATCTCAACAAAGGCCAAATGTGAGCTGACGGTTGTTATGCTCATTCTACTGGATGGCTTTCCAGCGCAGAGCAGTGTGGAAGAAATTAAATCCATGTGCCATTAAAAGTAGAAATCTTTCATCTTTAGGAAGTAAAACAAATGATCCATTTGGAGCAAGTTATTTTTAAATCTACAGTGACTTTGCCAAATAAGCTGCCCTCACAGAATACTTGCCGAGTAGGACATCATAGTTAATGAAGCATTTTGGTTATTCCTTAATATTGAAAAAATGGCTACTCCATTGCCAGCTTGAAAATTTTTCTGTTTTTCTTTCTGATTTGGAGAAGCTAAATTTGAATTTCTCATAGTCAACATTCATAATCAATTATTATATAAAATAATTATGACCTAAAACATGTATACTAATGGTGGCAATTGTGAAAAACAAGTACAAATGAAAAGAAAAATGACCAGGAGGGACATTTATCAAAATAACGACTGCAGAAGAGTCATGGTGATTTTTATTCTTTTTCTTTGGTCTATCCAGTGTTTTCCACCCCTCCTACCATAAACATTTAGTTATTTAATAATCCGAAGCAATTATCAAAAGACTAAAATAAATTCAGCTTCTGACAAGTTTTGAACAATAATTTGCTTATTCTTTTGACGATATATAATAAAAATCACCACAACTATAGCATGAGATAATACCTTACAAATATCTTTGAAAAAGCTCAAAAGATTTTATTTCTTTGCCTTTAAGTTGCACGCAATATGTAGTTTGAAACTAAGAGAAAGGTGCACTGTTATTTCAATATGTGTAAGCATTTCCAGCTGTCCATGGACTCTTCACAGTAATTGGACCAATAATCTCAAACATAACTTGAAATCAGGATTTTATTAATTTCTACTTTTCACACATTCTTTAGTTGAACAGTAAATACAAAGTTTGGATTGAAAGAAGTTAAGACTAATTTTTAAACACACGTATGAATGTATGCATACAAGGGGACTTTATACTCTAAGTAATTACTTGTATTGCTATAATTCACATCTATAATTTCTATCTTAGACACTCCCTGAGAGCCAGTTTATGATGTCTGCTTGGGCTCAAATGGTTTTTGCCAACATTTTATCTACTACTTTGTCTATCAGACTTGGCTTTCAAAGATATCTGACAAGTCCCTGCCCCCACAAAAATCAGATTTGTTCTCAAAGCATGAAGATTAGTCCCAGCATCCTTGCCTGCCCTCAAGTTTGCCATGTGTACTGCATGCTCTGAAATGCCCTTCCCATTCTCTCTCTCTGTAAAGCTCTCACTTGTCCTTTGACCTCTAGAACCTCCTGGTGAGAACTGGTTGTGTTCTGTGCTGCTGTAACAATTGCTTAACACCTCAGTGACAGCACATATCTCTTCTGCTCCCTTTTCACGTGTCTTTATTCTTCATATGGTTTATAGGTTTCTTGATATTTTGGTGCTTTGACCCTTCAGTCTCTATCAAAATTCCTGGTTCATGATAACTTTTGACAATTACTTTTCAGCAAATTAAAAATATTGTAAAGATAATAAAACAGGAGGATTAGTATGCATGCATTGAGTACTAGAGGTATCTTTGAATAAGTGTAGTATAACATTCGTTTACTACTTCCAAGGGACACGATATTTATAAGAATATTTGCATTTTAAATTTTAGTTTAAAAAAACAATTGTTTTGCCTGCAACTCCAGCACTTTGTGAGGCCGAGGTGGGTGCATCACCTGAGGTCAGGAGTTCCAGACCAGTCTGGCCAACATAGTGAAACCCCATCTATACTAAAAATACAAAAAATTAGCCAGGTGTGGTGGTGGGCACCTGTAATCCCAGCTACTCAGGAGGCTGAGGCAGGAGAATCACTTGAACCCAGGAAGCAAAGGTTGCAGTGAGCCGAGATCGCACCACTGCACTCCAGCCTGGGCGACAGAGCTAGACTCAGTCTCAAAAAAAAAATTTAAAAATTAAAAATTTTTTCTTGTTTAAACTTATTCTTCCCCAGTGTCTGTCCAGGGCAAGGCAGTATCTTGAGTGCCAAAAGACAACGTCTATTTCCTATTCCCAAGGAATTTATAATGTAAAGAGTTAATAATTGTTTGCTTGAAAATATTATTGTATATGTTAAGTGCCAAAGAACATAAATAATAAATGCTGATCAGAGGATGGAAAGCCCACTAAGGGACAGGTAAGTCAGGGAAATGTTCTCCAAAAAAGGAGGATGCAATTTGACTCTGAAAGCCTGGAAAATGCATGAGATTTGATGTGTGTGTGTGCACGTGTGCATAAGGCATAAGGGAGCATCAGCCAATGTGTCTTTCTGGATTTTGAGAAAGCTGAACTCCTTTATGGCACAATTCAGGCATGAATAAGAGGGAAGAGGCCAGGTCTTTTGTTGACACGTACATGTTATATCAGTTCTTTCTAAACCATTATAACCCATAGTGGTGACTAAAGGGAGATTCTTAATGTGTAGTGAGAGAAATGTAGAAAATGTAACATCTTTCCTGGAGAAAACCTGAAGTTCAGAAGATGTGTTGTGAAAAGAAAGGAAGGCAGACACCTGAGATGTGCAGAGGAAATGCTATGCAGAGGACTTTTATTTGAGATGGACTCGTTGCTAAGAAAAGAGACACATCTGGAGAAAAGGGAATGCTTTGGGCAGTAGACTCTTTTTTACCTCCTGCTTTCCTAAAATAGTGACTTTCAAAGAAGATTTCATGCTTCAAACACATACCTGGTTCAAAGGAAGTTGGGCTTCAGAAAAGCTGAGGGGGTGTGGATGACATAGAAAGGGTCCTGGCTAGAAGATAGCTCTTCATTCTGAAAGTGAGAGTGGTGAATGTTTCAAGACACAAGAGAGGTGATGGATGAGATGCAGAAAATGACTTGCTCTTTGCCAAGTGACTGTGAGTGAGCTGCAAAGATGTTCAGTGCAGGAAGCTGAGAGATTGTGCCACCCACCGGTACCATTTGTAGACTTCAAATACATTTGATGATACTTTGGTTTGTAATCTTTGTCAATCATTTTGGAAATTATTCCAACCTGAGTATTTATTTATTTATTTATTTATTTTCTTGAGATGGAGTTTCACTCTTGTTGCTCAGGCTGGAGTTCAAGGGCGCAATCTCGGCTCACAGCAACCTCTGCCTCTCGGGTTCAAGCGAGTCTCCTGCCTCAGCCTCCAGAGTAGCTGGAATTACAGGCATGCACCATCATACCCGGATAATTTTGTATTTTTAGTAGAGACAGGGTTTCCCCATGTTGATCAGGCTGGTCTCGAACTCCCAAACTTAGGTGATCCACCTGCCTCGGCCTCCCAAAGTGCTGGGATTACAGGCGTGAGCCACCGCACCTGGCCCAACCTGAGTATTTATAAAGAGGTCCTGTTGTATAAAGAGTCAGAATGCCCTGAGTTCTCATCCACTTCTAACACGTGATCTTGGTAGGTCACCTATTTTTTCTGCACCTCAGTTTCTTCATTTTGAAAATTAGAGATTATGCTTACCCTCTAGGGTCATTGTGACGATTAGAGCAAATGTATGCAAAATGCCCGCTGTTGTGGTTGGCACATAGAGACACACAATAATAGGGAGTAATGACATTGAAGATTGCAATTATACTGTAAAGTGGGTAATGTAAGGCTTTCCATGATGGCCTATTTTTTAGGGCTGTGGCCTTTGAGTTAGGGAAATGTGCTCTCCCTGCAAAGAATCTCAGGTCCTATGTGTCAGAGGTCCCTTACCTTTGGGGTCTCACCCTGTGCTTTCTCTTCTGGTGTGGCCATTGTCCCTGAATGGCAGCACTGGGGTGGGCATTCAGGAGTTGCTCAGTAGCACTCTTGTGCCTCCTTCTACTTCAAAGTGCTGGTTCAGTGGCATGTGCCCACATCCAAGAGCAAGTGTAGATGTCTCTTCTCACTCATCCAGTTTCTCCATGGCCTCTCCCAGATTAAGGAAGAAGTTAAGTAGTCACGTGTACATGCCCTCCCAGTGGCTGCCTCCTACACAAAGAGCTCAGAACTGAAGGAGACAATTCTGCTCCACCTTTCTCTGAAGTTGAGTCATCCTCTTACATGTATTCATGAAAATGTAGAGGCTCTGCAGGCTTTGCAAATTACTTCCCTTCACTTCAAAAGCAATTTGAATCCCAGATGAAATTAAGGTTCCTATCTGAAGTAAAACAGGCTCACCATTTAAGTAAAACAAGCTCTACTGCTGGCAGAAGAAGACATATTCCTTCCCTAGTTCATGCTCTTTGTAAATCTGGAAGGTATCTGGGAAGGTGGGGTATAAAAATATTTCTTTAAAATACTGAAATCAAAATAAACATTGAATAGACTATTAGGTATAACATATGTATGCATCAGAGTTCTGAGATTTACTAACATTTTCAGATTAATGAAATTAGAATATTTTATATTTACTGGAAATTTATCTATAAAATACGTGCCAGCAGATGTTTGGGAATAGGGCTAAGCAACTGGGGAGTGTGGGTATAATATCACCAGTTACTTTTGATTCTAAACTAGCAAGATTAGAGATCTTTTTAAAAAACCTCTATTCTGTTTGTTTATTACTTTAAAATTACATTTATATCTTCAATAAGGAAAACATTCACATGGTTTAATATTCAAGACATATGAAAATTACACCGGGAAAACATTTCCTTCATAACCCTTTTCCCCAGGCTCCAAGTACCCTTCACAGAGATAACTCATCTGGTCAGTTTCTTGTCTATCTTTGTAGACATGTTTTATGTGAATACAAGCAAGTATGTGTGTATTTACGTGTGTGATTTTGCTAGACGTTGCCAAAGAACTCTCTATAGAGATTGTACCAATTTACAATACCACCGGCAAAGTATAAAAGTTCTTATTTCTCTACATCTCTGCCAAATTTACTCCTTGGCTGATCAGCATGCAATTCTGCCTTTGTCCTTCCCTCACTGGCACACCACTCAACCCCCACAAAACAAATTTTACCCTGTTCTCCTTCTGGAAGTCCTATATCTTTTCTGTCATTTTCACTCATTTAGGATATTTTACTTAGTAGAAACAAAGTGCTTTTTGAGATCAAAACTATTTAAAAATTCTAAACAGTTCTGTGCATTCATGCACTTGGGTTCTGCAGGCAGGTTGCCTGGATTTGAATCTTACTAGTTGTGTGAGTTTAGGAGAGTTATTTAATCTCTTAGAACCTCAATTTCCTCATGTGAAATGGGGTTTATAACTTGCCTTGCTGACATGATGGTTGAAACAAATGAAATAATGTATATAAAATGTCTGGAGCTTGAAAGATGCATAAAAGATAGTAAAGATAGTTGCTATTGTTGTTGGTGCTATTATTAATATAAACTGTGTCATGTGCCATTCAGTGGAGTATGTGCTATACATAAATATACTTGAACTAAATGTTAGTGGCAACAAATAAATCTCACATTTTAAAGGAGAACTCTTATCCTTGAATATAAAAAAATCCTATGACAAAGAATCAGGTAATTTGGAAGATAAACACTGATGTTGGGGTCACTTTGTGTTTGTTGACTGTGAAAAAGATCATGAGAAAAACATGTTGATCAAGCAAAAGTAAGTTTATTAGACTTGTTGCAATAAGACAAGACACTAAGATAGTGACTTTACGATGTCTCAGTAGGAGCAAGTCAGGGGAGGCTATTTCTAGGGATTTGGGGGGCCTGGGCTGGGTACTTTTAAGTGGATTTTGCAAGGTTGGTAACTAACTGGTGGAACTGGACAGAATTTCCGACAAATGGCTTTGGACTGGTGGGCATAGGCAAGGCTAGGTGTCTTGAAGCAAGCGTTGTGTGTCAACTGTTAGCTTCATAAGTTAAAATCAGTTTAATTCGTTTACACTTACCAACCAGGAGCAAGTATTTCCTGGAGCAAAGAGCTGTTGTTTTTGCCTAGTCCCATTGTTGTTTAAAAAATTAAAATTGGAAATTGTTTAGGAAATTAGGAAACGGGAAATTGTTTGGTCTCGGAATTGTTTCACACAGGAACAGGAAAGTTGGTTTCGTCTCAGAATTGTTTAGCACTGGAAAGTATGTTGGTTTCAGTTATTGGTTCCGATTTTGCTACAGAAAAGACAGACCATGTTGGGGCAGATACTCAATGTGCCACAAACCTGCTTCTTGCTCAGTGCCCACAAACCTCATTGGAAGCTCCGTCTTGGGAGGAAGATGGACACTTAGGGCAGGGAGACCAAATGCAGAGTATTCAGGGCCCCAGAGTAAGTGAGAAGAGTAGATGAGGCCATGTAACTTGAGTGGCGATCCAGAAGTAGTGCCAAGCATAAAACTGGAGATTCTCAAGAGGATAAAAGTGAAGAAATGAGGAGCCAGTTGACAGCCTGAAGTGTCAGAAACAAGATGGATTCAGATGAGGGGAACAGACTGGGAAGAACTGTTCCAACCCAAAGACTGAATGAGGAGTATGCACTGGACGAACCTTCTTTATGCTGCCATTCTAGAAGTTGGTTTGGTGGTTGAGGGGCCGTTCAGCCTGGATACAACCTCTTTAAGTCTTATGTCACTCATCTGAACAATGAGTACAAAGGACTTGACCTGCCTAACTAGTAGTGATTGAAGAGATTATATAAGATAATATATGGCACACATTTTATATAGTATAATGTTCTCAAGATGTGGATACTAACATTTAAATTTTACTACATCACTTTAAAAAGGAGAGGTTTCAGAATTGGGGACTTTGTTTTGTATGCATCAGGCAACATTATACAGGCATCTTCCTTTCCTAATTATATATAAGACTGACCCGGATTGTAGGATGGAGTATAAACATGGAGAAAGATAAAAATTAGGCAGTGTGCAATTGCGAGAACATGCAGGCAGGTAGCCACACTATTTCCTGAAATGCACACACTTAATTGGATTAAATACATTTCATTACATTGTGATTCAAACCATTTATTGAAAATCTGTGCATGTTATAGCACTGTGCTCATTCACATCCATCATCTCATTAAATTCTCACAACTGCCTATGGGGTGGGCATGGTTGTCATTTTTCTGTAACAGTATCTTGAAGTGTTTCCTTGGACAAGGATATTTCATTTGTTAAGATTCACTGCCAGAAACTGTACATGATGTTTTATTCTGTCTTAAAACATTTTTCTCATGTTATATAGTCACAGGCTTAATGTCATGCCCTGGACTTGGTTCATAGAGCAGCAAATGGCAGAGCTGAACTGAGATCAACTGTGGAGCATTTGACAATCTATTTTAAAATAATGATCTCAGACTCTAAAGGGAAATGGTCTCAGATATAAACAATTTTGCTTGGTGAAGGCCAAGGACAAGATAATGTTTATTCAGTTACTTTTGGTCCTCCTGAGTCTAAAGATAGATGATCAAGAGAAAGAAAAGAGACATTCAGACAGGTCAGCATTCCCTAGATCCTGGCAACAGAGTGTACGTGTGGTTTAAAATTTTTTTTTTCATATCTCTAGCAGTACTTAAATAAATACAAGTCTATTTAGTTAGAGTGCTCTAGTTAATTGCCCTAAGAAAATTCAATAAAAAAGGAGACCCATATTGATAGAGATACATACAGGAATTTGGTTATATTAATGGATTTTAAATGTGGCCAGTTTTAGGGATGGTTTAATACTGTAGCCTTTTTGTGGTCCAAAGAAAGAATAATGTTGCACCCCTCGTACCCCACTCCAAAGTGTGTACGTGTGGAACTGAAAGAGAAAAAAAGCTTTTATGATTCTTCTCTTTCATTAATAGGGCATTAGCCACACTATGTTTTTGGAAAGCAGCACTTTGGAAATGCAAATGGATGAGAATTTCAACTCTGTTTTTTTTTGAGAGAGTCGTGTAATTTCACTATTATTAAGGGCTAGTGCTTTGAACTTTGGTTGTTCTCTCTATATTAATTATGAACCTACCTGTAAGTTATCACATTGATTCCTATGTGTGTTTTCTGTTTTACCTTCTAAAGTTCTAGGAAATGCCACTCCAGTAGTGTTTCTCAAAGCACATTCCATGACCCCAAATAGATGCTTCATGGAAAATAAAGTGGGTCTGTGATTAAGTAACATTGAAACATTGGATTAAACAAAGATTAACAGGTATCTTTATTGCAAAATTTCTCAAAACATTATGTTTATTTGCATTTTAAATCTCTAAGAGTAGGGAATTGTGAGCAGTCTTTTCTATATATTTTGATTGAAACAGCCTGCCCTCCACCTCTCTTGCAGAATTTCTTGAGGAATCATTGTCTGCAAGTCACTTCTTTAGAAAATGTTGCTTTATTCCAGGGGTGGTGGTTCATGCCTGCAATCCCAGCACTTTGGGGGGCTGAGGTGGGCGAATCACCTGAGGTCAGGAGTTCGAGACCAGCCTGGCCAACATGGTGAAACCTTGTCTCTACTAAAAATAGAAAACTATTTTTCTATTTAGCTACTTAGGAGGTTGAGGCAGGGGAATCACTGGAACCTGGGAGACAGAGGTTGCAGTGAGCTGAGATCATGCCACTGCACTCCAGCCTGGGCAACAGAGCGACTCTGTCTCCAAAAAAAGAAAAAAAAAAAAGAAAATATTGCCTTTAAAACAAAAGTCAGGTGTGATGGGTCCTGCCTATAATCTCAGCACTTTGGGGCCAAGGTGGAAGGATCTCTTGAAGCCAGGAGTTTGAGCCCAACCCAAGTAACATAGTTAGACCTTGTCTCTATTAAAAAAAAAAAAAATAGCCAGGCGTGGTGGTGTGCACCTGTAGTCTCAGTTACTTGGGAGGCTGAGGTGGGAGGATCACTCAGGCCCAGAAGTTCTACGCTGCAAGGCTGCAGTGAGCTGTGATGGTACCGCTGCACTCCAGCCTGGGTAACAGAGTGAGACCCTGTCTCAAAAGAAGAAAAAAAATAGAAACAACAACAACAACAAAACAAAAGTCAACTCAATAATTTCAATTTTGGGTGCTCTGTTTAATTTGTAAAACAGTTGCTTGTTTTCTGAGCTTTTGAAAAGTAATTATCAATGACCTTTATTCACATTGTATTATAGAATTTAGATATTGCTATTCCAAAAGCTATTGCTTTCTATGTCCTGGAATTATCACAAGCTTCCTCCAGATGGAGGTGATCCCTTGGTTATTTCTTCATGACCGATGATATTGGAAAAGAAAAGAAAGTATCACATTTTTTCTACCCAGTGATTTTTTTTCCCCTACAATTAAGAATATTTATTGAAATGTTCGCTTATCAAAGCTTATATTTATACAATATTATGCAAGTAGATAATACATAGATTGTGATATAACAAAGACCGACAACTAAAAAAGAAATATTTTTCATTAAAACGTAACAAACTCTACTTAAACTCAATCAAATTTTGATTCTTGGGCTTGGAGGGTTGTATCAGTTGTTTTCTCTGTACTTTTCAAGATCAATGCATATTTGATGATTCAATGATTGATTAGATGGAATAATGACTTTATGAGAAGTCTAGCCTGCATTTGTCTTTCCTGACTGAAAAGGGTCCAAATAGATGAGAAAAGAGGTATACAAATCATGAGAGTACTAGAAACACATAACAGAAACTTATAAACAAATTTGAAAGCCTGGATACATGGTCACTTAAAAAATAAATATATACATTATTACCTGAACTAACTCAAGAAGAAATTTTTAAATCTCTGAATGAAGCAATTAAAAGTGAAGAAATTAATTTCCTAGTCAAGAATCTCCCCCATAAAAAAAAGAGTCCTGGTTCAGAATGTTTTATAAGTGAATTTTGCTGCAATTTTACTAAGTAGATATTTCCTGTTTTAGAAAAGGGAAAAATATGAAGAGATAGATAGCTTATTTTATTAGCTTAGTATAAACTTAGTGACATAATTTATTATAATACATGAAAATAAGATAGTCTAATTTTATATATGAATATACATGTAAAAAATCATAAATTATTAGCAAAATGCAAATGTTTAAAATAAATGAATAAATAAGAAGTAAAATGGGACTTATCCTAGGAATAGAAGGCTTGCTCACATTCACAAAAATTTATAAATCTAATCCACCACATTTACAGAATAAAGAAAAGCATAATCAATTCCTACAGTTGTAGAATAAGCAGCAATCAATACAATTCAGCATGTATTTATGATAAAATCTTTTGCAAATTAGGACTAGAAGGAGATGTTCAGGAAACTATGGTGTGATATTTAATGGAAGAAACTTCAGAAGCATTCCTAGTAAATCTAGCAGCATGATAAGTATTTCTGCCCTAATATTGTGCTAGAGCCAATCTGCTAATAAATCTACATAAATACTTTTGTCTGAGAATAAACAGAGCAGCTAGAGAGCACTTAGCTAGACCTAAGCCTGCATGGGACCATAGCCATTTCAAACACCGAGTTCAATCTATTTGATTTTCCATAACAAAAAATAAAATGAAATAACACAAAAATTAGAATAAAATATAGTAAAATATCATAACCACAGGATAGGGAAGGATCTCTTAAACCAGACACCTTCAGAACTTATAAAGAAAGAAAAAATTGTATAAAATATTTGTGTTCTAAATATACATTAAATACTTTAATATACATTAAAATTCCAAATGTTCAAAAATATATTAATTCTTTAATATAAACTACATTAATAGGTAATATTTAATTTATAATATTTACAAATAAATGTAACATCATTTATAAAATTCAATTTTTGTAAATGGATACATTTATAAAATTTAAAAAAGTCCTAGATATGCATTAAAGTCTTAAACATTCAAAATGTTAGAATAAAATATATTTGGTATATGTATGGCCACAGGGTGGAAAGGATTTCTTAAGTCAGATAGAGCAAGAAGTTATAAAGAAAGACAAACTTTGATGTTTTATAAAGTTTAAAACCTTTTGCTAAAAAAAAAAGACATTCAGTTAAAAGATGAACTACAGAAGACATTTGCAATATACAACACATATCAATAATCACTAGACACAAAAATATTACTATATGTTACAAATCTTAAAGAGCTCAATAGAAAAATGAACCCTGTGTTAGTTTGCTGAGGATAACTGCTTCCAGCTCCATCCATGTTTCTGCAAAGGACATGATCTCATTCCTTTTTATGGCTGCATAGTATTCCATGATGTATAAGTACCACATTTTCTTTACCCAGCCTATCACTGATGGGCATTCGGGTTGATAAAATGTCTTTGCTATTGTGAACAGTGCTGCAATGAACATAGATGTGCATGTATCTTTATAATAGAATGATTTATATTCCTTTGGGTATATACCCAGTAATGGGATTGTTGGATCAAATGATATTTCTGTTTGTAGATCTTTAAGGAATTGCCACACCATCTTCCAAAATAGTTGAACTGATTTACATTCCCACCAACAATGTAAAAGCATTTCCTTTTCTCTGCATCCTCACCAGCATCTGTTGTTTCTTGACGTTTTAATAATTGGCATTCTGACTTGTATGAGATGGCATCTCATTGTGGTTTTGGTTTGCATTTCTCTAATGATCAGTGATGTTAAGCTTTTTCTCAGATGTTTGTTGGCCACATGAATGTCTTCTTTTGAGAAGTGTTTGTTCATATCCTTTGACCAATTTTTAGTGTTTTTTTTTCCTGTTAATTTGCTTAAGTTCCTTGTAGACTCTGGATATTAGACCTTTGTCAGATGGATAGACTGCAAGAATTTTCTCCCATTCTGGAGGTTATCTGTTCACTCTGATGATAGTTTATTTTGCTGTGCAGAAGCTCTTTAGTTTAATTCGATCCCATTTGTAAGTTTTCTTTTTGTTGCAATTACTTTAGCTGTTAAATATTCAAGACCAAAAGGCATAAAAAGAGACATATGTCTACCCAAGTGATAAGGCAATTTGGGAAACTACATTTCGTAGCATGTCCTGCCCCTTGAAAGTTAAAAATCTTGACTGGCACAGAGCACCCTGGGGCACCTGTGGCTAGTACCATTTACAAGTAAATAGTATAGGGCTGTGTTCTGACGTGAAGGCTTCCCGTTTCCATGGGACACTTAACCAGACACAGGACACAACACCAGAGGTGAAATTTCACTGGATATTAAGTCTGGGGTAGAGCTTCTCTCTCCCCACAATTCTAGCTTCCAAAGATGTGGAGTTGGTGGAGCTGTCCATTGGTCTGCTGCCCTGTTTCTCCTGGGCTCTGCCTCTGCTTCCCCACATCACCAGCGTCCCCACTGCTGCTAGTCTTTAGGGGGATTCTGGACTTCAACCAACTTGTACAGCTCCATGGTGGCCTGGGCATCTTCCACAGAGGAATATCCGCTCTTCCTAATCTGGATATCCCAGTTTAGCAGCTTTTTGGAGAGATGCTTCAGAGACATGGTGGCATTCTCTGGGTGGTCAGGTGGGGGGATATAGGATCCTTCCAGTTGAGGAAGTGGGGATATGGGTGGTGTCACTGGTGAGGGACTTGGGGTGAAAGTACTGAAGGGCTTTGAAGTCGTTGTGGATGGCATGCCCCACCACTATCTTCCCTGTGAGTGTCTTCAAGATCTGGCCTCGAGCAATCTTGAAGGGTGTGGCATTCACCATGTGCTGCTTCTGGATACCACTCCATCTGGTCCAGTAGTCCACAGTGTGGCGGGGGGAAGGATGTACTCGTCATAAAGCACATCTCCGTTGTAGTTGACAATGCTACATTGAGCCAAGAAACTAACATGCCCCTTGGGTCCTGTGCCCACCATCTCAGAGTCAATTGCCACCATCATCTTCCTTGGCAACTTCTGGGATGCTCTGGAGCATTTATTCTCAGAATGAGCTTGGGTGGAGTTCTGTGGTACATTCTTCTGAGGATGGTTCTTCTTAGAGGATTTCTTCTGGGAGCCCTTCTTCTGGGAGTGGGTTGGGTGGCTATTAATCTTTGGAAGGGCACTCCAGATCTCCCTCAACAAATCTAGTTTAGCAGCAACAGAATCAGCCTTCTTCAAACAGGCAGGAGTCAGTCAAAACACTGCAGCTTTCTTGTCCAGGGACTGTCCTGACCCGTTGCTGGAGGCAGTGGTCTTCTTCTTTTTTAGGAAGGGAGGGGTCTTCCAAGTGCCATCCACCCTAGGAGTTTCCCCCTTTTTTGGAGGTTCAGAGTGCAACTTAGGTAACTTGCAAGGGGGCTGTTTCTTTTTACTCAGAAAGCCCTTCTGTTCCAGGAGCCTCCACTTCTTGACAAAATTTCAGTGCTAGGCATTTCCTTCTAAAGTTTTTTTGGGAGGAGGTTCCCCCAAATGCAGATTGAGCAGTAAAGTAGACCTAAGGACAGTGGGAGGTGGAAGAGGAGTTGGGAAATGATGGATGAAAGGAGGATGTGGGACTCATTC
The DNA here is from genome assembly GCF_028885655.2 of Pongo abelii. Lineage (NCBI taxonomy): Eukaryota > Metazoa > Chordata > Mammalia > Primates > Hominidae > Pongo > Pongo abelii. The sequence continues at coordinate 24,040,294 of NC_071990.2, read as the reverse complement.
CCTGCTGAATCCTACTGTTCAACATGTGAAGGTCTGTAGTACACCCTCCCAAAAGGGCCCAGCTAAGACTGGAAGTGTCCAGAGCTGGATGCGGAAATCGATGCAGTGCTGACAGATATTTTATTCTTTTTGTAGTAGCTGTGAATGGGAGTTCATTCATGATTTGGCTCTCTGCTTGCCTGTTGTTGGTGCATACGAATGCTAGTGATTTCTGCACGTTGATTTTGTATCCTGAGACTTTGCTGAAGTTGCTTATCAGTTTAAGAAGCTTTTGGGCTGAGACGGTGAGGTTTTCTAGATTTAGGATCATGTCATCTGCAAACAAAGATAATTTCACTTCCTCTCTTCCTATTTGAATACCCTTTACTTATTTGTCTTGCCTGATTGCCCTGGCCAGAACTTCCAATACTATGTTAAATAGGAGTGGTGAGAGAGGGCATCCTTATCTTGTGTTGGTTTTCAAGGGGGATCCTTTCAGATTTTCCCCATTCAGTATGATATTGGCTGTGGGTTTGTCATACATGGCTCTTATTTTGAGGTATGTTTCTTCAATACCTAGTTTACTGAGAGTTTTTAACATGAAGGGATGTTGAATTTTATCAAAGGCCTTTTCTGCATCTTAAAATACATTATTAACTGAAGAAATTAAGTACCTTTTAAAGATTTTTTAAGATTTGGAAACATGCAAAAAACAAGGTCAGAAGGAGCCAAGTCAGAACTGTAAGGTTAATGCCTAGTGATTTCCCAAATTGCAAATTTTGCAAAATTGTCCTTGTTTGATGAGGAATTGGCAGGAGCATTGTTGTGGTGGAGGAGGACTCTCTGGTGAAGCTCTCCCAGGACTTTTTTCTGCTAAAGCTTTGGCTAACTTTCTCAAAAACACTCTCATAATAAGGTTTTATTGTTCTTTGGCCCTCCAGAAAATCAACAAGCAAAATTCCCTAAGTATCCCAAAAAACTGTTGCCATGACATTTGCTCTTGACTGGGCCAATTCCATCTCTTGGTAGCCATTGCTTGGATTGTGCTTTGTATTCAGGCGTGTAGTGGTAAAGCCATATTTCATCTTCTGTTATAATTCTTCAAAAAAATAATACTTCAGGATCTTTATCCCACTTGTTTAAAATTTCTGTCTAAATCTGTGCTCTTATCTGCAGCTGAAATGGGTGCAATGTTTTTGCCAACTGTAATTTTTGCTCAACTTTAATTTTTCAATTAAAATTGTGCACACTGAACCAGCTGAAATGTCCGTGATGTTGACTATTGTTTCTGCTGTTAAATGTTGGCCTTCTTCAATTAGGGCACAAGCAAGATACATTTTCCCTTGCAAATTGACGTGGATGGTCTGCCGCTATGAGCTTCAACGTTTTCGTGTCTCTTAAAATGAGCTATTTATTTGTAAACTGCTGATTTCTTTGGGGCATTATTCCCAGAAACATTTTCTAAAGCATCAATATTTTACCATTCTTGTCTTTTTTCTTTTTTTTAGACGGAGTCTGGCTCTGTTGCCCAGGCTGGAGTGCAGTGGCATGATCTCAGCTCACTGCAACCTCCGTCTCCCGGGTTCAAGAGATTCTCCTGCCTCAGCCTCCCAAACAGCTGGGACTGCAGGCAAGCACCACCACACCCAGCTAATGATGTCACCATTCTTCTACCCATGCTTTATCATAAGTTTGACGTGTGTTCTTACTTCAATTTGAGCGGAATTCATGTTGCTCTGCTAGGGGCTCTTTTCAAACTGATATCTTATCCTTCTTAGTGCCACAAATTAGATGCTGTTTAGACATATTATAACAAGTTAATATGAGTTTATTTTGGTGCAAAAAATTTGAAACCTATGCATAGACTTTTCATAGTACGCATTTTTCATGAACTTTTTGAAGACCCCTGTACACCATGTTCTGACAATTCCAGTTGTGGATATATGTCTTGGAGAATTCTAGGGTATGTAATTGTGCAAATGATAGTATTATTTGTAAGAGAGAGAAAAAAGCTCAAATGCTCTCATGGAGAAAAATTGATAAACCAGTTATTTATTCAGGATATAATACATTGGTTAAATTGAATGGACTATATTGAATATATATGGATAGATTTCAAAACATTTAAGTTAAAGTAAAAACAAAAAGCAAATTGTAGAAAGTTGCATAGAGTTTAATAACATTTCTGTAAACTGAAAAATCTCTATAATTCTGTATGTATGCACTTAAATGTTATCTTTAAATATACATTGATTACAAATACCTTAAAATATATATTGCATACTCAGCTAATATAGGAAAGCGATTAATGCTGCGGATAGAAAGATTAGATTGGCGAGGGGTTCAGAGAAGTGTGAAATTTTATCTGTAGATTTTAGATCTTTCACAAAAATGAAAATCCGAATCAAACATGATAGAATGTTGATATTAATTCTGGGTGGTGGGTATATAATTATTATATTAGCTTTGATAATATTCCAGGAAAAAGTTTCAAAAATTTACAAAGAAGAGGCATTCATGTATCAACACAATTACACAGCTGGTTGACCCTTTTTTAAAAAATTGCCCTTTCCACTGTTCTTCAGTACATGTTGGCATATAGGTCTTTTAAAATGAGGCCTGCAGTTATTACTAATTTAGAATCAATGATTAAATTTATATATTCAACACTCCTCTAGTCACTTCCAACAAGAATGGTTCCAGTTATCTTCCAAATGCCATTGATTTCTCAAGTCTGCGTTTATCTCTGCATGCTTTTTCTTATAATCGGTATTATTAGAACATAGTTTTAGAAATGTATTTCAGAAGGGAATTAGATTTTGAAGCAGAAATGCAAAAGTTTTTAAATAGAAGTACATATCAAAGAAACTGTAAAAACCTTGCTTTGAGTTACTCAAAACAAAGTTGGAAAATATTGCTTGGATGTTGTGAAAAGAAAAAGGATTTATATTGATTGTTCAGTATGGTTGCTCAAATTTCCTGTGAAGGCCAAAGAATGACATATCACAACACTCAGAAATTTAACATGTATGAGGCGGCTTGAGAGTGTACAGCTTTGAAGTGAAATGGATCAGGGTTTTTTTTTTGTTTTTTTTTTTCTGGGCTGTAATTTATAAAATTCCACAGTATGAATAATTCTGCCTTTCTCACTCCAAAGAATGCACCTGCACGGCAAGCAGAGTTTCAGAAGAAAAGGGGTTATTCCTGCATCAAAAACTAGAACTCCTCTATTCTTGAATAAATAAATGATGTTACTTCTTTTTGTCAGTTTTATTCAGTGAGTTTCTGAAGCTTGGTTTCTATTTCTTTCTCATTTATGTCAACAGTTTTTATAGATTATCTGGTATGTGCAAAGCACTGTGCATTGATTTGGAGGTGAAACTCTTATTTTCTGCATTTCAGAAATAAAAGTGGTTAGTAATTGTTAAAAAAAAGATTAGTTTTGGGGATATTGGTAAAGGACAGACAGTGGTAAACCAAGGGACTTTAAAGTCTTGGATCTTTTATAGCAAATATACTTTTTAATCTAACAATATTAATAAAACGATCCCTCCCACAAAAGATGGTAGCAAAAAGGTAACATTTCCTTTCTTAATATCTGTTTTATAGGAATCTTCTCCAAATTTCCTTGTGTTGGCTAGCCATAGAATTATATGGGAAGAAAGTCTACAGAGTCCTATCAAATTTCTAATTGTAATTCTGGGACTCTTAATATAATTTACTATTTCATTCTCTTGAAATGCTTTATAAGTGAACCTGTCCACCTTGCTACAAGGAACACAGGGAATAATGGTGCACTGAGGAATGTTGCCCAGGAAAGCACTGTAGATTTGACCTTACTGTTTTTTTTTTTTTTTTAAGTGAACACTTAGCCTTTTCCAATATTTTGTAACAGTAAAGCCCTAAGTTTTGTATTAGGAAAGGATCTTCAGGTCTGTACCACCTGGGGTTCCATCTTTTCACTCCCTATTCTGATGAGAGACTGCAGCTTGACTTACTGTGCTAGGCTAAACAAAAGGTATTTCTCCCATCACCAACTATAGAAAACTGAGCCACATAAAAAAATCCACCCAACTGAAAGCAACAATAAGCATTTGAGATTTCTACTATAATAAGCCAACAGCTATTTACATTCTTCCACATCCAAATCTAGGCCAGCAGTCCATTTGTATCTGGAATCCTTTTACCAAGAGTTGAAAAGCCTCCTGAAGGGAGCGGGCACACACCCCAGGCTTCATTCTTGCTTTGGAGCCTTTGTGGACTTCATTCAAACCGATAGTGTATTTTGGAAATATATCTTTATGGTTTAATTTTCCTGAGGTTTTATTGATAAAGATAAATTATTTTAAGAGCTATATTAGTGTAGCTGATTTTCTTTCCAAGAAGTACTTCAAAAACCATGATGCAGGAGAAAAGGGGAGAAATGTCTGCAGAGTCTCTGTTAACTTTATAGTAGAAAGTGTTTTCTGACCATTGTAGACCCAGAGACACCCATCTTGAGGCCATTTGGAGCCTTGAGAAGCACTGTGTTTGTAAGTCATAGAATAAGAAGAGCATCTGGAGTGCGTTGAATAGGTTCCTCCCAAAATTCATGTGCACATGGAAGTTCAGAATGTGACATTACTTGGACATAGGGTTTTTGCAGATGTAATCAGTTAAGGATCTTGAGTTGAACTCATCCTGGATTTAGGGTGATCTTGTAAAACCACTGGTGTCCTTGTAAGAAGAAGGGAGGACACAGAGACACAGAAGAAGGTGATGGAAAGATTGAGATAGGGATTGGAGTGGTGTGTCTACAAGCAAAGGAATGTCAAAGATTGCTGGAAACCACCAGAAGCTAGGAGAGAGGCCTAGGACAATTTTTTCCTTCAGAGCCTTCAGAAGGAATTGACCTTGCTAATGCCTTGGTTTTAGATTTCTGGTCTTCTGAACTTAAAAGTCATTAATTTTTATTGCTCAAAGCTACCAAGTTTATAATATTTTGTTATAGCATCCATAGAAAGCAAATGCAGCATCCCACACCCACACCTGCTCTTATAAGGAAACTCTTACTCCTCTATTCCCATATTGCTATAATATTTAAGTCTTCTGGGATATGTTAGCCCATAGTAACCAAAACAGCATGGTACTGGTATAAAAGTAGACACACAGACCAATGGAACAGAAAAGTGAACCCACAAGTAAAGCCAAATACTGACAACCAACTAATCTTCCACAAAGCAGACAAAAACATATCCTGGTGAAAAGATTCCCTATTTAATAAATAGTACTGGGAAAATTGGACAGCCACATGCAGAAAAATGAAACTGGATCCCTATCTCTCACCACATAGAAAAATTAACTCGAGATAGGTTAAAGACTTAAATCTAAGATGGGAAACCGTAACAATTCTAGAAGAAAACCCTAAGAAAAACCTATTCTGGACATTGGCCAATGCAAAGAATTTATGACTAAGACCCCCCAAAATAAATGCAATAAAAACAAAAATAAATAAATGGAATCTAATTAAACTAAAAAGTTTCTGGACAGCAAAAGAAACTGTCAACAGAGTAAACACACAACCTACAGAATGGGAGGAAATATTTGCAAAGTATGCATCTGACAAAGGACTAATATCCAAAATCTACAAGAAGCTCAAACAAATCAGCATGAAAACAACAAATAATCCCATTTAAAAGTGGGAAATGACATGAACATACATTTCTCAAAGGAAGATATACAAATGGCCAAGAAACATGAAAAAATGCTCAGTATCACTAATCATCAGGGAAATGCAGATTAAAACCACAATGAGATGTCACCAATGAGATGTCACCTTACCCCAGCCAGATGGCCATTATCAAAAAGTCAGAAAACAATAGACATTGGCACAGATGTGGTGAAAAGGGAATGCTATGCACTGCTGGTGGGAATTTAAATTAGCACAACCTCTATGGAAAACAGTGTGGAGATTTCTCAAAGAACTAAAAGTAGATCTACTAGCCAATCCAGCAATTCCACTACTGGGTATCTACCCAAGGGAAAAAAGTCATTATATAAAAAATACACCTACACACATATGTTTATTGCAGTACCATTCACAATTGCAAAGATATGGAATCAACCTAAGGGCCCATTAACCAATGAGTGGATAAAGAAAATGTGGTATATATACACATGGAATACTACTCAGGCACAAAAATGAATGAAATAATGTATTTTGCAGCAAGTTGGATGGAACTGGAGGCCATTATTCTAAGTGAAGTAACTCAGGAACAGAAAACCAAATACCACATATTCTCACTAATAAGTAGGAGCTAAGCTATGGTTATGCAGAGGCATACAGAGTAGTACAGAGAACACTGGAGACTCAGAAGTAGGGAAGGTGGGAGAGAGGTGATGGATAAAAAGACTATTGTGTGCAATGTACACTATCTAGGTGATGGGGACACTAACATCCCAGAGTTCAGTGATACAATTCATTCTTTGTAACAACAACAACAACAAAAAACCAGTTGCATCCCTAAAGCTATTGAAATAAAAAGTAAGTAACTGCAGATGTGGTGAAAACAGGAAGAAAACCAGAATTAAAAGTGGAGCCTGAAGATGTGATTAAATTGCTGAAATCTCATGATAAAACTTTAACGGATAAGGAGTTGCTTCTTATGAATGAGCAAAGAAAGTGGTTTGTTGAGCTGGAATCTCCTCCTGGTGAAGATGCTGTGAACGTTGTTGAAATGACAACATAGTATTTAGAATATTGCGTAACCTTAGTTGATAAAGCAGTGGCAGGGTTCCAGAGGATTGTCGGAAGTTTGAAAGAAACTCTAGTGTGGGTAAAGTGCTATGAAACAGCATTGCATGCTACAGAGGAATATCGCAAGGAAGAGTCAATCAATGCAGTAAACTTCATTGTTGTCTTAAGAAATTGCCACAGCCATCTCAACCTTTACCAACCACCACTCTGATCAGTCAGCAGCCATCAACATGGTTGCAAGACCCTGTACTGGCAAAAAGTGTGAGTTGCTAAAGGCTCAGATGATTGTTAGCATTTTTTTTCTTTTTTTCTTTTTTTTTGAGATGGAGTCTTGCTCTGTCGCCCCGGCTGGAGTGCAGTGGCGAGATCTCAGCTCACTGCAAGCTCTGCCTCCCGGGTTCATGCCATTCTCCTGCCTCAGCCTCCCGAGTAGCTGGGACTACAGGCGCCCGCCACCAAGCCCGGCTAATTTTTTTATATATTTTTAGTAGAGATGGGGTTTCACCGTGTTAGCCAGATGGTCTCGATCTCCTGACCTCGTGATCTGCCTGCCTCGGCCTCCCAAAATGCTGGGATTACAGGCGTGAGCCACTGTGCCCAGCTGATTGTTAGCATTTTTAATCAATATTTTTAATTAAAAAATTAACAATTATTTTTGGTGTGGTATCACCATTGTCAATTAGCCATTCAAGCAACAAATAACTATTATCTTCTGTGTGCCAGGTGTTGCTCCACCTGTGGAAGCTACAATAGTGGGTAAAGGTAAAGTTTCTGTTTGCAATGAATTTTTCTAGAAGAGGAGTGTGGTAGGAAGAATAGCGGTTCCCTCAGAGACATCCATTCATTAATCTCCAGAACCTGTGAATATGTTAGTTTACATGGCAAGGAGGGCAGTATGATTGCAGGTGAAATTAAGGTTGCTAATTGGCTTACCTTAAATTAGGTAAATTAGCCTGGATTATCCAGGTGGGCCCAGTTGTAGCCACAAAAAAATCTTAAAAGTAGAACAGGGAGGCAGAAGAACAGAATTAGTTAGACAATGATATGACTACAGGAAAAGGTACAGAAAGATGTGTGATGCCATTTTTGAGGATGGAGGGAAGGGGTCATGAGCCCCGGAATGTGGATGGCCTCTAGAAGCTGGAAAAGGTAAGGACACAGATTCTCCCCCTTCTCAGAAGGAATGGTTTTCTGATGACTTGGTTTTAGCCTATTGAATCCATTTTGTATTTTTGACCTCCAAAACTGTAAGATAAAATAATTGTGTTGTTTAAGCTGCTAAACTTGCAGTATTTTGTTATAGTAGCAACAGAAAACAGTTATAGGGAAGGAAGAAAATAAACGTATAAACAGATGAATAGGTAATAAAAAAGATAGGATTACTTTAGCTTTAATAAGATCTTTGATAAGAAGATAAAATAAACAACAGTATGTTAGAATTTCTTCTCAGGTATTCCTTCATTCCTTCCTTCCCTCCTCTAGGGGAAGTGCAATTCCTGTGTGTTTCCATTGCATCCTGTAATCCTCTGTCATTGTGCTCACTGTGCTATTTGTTTCGGTCTCTCAGTAGCCTGTGAGTTCCTGAAGAAAGACAATTTTTTACATCTAGATCTTCCTGGCATTGCTCTGCTCATCTTTAGCACCTGATTGTTGAATGAATGAGTCATAAGACAGTTTCTCAATGAATCCAAGTGTATGCTCAAGGAAGGAGTATGTCAAGCACTTTCTGGGCAATGTTTATTTCCTTTTTCTGTGTCTTTGTTGGGAAAGAGGACTTAGGATGATGAATAAATAGGTGAAGCAGGTGAGGCACAGCATTCTAGCATTTAAAGGAAAGGACCAGTATCTCCATCTAGTTATTTGGGCTCCAGCACAGTTATTTGTATGCATTTTGCTCCCAAACTTATACACTAATATACTACACTAGTATTCGCTCTTGTTTCCCAGGTGCCTAGTAGAGTACCATACGTTTGTTTGAATGATGTTGAGTTCAACTCCTTTATTACGCAGATAAGGAAACAGGCTTCCTGAGGTTAGATGACTTGCACAAAATTTCACAAGAAATCAACGGCAGGGCCAGTATCAGGACTCAGATATCTTGAATCCAGACTACCTTTTTTTTTTTTTTTTTTGAGACGGAGTCTCACTCTGTCACCCAGGCTGGAGTGCAATGGTGCGATCTTGGCTCACTGCAACCTCCGCCTCCCTGGTTCAAGCGATTTTCCTGCCTCAGCCTCCTGAGTAGCTGGGATTACAGGCGCACATCACCACGCCCAGCTAATTTTTGTATTTTTAGTAGAGACAGAGTTTCATGATGTTGGTCAGGCTGGCAGACTACAATTTTTGTTTCTTGGATACTAAATAATAACTTAGAAATAAATCCTGAAACGTGTCAGAATCATTATTTATAGTTGTCCCCTGAGTGTTCCTGAGAGGTTAACAAGGTTTAATAATTTGAGCATCATCAAAGTGTGTCCCAGACTGCTCAGCTGTTTGTATATCATAAAGCACTGACCTCATGCACTTACCTGGGAAGGCTGGTTATGAACTGATGCTTGTCTCAGCATCAGTGACCTCTGTGATAATTTTTCTTAAGTTTTAAAAATAGCCTCTCCCACAGTGAATTCCTAACTAGCTTCTTAATTTACTGAAATTAAATGGAAGTCCTAACAACTGTGAGGAAGGTAACAGCAGGTTGTCAAATGCTCCCACTGCACCTGGCTAAGTGTCAAGGATTGACAGAGAAATGGAGCAGGTGTAACTAATAATTGAAGCTAGTCTCACTGCAGCAACTTCTATTTTCTCCAGCAGATATGGAAGCTTTGATTTCTGTTCCTGAATGGACACGGATGTACTTTCTTAATTTTCAGTTCACTAAGAAATCTACATAGAAGTAGACAAGTGGAATATTAAAGATGATCCAACCCAATCCTTTCATACAGATGAAGAAGGTGAGGCCCAAAGAATTTAAGCAACTTTTCTAGGGGAAAGTAATTAGTAAAATAGTGACAGGGTTAGGCTTTGCGTTCCCACCCAAGTCTCACCTTGAATTGTAAACCCCAAGTCCCTGTTATCCCCATGCCAAGGGAGAGACCAGGTGGAGGTAATTGAATCATGGGGGCAGTTCCCTCATGCTGTTCTCGTGATAGTGAGTTCTCACGAGATCCGATGGTTTCATAAGGGGCTTTTCCCGCTGTGCTCAGCCCTGCTTCTTCCTGCCGCCTTGTGGGGGAGGTGTCTTGCTTCCTCTTCACCTTCCGCCATGATTGTAAGCTTCCTGAGGCCTCCGCAGTCATGCTGAACTGTGAGTCAATTAAACGTCTTTCCTTTATAGACTACCCAGTCTGGGGCAGTTCTTTATAGCAGTATGAAAACAGACTAATACAAAGAGAAAGCTGTGTTTAGAACTTACAGCAGAGAAACCACTGGACTTAGAGTGGTTTCTCTGCTCTATTTCTTTGTCCTATGAATATCATTCTTTTCTTTCTCCTTTCGCGCTTTTACCTCATGGCTCATCCCATCCAATAGAAGAGCTAAGAACTGCATTGAAATTGGGTTGTTTGATTTAGAAAGAAATCACCCATTTAAGTGAACTATAGGAGCTGTCAAGGTGTCTCCAAAAACCTCATGTTTGAAGGCTGGGATGGGAAAAAAAAAAAGCCGTTTGAATTCAGCAGATTCAATAGATTCTACCAATGTTCTTTGGGAGGGCATCATTTATTTACCCTGTCTCTGTGGCTGTTGTGAGGGTATCTGTGGACAATGAAGGGTGGGGTAATTTGCAATTTAATTTATAATTTACTGAGTTTATTGACCTCTTGTTCTTATTGTGCTCTCCTTGTACTTTTCTGTTAATCAAAACACATCTAATCTTTTTTTATCTGAAAAATTAGAATGATAATAGGCTTTACTTCACAGGCTTACTAGAGATTAATGAATTAATGTATGAAAATGCTTAGGATAGTGCCTATTAGATGGTTAGCTCTATATAGTTAACTGTTATTTGCATCCTCATCTTCATCTTCATAGTCATTTTTATCATAATTATGATCCTACAATATCTAGCTCAAATCTCTTTTACTGTGGCTAGTTTTCCTGAGCACCCTGGTGGGAAGTAATATTTCTCCTCCTCAGCTACCATGTCATGTATCATTTATGCTGATTTGTGATAGTGTTATTTTTATCAGGTGTGTATTATTTCATTTAAATGTTAATTGAGCCTCTACTATGAGCTAAACATTATGACAAGTTAATGAGCAAATCCACATGGTCCCTGCTCTCACAGAATTTACAGTTTACTGGCCTGATTTGCTTTTGGACAGTGTGTGCTAATATTGATCTTACCTGCAAGGAATGACCTGTCCAAAACAGATTACTGTGGTACAGTGTAGGGTGGGTCAGAAAATAGTAGGTTTTTGTTTGTGTTCCATTAGTTGGGTGGCTTTTTAAATATAGTCACATAACCTGAGAACAATTGTAGGTTTTGCCTGATGATTATTGGAACACCTCACTTTTCTGCAGTGAACGGAAAGCGTGAACTTTGATATTCCTTGAGCAGAGGACTCTAGAAGCAGGCATCCGGTGTCTTTCATAGTTAATCTCCTTTTCCTGCCCCAAGAATTCCCAAGCTTGCGACTGCATCCTTGGTCTGACTTACTGCAGCTGTGTGTGTAGCCCAGCAATATCCTAAACATTTTGCTGGCCGTTCCTTGGTCTAGACAAGTGAACAAACTTTTGACTTGGGCTGACACTTTGTATAGGTTGGCACAATTGCTTTTGCACCAACCTAATATTTATTTTTGCTCATAGCAGCCTTTGATATTATTTTACGGGGGCACTAAGAGTTTGTTTCAAAGGACATTTGCTTCTCAATACAATTTTCTGTGAAATCTGTTGCAAAGACCAAGTGTATAGACTTAATAAACTTTCCTTTTTCTCTTGGGAAGTTTCCTTTAAGGTATGGCTCAATATATCACTTCTGATGGTCTTTGTACTTTACCATTCTTTCTTTCTGTAAGCAGAACTACTTGTTCTTGTGTTACTCCTTACTAGGTTGTACCAGAATCTCACTCTTTCCATTGGTTTAGAATTAAATTCTTTCCCCAGCTGTGGAGATCTATAAGGTCTATTGCCTACTTCGCCTTCTCATCCCTCTTTCATAGTTCTCTCACCATTGCTTGCTAAGTTCCAGCTCTTTTATCCTCCTCTGACGCTTTTCACCAGAAGTGGCTCTTCCCAGCCTTTTGCACTGGCTCTTCCTGTGCCTGGTGCACATTTTTTGTTGGCACCATCTCATTCCTGGTGCATCACCTTCCCATTATTTAAAGCAGTCCTTTAACACTACAATGATAAAATCTTGCTTATTTGTCTCTTAATATTTATTACAATCTTTATTAGATGATTACATCTAATATTAGCATATAGTTGCATGGAATAGAAACTCCGTCTTCATTATTGTATTCCAAACACTTAGCATGGTACGTGATAAGCCCATTTGATGTTGCTGTTGACAAGTAGAGAAGATGGATGTGCACCAGAAATTTCCACAAATACATGGTTACCTACTGTGATGCATGCTACAAGGCAAGTATCTCAGAGCTTTGAGGACATCTTATAGGGGATTAGAGATGGCTTTGCTGAGAAAGCAGTGTTTAATGTGACACCTAAAGAATGAACAGTGTGTACCATGGTAAAGGCAGACAGCGTTTCCCAAGTGAGAGGGAAGAATATGCTCAGGCTTTGGGATAGGAAATAGCGCGATGCCTTCAAAGACCTAAAAGAGTTCCCGTGTGGCTAGAGCACACGAGCAGAATTCCAGTACACAAGCAGATGATAGAAACTAAAGGAAAAGGACAGAGTATGTAGCTTTTCTCTCCCGGGGGATTGCACACCCTCTGTATGGGAGGTTGAGAGAGAGAGAGAGAGAAAGAGAAAGAGGGTGTATGTGTGTGTGTCATAAAGGGGAGATGGGATGAGCAATGCCTTTTTTCTTGTGTCTCCAGTACAATGGCTAGCAGATAGAAGGAGCTCAATTAATGATAGTTACTTAGGCAAAAGGGGCTTGAAATTAGTGCATCTTCCCAAAGTTAGCTCATATGCAGCATCTGGTATTAAACAGCATGGTAAAGAGCTATTTCTGTAGGGAGTGTGACTTCCACCATTGTTGAACAGTCATTGGATGTGTCTGCAATTCCTTCTTCAGCAAATCTTCATTAATCACATTCTATTCCTTATGTCTCAACAATCTTAGCTTCTAGAAAATACCTATGTCCAAAGGGCTGAATGGGATAATTTGACTAACAAATAGAATTTCATGAAAATTAGACTTTGCTTTACACTATAGAAGAATTATCTATAGATGTCTATTTTCAAAAGCAAAACAAACTCTGGTTTTTGCTTTGGTTAAAGGAAAATACTCAAACTACCACCAAAATACTTTTCTCCAAATTTCATTTATTTCCGTTAGAAAAAAATCTCAAATAGTCAAAGGAATTTGTTTACAATGAAACAAAATGAAAATGAAAGGCTTTCCTGTTAAATCACACGTTGAATTTTGAGTTTAGCGTTCTTTGAACATGTTCTTGGCTAAGATTCAAGAAGATCAAGATCCAAGATAAAGATGAAAGAAAAATGGAGAAATCCAATAGGCGTAGGTACTAATAATTAGTAGGAATATGCAGTTTATTATTTGAATAAGACTAAAGCATTTTGTAAGAAGCTTTGCTCTAAAAGTTATTTACTAGTGATTTGTAAGCAGAATATATTAAAATTCACCAAATAAAGGCTTATTTTCCATTATCCATTTATTTTAAAACTTGCTTCACTTGGTCCTGGCTATGAAGGTCAAATTGACTATAGTCAAGAAATGCATTCTAAGAAGACAAAAGTGGAATTACTCCTTATATTTCCATGTTTAATTTGTACTTTACACCTTAACATTCAATAAGATAGAATGTTACTGTACTATGAAGCTGGCATTGATGTTGCCCTGTTCGTATACCAGGCTTTTGTGTAGCATTTATTGATTTGACTGGCTTTAAAGATTATGCCCTGAATAATATTTTAAGTAAAAGGGAGAAGTAGATAGAAATGTCCTTATTATTTATCTTGAATGTGAAGTTTCAAGGGTTTAAAATAGTCCTTTTACTTATTTCCATTTTAAACTAGTTTTAAAAAAAATTCCACTCCCCCAAGTGCTCATGGAGAATTTTAAACATATTTTCAGTTTATTTTGTGGTGTTATTTTATTATGCATATTGTATTTTTAAAGTGCTGATAATGATAGAAAAAAAGAGTAATTAGAATATATTATACAATTCTTATTAAAAATTTACTTGTAACTAATGATAGTTACTGAACTTTGGATTAATGCCAGAATAAGGAATCTCAAAAAATGATACTTTTATTATGAACTTAATTTCCTGACCCATCACTTCATTCCCCTGTGTTCTTTTTATTTTGGTATGACAAATCCTTTGGCATATAAATCTTGGAGGATAGGGCAGAGTACATTATTCACCGACCAAAGCATATTAATAGATACAAAAATCTGTTTATTAAGTAGTGTGACCAGAATTGATTCCAATCATATGTATGTAAGTGAAAATATACTTTTTTTTCCCAGGAGAATGTCTTAGTACTTGTCAACCTTTTAGAACTGAATGGCAATATTCATGACTGGCTTAGAAATGTGGCTTTTATATCTGGATAGAAAGATGAGTGCTTTTCACTGCAGTAAATGCCATAGGTACATAGTGGCTGACACGTGGTGAGTGCCCAATTAATCAGCTCGCTCTCCTTTTGCTATAGCAGCAGCTCTCAGTATGTAGTCTTCTGGCCAGCAGCATCCACATCACCTAGGAGCTTGTTAGAAATGCAAGTTCTCAGCCCTCTACCCCATACCTATTGAATCAGACACTGCCAGGATGCGGGGGTGGGTAAAATTCAACAAGCTCTCCAGGTGATTCTCATGAACGCTAGAGTTTGAGAATCTCTACTCAAGAAGTTTAAATGTATTACAATTTTGTCATTTTTTAAAGAATGTCCCTTAAGAAAAATAGACCTTAGTTCTCTGCTCATTTTCTCTTTAACACTTTCCTAACATAAGCTAACGTTTGGTGACAATGTGTTTTGTACAGTGCTAAGCTGTTAAGAGATTATCTCACTGAATCATTGCTAACATGTACTGTTATTATGCCCATTTTAGAGATGAAAACACTGGAGTTTTAAGAAGCCAGGAAGGGCTGGGTGCGGGGGCACACGCCTGTAATCACAGTACTTCGGGAGGCCGAGGTGGGTTGATCACCTGGGGTCAGGAGTTCAAGACCAGCCTGGCCAACATGGTGAAACCCTGTTTCTACTAAAAATACAAAAATTAGCTGGGCATGGTGGCGGGCACCTGTAATCCCAGCTACTCGGAAGGCTGCGGCAGGAGAATTGCTTCAGCCCAGGAGGCGGAGATTGCAGTGAGCGGAGATTGAGATGCTGGGTGACAGAGCAAGACTCCACTCAAAAAAGAAGCTGGGAAGTTGCTGAAGGTCACCTAGCTTGCAAGGCTAGGTGGTATTCAAATCCAAGCAGTCTGATATTGGATCTTCATCACTGTTCTAAAAAGCTCTTCGTTATTAATTGTAGTGTAGCCTGTGCTGACAAATCTGTTAGTCTCCTTTACACACCGATCTTTCCAATCATAATCTAAAGTGGATAGTTCAATGTAAAATGCCAACACATACTCCTGGGAATAAGAATAACAAGTACAATGGTCCTTTTTGGGAGGTGGAATTCATGACTGGAGTTCCCAGTTGAAAAGTCCCGGGTGAACCATATTTGTAAGTATTCTGAATCATTAGCCCCTGATTTTTATTTAGTGGCTCAAATGTGAGAAAACTATAGAATGAGAGGCTTCAGCTGAGTAAGAGTGCACTAAGGAAAACGAGGTGATTGCAAGGTTAATGTGAGGGAAAAAGTCTCTGCTGTTCATCTCTCTTTACCTTCCCTGACTATTCATATTTAGAATCCATTTTCCTCAATTTAGTGTCGTGTCCTTGGAATTTCTGTGCAATGCAGAGTATGTCCTCTATTTGTCACTTGTCAATGACTAGCAATGATGTTGGAATTCAGATGGGGAAAAATATCCAATTATATTTGGGGGCACTTCAGGTCTGTAATAAGCAGCAGAATTAGGCTGTTATCACACTGTAATGAAGCTATCCTCTGCCATCAGCAGCTTGGCTTATAGAACCTCATCAGATATCCCTAGTAGGTCAACTCCTCAATTGCACATTTAAAGCATAGGACCCTACAGGGCACAAGAAAAGGCTTTGAACGATTGACTGTAATCTTCTTTTTAACGTTACATTTTCCCCAGGATAACACCTAATTGCTTTGTAAATGGTCTTTTTTTTTTTTTTTTTTTTTTTTTTTGCCTTTAATAATCTTGCACAAAAGGCAATTACAGATTTTTTATGTGTAAAATACATTCTTAGGCCTATTTCTCTCAATTTGTATTTATGCTGCCAAGTCATACAACTTGTATACCTTGCGGTTACTATTCCTCATCATCTTCCAAGTTATGTCTTTTATTCCTTAAGAATTTTCGTGTGCTTTGAAGAGGTGAATTACTGAGTGACCACATCAACTGCATGAATGTGGCTTGCTATCAAGGTAGGAAAGAAAGACTCACTTTGAATGCAATTGATGCAACTCTCAATGTTCAGATCTCTAAGACTAAAGAGCAGCCTTGGGTAGAGAATTTGGAAATGGAAAAGGCAGGTTCTTTTTGGGAAGACAAGCAAGATGCCAAAGTAACCTTCCTAGAAGTTATTCTTAACTGCTGCTCAAATTTCAGAACTGGGGTTACTCTTTAAATGCAAAGTATACCTTTCCTCTCAGCAGCATGACAGTCTGTAGTGGTGTGTGGGCTCTGCACATGAAATCCACAGGAAGATAGCCTTGCTCTTAGGTCTCCGTCCCTCTCTGTCTCCCAGGGCGCTGTTCCTATTTTTTCATGATTACATTATTAGTTCTCACTGTGAAAGCCCAGCTTCCTCCCTAGTTCTTTATAGTCATGAATCTTAATTATTCTGCCGCCTTTGGCTTGTGAGCCTATCTTTTATTATTTGAAGAGTTCATGAAAAGGGGATCTGGGGTCTTTTCCTTTGTAATTAAAAAAAATCTGAGATTATGCAAGTCATATTACTTTGCCTTTCAGTAAAATGTAATTGTTACATGAAACAATATTTGTCTTCTTTGCATTACCTTTTACTGGTAACTGAATAGCACTATGGATATTTGTGAAGATAAGAACAAAACTATTATCTGTGTAGAAACTGCATTATGAGAGATTTTGCTTTTCGATTTTTTGTTTTGTTTTGTTTTTTGGTACTGTATTTTGTTTCCATTTGAACAGCAAGGAAGAGCAACCTTGATGATGTGTTGAAATTATTCTGAATTTCACTACCTTGTTTTTGATACTTATGCTGGAACCTATATTCTTTCTCTCATTAACATACGGTTAAGGCAATTTTGGCCAGATACATCGTCGTACTTCCACTTAGACATCAGAATGTCGAGGGGAAATCAGGGATCTGTAAATGGCAAGACTTAGACTCTTAACCAGGCTGTGCTTATAGCCAGATGCTTGACTTTGGCCTGTCACACAATTGCTCTGGGCTTGTATTTTTTTCAAGCATACATTGTGGGAGTCCTATGAGGTGCTGTTAAAGCTATGTTTTAGATCTCAGGTTCTGATTTCTTGTTTTTGTATGTCTGAACATGACAGAAGTACTAATAGGCTACAAGATAATGAAGAACCCACTTGAGCAGGACGGTGTTCTTGTAGTGCAAAGCTCTTTGCAGAGTTCACTAATTAAGCACACGTCCTTTAGCAGTGCTCAGGCTAGATTAGCTCATTCCCTGTTGTACAGAATTTTCATTGGTTAAGTAAACAAAATGATTCACCACAAGGCTCGTTTCTGGCAAGACCAGTGAAATAGTGTCAGTATTCATCAATATATTAATGATTTCATCACAAAAAAGTGAATGCTGTAAATACTTTGAAGTGTCTTTGCAATCATTTTATCAAATATTTTTATTTTTTATAAACAAATTAATGTTGAATGTTGAGTTATATATCCTGCTTTGTTCTGTCAACATTGCCTTTTTACAGTTCCTCAAATACTGCTTTTGAGCCCATTTTACAAGTGTTAAAATGTATAATTCAGGCTTTTTGTAGCCCATCTTATAAGATCTTGTTCTTAATAGCTGAGTTTGAGTACTTAGTACTTGCTGATTACTTTAGATGTGTGATTTCATTTTATATTTACAATAATGCTATGAAGTAGAAATTATTATTGCTATTTTACAGAACTGGCAACTAAACATTAGAAAACTTAAGTAACTTGCCAAAAGTCATCCAACTATTAAATGTGAGGAAGCCAGGATCCACATGGAGGGTAAATGACTGGTTCATTGGTCCATGGCAACTACTCTAAGGAATTAATTTGTGTCATATAAGGAATAAAATCTATTTAAGCTGTGTTAGAGACTCCTCGTTTTTATCAATATTATCTGAAATATTTGTGTAATTAAAGAACATGACCATTTGACCTCATGTAAGTCACTTAATTTTTCTGAGTCTCGGTGATTTTTTTCTCTTGTATAAAATGGGCTATATGTTCATCATCATTCTTAAAGGATTGTTGTGAAGATTAAAATAATAAATGTGAAAATACTTGGAAACTGTAACACCAGTGCACTTTGCCCTCCAAGCAGGAATTTCAAATAAGTGGCTTTTAAATGATTCTGAACTCTGAGATACTTTGGCAAAAAAAAAAAAAAAAAAAAAAAAAAAAAAAAATCCAGGCAGTTAAGATCAATTTTTTTCCTCTTGAATTCTTCAGGTTTTTCCTTTACTTCTAGATTTTTATTTGAAAATGAAAAGACTCTTAAACTGAATTTCAACAAAGAACGAACTAAATTATGAAAGTTCGTGTGTCCCAAAGGATTCAAGCATTCATGTAGAAAAGGTTGCTAAGTTGAAATGTGTGCCAAGTCCTCAAAATGCCCAGGCCCTGGCAGATGCTTGGACCACCTCAACAAAGAGGGGTTTCAGCCCTGACAAAGCTAACCTGTGATGATTTGTCATAAAAGTTGGCTAAGAGGTCTTTAAATAGGTATAAGGAGCATCACTGAGGCTCAGGGATATAAGGAAACTTGATGAGGGTTGACCAGCTGGCCAGTGGCAGAGCTAGCACTAACTAAAGCCAGCCTCTACACCTCACTATTCCTTTAATACCAGCTAACAGGATATCCACAGATCACAGATGAATTACACGAAGAAGCCAGTGCCTTTGTGCTTGGAAGGTATCAAGTGGGTGTTTGTGTACAAGTTGCTGTGGGTTTTCTCTTCCATCCTAATCTTCTCAGAAATATTTCTGGGTTTCCTAGAAGCTCATCTTGGGTGTGACAAGCCTGTGTTTCCTTCCTCTCCTGATCATTATGCTGCAGCATGGTTCCCCTGATCTCGAATTCACTTTCTATATTTCTTGGCCACTGGGCATATTATTTGACATTTGTTTACACTTATCTGCATTTTCCATCTTCTGAGCTCACATAGTACACAATGTAAATCCTCAGCTGCTGCTTAGCATTTGGGCACCTTATTATTTACTGTGCCATACCTCCCTCACTGTTTAATGTAATCTGCAAATCTTGCTCTCACTACCAAGCCATTTGTATACATAATTAAAATATGCAGTCCCTTCCAACACTGATCCTTGTCATATGTCTCACTAGTAATCTCTTTTCCAGACAGTGAATATTTTGCTTTTATTTATTTTGCTTCTTGGAAGGAGAGGGTGCAGAGCAGGCTCAGAGATGTTCCAGAGGCCTAATTTGCTTTTTTTTAAAGTTCTAAAGAACCACGGCATTCTTAGTGTTTACTTATTTGCTCAGTGATTTCTGATTTGTTTCTAATGAAAAAAATTCTGACCAGTAATTGCAGTAAAAAAAAAAAAAAAAAAAAAATCAATGGCAACTTGATGATGGGGAACCATTTCATCTACTTGGAAGTCTTAAAACTGAAGATAAGATTTTTGAATACTTATCACCATGTGCCAGGGTGCTTATTGTTCTCCTTTCTAATGTCACGTAGGGACCATTTCTGGATAACGGATATTGCACTAGACAACTAATTGTGAATTTTTAATGGCCGTGAAGCTGTTAACTAGGGGCCTGATTGCATAGGGACCTAGAGTGTGTTAACTCTCATAGACGTCTGGCAAATTGCTTCCCAAACAGCCATTGCATAGCTGGGGAATTCTCTGATGTTTGAAACTTTCTGCTAGTTGCATAGGAGTACTTACTGGGGCTGTCCTCATTTTTAAGTAAAAATATCCGTGTGGAGTTGTTTATAATGCCCACACCCATGCGAGCATTCCCCAATTTCTTAAACTTCTCTCACCAGCTTAGATGCTTCACAGGCATCATATATCTGACATTTGTAATTGTTTTAAAACAAGTGTGCCTTTAGGGTAGGTAATACATTGATTTAAACGAACACTGATATGTACGAGAATTGGTTTCCGAAGTGGAGGACTGTCAGGGAGGGCTTGGAGGAGAAAGGTTCTGTGCATTGCAAAAAAAAAAAAGCCAGAGGGGTGAGGTGGGGAAGGGGCAAGATAAACCTTGCATATTATGTGACAGATTTTCCTAGATGCAGCCTTCATTATTAAGGAACTTTAAGACTCTATATAAACCACTGCATTACCCACAATGCTATTTCAGATTTAACCTTCTACGTTTGCAAAATTCACCTTCACATTGAAAGTCATAAGGTCAGCCTACTGAGAGTGTAAACTTGTCCAGAGGTTCTGGTCTCCAAAGGGTAAGTGGGAAAGGCAGGAAATTAAGATTAAAAGATAGATGAGGTTCCATTTTCCCCAGCATCCCCCTAATCTCCTACCCCATATTTGCTCTCTGCAAAGAGAAAAGCCATGCGTCTTTGAATGTCTAGGGATGAGAGATGTTACTTTGATAGTCAATGCAGGCTCTGAGAGTCTTCCTAAAAATTTAACTCAGGATTTCCATCAACACCTTTGATGTTAAGGGGCTATCACACAGGAGGTTTGTGTGGAGGTAGTGCTTTGTATTTCTCTGGTGAGGAGCTCAATTCATTTCTAAAATTTCTCCTAAAATTGTCAAGGCCTCAAAGAGAACAAGCCAGTTAAGAAGCTAAGTCCTCTCAAGCCTGTAATTCCAGCACTTCGGGAGGCCAAGGCGGGTGGATCACCTGAGGTCGGGAGTTCGAGACCGTCCTGGTCAACATGGAGAAATCCCATTTCTACTTAAAATACAAAATTAGCTGGGCATGGTGGTGCATGCCTATAATGCCAACTACTCAGGAGACTGAGGCAGGAGAATCGCTTAAACCTGGAAGGCAGAGGTTGCGGTGAGCTGAGATCACGCCATTGCACTCCAGCCTGGGCAACAAGAGTGAAACTCTGTCTCAAAAACAAAACAAAACAAAAAAGCTAAGTGCTTTACCAAATAAATAAAAGTCTTAGAAACATAGTTTGATCATTTAAAATATTTTATTATGGGCAATGTCTTACTCAGCTGGTGCATGTCCGTGTGGCCATGCCAGTAGTTTAAAAATATTGTTTGTTTTTTATTTTTAAATTTACATATACAAAAATTCAATCTTTTTAGAGTTGTGAGTTTTTGACAGATACATAATCATGTAACCAAGCTCACAATCAAGATAAAGATCTGTTCATTATTCGAAAAATCTCCCTCATTATACCCCTTTGTTCTGAAACCCCCTCCTGACCCTTAATCTCTGACAACCACTGACCCATTCTCTTGTAGTACTTGGCCTTCTGTGCTTGCCTTATTTTACTTAACATAATGACCCTCAAGTTCATCTATGTTGTATAGGTCACAAATGGTAGGATTTTGTTTTAAGGCAGAGTAGTATTGCATTGTATGTACGTCCCACACTTTCCTTATTCATCCATTGATGAACATTTATATTCATGCTTCCAGGTCTAAGCTATTTTGATAACAGTACAATGAACATGGGAGTGCGGATATCTTCCTGAAATCCTGATCTCATTTTTTTTGGATTTATACCCAGAAATAGGATTGCTAGGTCATTTGGTAGTTCTATTTTGAATGTTTTAAGAAATTTTCATACAGTTTCCTTTAGTGGCTATATCAATTTTCATTCTCACCAACAGTGTGCAAGTTTTCCCTTTCTTCACATAATTACCAACATTTGTTACCTTTTTTTTTTTTTTTTTTTTAAAAAAAAAGCCATCCTATCATATCACTCAGTGAGGTTCTGCCTCACTGTGGTTTTGTTTAGATTTCTCTGAGGAATGGCAATGTTGAGTACCTGCTCATCTACCTCTTGGCCATTTTTGTGTCGTCTTTGGTAAAATGTCTGTTTGGTACTTTGCCCTTTTCTTAATCAGTTTTTTTTTTTTTTTGCTATTGAGTTGTAGGCATTCCTTATGTATTTTGGATATTAACCCTTTATCAGATACATGGTTTGCAAATATTTTCTCCCATTTTATAGGTTACATGTTTATTTTGTCTATTTTTTTCTTTGCTCTGTAGAAACTTTTTAGTTTGACATGATCCCACTAATCTGTTTTTGCTTTTGTTGCCTGTTTCTTTGGCATCATATCCAAGAAATCATTGTGAAGGCAGAATAATATCAATTTTTTTTTTTTGGTCAGTCTTGCTCTATCACCCAGGCTGGAGTGCAGTGGCGTGATCTTGGCTCACTGCAACCTTCACCTCCCAGGTTCAAGCGATTCTTCTGCCTCAGCCTCCCGAGAAGCTGGGACTACAGGCGTGCACCACTATGCCCTGCTAATTTTTGTGTTTTTAGGAGAGACGGGGTTTCACCATTTTGGCCAGGTTGGTGTCGAACTCTTGACCTCTTGATCTATCCACCTCAGCCTCCCACAGTGCTGGGATTACAGGCGTGAGCCACTGGGCCTGGCCAGCTTTCTCTCTTTCCAGAAGCTTTATGGTTTCAGCTCTTAAATTTAATTCTCTAAGCCATTTTGAATTAATGTTTTTGTATGGTGTTTAATAAAAGTCCAATTTTATTCTTCTGCTTGTGGATATCCAGTTTTCCTAATGCTGTTCCTTGAAAAGACTATTCTTTCCCCAATGTGTATTTTTGACACCCTTGTGGAAGATCAGATGACCGTAGGTGAATAGATTTATTTCTGGGCTTTCTATTCTGTTCCATTTGGTTCATGTATCTGTTTTGATGCCAGAGCCATACTCTTTTGATTACTGTAACTTCATAATATATTTTGAAACTGGAAAAATATAATGCCTCTAGCTTTGTTCTTGCTCAAGATTTCTTTGGCTATTCAGGAAAATTTTGTGGTTCTGTATGGACTTCTGGATTTTTTTTATTTAGGTGAAAAATGTCATTGGAATTTTAATAGGAATTGCATTGAATTTGTAAATTGCTTTGGTTGTGTGAACATTTTAGCAATAATTCTTCCAATTTATGAACATAGCATGTCTTTCCACTTATTTGTGTCTGCTTTACTTTTTTTATCAGCATTTTAGAATTTTCAGTGGGTATGTCTTTACCCCCTTGGTAAAATTTATTCCTAAGTATTTAAAAAATTTTTGACAGTATTATAAATGAGATTTTCTTGATTTCCTTATCAGATACTTTGTTAGTATATAGAAATATCACTGATTTTGGTATGTTGATTTTGCCGAATTCATTTTTAAGTTTTTTTTTTTTTTGGAGTTTTTAGGGTTTTTGATGTATGAGATCATGTCATCTGCAAACAGAAAATTCTACTTCTCGGTTTCTGATTTGGATGTCTTTATTTGGTTACTTTTGGTTTCAGGTTAGTGCAGAAGTGTGTTGGAAAGTGTTACTCCTGTCCTTTTTTTCTGGAAGACATTAAAGATTGATTATAATTTCTTAAATATTTGGTAGTGTACTCCTTCAGGTAACCTGTAGAGCTCTTACAATTACATACTTTACAACTTCAATTTCACTTGGTTAAAAGGAAGTTTCTGCCTTTGACTCTTTATCTTTTCTTTCTCTGAGAGCTCGAGCATGGATATGACTTTGATTCATTTTGAAGCATGCAGAAATAGACACACTCTATGGCATGGTGGGGCAATAAGAAAGAAGAAACCCATATCCCTGGATGGCCATCTGGGGGGAGCTACCCTGTCAACTTAGACTCCTTATTTTTATATGAACAAACCACTACACTTTTGGGTCTTTTTGTCAAAGTGATTTAGCCTGTACCATATTTATCCTAATTATAAATGAAGGTCTGAACTTTGCTGGGATTCACCTGCAAGAGGTCTGATGGGATTAAACCAACACTGGAAGAGGCTGTGAGTAGATATAGTTTCTGCTATGGAAAAGGTTATAAAACAGCGTAAGGGCAACCCTGAACCAGCAGACCACATTTCCCGCACATTGACATTTCTTGCAGCATTGATTCAGAGTCCTGGATTGCTTAGACTACACTTAACTGTAGGCAATGAGCAGAAAGGAAAGTGCTATTTTGGGCATGTTTGATAAAGAATAAAAGGATATCTCAAAATCTTTGGTAGGTATCTTTCATAGTGTCCTAAACTTTGTATTTCATCACAATTAAGGAAATTGAAATGTGAACAAAGCCAGAGACATCAATCTTCCTTGATTTTAGACAAATCCTAAAACAAGATGCTTGTATAACATTTAGGTAGGATTACAAAAATTAGAGATTATATACTTTTGTGCCTTGGGCCTGAAGTGTTTAAATTGCAACAGACTGTAATAAATAAATCCAGTAAACGTCAATAGATTTGAACCTCTCAACTGATGGAGGCAGTCCAGTTATAGGAGATACAGCTATAATTTGGAGGCCTAGTAACAGTAGGCAGTTTTTAAAAAAATGCCAGTCCATGAAACAAAACAGAAAAAAGTTGTTTTTTTAACCAAACTGAGTTTCATTACCAGAAAATATAACTAGCTCCTCCCGTTCTCCTTTTCCTCTCCTGCACCCTCTATATTCACTATGATATTGCTACTACTTCTATGGAAAACAGAACACCTATGGCATTTTATAATACCAGAAGATAAGCACATTCTATAACCTGGCCATTCCACAAATGACTAGATGTGTGAACATGTGCATTAGGATACTTACACATGCACATCAATCTTGATAACATCATCGTTGTAATAGCCCTTAGCTAAAAACAATCCAAATGTCCAACGGTAGAATGGGTAAAAGGTTGTATTATATTCATGCAAAAGAAAATTATAGAGCAATGAAAATGAATAAATCTGAGGTACATACAACAACTTGAATTTATCTGGAAAACATAATGTTGACCAAAAGAAACAAAAGTTAGAAGTGATAACAGTAATATTCAAAGAACATTCCAAAACCTAACCAAATAAAATTATCTGGGAATGCATGCATAAGTAGGTATCAAGAAAACAAAAGTGATTATTTCGTAAGTGGAGATAGTGATTGTCTCTGGAAGGGATATGGAGGTTTAAGGAATAAAGATGGGGCTCTTGGGGTGCTGCCTGGTCCTATTTCTTCTGGTTAGTTGGTGCATTAATTGTCTATTGCTGTATAACAAGTTATTCCAAAACTTAATGGCTTAAAATGACACAAATTTTTCATCTTATAGTTTTGGTGAGTCAGAAACCCAGGCGCAGATTGAGTCTCCTGCTTCAGAGTCTTTCACAGGTTGCAAACGAGGTGTTTGCCTGGGGTTTCTTACGAGGCTGAAATCAAGGTGTTGCCGGGGGTTGCAGCTATCTCAAGGTTCAACTGGGACAGGATCCACTTCCAGGTTTGTTTAGTAATTATTGAAGATTTATTTCCTTAGTGGCTGTTGGCCAGATACCACCCCCAGGTGGCCCTGTCTACCAGAGAAAGCATGCAACAAGAGCTAGAGAGAGAGAATAATACAAGACAGAAGTCACAGTTCTTGTAATTTAATTCCAGAATGACATCACATCACTTCTGTGACATTCTATTCATTAGAAGCAAGTCAGTAGGTCTAGCTCACACTCGAGAGGATTACTCAAGGGGGTGAACACATGGAGTTAGGGATCATTGGAAGCTATTTTTAAAAGTTGCTTGTCACACTGTGTGTTGGCTTCATAATAATTTTTGAAATGATACTTTCATGTTTTGTGCACTTTTTGTTGGTGTTTCACTTCATAATAAAGGAAACCTGGGGGATAGGCAGCTATAGAAACTCTAATGGCATGTTTCTTATGAACATATCCTTCTCCTTCCTTGTCTGCAAATAACATACATGGCATTTGGCCACTAAAAATCATTTGCTGATAATGAGCTAAATTTTTGTACCCTTGAGAACAGATAATTTTTATTGAACCAATCACAAAACAATTCTAGGAATCATAAAATTTTAAAGGTGAGGATGTAGAAAAATACTTGACTAATAAAATTCTCCACAAAAGGAGAATAAATGTGTGTTAAATATTAGAGGGGAGGAAGTTCCAAATGAGAAAGAAAATACAGACTGAACATGAACAATGATTTAGGATGGGTAGAATTGGGATAGCACTTCAGGGATGTATCTCTACAGAATGAATTAAGTCCTGAAAATGTATCTCTCGTTATTCTTGGGTTATTCATGATCTAGTTTACGTTATCCCTATAGTTCTAGTTCTGGGAACATGTTCTGACTTAGATATTTGCAAGCCTCAGAACGTTGGCTTCAAACTGTTTGACTCCATCACACACATGTGTATGAAGTGCCCATCTGTATCCTTTTCAGAATGTATCTCTCAGTAGGATGTGGAATGCAACAGAAAGACTCAGGTTCACTATCATAAGGCCATGGAACAAGGGGCTCAGAGGTTAGGTTGAATTGTGATGAGTTGAGACAGGCAGGTCGTAGAGAGGAACTTGGAGGTGTCTGTGGGAACACCTAGGGAAATGGTGCTTATTACCGTCCTGGTTTCAGTGATGAGAACTAGAAGGATGATGTCTCAGGGGTCCTGTCCAGGGCCCTCTGTTTCTCAGAGCCTTGAAGCTTTGTGAAGGAGCATCTGGAGAACAGGGAAAGTCATGTGTACGTGTTAAACTCAGAGTTTAGATCCTGGCATGGACTTTAGAGATCCCTGATTCTGGTCACTTCATTTATAAAGGCAGAATTCGAGTCCTAGGAAAATCAAGACTAAAGTCAAATGGCCAGTTAGTATCTTTATCAAGCCATGATGTGTTACATTAGCTTTAATATTTTATTTAAGCAATAAGTTATTTGCTGCAGGTTTTGCTTACATTTGGTATAGATAGTTTGAAAATACCTACCTTAAGTCCTGAAATGGGCTCTATTAAAGCAGTTTGATAGCAACAGATTTGGGGAAAATGCTTAGTTTTTTTAATGACACACTGCTTTATGGAAGGTGTGAAAAGTGGGATGGAAATGGATCATGAGAATTTTTCTAAAGTGGGATGGGAATGGACCTAAAGTGGGATGAAAATGGACCATGAGAATTTTTTCAGGGTTAGATTCTAGTCATTTTGATCTCTTCTACACTTTGATGTTTAGGAGCCTTCTTTTCTTTTGGGATCTGGTCTCAGTTGAAATTCCTTAGTTCTGAATGCAAACTCAAGGCAGCTAAGAATTTACCCAGTACAAACTACTTTTCTTTCCTTACAAGTCTTGTTTTGCACAACCAAATTCTACACAACACAGTTAGCCTCCCAACAGTTCTTGATTTCTTGCTGCCATGTGCCCTGACCCCTGGTTCTTTCCCAAGATAACCTGTGTTTGCAGTCCTGCTCCAGAGTTTTCTATTTTCACTTTCTCCGACTTAAGTCAAACTATTGGATAGTGAAACTGCTCCTCAGGTGCATTCCTGCAGGACCTTGGCTTCCAATAGGAAAGCTTAGTCAGAGAGTACAGCCTCTGTCCATTGACATTTTAGGGGCCCTGATGTTCCTGGCAACACAACAAATAGCTCCTGAGAAAGAACAGCCAACGTTATAATCCATATTTTACTTGCTAAGGTGAATATTACTATTCTGCCATAAACTTGTTATTCTTTTGCAGGCTCTTACAGTGGAGAAGAGAGCTTAGATACTGAATATGAGTTTACTAAATACTACAGATCACTTCTCTACTCTTCTACCCAGACTTAACATCTCTCCACCCAGTCAGTAATAATAAAATGATGATGATAAAATAACATAGTAGTAATAACAAAATGTAGTGTTTACTATATTTCAGCACCTTCCATCATTATTTTATTATTCCTTACAATAAACCAATAAATTAGTCTGATGGATATTAGAGGAAGAATACATCTCTTACCTCCGTTTTCTAAAGCAATTGTAAGCCTCAGAATTGTCTTTTTTTTTTTTTTTTCTTTAAGGCAGTCTCTCTGGGCTCAGACAATCCTCAGTTTCACGAGTAGCTGGGACTACAGACATACACCACCACACCTGGCTAATTTTTAAATTTTTTGTAGAAATGAGATCACTTTGTTGCTCGGGTTGGTCTCAAACTCCCAGGCCCAAGAGATCCACCTGCCTCAGCCTCCCATAGTACTGGGATTATAGGTGTGAGCCACCACACCTGGCGTAATTGTATTTTCTTGTTCCACTATTTATTCCTCCTTGTGGAGGTAGGATTATTTGTTTATATGGTAAGCAACAGATATTGGTACATGTTTTTCTCCTTGACTGATTTAATCTCTCAAACATCATTCTCTAGGTCACTTGAACCCAGACCAGAGTGAAGCAAAGATGGGAGTGTGTCTGTTCCCAAGACAGAGTCTTGGGGTGAGCTGATACATGCCACATACTTCTAGGGGAAGGGTGAACACGTGATGAACCTGACCACTGGAAGCTCACATACTGCTGCCGCCTTATTCTTTTGATTTCTCAATTGTCTCACCTCCTAGGGTGTTATTTACTGGGTGGACCTCCTCATAACTAAATAGTACATTTTGGGAACCTTGAAGAGTAGAAAAGGACTGGGATTTAGAGAGCACAATGAACTTAGAGATTGAAATTTTGGCTTTCAATAAAGCTGGTTTTTGCAGCTGGACACGGTGGCTCATGCCTGTAATCCCAGCACTTTGGGAGGCCGAGGCGGGCGGATCATGAGGTCAGGAGACAGGGACTATCCTGGCTAACATGGTGAAACCCCGCCTCTACTAAAAATACAAAAAATTAGCCGGGCATGGTGGCACGTGCCTGTGGTCCTAGCTACTCAGGAGGCTGAGGCAGGAGAATCGCTTGAATCTGGGCAGTGGGAGTTGCAGTGAGCCGAGATCATGCCACTGCACTCCAGCCTGGCGACAGAGTGAGATTCCATCTCAAAACAAACAAAAAGCTGGTTTTTGCATTTCCTCTATTTGGCCTTTCATGGATATAGCCTGACAGAGACTGGACATCTCATATCATGCTGCATCTTACTTGAGTGGTGACTGCAGCTTAGGACAGCTGAATTCCCAGGTGGGCATCCCTTTTTACGTGGTCCTTGAGAAAGTACTCAAGGGACCTATACAAATGCACAGCGTTCTGGAGGTGGTGGCAGCTGTCCGTGAGCACAGGGCCCTCAGCCAACATCATGGCTGGGCTATGTGATCATGCTGGCTCAACCAAGGGACGAGAATTGAGCCTAGACTCTCAGCCGAACGCTGGTGTCTCAGCCGAACGCTGGTGTCTTAGCCGAACGCTGGTGTCTTAGCCTTAATGTGTAGGATGCTAGAGTTGACCTTGGAACCCACAACAAGGATGGCTTCTATTGGAGGAGGAACTGAGAGGGTAATAATGGGGACTCACCTTAAAGCAGGTGAAGCTCCAATATCCATGTTTAGATTTTTTTCCCCTGTGTTTATCATTATGTTTCTCTGTCAGGAAAGTAACGGTAGCCAAGTTCCATAAGGTCAAAGAACAGGAGCTCTACTTTGTAATGCCAAACTTAGGTGTAGGCAGTGTTAGGTAAACAATCCAAAATAATTTTCCCTTTTTGATCTTGTATCAAAATGATATTAAGGCCAAGAGGGAGAACTGAGAAGAGCCTAACATTAAATTCATGTGGCCTGACTGCCAAAGTCACCACCATCCTCCTGCCCAGCAGTGTTCATTTTGGCCCTGGATTTGTCACTTAAGCCCTGACATGGTTTCAGAGGCTAAACTGAAGTGGACTGCATAAAATAGTCAAAAAATTGTTTATCTAAAATTCAAATTTAACTGGGCATCCTGGATTGTATTTTTATTTGCTAAATCTGGCAACCTACCTAGGTGAGGTTATCAAACATGGAAAACTGATAGTAGAAAAGGTTCCTTTGAAGAGTTGACATTTTAATATTCCCAGAACTTACAGATAATCTTCATTATGGCAGATGATATAAAATATAGTTAGGAGATTAAGAAAACAAATGGCTAGGGAAGGGATTAGATACAGGCAAAAGGAAGAAATATATAACAAACGATGTTAGCCCTATGTGTGTTAGAAGGAAAAATACTCAATTTAAGGAATAGGTTATACATTCTAGTTAGCTTTTCTGATAAGACCAGGAGATCAGCAATATAAATTGAAATATTACAGATAAAGTTGTAGCAAAAGGAAATGCTACTCAAGGCAGTATACTAATATTCAAGGCAGAAACTTTCAGAA
Organism: Pongo abelii; assembly: GCF_028885655.2. Taxonomy (NCBI): domain Eukaryota; kingdom Metazoa; phylum Chordata; class Mammalia; order Primates; family Hominidae; genus Pongo; species Pongo abelii. The sequence goes on along the minus strand of NC_071990.2, from coordinate 24,009,906 downwards.
AGATAAAAGAGCAAGGCAGAAGTATTAGTGCTTGTTAGCCCCAGGGGTACAAAATAAAGAAAATTGGAAGTTTACTTGAAACAATTCTCCATCTGAAAATAATGTAGGCAAAAAGAACAGACTTCATAGGCTAAAGCAAAGTCATAGTAAGGAGCATTAGAAGTAGTCTGTGTGGTAAAGAGCTAAAAATGGCTGCTTATGAGAGATTGAGAGCCTGGGTTGCTAAACAGAGTCAACCTCACTGCATTCCTGGGATACCAGAATATGGAACCCAGAAGCAAAGTGCACATTAAAAAGATTTGGTATCAGGATGATGGCGGCCTCATAGAATGAGCTGGGGAGGAGTCCCTCCTCCTCAATTTTTTGGAATAGTTTCAGTAGGAATTGCACCAGCTCTTTTTTATACATCTGATAGAATTCAGCTGTGAATCTCTCTGGTCTTGGGCTTTTTTGTTTGGCAGGCTTTTTCTTACTGATTCAATTTCGGAACTAATTATTGGTCTGTTCACGGATTCAGTTTCTTCCTAGTTCAGTCTTGGGAGGATGTATATGTCTAGGAATTTGTCCATTTCTTCTAGATTTTCTAGTTTGTATACATAGAGGTGTTCATCATAGTATCGAATGGCTTATTGTATTTGTGTGGGGTCAGTGGTAACATCCTCTTTGCCATTTTGATTTGTGTTTATTTGGATCTTCTCTCTTGTGTTTATTAGTCTAGTTAGTGGTCTTATTAATGCTTTGAAAGAAACAACTCATGGATTTGTTGATCTTTTGTATGACTTTTCGTGTCTCAACTTTTTTCAGTTCATCTCTGATTTTGGTTATTGTCTTCTAGTTTAGGGTTGGTTTGCTCTTGCTTCTCTAGCTCTAGCTGTGATGTTAGGTTGTTAATTTGAGATCTTTCTAACTTTTTGATGTGGGTGTTTAGAGCTATAAACATCCCTCTCAACACTGCCTTGGCTGTGTCCCAGAGATTCTGGTATGTTGTATCTTTGTTCTAATTACTTTCAAAGAATTTCTTGATTTCTGCCTTAATTTTATTGTTTACCCTAAAAGTCATTCAGGAGTAGGTTGTTTAATTTCCATGTAATAGTATGGTTTTGAGTGACTTTTCATAGTAAGGATTTCTATTTTTATTTTAGTGTGGTCTGAGTGTGGTTGGTATGATTTTGGTATTTTTAAATTTGCTAAGTATTGTTTTATGTCTGATCATGTGGTCGATTTTGGAGTATGTGCAATGAGAATAATGGACATTCTGTTTTTGGATGGAGACCTCTGCAGATACGTACTAGGTCCTTTTGGTCAAGTGTTTGGGTTCAGGTCCTGAGTACAGTTTTCTATAGGAAAACTGAAATTATCAATAAATCTGTAGATTGAGTAACTCCAACAATATATAAATAAGATTTTCATAACCTTCTAAAATAATCCTGAATTCAATTGGAAGATAACATAGGTACTAATAGATCAACATTTTTGAAAAATAAATGTAACATTTATTTTTCAAATAAACAAAATGGCAGTAATTGAGTTTTCAATAATTCAGTGTTCACAGTGACTTTATAGGACATAACTACTGTGAATAATGAAAATCAACTGTATATAAAAAGGGTCAGATTCAATAGTTAAAGGATATGCATGCAACAATATTGTAATTCTTTTAACCTTTACATTAAAATGGATCATAATGATTATGCTCATAGTACTGTGATTTGGACATTTTTGTATAGTGTTATTTTAAATTAACAGCATTTAAAATATTTTTACTATTTCACACAATAATTCCATTTCTAGGACTCTGTTCTGAGGAAATAATCAGAATGCTATCAAATATAGAGAGCTGTTCATGATTTAGTATTAAGAATTTTAAAATGCAAAGCATCAAACTGTAAATAGCATGATCCCAACTACTTAAAATATGTATAAAACAGAAGGCACAGTGAAAAAAATTCAGAAGCTTGATAACACTAGAATTTTTTCTCTTAAAAATTGGTTTTATTTCTTATCATTCCCAACTTTGGTGTACCCCCCACACTATAAATCTATGCATGTATATATTTTATATAACTTTGCTTATATATGCTCTTGCAAAATATATGCATGGCATATATATGACTTATGTAAATAGTACTGCATTAGCTCATTCTGTTCCTGTCTTGACTACTGCTTTGATTTTTGACCTCCCTTCCATGCTAGAGTGCATCCAATAACTCCTCCTGATTACTGAGTTATACTGGTCATATGTAACTATCTGTTGATAGTTCCCTGTTCACTTTCCCAATAATAGACAACCAGGTTGCCTCCAACTTTCTGCCCTCTAAGTGATGCTGAAATAAGCATTCTCATAGATACTCTCCCATCTGTCAAATCGTGGACCGTAACATGTTTATGCTTGAATTGACTTGGTAAGTAACCCGTCCTTCAGAATGTCACTGGTACATTTGACTTATGGGATCATGGCTATTTGTGTTTTCCTCAATTTGTGTGCATGATCTTTATACAAATAAAACTAATGTACTTCAAATGTGTTCAAGAGGAAGTTCTCTGAATAGATCCCAGGTCTTCCTGTATCATTGATTTTGCTAGTTTAGTTTTTTTAATCTTGCATGCACTCCTCCTGTGGTAGACAGAGTAATGGTCCCCAAAAGATGTCTAAATCCTAATCCCTGGAACCTGTGAATACGTTAGCTCAGATAGCAAAAGGGACTTTGCAAGTGTAATTAAGTTAAAGACCTTGAAATGAAACGATTATCTGGGATCATCCCAGTGGACCCAGTCCAATCACATGAATCCTTAAAAGTGGAAGAGGGAGGCATAGAAGTGGGTCAATTACTAAGCTATTTGTATATTTGTATTCACTACGACCCATCAAAAGCACCTACTAATAGATATGTCTCCCTTGCTAGAGTAATCTTTAAGCAGGCAGGACAATGACGGACACATAGCAGACCCCTGATAAACACTTTTGACTTCTTTATATGGTCACTCTTGAAATAGTAGGTGGAGCTCTACTACTGAATAAAAGTGCTTCTGGGGACAGCAATATGGAGGGGAGCTCTTTGCCAGATTTTATTTTGGAATTCATAATTTGTATTTGCAGAATCCTTGGGATTTGTGAATGTTACCCCATGTGGCAAAAGGGACTCTATAGATGTACTTAAATGAAAGATTATGAAACGAAGACATGATCCTGGGTTATTCAAGTGGGCTCATTGTAATCGCAGGAATTTTTATGAGAGACAGAAGGAGTCAGAGGACAAGGCAATGTGGTGACAGAGACCAGAGTGAGTCTTGGAGATGGAGAGACATCACAAGGCAAGGCCCACAGGCAGCCTATAGAAACCAGCAGTTCCGTAATGACTCTCTTTCAAGAAAATACTTCTCCCTTGAGAGAGCCCAGGCCTTCACCACTGCTGCTGCATTCCTGTGTTTTAAGGGTCTAATTACATCTTCCATGCTGGTGGCTGTCACCTTCAGTGGCTCAAGGCACACAGGTGTCACCACTTGTGTACTGTGAGTCACTGCTATGAATAACCTTTAAGCTCCTGGACTTTGTAAATTATTTAATTTTTAAAAAATTCAAGCTTATCCCCATAATACATTGCCTTCTTAGTGCTCATTCTTCTGCATTTTGCTATGCTTTCTTAAATAAGACAGGGATGGCTGTATAATTAGGGACCCTAGAATTGTATAGAACCATATTTTCCTATTGAGGATGTTGCAAAGGAAGATGTCATCATGTAGCTTAAAATAAAAACCCATCAACTGGGTGGGTGGATATAAAGCTGAAGTAGAGGAATGAATCAGTAGCAATTTTAAGGTTCTGAGACTTGGTTCCTGAAAGGTATGGGAATTGTTCAGGGGAACTTTTTTTTGGTAGTGGAGGGGTGTGTGTGTGTGTGAATTATTTATGTGTTTGAGGCAAATAAAAGTTCTGCAGATATCTGCCAGTATGAAATTGAAGATTGAAAGAGTACAAGAGAACAAACAGGGATATTTAGGGGTCCGCAGATAATACCATTGAGTATTAGAAAAAAGTTTGTTTTTTTATTTGCTGTTGTTAAATTATACAAGAGAAAAGTGCTAAGGAATAAGTCTTTGGGAATCCGAAACGATACCTGCTGTCAGTCTGTGGAAAAAGGTAATAGGGGCAGAGAAGTCATTTATGGAAGTTGTAGGAAAGAAGTCATTATTATACAGTATCACAGACATCAAAAAGAGAATTTCTTGAGGGGTATTCAACAGTGTAATTCCCATAGTAAGTTTTCTTTGAGTATCAAGAAAGAAAGACTTTGCTTGATCATGTCAGGGCTGTTGCAGAACATAATTCCAGCGGATGCCATTAGTAATTTTGTCTGTGCTGTGAATGTTTTCCTCTGGAGTTGTGCATTGCACAGCCTGTGCAGCTGCTGTTTGGGAAAGATCAGTCACATTATTGAGAGCATTTAGGGAGAGATGCATAGCTAGAGGCAAAATGGAGGAGGAGGAGAGAATTAACACTGATACACATCAGGAGGAAGGGGAGAGTCACAGAGTTGGAAAAGGTGCAGAAAGAAAAGACAAATGCTACAAAGAAAACTTTTCTGAATACTTTTTTTTTTTCCCTTGATTTGGACTGCTACTTCTGACTGGCAAGCTCTCATCTATTGTTTCAGACTAGGCAAACTTCATCTCTCTGAAACCTCCTCCCATCACTGCAAAGAGAACTAATAGCTTTTTAAGAGATATATAAATTTATAACACTTGCTATAAATCTGTCAACAGTCTCAACAACATTGTATTATAATTGTGTGTCTGTTCTCCCGATAAAGTGCTCTTGTCTTTGGGCACAGAAGTCTTAGGTCCAAGTAGGAGGTAAAAAGATAGCCTCAGGAACAGACAGATGGACTTTCCGCAGGTGCATGTACCTTGGCTGTGAAGCGCCCACAAGCTCTATTAATCCATGATTAGTGAAATTTCACCTCTATGGCTCCTCCTTGTAGTGGACCTCTATAGCAGTGCTTCTCAAATTATAATAAAGATTTTGCTAAATAAAGATTCTGATTTAGTAGGTCTGGGGTGGCATGATGAGATGCTATATTGTTAACATGTGCTTAGGTGAGGCCGGTGCTGTTGGTCTGAGGACCACACTTTGAGTGCAAGGCTCCAGGCTAGATTGAATAACCTTAGCACTGTGGCTCTGTCCTAACACCAAGGGTCTGAAACTGGCTTACATTTGTTGCAGAGAAATAGAAGATCTGACCATATATATGATTTGGGAACTGGAACCTTAAGATCCTCTTTTCCTACTGATTTCTCTTTTTTGAGGCTTTAATTTTAACTTGACAAACAAACATTGTATATGTTTATTATATGCAACATGCTGTTTTGAAATATGTATACATTGTGGAATGGCTAAATTGAGAAAACTAACACATGCATTACCTCACACACCTTTTTGTGGTGAAAACACTTAAAATCTACCCTTAGCAATTTTCAAGAACGTGATATATTGTTGTTAATGATAGTCATGATGTTGTACAGTAGGCCTCTTGAACTGGTTCCTCCTATCTGACATTTTGTGTCCTTTGACTAACATACCCACACTCCCATCCCTGGGCTCTGGTATCCACCATTCTACTCTTGACTTCAATGAATTTAACGTTTTTTAGATTCCACATATACGTAAGGTCATATGATACTTGCTTTCTTGTTCCTGGCCTATTTCACTTAACACAGTGTCATTTAGGTTCATGCATGTTCTCAAATGAGAAGATTTTCTTTCTTTTTTTTTAAGGCTGAACAGTAGTTAATTGTCTATATGTACTATAATTTTCTTTCATTCATCCATTGATGGACACCTAGGTTGATTCCATATCTTGGCTATTGTGAATAATGCTGCAGTGAACGTGGCAGTGCAGATACCTCTTCAACATATGGATTTCATTTCCTTTGGATCTATACCAATTAGTGGGATTGCTGGATCATGTAGTGCTGTTTAATTTTTTGAGAAGCCTCCTAATATAGTTTAGATATTTGTCCCCACCCAAATCTCAGGTTGAATTGTAATGCTCAATGCTGGAGGTGAGGCCTGATGGGAGGAGTTTGGGTCATGGGAATGTATGCCTCATGGCCTGGTGCTGTCTTTACCAAAGTGAGTGACTTATTTTGAGATCTGGTCATTTAAAAGTGTGTAGCCCCTCCTCCCTCCTCTCCCTCTTCTCCCTCTCCCTCTTCCTCTTCTCCCTCTCCCTCTTCTCCCTTTTCTCCCTCCTCTCCCTTTTCTCCCTTTTCTCCCTCCTCTCCCTCCTCTCCCTCCTCTCCCTCCTCTCCCTCTTCTCCCTCCTCTCCCTCCTCTCCCTCCTCTCCCTCCCCTCCCTCCCCTCCCTCCCCTCCCTCCCCTCCCTCCCCTCCCTCTCCTCCCTCTCCCTCTCCTCCCTCTCCCTCTCCTCCCTCTCCCTCTCCTCCCTCTCCCTCTCCTCCCTCTCCCTCTCCTCCCTCTCCCTCTCCTCCCTCTCCTCCCTCTCCCTCTCCTCCCTCTCCCTCTCCTCCCTCTCCCTCTCCTCCCTCTCCCTCTCCTCCCTCTCCCTCTCCTCCCTCTCCCTCTCCTCCCTCTCCCTCTCCTCCCTCTCCCTCTCCTCCCTCTCCCTCTCCTCCCTCTCCCTCTCCTCCCTCTCCCTCTCCTCCCTCTCCCTCTCCTCCCTCTCCCTCTCCTCCCTCTCCCTCTCCTCCCTCTCCCTCTCCTCCCTCTCCCTCTCCTCCCTCTCCCTCTCCTCCCTCTCCTCCCTCTCCCTCTCCCTCTCCCTCTCCTCCCTCTCCCTCTCCCTCTCCTCCCTCTCCCTCTCCTCCCTCTCCCTCTCCTCCCTCTCCCTCTCCTCCCTCTCCCTCTCCTCCCTCTCCCTCTCCCTCTCCTCCCTCTCCCTCTCCTCCCTCTCCCTCTCCTCCCTCTCCCTCTCCTCCCTCTCCCTCTCCCTCCCCCCTCTCCCTCTCCCTCCCCCCTCTCCCTCTCCCTCCCCCCTCTCCCTCTCCCTCCCCCCTCTCCCTCTCCCTTCCCCCTCTCCCTCTCCCTCCCCCCTCTCCCTCTCCCTCCCCATTCTCCCTCTCCCTCCCCATTCTCCCTCTCCCTCCCCATTCTCCCTCTCCCTCCCCATTCTCCCTCTCCCTCCCCCCTCTCCCTCTCCCTCCCCCCTCTCCCTCTCCCTCCCCCCTCTCCCTCTCCCTCCCCCCTCTCCCTCTCCCTCCCCCCTCTCCCTCTCCCTCCCCCCTCTCCCTCTCCCCCCTCCCCTCCCCCCTCCTCCCCCCTCCCCTCACCCCTCCTCCCCCCTCCCCTCACCCCTCCTCCTCCCCCTCCCGCTTTCACAGTATCAAAACAGCATGGTACTGAAATAAAAACAGATATATAGATCAGTGAAGCAGAATATAAAGCCCAGAATTAAACTCATGCATTTACAGTCGATTGCCAAGAGCACACAACGGAAAAAGAGGTCTCTTCAATAAACAGAGTAGGGGCATTTAAAAGTGTGTAGCATCTCTCCCTCCACTCTCTCTGCAGTGAACATGGCAGTGCAGATATCTCTTCAACATAAGGATTTTATTTCCTTTGGATATATACTAATTAGTGGGATTGCTGAATCATGCAGTAGTCTTTATGTTTAATTTTTTGAGAAGCCTCCTAATATAGTTTAAATACTTGTCCCCACCCAAATCTTATGTTGAATTGTAAAGCCCAATGCTGGAGGTAAGGCCTGATGGGAGGTGTTTGGGTCATGGGAGTGGATGCCTCCCTCATGGCTTGGGGCTGTTTTCACCAGAGTGAGTGAGTTCTCTTGAGATCTGGTCAAGTCCCTGCTCCTGCTTTGCCTTCACTATGATTGTAAGCTTCCTGAGGCCTCCCCCAGAAGCTGATGCCAGAGCTATGCTTCCTGTACAGCCTATAGAACTGTGAGCTAATTAAACCTTTTTTTATATAAATTACCCAGTCTCAGGGATTTATTTATAGCAATGCAAGAACAGCCTAACACATCTCCACATTTTCCATAATGACTATACTAATTCACATTCTGACAGTGTACAAGGGTTCTCTTTTCTCCGTATCCTCTTCAACCCTTACCATTTGCCTTTTTGATGATAGGCATTCTTACAGATGTGAGGTGATACCTTGTAGTTTCGATTTGCATTTCTGATTAGTTATTTTGAGCATTTTTCCCCATGCTAGTTGGACAATTGTATATCCTCTTTTGAGAAATGTCTATTCAGATTTTTTGTCCATTTTTAATTGGGTTCATTACTATTTTAGTTTCTTATGTATTTTGGATAATCCTTTATCAGATGTATGGTTTACAAATCTTTTCTTCCATTCTATAGAATGTTTCTTCACTCTGTTGATTGTTTCCTTGGCTGTGCAGAGCTTTTTATTATGATGTCGTTTCACTTAATAATTTTTGTTTTTTGTTGCCTTTGCTTTTGGGTTTATATTCAAAAATTATTACTCATACCAATGTCGTGGAACTTTTCCCCATGTTTTCTTCTATAAGTTTTACAGTTTCAGATCTTACATATAAATCCTTAATCCATTTTGAGCTGATTTTAGTATATGGTGTGAATAAGCATTTAATTTCATTCTTCTGCTTGTGGATATCCAGTTGTCCCTACTCTGTTTATTGAAGAGATTTCTTTTTCTATTGTGTGCTCTTGGCAATCAATTGACTGTAGATGCATGAGTTTAATTCTGGGCTTTATATTCTGCTTCACTGATCTGTATATCTGTTTTTATTCCAATACCATGCTGTTTTGATTACTATTGCTTTGTAGTAGTATATTTTGAAATCAGGTAGTGTGATGCCTCCAGCTTTGTTGTTTTTGCTCAAGATTGCTTTGGCTATTTGGAGTCTTTTATGGTTCCACACAAATTTTAGAATGTTTTTCTATTTCTGTGGAAAATGTCATTGCAATTTTGATAGGGTTTGCAGTGAATCCATAGATCACTTTGGGTAGTATGGATATTTTAGCCATGTTATTTTTTTCAGTTTATAAACATAGGATATCTTCCCATTTGTGTCTTCAATTTCATTAATATTTTGTAGTATTCAGTATACAGATCTTTTACATTCTTATTAAAGTTACTCCTGGGTTTTCTTTTTGTAGCTGTTGTAAATAAGATTATTTTCTTAGTTTGATAACTTGTTATCAGTGTATAGAAATGCCTCTTTATTGTATGTTTACATTCCATAAGTTTACTGAATTTATTAGTCCTAAGAGTTTTTTGGTAGACTCTTTAGGGTTTTTTTTTATATAAATAAGATAGGTCATCTTTAAACAGGGATAATTTAAATTCTTCCTTTCCAATTTGAATACTTTTTATTTATTTCTCTTGCCTAATTGTTCTGGCTAAAACTTCTAGTACTATGTTGAAAGAAGTAATGAAAGCAGGCATCCTTACCTTATTCCTTATCTTAGAGGAAGAGGGTTCAACTTTTCACTGTTGAGTATAATATTAGCTGTGGGTTTGTGATATGTGGCCTTTATTGTGTTGAGGTACCTTCCTTCTACATATAATTTGTTGACAATTTTTATTATGAAAGGATGTCAAATTTTGCCCAATGATTTTTCTACATTTATTGAAATGATCATTTTTTTTTCTTCATTATGTTCATGTGGCTTATCACATTTATAGATTTGCATATATTAAAATATCTTTGATTCCCTGGGATAAATCTATCTAGATCATGGTGAATGATCCTTTTAATGTTCTACCAAATTTGGTTTGCTAGTATTTTGTTGAGGACTTTTGCATCTATATTCAAAGATTTTGGCCTGTAACATTCTCTTTTTGTAGTTTTCTTGTCTGGCTTCACTCTCAGGGTATTGCAGACCTCATAAAATGAGTTTGGAAGTATTCCCTCTTGGTCAGTTTTTTGAAAGAGTTTGAGAAGGATTGGTATTAGTTTTTCTTTAAATGTTGGTTAGAATTTTGCAGTGAAGCCATCAGGTTCTGGGCTTTGCCCGATGGAAAACTTTTAATTACTGATCTAATCTCCTTACTCATTATTGGCCTGTTCAGGTTTTCTCTTTTGTTGTGATTCACTCTTGGTATGTTGTCTGTATCTTGGAATTTATCAGTTTCTTCTAGGTTATCCAATTTGTTGGTTATCCAATAGTCTCTCATAAGCGTTTGTATTTCTGTGATATCAGTTATGTCTCCTCATTCATTTCTGATTTAATTTATTTGAGTCTTTTTTTTTCTCAGTCTAGCTAATGGTTTGCTGATTATGGTTATCTTTTCAAAAAACCAATTCTTAGTTTTGTTGGTTTTTTTTTTTTGTATTTTTTCCTCTATTTTTGCTCTGACTTTTGTTTTCTTCTGCTAACTTTGGGCTTAGTTTGTTCTTGTTTTTCCAGTTTTTGAGGTATAGTGTTTCTACTGACGTAATATTTGACATCTCATCATTTAAGAACCTTTTTTAGGTTAAGACATGGGGCAAATCCAATAACTATTATGTCATCAGTGATGGTACCAACATCGTTAGTATCATAGTCATTAGAAACTGATGGTTGAATTGGCTATGAAATTCAGTAGTAGAGAATATGGCCCTGATAAAATAGTAGACAAATTCCTCCAATTTTAATAGGAAAAAAAATTTGGAAGTTTCATATTTTGCTGGTATAAGTATACATTGGAATAACCACTTTAGAAACTTTTGACAGTGTTTATTAAGGATGAACATAAATATACCCTATCACCCAAATATATGTATATAGTTGGCCCTCCGTGGCCATGGGTTCTGTGTTCATGAATTCAACTACTACTAATGAAAAATATTTGGAAAAGTTCATCTGTACTGAACATGTACAGACTTTTTTTTTCTAAACAGTACTATAAAATGACCATGTGGCATTTACATTTCATTAGGTATCATAAGTAATCTAGAGACGATTTAAAGTATATCAGCAGATAGAGAATTGGTCCTGGAACCAATCCCCATGGATACCAAGGGATGACCCTGTATGTGTGTGTGTCATACTAAATATGTTCATGTGTTCACCAAAAGATATGAATAAGAGTGTCCATAGCAGTGCTATTTGTAATACTCCCAACTGGAATTATTCTAAATGTCCATTAACAAGAAAGTGGATGAATAAATTGACATAGTCACACCATGAAATGTGTGTTTACAACAATGAAAATAAATGATCTAAAATCATGCAACAATATGAATGAATGAATGTCACTAACAAAATGTTGAGCTCAAGAGGCCAGACACAAAAGAGTGCATACTATATTATTCCATCTATGTAAAGTACAAAAGAGGCAATCTATGCTGTTAAGAGCCAGGAAATTGTTTTCTATGGGTGAGTGATATATATATATATATATATATATATATATTTTTTTTTTTTTGGAAGAAAGTACAATAGGATCTTCTAAGGTGCTCACACTAGGATTCTGTTTCACAATCTAAGTGCTAATTATGTGGGAGTGTTTGGTTTGTGAAAATTAATAGAGCCAACTGTGCAATTTAAAGTAAAAATGTTATACTATCATAAAAGATTAAAATTGTCTTTAAAAAAGAAACTTTGGGGCCGAGCGCAGTGGCTCATGCCTGTAATCCCAGCACTTTGGGAAGCTGAGGCGGGTGGATTACCTGAGGTCAGGCATTCGAGACCAGCCTGGCCAACATGGAGAAACTCCGTCTCTACTAAAAATACAAAAGTTAGCCATGTGTGGTGGCATGTGCTTGTAGTACCAGCTACTTGGGAGGCTGAGGCAGGAGAATCGCTTGAACCCGGGAGGCAGAGGTTGCAGTGAGCCAAGATCACACCATTGCACTCCAGCCTGGGTGACAGAGCGAGACTCTGTCTCAAAAAAAACCCAAAAAACCAAAAAAACCAAAACCAAAAAACTTTGGATAGCTGAGGGAGATAAGATTATAAAAGAAAAAGCAATTGTGGGATATAACAAAGTTAAAATTTTTTCCCTTTAGGGCCAAATATGTACATAGCAAGTTCTTTTTTTAGCTGGTTTTATGTGCACATAGGGTCTAAGACCTGTATTCCCTGATAAAATTCTAATATAATCAGAATATAAAGTATTTACTTCTATCATGGCTTTTGTTTTTACAGGATTTGATATAACTTAAAGGAAGTATGGGTACATGACCTGGTGAATTAATTTAGAATAAAACACCAGTGGAAATTATTTTTGATTTTCTAATAATCAGAAACGCCATCTTCACTATCCAATATCGTAGAGAGTATCAGGTTTACTTCTTTATGTCCTGTATTCATTCTTGTTCCTCACTAACTAGCTAACTTTGAGTAATAACTTGCCTATGCCATTCTAACCCCAATAGTAACCTAAATACCTTGCTCTTTTTGTTATAGTTATAGCACTTTTGACTAGCTGAGATTATCTTGATTTTTTTCCTTGTTTATTTTCTGACTACATTTGTCCCTAGAGTTTAAGTTTTATAACTTTTATTCGTTGCTGTACATCAGATGCTAGAACAGTGCAAGGCACATGGTGGAATAGTTATTTAATGAGTGAAAAATCTGGATTAGATTAGCAGGCCCTTTCTAGTTACAACTTTCTAAAGCTCTAACATTGCACATGTGATTTTGGAGGTCCAGATAGATTTATGAGTTAACAAACTTCTGACTCTGGAGATTTGCTCATCTACAGTCTAATGCAAAATCAGGCTGAAAAGTGGATTAAACATTAACTCAGAATCTTTCAGTGCTCACTCTCGTAGAAGCAACAGTGCTTATGAGTTTGGTGGACATTAAAACTCAGGAGAGATGACGGGGGCCCCAGCATCACATTAACCTAGCTTTAGTGAAGGGCACAGGACACCAACAACATAGTACTTTAAGTAACAGCATAGTGTAAGTCTACTAACTCCCAGGTACAGTTTCTGATATCTTAGTAACTCCACATTCAGATATGAACGATCACATACTATGAGACTGAGAGTACATAGACAGTGTCAGCACGGCAAAGCCTTTGGGTCTGGGGACCCTGTCCTTTAACTTCCAGCTAGTTAGGCAGCTCACTCAGGGTTACATGACTAGTTCTGTTGTGCAATTGGCACCTCATCAGTGCTAGTTTCTTCTTACTTGACCAACAATTGTTAAAATGAGGTCAAGGTGCTTGGATTGGTGCAGAGCCCTCTTTGGCTGAATTCTCATTTATCTCATCATAACAATTGTTTGAATTAACGTCACAGGGAGGGTTGACCCTGCAGCTCAGTCTGCAGACACCCCTGAGGTTAGAGACAGGGTCACAGGACTAACTCTTAGAACCTTCCTTCCAGCCAGGCCTGGGTTGGGCCTTCTGGAGTTTTCAATATTAATAAAGTGCCATTTTCAAGTGCCTACTTGGTGGCAGGAGATTTTTGTTCTCATCTTCACAACAGCCCAACGTGAAAGGTATTTTAGATCCCTTTTATAGACAACAAAATGAGGCCCTAGAAACTTCCTCATGCCTACTCATTGGGTGAGTGAAGGAGTCAGGTTTTAAGCATGTTTTAATCGGAAATGTAACTGAATGCAACTTTTTGTTTTCAAATTTTATTTTTGACTGAGTTAGTTAACTGAAAAAGGGAAGCAAACCTGCTCTTCTGTGATTCCCTCAGTGTAAGGGAAAGTGTACGATGGTGGTTCTCAGTGTGATCCAGAAATACCTGAGGGTTCCAGCAACTGTTTGAGGGGCCATGGGGTCAAAACCTTTAAAAATAATACTAAGACATTATTGTTATGACTGTCCTAGTCTCATGGGTATAGAATGGAGTTTTCTAGAGGGTACATGACATACAATATTGCAACAGATGGAATCTAGAAGCTGATAAGTGAATCTAGCTACTTTTTCTTATACTAGACATCAAGGAGATTTGCAAAAACATAAGCCAATGTTACCATTCTTACTATATTTAGGGAAGTACAGTTTTTAAAAAATAGACTTTTAAATTAACATATAATTGGTTTATTATTTTTAAATGAATAAATACATAATTAAAATATTTTATTTTCTAATGCTAAATGTAAATTGATATAACCAACATAAGCCAAAGCTCTTAGGGGTCTTCAAACATTTATTTATTTTTGAGACGGAGTCTCACTCTGTCACCCAGGCTGGAGTACAGTGGAGTACAGTGGCATGATCTCTGCTCACTGCAAGCTCTGCCTCCCAGGTTCAAGTGATTCTTCTGCCTCAGCCTCCTGAGTACCTGGGACTACAGGCACCCGCCACCACGCCCAGCTAATTTTTGTATTTTTAGTAGAGACGGGGTTTCACCATATTGGCCAGGCTGGTCTTCAACTCCTGACCTTGTGATCTGCCTACCTTGGCCTCCCAAAGTGCTGGGATTACAGGCGTGAGCCACCGCACCTTGCCTGAAACGTTTTTAAGAGTGTAAAGGTAGCCTGAGACTCAAAAGTTTGAGAATATCTGGGGTAGAGAGCCGTTCACAGGAAAGAAATGGAAATGTTGGATAGCCCCAGGATAAGCTGACAAGCTGAGTAACTACTGTTGACTTACTTGTTCCTGCTTTAGGTTGTGACCCTGCCTCTTGGTCTGTACCATTAGGGATGCATCCAACTCAGTTCTCTTTTTCTAGGAACTTCAGTCACTGTCCTTCCCTTTCTGGATGTTAGTTGCTGAGATGGCAATAGTGAATCTGAAATGATTCCATTTCTATCCAGCAAAAGTACACAGAACATATGTATTGAATGTCATTGTTTACTTGGCTAAGAGAGTGTCTCTTGCCTGGCTTTTGTAATGCACTCTGTTTTCTAGGGCTGGGAATTGTATTTTCTCCGGAGACTTGACTCCGATAGTTCAGCTGTTTATCTGCTGTGGTTCAGCACATTTCAGAAGTGCCAAGGCAGCTTTTTTTCATCTGTCCACAAAATTTCTTACCCTGAACAAGGAGCCTCAGGAAAAAAGAAACACAGCTGGCTACACAGATGCTCCAAATGATCTCAGTTTGGAGCATGTGCCTGCTGTCCACTTCAGAGCCACAGTCCCTGAGGAGGGGATGGCTCTGTTGAGATGTATGCATGGTTTGAGGAAGACCAGGATTTTAGAAAAGAAAGCCATCCCCAATTTTTCCTGCTACTTTCCCACTGTTCTTATTCACTATATTTAATATGTCTCATGACTAAGATGCACATATGTTTTAAGAATTTTTTATTTTTTATTTTTGAGATGGAGTCTCACTCTGTGGTCCAGGCTGGAGTGCAGTGGCATAATCTTGGCTCGCTGCCACCTCCACCTCCAGGATTCAAGCAATTCTCCTGCCTCAGCCTCCCAAGTAGCTGGGATTTTACAGGTGCCTGCCACCATGTCCGGCTAATTTATTTTTTTTATTTTTTTATTTTTTTTGTATTTTTAGTAGAGACGGGGTTTCACAGTGTTGGCTGGGCTGGTCTCAAACTCTTGACCTCAAGTGATCTGCCCGCCTCGGCCTCCCAAAATGTTAGGATTACAGGCATCAGCCACTGTGCCAGGCCTTGTTTTAAGAATTTTTGAATTATAATTGAATACTAAAACTGAAATTGTTCTGTGGTCCTGGAACTCGGAGTCATACTGAAAAGGGAAAGAATGAATTGAAATGGAGATCAAGTTCACCTTGCGTATTTGTGGACAGATTTACCTTTATCCAACCTGATTCCACATGAAGTTTTATTTAGCTATCATATTTTCCTTTTCTCAGTGATATGACTTAATGCCATTCCAATTGTATGGGGTATAGAGTCTAGAAACCTTGATTTAAGTCTCACATTCATCATGTGGTAACAGCGTGACATAGGGCAAGTCACATTTGCCTTTTGACTTTTTGTTTTTTACTTATTTCCTCAATGAACTTGGAATAATATAGACTTCAAAAGGTGATTGTCAACTGCATTAAATATATTTGAAATACTCTCAACTATAAAGCATTCATGAGTCACAAAATTTTTTAAACAGTCATCTTACTGTCCTGTGTCAGTTTTGATTTAGTCATTGCTCTTCCTGTAACTCTACCTGGTAAATTTTATTTTGAGTCTAAGGAGAAATGCTCTCAACTCTTCTAGATCTGCCTGCTTGTGGAGGGAAAATTAGTGAGTATAATCATTCTTCCCTGAAACTCAAGTGGACTCAGACACTGTAAAATTAAATTTATAATTTTCAGAAATTCCCTTAAGTTGAGCAGTAAAAAAAGGTCACTTTCTAGTGTTTCACCACTTACTGTAGTGTTATACAAAAGGGAGAAGAGAGAAAAGAGAGAAGGTTTCTTTTTTTTTGAGATGGAGTCTCGCTCTGTCACCCAGGCTGGAGTGCAGTGGCACAGTCTTGGCTCAGTGCAGCCCTTGCCTCCCAGGTTCAAGGAATTCTCCCGCCTCAGCCTCCCGAGTGACTGGGAATACAGGCATGTGCTACCACGCCTGGCTAATTTTTTTTTTTTTAAGTGGAGATGGGGTTTCACCATTTTGGCCAGGCTGGTCTTGAACTCCTGACCTCAAGTGATCCACCCGCTTTGGCCTCCCAAAGTGCTGGGATTACAGGCGTGAGCTGCTGTGCCCGGCTGGAGATAAGGTTCTTATTTTGAGGGGTGGGATATATCAGGTTTTGTCTTTCCCACGTGGCTGCTGCTTTTCCAAACAGCTCTGCACACTGTGACAAGATGGCTTCTGTGTCTCAATTATGGCTTTTGTCATTTTGTTCACCTAGAAACACTGGCATGCATTTTCACCTGGATGTTTCTCCTTCTCCTCTAGTAATTAAAAATAAGAAAGATATTGCTGGAAGTGGCCTGGTAACACTCCTTCCCCCCACCATGTTTTTGATGGATTCTTGTCC
The DNA here is from genome assembly GCF_028885655.2 of Pongo abelii. Lineage (NCBI taxonomy): Eukaryota > Metazoa > Chordata > Mammalia > Primates > Hominidae > Pongo > Pongo abelii. The sequence continues at coordinate 23,993,093 of NC_071990.2, read as the reverse complement.
CATGATCTCAGGATAGGTGATAGCATTCTTCACTGAGATTTTACTAGGCTGTATTACAGTGTTTGCATAATAACTACCTGTTTGGATCTAAGAATTCCTTTTGAGATGTTTTCTTGAAACAAACTCAACAGAAAAGCTCATGTGGTGGGAGGGAGAGCTGCCCCTGGTTATTAGCTGTCATAACCCACACCAGGGTCTGTCTGGCTCAGGTGCTTTAACGACTGAGAGCAGAGGTGCATGTGAGACAGCTCGTGGAGATGTGAGGCAAGCCTGCCTGTGCACTGTTTTGTGGTTGCTGATTCTGATGACGCCTAACTTACAGAAATGGCATATTTGTGAATGCCAGCATTTAATCTATGTAAGTGATTTTGAAAGAAAACTATTTTTCACAATTTAAAGATACTATGGTCTTTGTGTCCCCTCCAAATTTCTGTGTTGAAATCCTAACTCCCAAGGTGGGAGGTGATTATTAGGTCATGGGGGTGATGCCCTCACGAATGGGATTACTGCCTTTATAAAAGAGGTCTGAGAGGCCGCTTGACGCTTCCACCATGTGAGCATGCGGCAAGAAGGTGCCATCTAGGAACCAGAAAGTAGGTCCTCACCAGACACCAAATCTGCCAGCACCTTGATTCTGGACATTTTAGCCTCCACAACTGTAAGAAATGAATTTGTTTGTACGTTACCAGTCTAAGGTATTTTGCTATGGCAGCCTAAACAGACTAAGGCAAGAAAAGAGAAATAGATTGTTGCTTTTACATTTCATTTTAATAACTGGTCTATAGGGCTCAGGAAGAACTGACCTCAGGCAGATGTAGTACAGTTGTTACCTGAGGCTCTTCCACTGGACCCCTCCGTCACCCCTTCTCCAAAAAGAAGAAAAAAAACGAAGAAAAATTTCTCCAGACAGTCTTTGAATATGTAATAGAAAACAGTAAAGCAGTTTTACTAAAACAGTTGTTCCCTGTTAAAATATAGTGGAAAGATCTTGTGTTTTGTTGGAGTCAGATTTCCCTGGATTAGATCCCCAGCACTATCACTGGATCTTGAGCAGTCTCTGAACCCACTCTCAGGCTCAGTTTCTGCAACTTTAGGAAGAGCTGAAAAGAACCTGCATTGCAATACCTACCTATGCTATTTTAAACATTAAAAGAGATTCTATGAAAGGAGTATCTAGCTCGGCGTACCTAGAGCATATTTGACTCTCCACAATGAACAGTTATTAACAGTGCTGAATGGAGGGGCTTGGTTCAGTTACTGTGATTTTGTGTATTAGTATACCAGACTTTTCCAAGGAGAGTGCTCCTCTAAAGCCATAAAAATGAAAGTTTTCTTAGAATAAAAGCACTTCAAAGACAAATGGTTCTTTTTAAGGAAAGGCTTACAAGATGGGCTACTGTGAAGACATAGTCTCCTGCAAAATTTGATTTCATCTACCCTGAGTTGGATTCTCAGAGGAAGTCCCAGGCTGGGCAACTTCAAGCCACTAGGATGATCTTCATATGAAAAAAAAAAAAAATGTGATGAGGAAAGTAGAAGGAATTAGGAGGAGGATCAGAGATGCTCATTTTTCTTACTGATGTGACATCTTTGTAAATCAACTCAGTAGTTCTTTTTCCTCCTAGATTTAAAATGTCAATATATTCTGGTAGCAAAAGGGGAGATTAAATCAATGTTGTCAGAGGTATAAGTCTAAAAGGTACGTCTTCACTAGTAAAACTAGAAAAGGAAAAAAATGGATATTTGAACTATCTCAATAGCTTCTGTAATTTTTAAGATTATAGTTCAACATTCAAGCAAGGACTGTTTACACCTACTTAAAATTTTCTGATAGTTAAATCTTGCCTACTGAAAATTCCAACTTTTCATTGAAGAAAAGCTATTGGTAAATGAATAATATATTACATATATATTCCTATGTATACTCCTGAATGTCTCTCGTCTCTCCTTCCCTCTGTGTGTGTGTGTGTCTGTGTGTGTGTGTGTCTGTGTGTATGTCTGTGTGTGTGTATTATATGTGATAACATATAGATTATCCTAGATCTGAGTTACTGCATGGAGAACTGTTGCCCTGGAGAGTCACCTGGCACAGTGATCTCATGTGCATGAGAAATAAATCTTTGCTGTATTTAAGCTTCTGAGATTTTGAGACTGTTGGTTGCTGTAGCATAATTTAATAAGATTAACATGCATCTATTTTTGCTAAAGTCAAATTGAAAAGAAATACTTAGTTCATTATTGATGCAAATTTACTAGTGAATTACATATTTATAAATTGAACCATATAGTGACAACTCAAGGAATATTATAAAATATCCCTGTTTAACACCTCTGGAAAATAAATGCTAGGGTGTCACATGTGCAGTTCTTCCTGCAGGACATTTTTCTGGGTATCCTTGGACTGACCCAGTTCTCCCCCATTTCTCCTGTAGTTCTTAAGAGAATCTGTAGAATGTGCTTGGATGCAACATCCTGAGATGAGCAGGAGCTGGCTGGAACAGCCTGGGCTTCGTTCTGCCGCCCGCTGAAACAGGATGTTCTTCAATGCTTTCGTCTAGTGTGCTGCATCTCCCCTGAGTATAAAACTCAGGATGGTCTGCTTTCCGTGGTCCCTCAGCTGCAGTATAAGTGAGGCACATGCAGATGAAATTCCATCTGTCCTGGGAAGCTTTCTTCAGCTTTGGGGGACCAGCTTTCCCTGAATCTTAGACTTCTGCTGTCCCTTGCTGCTCCTATCTGAGTAATAAACCTAGTTTATATAACTTGTGTGTGTGTGTGTGAATATTTTGTCTTATCAGATTCGGACAAGTTGTAAAAGTGCAGCCCAAGATGCAGTAGGCTGACGTGATCATCAGTGCACAATAAACCTACTTCAGACCTTCTAGAGGCAAAATTCTGTCCTCTGCCCTTTTCTACGAGATTTCTCAAATGTAAAAGGAAAATATAAGTTTAAAATTTTGAGAAGCTTCAGCTGTTCTTTCAGGTTATTGGCAAAGTATTTGAAGTGAATAATGATAATTGTTCATAGATTGTGCTTGACCTTAACTTTGAATAAGAAAATCAAAGAAGCATTGACTCTCGGGGCAGGAAGAGGCTTTACAGGTGTCTACTTAATCCATGGTTTTCGTCTCTATGAAGGGTCGTCCACCCTTGGATGCCATCACTGGAGATGGCACCATTTTTAAGACAGTTCTGCTTTGAAGGGAGGGACACATTAAACACATATTTCTCTTGGATTGTCTGACTTCATTAAATTATCTAGTAGATCTGGCTCCATATCTCTTTAACCTATGCCATTCTTTCAGGTTTCTACTTTTATGCTCCTTTGACACTGGACGGAATATCTGATCATAGTAGCTTGGCTTCATGTGGCTGCAGATGCTTTGCTTAAGGTGCTCTGCTTTCCTGGAATACTTAAACATCCCTTGAGAATATTGCAGTTACACTCATTCATGCTTTTGATGTGCTCATTTCCATGTTAGGAAGTAGATAGACCCTTGAAGTCTGGATGATACAAAACCATACAGAAGAAGAATAAAAAATAGGGGTATTGGGGAGAACGTATGTAAAGGGCCCTTTTGCTTTAAATGCTTGGCTGGATTCAGTGGTAGTTGTAGCAGTATAGCTAGGATGAGGCTGAAATTTTGTCTTTATGGCATCGCAGAGAGTGACACAGAATCTTTGGGGTACCAATTGGGAACAGCAAGCAAAGGGGGAAGTGATCTATGGGTAGGTTGAGGGTGTAGGATTAAAATTTTTATACTCCATGAAAGATGTACTAGTTGCATTAAATAGTTATGTTTCTGTGAATAAAAGAGAAACATTTTTCTGTAACAAAATATGAATATCTTAAGTGATACTACTTACATTTACTGGTTATTATTCATCAGCTTGTGAAATATGGTGTCATTAGTCTTCCCATCCAGAATGACTTGGGGTGCTTCATTCATTAGTGGGCTTCTATTATTGTTGTATGGCTTTCCTGTAAAATTAAGTGCCGCCTTGAATCTGAGTAAAAGTAAATCTTAAATTCCTAAATTTATATCAATTCTCTTAGGTAAATCACAAATGCATACATTTGAGAGAATCTTTATTCCTGTGCTTAATAATTGAAGTTGGAAAAACTAGTTCTTTTAATGATTTTCTTTTGCTAAATCTGAGATTGCTTATTAGTGACTCAAATATGACTGCTCCCTTTATTCTTTTCTTATTGAGCTATCAAAGAGTTTTGCCACAGGCTTCTCTATTTCCCTTGCTACTCTTTTTTTTTTTTCCTCCTGAATTATGGTGTAATTCAACTGGGTCCAGCGCTTTGTCAAATTGAATAGTTTTAATTGCCTTATTTGCAATGGGAAAATCTTTTAATATTTCGCTTTGCCCCTCAATAAATTATTTCCAGCCATGTGACATTTCTCTCTCCTTCATTTATGAATAAGAAGATGAGGCCACATGCTTAGACCTCCAGTTACAGATCTTATCATTTTTCCATTTCTCTCTTCCCTGTCCTTCATTCTCATTTCCTTCCTCTCTCCATCCTTCTTTAACTTGTAATTGTTCAATGACTCATATTTAAATTGGATTCTGTCTCACTGTATTTTTTAAAGGGGATGGAGATTTAACCCGGCAAATCCATTTTATGTTTTCTCTTCTGCTGGATCACCTTTGTGATATTTCTGTAATCAGTGTCTTTTTCACTGAGAAAAGGAGTGGTCAAGTCACTGTCCAGTAATTTCTTTTTGTGACCTCAGAAGCCTTTGTTAAACCAACTCCATTTCACTCTTTTCTGCTCACTTGCTAAAGTCTGATTGGTTTCAAATAAAATTTGCCTTTTATAATATGCTTTAAAGTCTTTATGCCCATCTTTTCTTTTCAAATAAATCATTAATTTTTCCTTCCAAAAGCCTTCCTTATGTTGAACATAACTGAATGGAAAAAATTTTCATTATTATAGCTATGCCAAAAACATTCCCTTTTATACTTAAAATTGTACATTTGTTCAAAAGGATCTCTTTAAAATTAAAAAAATGGGCTCATACATATTCAAACCCTACATTATTAACACTGTCTATTAATAGCACCAAAATTTCCATGTCATAAAATTGTATCTGCCCTTTTTCTTCTTGGCTTGATCAAAGCTTTGACTTTTCCTTGTTTTAAAATTCTATAAAAGTCTTCATTTTAACGTGCCTTCCTTTAAACATGTTCTTTCTCTAAGTACCCACTCATCCTCCTTCAACTGTAATCTTTCCTGTTTGGACCTAATTGAGATTTCAGTGATAAATACTTGTCACACAGATAACATTCCTGCCTATTTAAGTGCTTCTCTTAGACATTTTGATGTAGCTATTTCAAACTTCTACTTAATATTTTAAACAGAACAAAATGAAACCATGCAGTGTTTATTAGTTTCCTAAGTCTACTGTAACAAATTGCCACAAATATGATGGCTTAAAAAATAGAAGTTTATTCTTTCACAGTTCTGGAGGTCAAAAGTTCAAACTCAAGGTGTTGGCAGGGCCATGCTCCCTCCAAAAGATCCAGAGGAGAATCCTTCCAGCTTCTGGTGGTTCTTAGTGTTCCTTGTCTTGTCGTAGAATGACTGTACTCTCTGCCTCTGTCTTCATAGGACCTTTTCTCTTTTATCTCTGCTCCAAATCTCTCTGCCTTTCTCTTAAGAGGACAACTATCATTGGATTTAGGATCCACCCAAAATCAAGGATGATCCCATTTTGAGATCCTTAAGTTAACGACATTTACAAAGACTCTTTTTTTTTCTTTTCCCCCAAATAAGGTCACATACACAGGCTCTAGGGATGAGGATGTGGACATATCTTTTTGAGGGATACAATCCAACGCACTATAACATGACAACACATTATCCCTCTTACTTTCAACTCTTACCATTTGATTTTTCAGTTGATTAGTTGAAAGTCTTAAAGTTTAGAATATTAGCATCCTGTAGAACAGCAGATTATATGTATGATTATATATGAGGATAACATACATATACACACATACATATGGAAGTGACATAAGTTATATATGATTTCTTACAGTTTCTAATAGCGTTTTACACATACATATTGTTCAACTATTGGTGAGAATGGGCAGATGGCACTCTTATGAAGTTGAATAATTCTTGTTTTATATATGTCAAAAGGTCTAATTCCAGTCAAATATAAATTATTATAAATTTCAGATTTATTATCTATTTTCTCTCAATGTTGACAGCAATTTTAAAAAGTAGAATATTTTCAATTAATTTTTTTTTTGAAACAGAGTCTCCCTTTGTCACCCAGGCTGGAATGCAGTGGCACAATCTCAGCTCACTGCAACCTCCGCCTCTCGAGTTCAAGTGATTCTCCTGCCTCAGCCTCCTGAGTAGCTAAGATCACAGGCGCATGCCGCCACGCCCGGCTAATTTTTGTATTTTTAGTAGATACGTAGTTTTGCCATGTTGGCCAGGCTGGTCTCGAACTCCTGACCCCAGGTGATCTTTCTGCCTCAGCCTCCCAAAGTGCTGGGATTACAGGCATAAGCCACTGAGCCCAGCCATTATTCTTATTTTAAAGAGGAGGAAACCGAAATTCTAAGAAGTTCCTTAAGATCTTAGGGTTATTAGTAATGAAAGCAGAGCATAAACTCAGGTATTTGATGCTGAGTTCTGTGCTCCTTCAACTATACGATATTACTTTCTTATTCACATCGAATAAAATATACAAGTCATCTATAAAATAGCAATATATAGGTTTATCCACTTCGGAGTCAATCAAGTATTATGTGATTAGTGAACCTGCATCTATATTATTAGCTTAATGTTTATTGAACAAAATTATTTAATATTTGTTTCACCCAATTTAAAAAGATTATGGTCAATCTTATGCTTTTGCTTCAGAGTTGATTTTTTTTTCCCCAAAATAGCCTCATTATTATTTATTTATTTTAAGAGTTAAGGCCTTGTTATATTGCCCAGGCTGGAGTGCATTGGTTATTCATAGGCGTGATCATAGCACAACAGAGCCTCAAACTCCTGGGTTCAATCAATTCTCCTACCTTAGCTTCCGAAGTTGCTGGGACTACAGGCCCACAACAACATGCCTGTCTGTACATCAAAGTTTTAATTGATCTAGATCAGTTAAATCTAGATCAAGCATTGTAAACCAGAAAGTAAATGTTTTAGAGTTTGCAGTACATACAATCTGATTGCAACTATTCAACTCTACCATTGTGGTGCAAGAGGCAAACACAAAAAAATGAGTGTGGCTGAATTGCAATAAAATTTTATTTATAAGATCAGGTGTTGGGCCAGATAGGACTCATGGGCCATAGTATGTTTTCTCATGCCCTAGATCAGTAGTCACTAAGCAGGTGTATGGACCCTGAAAGTAAAACGGTCTATTGGCATACGAGAAGAAAACATAACTTCTATTGGTATTTGTTTTTATAAAAAATAAGGACATAAAGTTTTATTAATGTATGTAATTTATAAACACACTAAAAATGAGAGAGTGTGCTCCCAGTATTTTACTGATCAGATTTGGAGATGATGCCCTATAGAAGTAACTGAGAAATATAATGGGTCACAAGTTTATCCTAGCAAAAACTAACCTAAATAATCTTTTACAGGTAAATTTTACTCTATGGAACATTTATTCTTAATAATCTTTTTTTTTATAACTAATTGATGACCCAGTTAAATTTATCATAATTTGTATATTCTGTGTTGAAACTTTCAAGGTATATTTTGTCACAAAAATGTCACAGAATATATAGATGAAATTGTCATAATTATTTAATTACTTTCTCTATTACCTTATATTCCTGGCATAAAATATTTTCTGAAATAATTTTTACACCATTCAATGCTTCCAGCAGACTTTTTTTTTTTGTACTCACAGGGAGGTAGGAGAATCTATTAAAACATTAATCTGTTTTCGTTTTTTTCTATAATTTCCCTTCTCTTTCCTGGCTCTTATACAAGAGCCAGGGAGTTTAGAGAATGGGGAGGATTAAGGGAGTGAAAATTGAGGGTTGCGTTTCCTAGAGCTGAAAAAAAATGGCGCTTAGAATTAGAATTTTCTTGCTTGAATGAAATACAAGATGTGATCTAGGTCAATAAAGGGACATATATGGAGATGTTTATTATATCTTATAGTGGTAGAGGACTGGGATAATCTGAGTTGTCCTTATTGGAACTCTTTTTGTCTTTTTGTCTTTAGTTTTTTGAGACAGGGTCTTGTTCTGTTACTCAGGCTGGAGTCCAGTAGCACAGTCATGGTTCACTACAGCCTTGATCTCCCAGGCTGAAGTGATCCCCCCAACTTCAGTCTCCCTAGTAGCTGGGAATACAGGCATGTGCCACCACGCCTGGCTAATTGTTTTTATTTTTGTGGAGAGCAGGTCTCACTATATGGTCCAGGCAAGTTTTGAACTCCTGGGCTCAGGCTATCCTCTTGGCCTCCCAAAGTGCTGAGATTACAGGCATAAGCCACTGCACCCAGCCTCTTCTTATTTTCCATGAAATCAATGGCAATATTTATTAGTTTTCTTGCCTTTGAAGGAATTTGTAGTGTTTTGGAATTGGAGCTAGTAATCATGTAGCATGTGATTAATCCAGTATTTTGGCGTAAAATCTCCCAAAGCTATCTTTCTAATATGAAATAAGATTATATAACTCTAAATCCTTTCAGTGGATCCTTCATGCTTGGAGGCTAAAGTTCAGACCACTTCCAAAGCAGGAGAGGCTAGATACCTCGTGTCAGCCTCTGATCACCTTCCCCTCCTTCCAGTCATATTTAACTGCTTACATCTCTGAAAGCTGCCGTGGTCTTTCAAACCCATAACAAATGATGTTATGTTGCTTTCTAAGTATCAAGGTGGCTTTGGGTACTCCCTTTCTCTAATTTACAAGCCAATATAAATACCACTTTCACTGATAGACCCACATGCTTCTACCATTGTAAAAATGGTATAAGTAACTTATTAAAAGAAAGGCAGAGAATAAATAGATAAAGCAGTGGATAATTGAATAGTTGAAAAAGCTTCAAGCTGAAGCTAATTGGAGAAACCAACATAATTATTATAATGAATTGTATTCAGATATGCCGTATATTTGGAAAGTTTCTTAAAATTATATGTGCCAGTTGACCTAGTTATTTATTACTATGTAGCAAACTGCTCCAAGTTTTAAAAGCCTTTCTAACATGGCTGTCTGAGGGGAGTATAACTTCTAGGTGGCTCCGAGTTTCCAGACACCGTGTTCCTAGAATCCAAGGCAGAAACTGCAGGGACTTTTTATGAATTAACTCCAAAAGTCATGGAGGATCATTTTCCCATATTTCACTGATCATATAAACCCAGTCCCAATTCAGTATGGGAAGGACTTGCAAAGCACGAATTGTCAGAAGTATTGAATTTTGAGAGAACTCATTAATTCTACCCTGTTATTAAAAAAGGTATGAAATATGTGAAGAATCTATTAAGCAAATGGCAAGGATAAGACTGTCTTAAAGCATCTCACATTATTTTTTGATCTGTTTCCCTTCTACTGATCGCTAATCACAGCCTGCTTCTAAATTTCTAGAAAAATTTGGCCAGCTGCTATGATTTGAGAGGTCACAGGACAGAATAGTGACATGACCCAACCATCAAGTGTATAACCTAGCTCTAAAATTGTTTTTCTTCCTTTGTACTGTAGATTTTTTTTAATGAAGTGAAAATTTTCTTTTAGGTCTTCATACTTTATTAGCTCCTTTTCAGTCCAGTAATACGATAACTCATAACATGATCTTTGTATGCAATATAAGAAATTCTGGGAAGTGTAAAATTTTTAGTTTTTATTGCAGCAACCTAGAGATTTTTGGCCCTAATATGCATAAATTTGAGGTATAGATGAATGAGAGTTGTGAATTGGGTCTAGAAAGGTTATAGTGATTATAGAGCATTTATGAGAAGACAAAAAGCAGAAGCATGTATAGGAAAATCTTGGGGATAGTAAAGGCAGAAGAGCAAAATGGTCTTGTGCCTTAGAAGGCAATATCAGTTTTAGATGGTAAGCAGATGAGGCATGAAACGTGATGGAAATTAATGGGAGCTTTCTGTTTGTCCTTTTTTAAAATCACCGTATGCATCACAGTTACCCATATTTTGGGCACCTTGGCATTTTGAGATACCATCTTCTATGTGAGCACTTTCCTAGCCACATAAAATTTCTTTGCTAAATGGAATTCTGATGAAAACAAAATTTCTCCACTTTGTTACACAAGTTTCTTTTCAGACTAAGGAAAGAGGAAATTCTGAAAACCTTTTCATAAGCAACAAAGTAAAATGAACCTTAATAAGACTGTACTCATTTTTAATTTAATATAGTTGGTATCTTAACATTTTTGTGAGCTTTTCTTATTTTTAATCTTAATAAATTAGTAATGTTTATAAAATTTTTCTTTATTGGTCCATGGTAATAAAACCACAACTTTTTAAAATGTTATAAATTGCTTAACTTTGACTTGTGCTGTAGTGATGATTTTCACTTGGTCTAATCCCCTGAGGTTCCTGAGGACCAACTCTAATGTTGGGAGCAAGAGAAAAAAAAAAGGCGGGGGTGCACAGAATAAGTAACTGAATGGGAAAGGATAAATTAAGAGACAAAAATCACAGATGAGGCAGCAATGCAAGAGTGGAGAGAGGGGGTGTACAAGTTAGTCTTTATAATTTCTACTCGTATGTAATTTTCTTACATACTATTTGCTATTTTTCTATAAAAGGTCAGAATGAGAGGTGAACCTCATTTAAATTAGAAGGTGGTAGGTAAAATAAGATATATCTTGAAATATCTAACTTTTAAAAAATTATAGGTCATTCTTTTCTTACCAAAGATCACAATCCATTGAGGCCAAGGCATCCATTGACACTGCGAAAGACTGAATCCAGCTGAGAACAAAGATGACATTGATCTTTTTTTCACCTTTCAAACTAAGTGCTTGAAATATATTTCAGATACAATAGTTTGAAAGCCAAGGCATCAATGTATTTATCTTATAAGATCCAGGCTTTGTAGAGAAAAGAATAGATGTTTGGGTTCCAAGAAGTTGAAGCTAGATCAGAGCTAAGATTTTATAAAAGTTAAGCCAAGAAAAGGGAAGATGCAAGAAAGAGCAGTTGTCTTCCAAGGAGAAGAGGAGAGAGAAGCCCCCCCCCCCCTTTTTTTTTTTTTTTTTTTTTTTTGAGACAGTCTTACTCTGTCACCAGGCTGGGGTGCAGTGGCGCCATCTTGGCTCACTGCAACCTCTGCCTCCCAGGTTCAGGCGATTCTCCTGCCTCAGCCTCCGAAGTAGCTGGGATTACAGCCATGTGTCCATCATGCCTGGCTAATTTTTGTATTTTTTAGTAGAGACAGGAATTCACCGTGTTGCACAGGCTGGTGTTGAACTGCTGACCTCAAGTGATCTGCCTGTCTCGGCCTCCTAAAGTGCTGGGATTACAGGTGTGAGTCACTACACCCAGCGGAGAGAAGCCCATTTTAAGCCAGGAAAGGAGCTGGAGAAAGAGAAAGGAGAGAAAGAATGCTCAGATCTATCCTTGTGATCAAAACCTCAGGGATGGAGACAGAAACACCAAAGAAGTAAAAGGACAGAAGGTCCATATACTTACACCTGCAATTCTTGGAGGAATCAGCTTCCAATGTTGACTTGGAGTATGGAGGCAGACCAAAGGTCTGAACAAATAAGCTGTTTTCCTGCAACCTAAGCTTAGAGGGAGAATATTCAGAATTTCATGTAGCATAAATGCAAACACTAATCAGACTGGGAGACCACAAGAGTCCTGGGTTCAGGACAAGAAGTGGACCTCAAATATTTGGTAGTAAGGCCCTCAAGTTGCTGTCAAACACTTTATTGGGACCATTTATTTCAGCAATACACTGAACAGAATCCACTGAGATCTCAGAGGACAGACTTTGGACTAGAAATGACTTCCTTGCATCCATGGCATGAAATCAGTTTTTCCCTTTATTCCGTATCAATCCAAGTAGAGAGGAAGGAGAAGATGCTTGAGATTTGGTGATTAGATTTTGAGTTGACTGAGTTTAAATCCTTAACATACTGAATAATTTCCCGAAAGATTACTTTCAACTGAACAATACTTAGTTACCTTGAATTGGCAAGATTAAGTATTTTCAGCTACTTAGAGGAAAAAGAGGCTTGTGAGCAAGTTGAGTTCAATGCAGACTAACATTTCTGTACAACTGAGTTGTAAAAACACATGTTAATGCAGCTACATACACAGATCTTTCTTTTTCATTACGTTTTTAACTTTCCATTGTCGTATTTTAACTCTGCCTAACTCTCCCCATGAAACTATGGCTAACATAATTCTAATATTTACACTGAACTGAGAAAGATGTTATGGTTTGCCTGTGTCCCCCACCCAAATCTCATCTTGAGTTGTAGCTCCCATAATCTCCATATATTGTGAGAGGGACCCACTGGGAGGTCACTGAATCATGGGAATGGGTTTTTGCCATTCTGTTCTCATAATAGTAAGTCTCATGAGATCTGATGGTTTTATAAAAGGCAGTTCCCCTGCACACATACTCTTGCCTGCTGCCATTAAGATGTGCCTGTGCTCCTCCTCTGCCTTCTGCCATGATTGTGAGGCCTCCCTAGCCATGTGAAACTGTGAGTCCATTAAACCTCTTTTTCTTTATAAACTACCCAGTCTTAGGTATTTCTTCATGGTAATATGAAAATGGACTAATACAGTTGTTGGAATGGACAAGATCTTAAAGAAAAATGCCTCTAACTTCCCTGATGTTTATAAACACTTAGAGTAAGCATGTGTCAAAAGCTTATTTAACTTAAGAGGAAACCAGTATGGTACTAAGTCTGGCTAAAAAGATAATTAGAAAATTTGTTAGTAAGTCCCTCAGGAAAGTTTTACTGAGATAAGTTTCCTAATGTAGAGTCCTACAGGGTAATAATACCATAATCTTTGGGGTTATCTTTTCTACCGTATGAAAATAATTTGCTTTTAAACTGGGTAAAAATCTGTAACTTAACATAAACATGGAACTTTATAGAATCTTGGCCCTAATAAATAATAAATGGCAAGTCAAACACTAGTATGTTCCCTGATATAGTTAAAGAATGCATGAATGGATCTATCAGTTCATGTTCCAATGTGGCACTGAAAGAACATGGAGTCCTCATTTTGTTTTATTTTCAAGATTTGGACAATTTTTAAAACCCTTGTTTTATTATAATCTTCAAACCTAGGACCTTATTTGTCTCTTTGCTGGACTCTACTCTCCCATTACTGGACTTAACTCGTTTTGCTGGAGCAAAAATTTAAAAAAAAAGTAGAAAATCTATTTAGAAGCAATGAAAGATAAGAAATCAAAGGAAAAAGGTTGAAGAAACCAAGTCAAACTGAAAACTACCTTTTGGTATTGCAAGTAGCCAATTTTAGTGCTGAGGCTTTTTAAAACAGTAGTCCTTCCTAATGGATACTGCGTTTAAAAGATTCTGTTGAATTCTGTGCTGCTTTGTTTTCTATGAGTTATAGTTACAGTTTTATACTTAGAGGCATTAACTTTTATTATTATTTTTTTTTTTGGAGAAGGAGTCTTGCTCTGTTGCCCAGGCTGGAATGGAGTGGCATGATCTCGGCTCACTGCAAGCTCCGCCTCCCGAGTTCACGCCATTCCCCTGCCTCAGCCTCTCTAGTATCTGGGACTACAGGTGCCCGCCATCATGCCCGGCTAATTTTTTTGTATTTTTAGTAGAGACAGGGTTTCACCATGTTAGCCAGGATGTTTTCGATCTCCTGACAACGTGATCCACCTGCCTTGGCCTCCCAAAGTGCTGGGATTACAGGCGTGAGCCACCGTGCCCCACCAGAAGCATTAATTTAATTGCAGATCCTGAGGAAAGAAAGCACCTTAATTGTTAAAGTTCATTAACCTGGTCCTATTAATGCTGCCCCTAACTTAATGAGTCATGTATCTCAGTAGTTTTCAAACTTTGCACATTAGAGTCATGGTGAAGCTTCTAAAAATTTGACCCCATACGAATTAAGTTAAAACCTGTTTTCAGGCAGGATCTAAGCATTGGTTCTTGTTTTTTGTTTTTAAAACTACTCAGATAATTTTAGTGGCTTTCCAGATTTGAGAACCACTGGCACATCTTAAATTTTCTTGTGCTCATGCTTCCTTTTCCTACAGCTATTAGAGAAAAAGAGCGGGGGGAAGGAGGGGAGGGGAGAGAGAGAGAGACAGACAGACAGAGACAGAGGTTGGCAGTGTTAGAAAGAGCACCTTTCTTTTAATGGTGTTTCTTGATCCTCTCTTCCATTTCTTTTTCCCCATATTACTAGCTCTTTGTGGCAACCAGAGTATTTTAGAGCAAATTTCCAGAGCAGTGCACAGGAAAGATACCTCTGCCCTTACTAGGAAACTAGGCCTCCCACAAGACATCAATCAGTTCAACATTAGAGCAAAAATTTAGGATGGTGCTAGCCATTTCCTAAAAATCTTTGTTGTCGTTGTGTTATATATGAAATGACATATGCGCAGCTTTTCTGAGTTTACCCATATATTGCTTTCCCAGTGAAACTGTACACTGGAACATAGTTTTGAGACATCATTACAGGATAATCTTAAATCTGTCCTTCTAGAAGAAATTCTAAATTATAATTTAGTAATAGACCACCTGTAACTTACAAATGATTTGAGCCATAACAGTATCTTTGAGAAAGTTAAGTTACAGAAACACAGATGGAACACAAACTTTTGGGAGTTCAGGGCTGTCTGTAAGACTTATTAGAATACTGTTCACTGAAGTTCTGGCCTTCAAGAAAACCTCCTCTCCCACCTTGCTGTAACCCCACATCTACATAGAAAAATTTCTAAAACAAACCCCAATTTTTATTTGTAAGAGTTGAACAACCATTTACAACTCAAAAGATACCTCATTTGTTGAACAGTTATATTAATTTAATATATCAGTATAATGGAATTTTGTGTCACCATTAAAACAGTACTTATAAAAGCAATGCAAAAATGTGGAATAATATCTGACAATAAGGCAGAAGCATAAATAAAAATAGCCTGTACAACTATTTAATGTCTGTATGCCTCTGAATAGTAATTAGGAGAAAACATATGGAAGTGAAAATTATTTCAAATTTTAAAATCTTGAAAGAGAAAGCAATATTTATAATGTATCTACCACCCCCACCCCATGCATATGTTCTGGAAATGTCTTGTTTCCAGGGTCCTAGATTTTTGGCTTACTGTCAATTTTTAGGACTGGCTTCTTTTAGAAATTTTTTTTTCTTCCTGGGTATTAAGATCTGAAAATTTATCATGTTTGTCTTTGGTTTCTTTATATCCAATTTATAATTCTAGAAATAGTTAGAAAACTAGGTATCTTTGCCTTTGCTTTGAACTGTTTTGTAGCATTATATGGTTTCCATGTCATCCTTCTAATAACTATCCTTTTAGTGAAATGATCCATTTACTATGCCACGCTTCTAAGAGAAATTGGCGAAAATTTCCACATTTTCTTTGTACTCCTTTTGTTGGATAATGCCCATTAATGTAGTAGGGCTCCAAACAGCCAGTTAATTGCAGGAAGGGTATAGAGCACTCTTATTGCAGTAAAGGTGTCAACAACAGCAAAAAGTCAGCAAAGAGATTAAAAAAGAAAAAAACCTGATTGCTATTTACCTCAGTAACTAGTGATATTGATGAGGATAGTCCTTTTGTTTTGGATATACTATTAAACTTCTCTTAGAAGTTCATTGGAATGGGTTGACCATTTCATTGCATCTTCAGTCTTGGCTTTTAGCTTTGGCCAAGTCTGCAGCAGTTGTCTACATTTTGCGTTTGTGATCACCTTGGCACCATCAGCTTCTTTTCCATTCCCTAGCGATCCAAACTCAATTTTTGTGGTGAAGTTCAGTAATGTGTCTTGTGCCCCACCTTTCTAAGTCTGTTATTATTAGTAGGTCAGAATGTCACCATTCTCAGATGCAGTACTGGATAAAGATATAAATTATATTTGAACAGGCTAGAAACCTACAAGAGTAGGTAGCTAAGAGATACATGGAATAGAGATGAATGTTGGCTTTTTCCATGTGAAAGATAACTCAGTCTGCATATTTCTGTAAGATTTCTTAGTATAGCTATTTGTGTTTGTCTCTAAGAACATTCTCTTCTCATGATCTCTTGGCCTCCTGAGAAATCTATTGGTTTATCTTGGTTTGAATTGCTTTGGTTTTATTCTTCAGGCTTCAGGATAGTCTCACCCTAAATTTTCTTACTCTGTAAATTGTCTTCCTTCCTCTTTAAGTGCAGAATCCAAGGGTTTTTGTTTGTTTCTCCCAAATCAGAGTCACTAAGTGTCTTTGTCCACTCAGGCTGCTAAAACAGAATGCCCTATGCTGAGTGGCTTATAAATAACAAATTTTTTACAGTTCTGAGGGCTGGGATGTCCAAGATCAAGGCACCAGCCAATTCAGTGTCCTGTGAGGGACTGCTTCCTGGTTCATAGACAGCTGTTTGGTATAAAGGACAAAGGAGCTCCCATTTATGTAAGCTCTGCCCTCATGGGCTAAGCACCTCCCTTCTAATACCATAACATTGGGAGTTAGTGATGGAGTTAAAAAGAAACTACTTAGGCAGATAGGGTACAGAAGTCCTTGTTAAGGCTTTCCTTTTAATGAAAAGCAGCCTCCAAATCTGTTATTTTATTTTATTTTCTAACAAAGAGTAGCCTATAAAATTGAACTGCACACACAGACAAGCTGGAAGCTTGCATGGGTGAATATTGGCAGAAAAATACTACCTGGGACTAGGTGTGTTAAAAATGGTGGCTCCATTTTTTTTTTTTTTTGCCAGCCACGTGTATAGTAAGGAGCAGACAAGACGGCCTTGATCAAGGGGACAGCCCATTTGCATAATAAGATTAGGGTGGGGGTAGCCAGCCTTCCCAGCATGCTGTGTAAACATTGCACTTGATCAAACCAATCTGTGGTCCCTATGTAAATCAGACACAGCATCCTCAAGCCTGCCTATAATATCCGGCGAATTTGCCACGGACCGGTCATTCCTCTCCAAAGCCCCCCACTGTCACTAGAGAAAGAGCTTTTCTCCTCTTTCTTGTGCCTATTAAACCTCCGTTCCTAAACTCCTTGTGTGTGTGTCCATGTTCTAAATTTTCGTGGTGTGAGATGCCTTACCTCAGGTATTCACCCCAGACAACGAAACCATTTCATTAGGATTTCAGCATATGCATTCTGGGGGTACACAAACATTCCATCTATAACACTCAGCAATTTTTAGTACAAAGAGATTCATCAGGATATCAATAATTACCCCTTTTGTTTGGGGTTGGTTATGGAAGAGAAAAGAGTCATCAAATTGCAAAATAAGAAGGCAAGAAAGAACCAATAATAATAGAAAAAAAATGCTCCTAAATGCCTAAACTAACTGCAGGAGTTACTTAGTGGGACATACTGTGGAAATATGTCCAAGGAGCATGGAGTTGACATTGAGAGGGATATAACTGGTTCCTGGGCTCCTGGGTCCCCCTCATAGAGATACGGCAGAGTTGAGCACTTATATTTATAAACATTGTACTCTGTGGGCAAATATTATGAACTCTATTACAATAAGAGTACGACGGGGGAGGAGCCAAGATGGCCGAATAGGAACAGCTCCGGTCTACAGCTCCCAGTGTGAGCGACGCAGAAGACGGGTGATTTCTGCATTTCCATCTGAGGTACCGGGTTCATCTCACTAGGGAGTGGCAGACAGTGGGCACAGGTCAGTGGGTGGGCGCACTGTGCGCGAGCCGAAGAAGGGCGAGGCATTGCCTCACTCGGGAAGTGCAAGGGGTCAGGGAGTTCCCTTTCCTAGTCAAAGAAAGGGGTGACAGACGGCACCTGGAAAATCGGGTCACTCCCACCCAAATACTGCACTTTTCCGACGGGCTTAAAAAACGGCGCACCAGGAGATTAATATCCCGCACCTGGCTCAGAGGGTCCTATGCCCACGGAGTCTCGCTGATTGCTAGCACAGCAGTCTGAGATCAAACAGCAAGGTGGCAGCCAGGCTGGGGGAGGGGTGCCCGCCATTGCCCAGGCTTGCTTAGGTAAACAAAGCAGCCGGGAAGCTCGAACTGGCTGGAGCCCACCACAGCTCAAGGAGGCCTGCCTGCCTCTGTAGGCTCCACCTCTGGGGGCAGGGTACAGACAAACAAAAAGCAGTAATCTCTGCAGACTTAAATGTCCCTGTCTGACAGCTTTGAAGAGAGCAGTGGTTCTCCCAGCACGCAGCTGGAGATCTGAGAAAGGGCAGACTGCCTCCTCAAGTGGGTCCCTGACCCCTGACCCCCGAGCAGCCTAACTGGGAGGCACCCCCCAGCAGGGGCAGACTGACACCTCACACGGCTGGCCGGGTACTCCAACAGACCTGCAGCTGAGGGTCCTGTTAGAAGGAAAACCAACCAACAAACAGAAAGGACATACACACCAAAAACCCATCTGTACATCACCATCATCAAAGACCAAAAGTAGATAAAACCACAAAGATGGGGAAAAAACAGAGCAGAAAAACTGGAAACTCTAAAAAGCAGTTTCTCTCCTCCTCCAAAGGAACGCAGTTCCTCACCAGCAATGAAACAAAGCTGGACGGAGAATGACTTTGACGAGCTGAGAGAAGAAGGCCTCAGATGATCAAATTACTCCGAGCTACGGGAAGATATTCAGACCAAAGGCAAAGAAGTTGAAAACCTTGAAAAAAATTTAGAAGAATGTGTAACTAGAATAACCAATACAGAGAAGTGCTTAAAGGAGCTGATGGAGCTGAAAACCAAGGCTCGAGAACTATGTGAAGAATGCAGAAGCCTCAGGAGCCGATGCGATCAAATGGAAGAAAGGGTATCAGCAATGGAAGATGAAATGAATGAAATGAAGCGAGAAGGGAAGTTTAGAGAAAAAATAAAAAGAAACGAGCAAAGCCTCCAAGAAATATGGGACTATGTGAAGAGACCAAATCTACATCTGATTGGTGTACCTGAAAGTGATGGGGAGAATGGAAACAAGTTGGAAAACACTCTGCAGGATATTATCCAGGAGAACTTCCCCAATCTAGCAAGGCAGGCCAACATTCAGATTCAGGAAATACAGAGAACACCACAGAGATACTCCTCGAGAAGAGCAACTCCAAGACACATAATTGTCAGATTCACCAAAGTTGAAATGAAGGAAAAAATGTTAAGGGCAGCCAGAGAGAAAGGTCGGGTTACCATCAAAGGGAAGCCCATCAGACTAACAGTGGATCTCTCAGCAGAAACTCTACAAGCCAGAAGAGAGTGGGGGCCAATATTCAACATTCTTAAAGAAAAGAATTTTCAACCCAGAATTTCATATCCAGCCAAACTAAGCTTCATAAGTGAAGGAGAAATAAAATACTTTACAGACAAGCAAATGCTGAGAGATTTTGTCACCACCAGGCCTGCCCTAAAAGAGCTCCTGAAGGAAGCACTAAACATGGAAAGGCACAACCGGTACCAGCTGCTGCAAAATCATGCCAAAATTTAAAGACCATCGAGACTAGGAAGAGACTGCATCAACTAATGAGCAAAATAGCCAGCTAACATCATAATGACAGGATCAAATTCACACATAACAATATTAACTTTAAATGTAAATGGACTAAATGCTCCAATTAAAAGACACAGATTGGCAAATTGGATAAAGAGTCAAGACCCATCAGTGTGCTGTATTCAGGAAACCCATCTCATGTGCAGAGACACACATAGGCTCAAAATAAAAGGATGGAGGAAGATGTACCAAGCAAATGGAAAACAAAAAAAGGCAGGGGTTGCAATCCTAGTCTCTGATAAAACAGACTTTAAACCAACAAAGATCAAAAGAGACAAAGAAGGCCATTACATAATGGTAAAGGGATCAATTCAAGAAGAAGAGCTAACTATCCTAAATATATATGCACCCAATACAGGAGCACCCAGATTCATAAAGCAAGTCCTGAGTGACCTACAAAGAGACTTAGACTCCCACACACTAATAATGGGAGACTTTAACACCCCACTGTCAACATTAGACAGATCAACAAGACAGTCAACAAGGATACCCAGGAATTGAACTCAGCTCTGCACCAAGTGGACCTAATAGACATCTACAGAACTCTCCACCCCAAATCAACAGAATGTACATTTTTTTCAGCACCACACCACACCTATTCCAAATTGACCACATACTTGGAAGTAAAGCTCTCCTCAGTAAATGTAAAAGAACAGAAATTATAACAAACTATCTCTCAGATCACAGTGCAATCAAGCTAGAACTCAGGATTAAGAATCTCACTCAAAACCACTCAACTACATGGAAACTGAACAACCTGCTCCTGAATGACTACTGGGTACATAACGAAATGAAGGCAGAAATAAAGATGTTCTTTGAAACCAATGAGAACCGAGACACAATATACCAGAATCTCTGGGATGCATTCAAAGCAGTGTGTAGAGGGAAATTTATAGCACTAAATGCCCACAAGAGAAAGCAGGAAAGATCCAAAATTGACACCCTAACATCACAATTAAAAGAACTAGAAAAGCAAGAGCAAACACATTCAAAAGCTAGCAGAAGGCAAGAAATAACTAAAATCAGAGCAGAACTGAAGGAAATAGAGACACAAAAAACCCTTCAAAAAATCAATGAATCCAGGAGCTGGTTTTTTGAAAGGATCAACAAAATTGATAGACCTCTAGCAAGATTAATAAAAAAAGAAGAATCAAATAGATGCAATAAAAAATGATAAAGGGGATATCACCACCGATCCCACAGAAATACAAACTACCATCAGAGAATACTACAAACACCTCTACACAAATAAACTAGAAAATCTAGAAGAAATGGATAAATTCCTCGACACATACACTCTCCCAAGACTAAACCAGGAAGAAGTTGAATCTCTGAATAGACCAATAACAGGAGCTGAAATTGTGGCAATAATCAATAGCTTACCAACCAAAAAAAGTCCAGGACCAGATGGATTCACAGCTGAATTCTACCAGAGGTACAAGGAGGAACTGGTACCATTCCTTCTGAAACTATTCCAATCAATAGAAAAAGAGGGAATCCTCCCTAACTCATTTTATGAGGCCAGCATCATCCTGATGCCAAAGCCTGGCAGAGCCACAACCAAAAAAGAGAATTTTAGACCAATATCCTTGATAAACATTGATGTAAAAATCCTCAATAAAATAATGGCAAACCAAATCCAGCAGCACATCAAAAAGCTTATCCACCATGATCAAGTGGGCTTCATCCCTGGGATGCAAGGCTGGTTCAATATATGCAAATCAATAAATGTAATCTAGCATATAAACAGAACCAAAGACAAAAACCACATGATTATCTCAACAGATACAGAAAAGGCCTTTGACAAAATTCAACAGCCCTTCATGCTAAAAACTCTCAATAAATTAGGAATTGATGGGACGTATCTCAAAATAATAAGAGCTATCTATGACAAACCCACAGCCAATATCATACTGAATGGGCAAAAACTGGAAGCATTCCCTTTGAAAACTGGCACAAGACAGGGATGCCCTCTCTCACCACTCCTCTTCAACATAGAGTTGGAAGTTCTGGCCAGGGCAATTAGGCAGGAGAAGGAGATAAAAGGTATTCAGTTAGGAAAAGAGGATGTCAAATTATCCCTGTTTGCAGATGACATGATTGTATATCTAGAAAACCCCATTGTCTCAGCCCAAAATCTCCTTCATCTGATAAGCAGCTTCAGCAAAGTCTCAGGATACAAAATCAATGTACAAAAATCACAAGCATTCTTATACACCAATAACAGACAAACAGCCAAATCATGAGTGAACTCCCATTCACAATTGCTTCAAAGAGAATAAAATACCTAGGAATCCAACTTACAAGGGATGCGAAGGACCTCTTCAAGGAGAACTACAAACCACTGCTCAATGAAATAAAAGAGGATACAAACAAATGGAAGAACATTCCATGCTCCTGGGTAGGAAGAATCAATATCGTGAAAATGGCCATACTGCCCAAGGTAATTTACAGATTCAATGCCATCCCCATCAAGCTACCAATGACTTTCCTCACAGAATTGGAAAAAACTACTTTAAAGTTCATATGGAACCAAAAAAGAGCCTGCATCACCAAGTCAATCCTAAGCCAAAAGAACAAAGCTGGAGGCATCACACTACCTGACTTCAAACTATACTACAAGGCTACAGCAACCAAAACAGCATGGTACTGGTACCAAAACAGAGATATAGATCAATGGAACAGAACAGAGCCCTCAGAAATAATGCCACATATCTACAACTATCTGATCTTTGACAAACCTGAGAAAAACAAGCAATGGGGAAAAGATTCCCTATTTAATAAATGGTGCTGGGAAAACTGGCTAGCCATATGTAGAAAGCTGAAACTGGATCCCTTCCTTACACCTTATACAAAAATCAATTCAAGATGGATTAAAGACTTAAACGTTAGACCTAAAACCATAAAAACCCTAGAAGAAAACCTAGGCAATACCATTCAGGACATAGGCATGGGCAAGGACTTCATGTCTAAAACACCAAAAGCAATGGCAACAAAAGCCAAAATTGACAAATGGGATCTAATTAAACTAAAGAGCTTCTGCACAGCAAAAGAAACTACCATCAGAGTGAACAGGCAACCTACAAAATGGGAGAAAAATTTCGCAACCTACTCATCTGACAAAGGGCTAACATCCAGAATCTACAATGAACTCCAACAAATTTACAAGAAAAAAACAACCCCATCAAAAAGTGGGCGAAGGACGTGAACAGACACTTCTCAAAAGAAGACATTTATGCAGCCAAAAAACACATGAAAAATTGCTCACCATCACTGGCCATCAGAGAAATGCAAATCAAAAACCACAATGAGATACCATCTCACACCAGTTAGAATGGCAATCATTAAAAAGTCAGGAAACAACAGGTGCTGGAGAGGATGTGGAGAACTAGGAACACTTTTACACTGTTGGTGGGACTGTAAACTAGTTCAACCCTTGTGGAAGTCAGTGTGGCGATTCCTCAGGGATCTAGAACTAGAAATTCGATTTGACCCAGCCATCCCATTACTGGGTATATACCCAAAGGACTATAAATCATGCTGCTATAAAGACTCATGCACACATATGTTTATTGTGGCATTATTCACAATAGCAAAGACTTGGAACCAACCCAAATGTCCAACAATGATAGACTGGATTAAGAAAATGTGGCACATATACACCATGGAATACTACACAGCCATAAAAAATGATGAGTTCATGTCCTTTGTAGGGACATGGATGAAATTGGAAATCATCATTCTCAGTAAACTGTCACAAGATCAAAAAACCAAAAACCGCATATTCTCACTCATAGTTGGGAATTGAAAAATGAGAACACATGGACACAGGAAGGGGAACATCACACTCTGGGGACTGTTGTGGGGTGGGGGGAGGGGGGAGGGATAGCATTGGGAGATATACCTAATGCTAGATGACGAGATGGTGGGTGCAGCACACCAGCGTGGCACATGTATACATATGTAACTAACCTGCACATTGCGCACATGTACCCTAAAACCTAAAGTATAATAACAATAAAAAAACAAAAACAATAAGAGTAATAAAGTTTGCTTTATGAACACAGAAAAAGACCTTGGGTATATATGGATCTGTATACTTCCTAAGAAAATACGCGAATGCTGGAGCACATATTCTTTTGGAAATCCCATGTGAATTGCAACTGTAAATACGGTTGGTTTGATGCATTTTTAAATGTCTTAAAGTTTTTGTTAGAGGGTGCAAAGGGGGCTATAATAACTAGAAAGTAATCAGAAGACTTTCTATATTTCATATACAGCTGGAAATGGATAGTAGCAGGATGTGGTAAAAATTTGGTTTTGGCAAACTTTGTATACTTTGTGTGATTGACCTTTCTCACCACCAGAAGTTTATATATATTCTTTAATTATGTTGAATTTCGGTGTCCTGGACAATCTACGTATAAGAAGTCTGAAAATCTATATTTTTGGGGGATTAGAGTCCTTCTTTGTCCCTGGGGAACCCTCAGGTTGTCTGTGAACAGGTATGGGGTCAAGACTGGTTTTATTTCTAACCCAGAAGAATCAGCACACTATGGTGGAAATAGTTGGTCTACAAATTAGGAGACTTTGATTCTAGGGTTAGTTCTGCTTATATCCTTGGGCAAATCACTTCTGCCCTCTATGCCTCAATTTTTTGGAATATATGATAAGTGACTTAAATTTAAGAAGTCTTCCTACTCTAGTCCTCTGAGATTATCATATGAGAAATAAAATGGGGGATGTTGCGTTTCTATTGGCTGCCTATTTCTGCTGTTATCTTTCTTTTTAGAATTTTAGATCTACTCTGTGAGCTATCAAAGTATAGATTTTAGATCTATTTTGTGAGCTATCAAAGTGATGATCTTGTTAGCAAGTGGAGACTTTATGCCCTTTGAATTATTTAAATGGCAACTTGCAAGCCACAACTTCTGACTTGGGAGTGTGTGGATGGTGGGGCTAGGCCAGGGATTAGTATTATCTTAATAGTCTTCATCTTAATGGCCCTGGGCAGACTGCTTTGTAGCTTTCCTCATATTTCACTTGAAGATCTCTGATTCACTGAGGTTCATCTCACTATTTGCTTTATGTCAAGGTTTCCTATGGGTCCCCCAGCTGCCGAGGAAGTGTTGCCTGCTTAGACTGAGCAAGCTCTGAGTATAACTTATTCTGCTATTGTGATACAATGGAGATGACCTGAGTAATGTAAACTTTTAAGCCTCTAAAAAGGAAAAATGGAAACAGATGGCACCCTGTTTATACATGTATCTATTACTGCTACAGGTTTTTGTCTGGATAAAATGCAAATACCCAGGCATATAGAAGCAGGCTTTGAAACCTGTATGTCAAACATCCTGTTTCTTCATAATATCTTTATAACTCTTATAAAACTTCACTAAGAGGGCTCTAATGAATGAAAGTAAAAGCAAGATATTAAAAGAACTTGGAGGGAGATAAGAGATAGGATTTATCTCAACAGAGAAGATTGGTGTGGGCATCACTGCTAGCTAACCTGGACCCAGGAGGCAGCCACTGGGACAATTTCTGCTTGTGTTGTTATTATACAGTAAGACTCCAATGGGCTATTTGAAAACAGGCAATAGGTAGGTTAACTTATTTCATTGTCCTCCTTCATGATTCTTGAAGGACTCCTTGACCTGCTCTTACAGAGTACTTTTAAAAATGTTAAGTCTTTAAGAACACATGGACACAGGAAGGGGAACATCACACACTGGGGCCTGTTACGGGGTAGGGGGAAGGATAGCATTTGGAGATACACCTAATGTTAAATGACGAATTACTGGGTGCAGCACACCAACATGGCACATGTATACGTATGTAACTAACCTGCATGTTGTGCACATGTACCCTAAAACTTAACGTATAATAAAAAAAAAATGTTAAGTCTTGTATCCAAATTTACATCTCATCATGGGTCTTTGGCTGGTTTACATTTGTGTTCATTTAGCACAGAATCTTTTCTAAAGGTCTTTTTACATAGTCTCATAGTTCTCGAATCTAAAGGTCTTTTTACATAGTCCCATTGTTCATTCTTTTCCATTCTTTTTTTCTCTAATCTAGTCTGCCTGCCTTATTCCAGCAAGATAGTCTTGAAGCTCTGATATTCTTTCTTCCACTTGGTCAACTTGGCTATTGATACTTGTGTTTACATATAGGTAGGAGGAATCCATATTGTGAAAATGGCCATAGTGCCAAAGCAATTTATAGATTCAATGCTATTCCTGCTAAAGTACCATTGACATTATTTACAGAACTAGAAAAAATTTAAATATTTTAAAATTCATATGGAACCAATAAAGAGCTCTGAGAGCCAAGACAATCCTAAGCAAAAAGAACAAAGCTGGAGGCATCACGCTACACAACTTCAAGCTCTACAAGGCTACAGTAACCAAAACAGCATGGTACTGGTACGAAAACAGGCACATAGACCAATGGAACAGAATAGAGAACTCAGAAATAAAACTGCACATCTACAACCATCTGATCTTTGACAAACCAAATAAAAGCAATAGGGAAAGCATTTCCTATTTAATAAATGGTGCTGGGAGAACTGCTAGCCAGATGCAGAAAATTGAAACTGGATCCCTTCCTTATATCTCATGTAAAAATTAACTCAAGATGGATTAAAGACTTAAATGTAAAACCCAAGACTATAAATTGTATAAAACTATATATTATAAAAACCCTAGAAGAAAATCTAGGCAATACCATTCAGGACATACGTATTGGCAAAGATTTTATGATGAAATCACCAAAAGCAATTGCAACAAAAGGAAAAATTGACAAATGGGATCTAATTAAACTAAAGAGTTCTGTACAGCAAAAGAAACTATCATCAAAGTGAACAACCTACAGAATGGGAGATTTTTGCAATCTCTCCATCTGACAAAGGTCTAATTTCCAGAATCTATAAGGAACTTAAGTAAATTTACAAGAAAAAAAAAGCCATTAAAGAGGGGCAAAGGATATGAACAGATACTTCTCAAAAGACATACATTCAGCCAACAAACATGAAAAAAAGCTCAACATCACTGATCATCAAAGAAATGCAAATAAAAACCACAATGAGATATCATCTCACATCAGTCAGAATGGCGATTATTTAAAAAGTCAAGAAACAACAGATGTTGGTGAGGTTGTGGAGAAATAGGAACACTTTTACATTGTTGATGGGAATGCAAATTAGTTTGACCATTGTAGAAGACAGTGTGGTGATTCTCAAAGACTTAGAACCAGAAATATTATTTGACCCAGCATTCCCATTACTGGCTATATAGCCAAAGGAATATAAATCATTCTTTTATAAAGGTGAAATACTCTATAATAAAGATACATGGATGTGTATGTTGATTGCAGCAATATTCACAATAGCAAAGACATGGAATTAACCCAAATGCTCATCAGTGATATACTGGATAAAGAAAATGTGGTGCATATACACCTATGAAATACTACACAGCCATGAAAAGGAATGAGACCATGTCCTTTGTAGGGACATGGATGAAATTGGAAGCTATTCTCAGGAAACACATGCAAAAACAAAACCAAACACCGTGTGTTCTCACTTATAAGTGTGAGCTGAACAATGAGAATACATGGACATAGGGAGGGGAACAACAGACACTGGGGCCTGTAGGAAAAAGGGCAGAGAGGAGAACATCAGGAAAAATAGCTAAATCATGCTGGGCTTAATACCTAGGTGACGGGTTGATAGGTGCAGCAAAACACCATGGCACACACATTTATCTATGTAACAAACCTGCATGTCCTGCACACGTAATCCGGAACTTAAGAGAATCTCTTCTGAAGTCTAACTTGGTCACGTTTTTCAACCCTATTGTTGATTATCAGGCTTCAGAAAAAATATTGAGATTTGACCATTACAATGGAGGAAAAAAAGACTGTGTGTACATATACACAGAAAGAGGAAGAGAGTAACACAGCAGTCTTGGTGTGATAAACTGCTGCTAACAAGCATGAGCGTTCACTACCATTTCAATGCAAATGTGGAACTTCACATTCTCCAGGGGTCAGTGATGAAATGGATTCATTAAAATTCTAGAATAGTAACCTTTATCTTAGAATCTCTTGGTTGAAAGGGTTCTTCTTTTTTCAGTTTTATGTTTATTCTGTCATTCGTAAGTTGATTGTTTTGTACATAAGTGTTCTGAAAAGCCACATCTACTAGTCTTCCACTATGTTGTTGAAAGATGACTAGGGCTTAAACGCATTGTGTCCTGCTCTCTGCACACAAGTACACTGTTTTTCAGAATGTGACAGGCAAAAAGGAACATGTGAAACCTAAAATTCGGCTCATGAATCATTCCTTGTCTTCTTAGTAGAAACAGGCTGCAAGGTCTGTTAAACTGTTCTTGCAAAGCCAGGTTAGAGCAAACCTACAGGGCTTCCAACTCTGTTTTAGCATAGCAGAGTGTCTTCTTCAAAACGGGAATTTGAACTGCCCTGTCTTCATCTGACATATTACACACTAACCTCTGGCAGCTCATGGGTACATGGAAAATATTCATTCACTTGGAAAATATGCTGTTGGAATATATCATTCTACCATGAAGGGAGGGGCATGGAATTTATTCTTTGAAACTATAGTAATTTACTTTGGTAAATAGCCATATGAATTCGTTTATTTATGAGCTTGAGAAATGGAGAACCTCTTGAGAAATTAGGTGTAGAGGGGTTGACTTGTATAATAAAGATCTCTTAGAGATTACTGGAGATCCAAGAATGTTCAGTTGCAAACATCCAGCAATACTAGATAGAGAATGGATCAAGGCCACTGAGGCAGTTGGAACAAGTATGAGGAATAGCTGGGACCATCAGAAAAAGAATGATCTTTTGTTTAAAGGAGGAGTTCTGTTCTGATCAAGGATGACACCTGTGACAATGTCAGGGACAGGCACTTCAGGAACATTGAAAATATTCTTGCAAAAAAGGAAAGCAAAGTCAAAGTTGGTGGACTTTTGAGGGGGAAAAAACAACCACACAAGGGTGTGGCTGTAGGTAGGAGATGATGCACTGTGGTATGAGTTATTTTCAGTTTGTTGTGCTGGGCTCCTGATAGACTATCTTAATCTGAAATCTGTGTGTTTAGTTCTGGGAAGTTGTTTGTAATATCTGTATTTGTGTCCTCTGAAATTTCTGATGGACAGATATTCAATCTTCTCTATTGATGAACTAATACGCTCTTTGGTTTTTTTCTCATCTACAAGATGGTTCAATTCTATTTTCCAAACTTTCTGTTGAAGTAGTCTTTTGTTTCAGCAGCTGTTTTCTTTCTTTTCTTCTATTTTATTTCCAAGAACTCTGAGTTTTTGATTGTGACTCTCAATTATCTTATCTGTGTAATTGTATTAATCTTAGGTATTTTGGAGTTCCCCTCTACTTTCCATTGTTGCTGCATATATTTCCTTGAGTCATCTTTGTTTAGTTTGATTTTCTTTTCTGTCTTCCATATTGGAGATTATCTTTAAATATATGCTCCTCCTCGGTAGTTTTTAAGTGTGTTTCAGAGACTTATTAACATCTACCTTGGTAAACATCAGAAAATAAACTTCCTGTCTCTTTATATATATTCAAGTTAATTATGTAGATGTGTTATAAATAGAGTATTTGTTTAATTTACAGGCAATATACAACATTTTGTTACACATATCATGTTATAGCATAAAATTATAATAGTAGATTTTAGTATCTACTATCTATATAGTATAGTATCTACTATAATAATAGTAGATAGATTAGCTTTCTATTCCTGCGTAACAAATGACCATAAACTTAGTAGTTTAAAACAATATCCACTAATTAGCTCACAGGTCTACAGGTCAGAAGTTCAAGCAAGCTTAGCTGGGTCCTCTGCTAAGGGTCTCACAAAGCTAAAATTACGGTTTTGGCCAGTCTCTTATTTGGAGACTCTGGAGAAGAGTGCCTCCAAGTTTACTGAGGTTGCTGGAAATTACAGTTCATTACCTTCAATGCCAGCAATGGCACATCAAATCTTCCTTAGGCTTTGAATCTTTCTGACTTTTTATTTTTATTCTTTTGCTACCAGCTGGAGAAACTTTCTGCTTTTAAAGAGCTGATGTGATTTTCATGTGACGCATCTGGATTTCCTTTTTGCCGTATAATGTAACAACTAGGGGAGTGATATCTCATTATATTCACAGGTTCCATCTGCACTCAAAGGAGGTCGTTCTTAGAATTCTGCCTACTACATTTGCCAAGGTAGTAGAAGCACAGTCAGCCATGCTGTTTCATGGGAAGAGGATCTCAGGGAGTAAAAACTCCTTAATCAGACTCTTAACTAACCTCCTCATTAGTCCTCCCTCTCTAGACTGCTTACAGTGGTGGCTGGTGCCATTGATTCCTGACTACTTCTTGAGTTCTGCTATCTGAATCAGAAATCACTCTTTAGCCAACTAGGGTGCACATTTCTTTGCCCTGCTCAGTAATCTGTGTGCTTTCCATCTCTGAAGATGTGTTGACATCTCTTGCCTGAAGTTATCGCCTCTATTATTGTTCTTATGTGTTTCTGTCTACTATGGTTTGAGTGTATGTTTCTCTCTAAACTTCCTATGTTGAAGCTTAACCCCCAAAGTGATAGTATTAAGAGGTGTGGCCCTTGGGAAATGATGAGGCTGTGAGGGTTCTGCTCTGATAAATGAGTGTCATAAAAGGGCTGGAGTGGCAGAGTTTGCCCCTTCCTTCCACTTCCACCATGTGAAAGTATCATCTTGGAAGCAGAAAGTGAGCCTGCTCCAGAGAGTGAATCTGCTGGTGCCTAAACCTTGGACTTCTGACTTCCAGAATGGTGAGAAATAAAATTCTGTTTATAAATTATCTGGTTTGGTATTTTGTTATAGCAGCATGAATGGACTGAAATACTATCAGTTTATTATTTTACTGTCCTTGAACTTTACTGCCATCCGTATGACAACTTTTTTCTAGATCAGCATTTTTTTGTTAAAAAAAATTACGATTTTATGACACCACAAAACTGAATTGAATTAGGTAAAAACTGACATTGAAATCAGAGATCCAAGGTTTCTGATTCCTTTCATAACATTGTGACTCCTCTCACCAGCTCATGAGTTTCATGAGCTTTCCTTTGAAAAGACAGGTTTCTTTAAAACATTAAAATGTGTTATCTGGAAAGTGAGATATTTATTAAATTATTGAGGTAATTTTTAATGATACACCAAGATACATGTTTGATAACATCTCAAAGTTTTGGCTTTATTTTTATGTGGGTGGTATTCTGTCAGTATTTTTAAAGGCTTGTTTAAAATTATTTTTCCTTATTTTAAAACATTGCTTTTAGTTGGTAACAGATGAAATATCAAATAAATATGCAAACCTCAAAGGCATTCATAGCCTTACTGTAGTATTGTTTTATTGATGTGTTCTTTGATGTCCCTCATGATTTTTCAAATACTTCACACATTTTCTAAGGTAAATCCTCAAGACTGAAGCAGTAGCCTGGCAGAGGCCAGAGTAGCAAGGTGCATTCTTGCTTTTTTCCTTTTAGCAAAATGAACTGATTTAAATCTGATCTGGTACTTTGAAGAATCTTGTCATTAAGATACAGTCCCATTAGTCCTAATTTAGGGATAGTCTCAGCCCTTGCTTGAGTAATACATCTGTTCCTGGGTAAATAATGCGTGCCTATTTACTAATTGGTATAATAATAATAAAACATAGCTGATTTTTTTTTTCTCACCCATTAATTTGGTAAGCCATTATCCACTGATAAGCTATAGGAAGAAAGCCAAAACGCCACATAAACGACATGGAAACCCTCATAGTATTAGGAAGATACTAATATTTAAGGAAAATGGTACTTATTTTAATTGCATCATTTTAAAGGTAAGTTTTTTAACATCCTTAAGAGACTATAGGATCAGAACTGACCCCTGAAGATTAGTAAATATAATTGATTGACACATATACAATTATGTTAATTATTCATGAATTTTGATCACTTATGACTTACCTGGATTAAAACAGGATTTCATGTTTTAATATGAATTGGTTGCAATCTATATGGAAAATTATGGGTATGATACAATTTCTGGTAGGTTGTTTTCTTACTTTCCTTCTGGAAATCTGCTAAATTTACTTGTCAAGATGCTTAACTTCTAAAAGTCTTGGTTGTCTTATCTGTGAAATGAAACCAGAGTAAGGCTATATAAGGAAATACATATATGGCATTTAGAATTTTTATTGATATTAGTGTGATATAAGCATTAAAAGTAATACATAGTATTTTCTTTTAACTTTTCTGAGTTCTTTGTGGAAATTCCTTTGTTATATATAGGTATAATGTGAAGATGTGGAGAATCACTCCCTTTATTTTTCAATATATACAGTTGAACATTGAAAATTGTGGGGGTTAAGGATGCTGACCCATCAAATGGTAAAAAAATTTGTATATAAGTTTTGACTCCCACCAAACTTAACCTCTAATAGTCTATTGTTGACTGGAAGCCTTGTTGATGAAATAAACAGTTAACACATATTTTATATGTTCTATGTATTATATGCTATATTACAGTAAAGTAAGCCAGAGAAAAAATGTTATTAAGGAAATCATAAGGGAGAGAACATAAATTTTCTATCTATTAAATAGAAGTGGGTTATCAAGTTTTTCATCCTTGTCATCTTCATATTGAGTAGGAAGAGGAAGAGAAGACATCAGTCTTACCTTCCCCCAAGGGTGGCAGAGGTGGAAGAAAATCTACATAGAAGTAAAACTGCCCAGTTAAAACATGTGGTGCTAGAGGGTCAGCTATAGAGTGTTGGTGCTGTGTCCAAGAACTATGGAAAAACAGAAATGGACACAACCTAGCAATGCATAAAACCAAGCCTTACAGGATCATATGCAGGTACATGTGTAATAATTTCCCTGCCAGAATGCCCTTTCAAATAAGACAGCAAAAACTAGAGTCCAGAACATAAGAAAATATGTATGTGAAGAAACAGAAAAATGTGACCCATAAGGGAAAAGTCAATAGGAACAAACACAGATACTGGAATTATCAGAAAGGCTTTAAAACAGTGGTTTAAAACAATGTATGCTCAAAGGCTTAAATTAAATGATTAGCATAATTGAATGAATAGATCAACCATATAAAATGGAATTCTAGGACTAAATTTAAATGTCTAAGATGAAAAATTTGAACAAAGGAAAAAATGCAACGAATAGAAAAGAGTTACAAACACAGTAAATATTAACCCAATTATATCAACAAGTTCTTTAGACCATTTACCTTTAAATACATCAAAGACATATTACAATGGGAATTAAAAACAACAATGATAACATGACCCAATTATATGGTGTTTACAAGAAACTCATATTAAATACAAAGATTCAGATAGTTAAAAGAAGGGGAAAAGATACTATGCCAATACTAATCAAGAGAAAGTGGAATTACCTATATTCAGACAAAGTCTTTAGAATTTGGGATATTATGGATAAAGAGATACATAACAATGTAGGGATAAATTATCCAAAAAGACATAAAAATGCTTAATGTGTATGCACCTAATGAAAGTGTCAAAATACATGAGGCAAAAACTGAATAAACTAAAAGGATAAATAGATAAATCCACTATTATAGTGAAGACTTCAACACCCCTCTGCAAGTAATTAGTTAATCAAGAAGGCAAAAATAAGAACAGAGATGATGTGAATAGTGCTATCAACAAGTAAGACCAAATTCTGAGCCAGAACTGTTTGAAAATTAGACATATTTTGAAATAAGTCATGAATCAAGGAATCCCAAGAAAAATGTAAAAACATTATGAACTAAATTAAAATGAGAATGCTTATCAAAAGATTGATAAGAGGATGTTATGAAATCGGTGCATAGAGAGCATTAAAATGCCTAGAAATTTAATTGCTTAAATGAAAAGACTTCCTGAGAGTCTCAAACTATCAATACTCATACAGGAGAAATAGAAAAATAGGTAACTTGAATACCTCTACATCAATTACAGAAATCAAATCAATAACTAAATTTGCAAGAAGGAAATTACAAGGACTAGATGGCTTCACTGGCAAATTGTACCAACCATTTAAAAAAGAAATAATACCAATTCTCCACAGGCTCTTCCAGAAAATAGAAGGAATGAGGCCAGCATTACTCTATACCAAAACCAGATAAAAAATATTACAAGTGTTGGGGTGATCCGACCCAACACCAGGTCGTGGGAGTGAGGAAATGCGGCAGAGTCAAAGGCATGAGAAAAAGTTTGAGAGAGAAGTGGAACCTGGGGGCCATCGCTAGTGTGTGGAGGCTGCGAAGGCCCCGAGCTCTGGAAGCCAAGACTATTTATTGGTGATCAAACAGGTGGTGAGAACGTGGGGTGGAAAGGGAGCGTTGTATTAAGCACATGATTTACAGCTGTGATGGTTTAGCATATGCTCTACTATTTGTTCTTTTACAATCAATCCCGGGAAAGCAGGGAGCAAGGAGCCAGCAACTCTAGACACATTCCAGAGCCACGAGCCCTGTGTTCTGTCCAAGCCACGAGGAGTTTTATGCCCTGGGCTTAGATTATGGTGCATCAGGGTAGTCTTCCACCTCTTCCAAGCTCTAGCACAGACCTTGGTGTTACAAAGGCCACAAGGGGTTTTAGACCCTGGACCCTGGACATGTTCCAAGACTTTTACATTATGTCAGACATGCAAGCCCTGCCTCAGCTTCTCCCAACACTCAGCTTTTCCCAACAATAAGGAAGGAAGACTATGAATTAATATATCCAATGAGCATAGATATAAAAAAAACTCAGCAAAATATTAGTAAATCAGGGCTAATAATATATTAAAATATATGCCATTAGTAAGTGATATTTCAGGCAAGCATGGTTGGGTTGGGTCAATATTTAAAAATCAATATAATCTGCCAATGTACAGGCTAAAGAAGAAAAATCATAGGGTCATATTTTTCACATGTAGCATTGACAAAATGCAACACACATTCATGATTTAGAAATTCAGCAAACAGTATAGCAGAATACTGCCTCAAATTGATGAAGACTATAGACTCAGTACTTTTTGCCTAAAATTGGGAAGAAAGCAAGATTATTCTATATTATCATTTATATTCAACATCATACTGGAAGTCCTAGATAGAGTAGTAAGAAAAAAGAAAAGAAAACTTTAGACTGGAAAGGAAGAACCAAGGTGACAAGGCAGTAAGCAGTCTTTATTTGCAGATGATATTGTTGTGTTTATAGAAAAATCCCGAAGCATTTGTGTAAAAACTGGAACTAATAAGCAATTGTAGCAAGGTCACAGGATACAAGGTCTGTATACAAATGTCAATTGCTTTCCTATATTCCAGCACTAAAATTAAAAAATGTCTACAATGACACCTAGAAAATAAAATACTTACATATAAATCTAACATGTACAGGATTTGTTTGAAGAAAACAAAACATTAATGACAGAAATCAAATATCTAAATAAATGTAGAGATATACTATATTCATTGATTGGAAGACTCAATATTGTCAAGATGGCAATTCTTCACAGCTTGACTTACTGCAATCCTAAACAAAATCATGGCAAGCTATTTAAATATCCGATGAACTGAGTCTAAAGTGTATATGGAAAGGCAAAAACCTAGACTAATCAAGACAACATGTGTTCAAACAAAAATCTTCACATGGCTGTTTATAGCAGCTTTATTTGTAATCATTAAAAATTGGAACAATCAAGATCTAAAAAGAAATAAGCTATTAAGCCATGTAAATAAGTGGATGCATCTTAAATGTACAGTGATAAGTAAAGACAGTCTGAAAAGGCTATGATTCCATAGTATTCCATTGATTATTATTGTCTTATTCTATTCTATAATTTCATTTATATGACATTCTGAAAAGACAAAATGATAAAAGTGTTAGAGGCTTAGGATTTGGGGAAGATTGAATAGATGAAGCCCAGACAACTTTTTAAGAGTAGTGAAACTATTCTGTATGATATTATGATGCCAGATTTCATTTGCAAGTGCATTTCTCAAAACCCATATATAACTACAAAGAGTGAACCTTAATATATGTAAATTAAAAAAATTATTTAAGAAGTTGAAGTATTCCACAACAGAATACACAATGTGATAAAAGTATCTAACTGTATTACAAATATAAGAAACAACTTCACTGAAAGGGTTAGGGAAAAAGGCGCTGACCTAAATAACTTTGGAAGTGAGTGAAATCTGTAAGGCTAAAGGAAAAATAAATGGTACATAAACACTCTATTCTAGGTGATGAAGTTGTTTCTAAAACCAGTACACAGGCATACCTCAAAGACACTGCAGGTTTGGTTCCAGGGTTTCAGACCACTGTAATAAAGTGAATATCATAATAAAGTGAGTCAGAAAAAATTTCAGTTTTCCAGTTCATATAAAAGTTATGGTTACACTATAATGAAGTCGTCTAAGTGTACAATAGCATTATGTCTAAAAATGTACATACCTAAATTTAAAAATATTTTATTACTTAAAAATTCTAAAAATCATCCAAGCCTTCAGTGAGTCATAATCTTTTTGCATAGGACTTTCAAGTTTTGATCAATCCTCTCAAACCCTGCCACTTCTCTGTCAACTAAGTATACATAATATTCTAAATTCTTTGTCATTTCAACAGTGTTCACAGCATCTTTACCACAGTAGTTTCCATTTCAAAAAGCCACTTGCTTTGCTCATGGATAAGAAGTAACTCTTCATTCAAGTCTTATGAGATGGTAGCAATTCAGTCACATCTTCAGGTTCCCATCTTCTAAATCTAGTTCTATTATATCTACCACGTCTACAGTGATTTCCTCCACTAAAGTCTTGAACCCCTGAAAGTTATCAGGAGGGCTTGGAATCAAGTTCTTACAAACTCGTATAAATATTGTTGTTTTGATCTACTCCCATGAATCATGAATGTTTTGAATGGCATCTAGATGGGTGAGGCCTTTCCAGAATATTTTCAATTTACTTTGGCCAGATCCATTGGAGTAATCACTATCTATGCTACCTACAGATTTATGAAATGTATTTCTTAAAAAGATATGAACATTAAAATTACTCCTTGATACGTGGTCTGCACAATAGAAGTTGTGTTAGTGGACACACTTGAAAACAACACGAATCTCCTTGTACCTCTTGATCAGAGTTCTTCAGTCACCATGTGCATTGGCAATTTGCAGTAATATTTTGAATGGAATCTTTCTGAGCCGATGTCAATAATGAGCTTAAAATCTTCAGTAAGTCATGCTGTAAACATGCTGTTATCCAAGCTTTGCTGTTCCATTTATAGGGCATATGCATAGTAGATTTAGCATAATTCTTAAGAACTCTAGAATTTTCAGAATGGTAAATGAGCATTGGTTTCAACTTAAAGTTACCAGTTGAATTAAACCCTAACAAGAGTCAATTTATCTTTTGAAGCTTTGAAGCCAGGCATTGAGTTCTGCTCTTTAGCTATGAAAATCCTAGATGGCATCTTCTTCCAATATATGGCTTTTTTATCTACCTTGAAAATCTGTTGGCCGGGTATGGTGGCTCACACCTATAATTCCAGCATTTTGGGAGGCTGAGGTGAGGGATCATTTGAGGTCAGGAGTTTGAAACCAGCCTGGCCAACATGATAAAACCCTATCTCTACTAAAAATACAAAAATTGGCTGGACATGGTGGCCTGTAATCCCAGCTACATGGGAGGCTGAGGCAGAAGAATCTCTTGAACCTGGGAGGTGGAGGTTGCTCTGAGCCGAGATCATGCCATTGCCATCCACTCTGGGTGACAGAGTGAGACTCTGTGTCTCAAAAAAACAAAAACAAAAAACAAAACACTGTTTAGTGTAATCCTCCTCATCAATTTTCTCAGCTAGAACTTCTGGTTAACTTGCTGCTGTTTCTCCATCAGCACTTGCTGCTTCACCTTGCATTTTTGTTATGGAGATGGTTTCTTTCCTTAAGCCTCATGAACCAACCTCTACTAGCTTTAGACTTTTCTTTTACAGTTTCCTTATCTCCCTCAGCCTTCATAGAATTGAATAGAGTTACGGCTTTGCTCAGGGTTAGGCTTTGGCTTAAGGGAATGCTGTGGATGGTTTGATCCTCTATCCAGACCACTAAAACTTTCTGCTTTATTAGTAATAAGGTTGTTTAACTTTCCTTTCCTTCATATATTTACTGAAGTAGCATTTATAATTTCCCTCAAGAACTTGTTGTTTGCATTCACAATTTGGCTAACTCTTTGGTGCAAGAAACCTAGCTTTTGGTTTATTTTGGCTTTGAACATACCTTCCTCACTAAGCTTAAACATTTCTAGCCTTTAAAGTGAAGGATGTGTGATTCTTCCCTTGAAGAATTAGAGGCCATTGTAGGGTTATGAACTGGCCTAATTTCAATATATTATTTCAGAGAATAGGGAGGCCTAAGGAGAAAGAGAAATGGAACAACTGGTCAGTGGAGCAGTCAGAACACATACAACATTTTTTTGTCTTTTATGGGTACAGTTCATGACACTCCAAAATGATTGTAATAGTAACATCAAAGATCACTGATCACAGTTCACCATAACAGATATAATATTAATGAAAAGTCTGAAATAGTGTGAGAATTACCAAAAATGTGCAGAGACACGAAGTGAGCATGTGTTACATTTTTGCAATAGAGCAAAGTTCAATAAAACAAGGTATGCTGTATACATGTATACTGAAATGAAGCAATTAAATAATGGATGATAATCATAGAAGCCAGATTTCTCACTGTTGCAGTAATTACAGATACCCCAGAGGGAGAAGAATATAATGATCTGTGTGGTAATTAGTTACATGTATCATTATGAACCCATGTTTAGCTTAATATAGATACATGTGGTTACATATGGATATTTTTATAGACGTGTACATACATGAGCAATATACATTGCAGATACTTCCTTACTCTGTTGAGAGTCTAGAAGCAATTACACCTGAGTAGCAAGAAGCTCACCTAGCACCCAGATCTTGATTTCCAAAATTATTTTTCAATAAAATGAATGAGGGTTCTTTGAAGAAATGGCTGATTTTAGGACTTTGCAGGAAACATACGAGATAATCCTGGAGCATCTTGTAGCGCCAAAAAGGAATTTTTCAATGCCCTCTTGCAAAACAAAACAGTATAACACACACACATAAAATACAATAATGATAGGCATATGTTAAAGGGACACAGGAGCTGACTGAAAGAGTTCGCAGTGACAAATGCTGGGATGTCACTGGGATGTAACATACTAATGTAAGATGTTAACTAATAGAGGAAACTGGGTATAGGGTATTGAGAACATGATACTTTCATTTTTTTTTTCTGTGAACATAAAACTATTCTAAAGTAAAATATTTGCTAAATGTAATCATATAACCATTCTGATTTTCACTTTTAGTACAGTATTCAATAAATTGCATGAGCTATTCAGCACATTATTATAAAATAGGCTTTTTGCTTAGGATTGCTTTGGCTATTTGGGCTCTTTTTGGGTTCCATATGAATTTTAGAATTATTTTTTCTAATTCTGTGAAGAATGACATTGGTAGTTTGATAGGAATAGTGTTGAATCTGTAGATTGCTTTGAGCTGTATGGCCATTTTAATGATCTTTCCAATCCATGAGCACAGAATGTTTTTCCATTTATTTTTGTCATCTTTGATTTCTTTCAGCGATATTTTGAAGTTTTTGTAGAGATCTTTCAGCTTCTCAGTTAGCTGTATTCCTAGGTATTTCATTTTCTTTGTGACTATTATAAATGGAGTTGTGCTATTCATGATAGTAAGTTACATAAAAAGAAAATGATAACAGAAAGAAATTTAGACTCAGGAATCCAAGCTTCTTTCATCATGTAGTTCTTTCTTCCATAGCAAATGGCCCATGTATTTGGTGATGACTGGGGAAAAAAGAATATGAAAGAGCACAGAGTGCAGAAAATGAGTGGGAGAGACTATCATTTTCACCCATATTTTAGGGTAGCATTTTTTTTTTCAACCAATGCAAGTGAGAAGAGTTCCAAGGGGAGCATTTGGAGGGCTTGCTGTGTTTTTCCTGGAGTTTTGGTTTCAGGCAACAGAATAAAGAAAAAGAGACATCTACACTTCCACTAGTGGAGTAGGAATGTGTGAGTGGGAACTGACTTGGAATCACTTTAAAAGGGTTCCTTCCCAAGAGGACTTTGTGGAAAGGAAAAAGCCATTCCAACACAAGAATCTAGGGTTGACCACTAAAACTCCGTGGCGAATGTAGGCAGTTTTAAGCAACCACTGAGGAGAATAATTACCAAAGTAGTCCAGAGATCTTGTTTTAGGAGTCTTCAGTAAGAAGGAGGAGAGGAAAAAAAAACATACTAAAAGGAGGAAGCAACTGTGCACCTGGTATGTCCAAAGGGAACTAATGCCAGATTGCGATTGTGCCCACCACTTTGCTTTAGAAGTGTAAGCTATTTTGTAAGGCTAATTTCTGGATGTGTTTGGACACTTAGCAGTTCTGCTATAAATCTTTCAAATTTGGGATTCATACATCTTGTTCTTTGACTTGGAACAACCTAGATATATTTTGTATGGCAGATATGTAGCAAAGCATAATTGGAATTGTGGGAAAATGCAGAAAAATCTACTGTCTGGCCATATTCTCCAAGGAAAAGCTCTTCTACTCAGCATCATTTTTGATTTGCCAGTGTTTTTATCACTAGACTAGAAAAATCATTTGCTCAGATCCATGTATACTTGAAGGCTATGTATTAAGAAAAATTCATGTGACAACCTAGTAAATAAAAGAACAGCCATGGGGAATGAGAACTAAAAGAGAAGATATGTAGGCATGATATAATGTGGAATTGGAGGAAAAAAGGATTAGTAAAAAATGTAAAGGGAAATATTAAAGCATAAAAATTGTTTAATCACATAATTTCATCTAAAATTAACATCATCTGGAATTATAGTAGACTAAACATTGGTTGAACAGTGTTTATACTTTATCTCTTTTGTAGTTTGAAGTACTTAAGGAGGCAGATAATTTGGAGATCTCAGGTTTCTTAACTGATATGGCTCCTACAGGTTTAAAAGAACTTGAACTGATCCTTCTGTAGGAATGAGGGCAGCCAGGACCTGCCAGGGTACTGTATACTTTTGATCTTAAGGGGAAAACAACTCTAATAACTCAATATTGTGAAGAAAACTGGAAGTTGTTTCAATCTACAATCCTTTAAAAAACCTAAATCTCGAACCCAATAGATTTGTTCTCTTCTTCCATCCTGTCTCATATTCTATTAGATTCTATTAGTCAACAGTCTGATTTTTGGTTGCTAGAGAGGAAAGTAGCCACCTTAAAGGGAATGTCAATTAAAGTGTGCTATTTACTAAATTCATCACAATATAATATCATTAAGATAATATTTATATAATATAATTCATATAATTGCTGTCAGGTTGAGACTTTGGGGTGGTTGGGACAGGGTGACTGTATTTTGCTTATAACTCTTAAGGGTCAGAGGATAGACTGTGGCAGGCAGAATAATAGCCCCCTATAGATGTCCATGTCCTAATCCCTGGAAACTATAAATTTGTTCTGTTCCATGGCAAAGGGGATTAAGGTTGCAGATGGAACTAAGGCTGCTAATTAGCTGACCTTAAAGAAGGGAGATAATTTTGATTATCCAGGTAGACCAATGTAGTCACAAGCATCCTTAAATGTGAAAGGGGAAGACCTAAGGGAAGATCAGAGGAATGTGATGTGATAAATGAACCTACCATTACTGGCTGGAAAGATGGAGGAAGAGGGCCACTGGCCAAGCCACATGGACAAACTCCAGAAGACGGAAAGTCTAAGTCAATGGATTCTCCCTGAAAGAGGGACACAGCCCTGCTGACACCTTGATTTTAGCAGAGTAAGACCCATTTCATACTTCTTAACTACAGTGGTGTAAGTTTTTTTAGGCTGCCCCGTTTGTGGCGATTTGTTATAACAGCCATAGAAAGTGAATATAAGGAGCATTTGCTCCTTATAGTACAGTGAGTATAAATCAGCCTGACTTACAACCTGTTGACCTGGCTTTGCTCAAATGTCTACATCCATCTGTTTTCCCTGTTCAGAAGCCTGGTGGGGGGAACATAGAAGTCTCAGGACTTCCCCAAATGAGCAGGTTCTAGAAATATGTGCTAGTGTATTAAGCTTTCAGTAGAACTGTAAATTGCTGTTCTAAATAGTCAATGCCCTTTGACTATCAGTTGATTTGAGATATGTATAATAATTTTTTTCAATCATCAACACTTGGAGAGAAGATTAGATTTGAGGCAGCAATTAGAAGAGTACATTCTGACATTGGTAACTTTGTAACTGTGGAAGCAACAGCAGTGAGAAAATTAATGTAAAAAAATGTAAAGGGTCGGGAGTGGAAGAATTTGATGCTGTATTGATAAAGTGCATACCAAGTGAGTAAGAGTTGGGGAGGCAGTACATTAGATAGTGGACCACAATTTTTAATTGAAAATGGCCTACCACTCTATCTTTAGTTCTAGAAATAGAACTTTTTCCTTGGACTCAGACAAGGTCAGATACTTCTCTTCTTTAACGTTAAAGACAGAGATCATATTTTGCTTTCCTTTTAACCCCATAGTTCCATCGAGTAAAAGGTATGTTTGTTTACAGACTATAATGAAACTTGGCTCTGGGTTTCTTGCCAATGGCCTGATGATCTCATGCTGGAGTTGGGCAATAGAATTTTGCAATAAGAGAAATTCCATTAACTTAGAAGACTGAGTTCCATTTAAAATTTCAAAGTACTTTCCTCGTTTCTGTCCCTGCTCATGACTATAACTTCTTGAAGCTTTTGATCTCCTCCAGCATGGTGTCCTCTGAAACAGAGTGCTTTGAGACTGAAATATTCTCTAGACCCTGCCTACGTGAAACGTGGCTGACCAACATCATTGGATCCTATCAGTTCTGATTGAAAATGTAGAATCTCAGACTAACGCATCAGATTCAAATAAGTTCATGAAACACTGCTTTAGGCAATATTTCCTGTATCAAAGAAATCTTATGAGATCATCTCCAGACTCACTGACTGATGATATGGATGCTAAGAGTGATGGCGGTGGTGGTGATTATGTGGGTGATTTTGGTGGCAGTGATAGTCTGCATAGTTGTGGTAGCAGTTATGTATGGTGAGTAGCTGCAGTGAGACAGTTTCTCCAATATGACAGGCACACCACTG
Organism: Pongo abelii; assembly: GCF_028885655.2. Classification (NCBI taxonomy): domain Eukaryota; kingdom Metazoa; phylum Chordata; class Mammalia; order Primates; family Hominidae; genus Pongo; species Pongo abelii. Next base: position 23,950,155 of record NC_071990.2, on the reverse strand, counting down.
GGCTTGCCTACCATTTAAAACCCAGTGCTTAGCATAATACTTGGCTTATGGAATATATTTAATCAATATTTATTGATTAAATGAAGGTTAAGAAATCATCCTTAATGTTCTAGAAGCCATGTCTCCTCCTCTAAGAAGAAAAAAAGTTTTTACAAATTCTACATAAACCCATCCAGCTTTCTATCTACACACCTATCTACTCATTCATTCACAGACTTCATTCATTCATTCAATAAACATCTACTGAGTATTTACTATTGTGTTAGGTTCTGGGAATCGATGAAAAGGGCACAGTTCTTCCTGGAGGAGTTCGGAGTCCAGTTAGAGGTAGAGATTATGTTAACAGCGGTATGTTAAGATTCGGTGACAGATATGAAAGGGTATTACAATGTTGCTGAGAAGGTAATGAAAACCTGGGTGGTAGGGCCTGAGAGTGAAGGATTTGAAGGGTGAAGATACTTGCTAGACAAAATAATGGCAACAATGACATTCTAGGGAGATGGAAATCCTGAGGTATTTTTATGGGTTCAGAAAACTTATTATATTCTGAGCATTATAGTGTCTAATTGTCATGTTTGGGGTTTGAGGTGTGGGTATGACACAAGGATTTTGTCCAAGAGGAGGCAACTAAGAGGAGGCAATTTTGCTCTGTGTCCTTAGGTCTAAATAGCTTCTAAGACATCAGGAGAGGTTTATCACTTCCCTGACTCCCTGCCCCCAAAAAGCCCCCCCAAAATGTTCCATGATATTTTTGAAAACTGAGGCGTCTTGTGTCAACAGGACTTTAATATATATATTCCAAGAAATTCTTGACCAGAAAGAAAAGGGTGAAACTAATAAGTACATTTACTATGTGTTTTAGGAAACTCCTGACAACCAATTTATCTGAGCAAATACTTTGCTCATCCGGTTAAACAGTGTATACACAGGATACTAGATTGCTCACCTGGGCAAATAGCTCACTTAACAAACAACTGTTTCCATATGAAGGCTCCTTTCAAGACCCTCATTTCATTGCGTTCAACAGTCCTAACTATTACATCATAGATTTAGCTTAATCCTAATCAGAGGCCCACATTGAAAGACTTGCCTTCTACCTTGTGTGCTCAGATCCCAAAATCCTATGAAACTGTGTTCGTGACCTGAACTTTCTGAGACATTACTCAGTAAAGATGGGGTTCTCCCTTACTGCAGTAAGGCTAATAAACTTAGCTTTGCTTCATAAACAGGTGACTTGGTGGAGTTTTGGAGTGCCAACATTTGACATTTAAAATGTCTGAGAATAAAATAGAAAATTCTAGTCGTATTTAACTGCATGTCACATGTAGTTATGGGTTGAAATAGAGTTCCGGGTGGACAAATCATTTTTTGATTTATTAGATTAAGATAACCTAAAGAAGACAATATGAATACTAATAGTCACAAGAAATAAGAGATGATTCAAATATTTATGACAGAATACTTAACATCAAATAATTGAAAGTAATTATGAAAAATACATGTTTCTTAAAAATTTCTGTAGATGCCACCATTTTCCAACTTTGTTTACAAAAGACAAGTTAATTTTTCTTCTTCTTCATTATCTACCTTAAAATTTGTGGTTTATATAGTGTGATAAATGTTTATTGTGAATATTGGTGAAGAATTCTTAAATTCTCAAAGTGTTAAGAATGGTAAAACTTGTCAAGATTTTCAGTTAAAAATATATGCAATTTGTGGTAGGATGTTAATATTGTTAAACTTTGCAAAAAGTCATTTGCATTTCTAGTCTGACTTAAACAAAGTACAATTACATTTAATGCTGCTAAACATATTTGTTTACTTGCACTGATGGTATCAACTGCAGCACTGAATTTGTTGTACAGAGAAATTCATTACAAAGTGTGGCAATGTGGATGACTAGGGATAGCACCATACTATATTTTTTTCTTGGTCTGGTTACATAAGGCCTTATTTTCTCCAACATACTGTTCTATGGACAAAATTCTAAACTTTTCTGAGTATACATCAATTATATATGAAACGAGGTGTTTTTAATACATTCTCATATTGACCCACATATTTGTAAATTCGCTGATAGTTTTAATTAAAGTAAACCAACAGTATAATCACTAAGGATGCTATGTTTCGACACCATTGACTTAATGCCTGCCCTTGTCATTCCTTACATGTGCTATTGCTATTGACTCTTCAGAGTGCTCTCTGTTCCAGTTTGCTGCATGCGTCCAACCCGGTCATTTATTTTCTTCATTATCTTAAATTTTTTCCCCTCAAATGCATGTGTTATTACCCCTGCTTGAAGATCTTTAATGGCTTCCTAAATCTTTGGGAAAAAGTTCAAATATATTAACAGTAACAATGTATATGGCCCCTGCCTGCCTCTCCAGCATTCTCTCTTGTAAATATCCTATGAGCACCCTCTGCTCAAGGTATTTTAAACTAATTGGTATACACACTTAAAATCAGCTAAATCTTCTTTATGTTTAAGGATGCAGCTCAATCATCTCCAAATTACCTTCCATAACTCACCCCCAGACTGAACTAGATGGTCCTGGCTGTGCCCACAGCACTCTGTATGTACTCTGAGAGTACCTCTTGGTATAATCACTCTTTGGTTACCTTCTGTCTTCCCCACCAGACTGTAAGTCCTCAGATTCAGCAGCCATGTCCTCCATCTGCATAGCCTTAGACATGTGGCTCATTGTAGGTATTCAGCAGTAGTCCACTAAATGAATTCAATAAATACATTCATGCAGAATATTATGGGCTGAATTATGTCTTCCCTGCCCCAGCCCTTCATTCACATATTGAAGTTCTAATCTCCCCGTTCTTCAGAATGCGACTGTATTTGGAATGAGGGTCTTTTAAGAGGTAATTATGTTAAAATGAGATAATTTGGCTGGACTCTAATCCAATATCACTGGTGTCCTTATAAGAAGAGGAAATTTGGGCACAGACATAGAGTAAAACCATCTGAAGACACAATGGCCAATCTACAAGCCAAGAAGGGAGGCCTCAGAAGAAACAATCCTGCTGACACCTGATCTTAGACTCCTAGCCTCCAGAACTGGGAGGAAATACATTTCTGTTGTTTAAGCCACTCAGCCTGTGGTACAGGCCTTTGTTTTGGCAGCCCTGGCAAAGTAACACGTAGGGTAATAATGTTTAGAGGTGGAAAAATTATGAAAAGAACAAACGAATAGAAAACCTGGACTAAAAAGGACAGTTTGCACATATCAGATGTATTTCGATTTATTTTATGTTAATAGCTATTATTGAGAATTATCTAATGGGAAAAAGGACAGCCGCTAGTGTTCAAGTTAGAAGTTTGGCATTTGTCTTATTTTTCTAACTTACTAGCCACATGGGGTCAGACATACTATTGAACCTCTTTTTTCTTTTGAGATGGAGTTTCGCTCTTGTTGCCCAGGCTGGAGTGCAATGGCATGATCTTGGCTCACTGCAACTTCCACCTCCCAGGTTTAAGCGATTCTCTTGCCTCAGCCTCCTGAGTAGCTGGGATTACAGGCATGTGCTACCACGCCCAGCTAATTTCTGTATTTTTAGTAGAGATGGAGTTTCACCATGTTAATCAGGCTGGTCTCGAATTCCCTGACCTCGGTGATCTGCCTTCCTCGGCCTCCCAAAATCCTGGGATTACAGACATGAGCCACCGCACCTGGCCTATTGAATGAACCTCTTTCTGAGCCTCTGACTTCATCTACAATAAAAATATATGGCATCAATTATTTCATTTAAATATTAATGTTTAAATAAAAATATAAAACAGAAAAGTGTTTTGTAAAATGCCATTCCATGGTTGGGTATTTTTAACAGGTAATTTACTCTGCTGGGTGTATTGCTAGCTAATTCCATTTCCAAGCAACTAAAGTATGTGACAAATACTGTCAAATTAATCATATATTTTTATACCAAATTATACTATTACTAGTTGCAGAAGAAGTATATATTTCTTCAAACAAGGCCATATGTCTATTGTAATCTATATATATTTAACTTTGTTGATTTTACAGGTAAAAATGATTTACCTGTAAACCATAGCTTAATCCTAATCAGAGGCCCACATTGAAAGACTTGCCTTATACCTTGTGTGCCCAGATCCAAAAATCTTATAAAACTCTATGGTATTTTATGTTAATTTGCACTTATTTGGTTACTAGTGGAGAGATATATATTTCTTCATATTTATTATCTCCTTTTTCAAGTTCTTGTTTTTGTTTTGTACTTAATGAAAGTGTGTCTACCTTTACATAGGTGTATACAATATATATGAAAGAATGTTGATACATGTTTTGCACATGCCTCCCTAGTTTGGTTTATCTTTTAAGTCTGTTAATGGCTTTTCATGTGAACATTTTAATTTTTATGTAGATAAATATATCAATTTTTTATGGATTTGTAGTTAGGAAGATTTAATGTATGTATAAAATGTATAAAATTCTCTATATATTTGCTTACAGTGATTTCTAACTTTTATGATTTTTTTTTATATTCCAAGTGATCTACCTGACATTCAGTATAAGGAGTTAGGTAGAGATACAACTGTATTTAATTTCAAATGTGTAGATATTAGTTTGTGCCATTTATTGCATAGCCATGCATTTCTATTTGATTAAAAATGCCACCTCTTCAACCCCCATTTTACTTATTAAATTGACAAGTAAAAATTACACATATTCATGGTGAACATGCTTTGATATATGTATACATTGTGGAATGGCTAAATGTAGCTGTTGCACATATGCATTACCTCACATACTTATTATTTTTGTGTGATGACACCATCCCTGTTTCTTTCCTCAGTTCAACTGGGTCTCATTTTATTTTTTCCAGTTGGTTTTCTATTCTTGTTCTTAGTTTTTTGTTTCTGATTCAACATATTTTCTTTTTATCCTAGAATGCCTGTTTGGGGAAACATAATTAAATTGGAGTGTTGTGTTTCAGATTTCTTTTCATGGTTGGTTATTTCTGGGGAAGCAGGGGATTTTTATTAGGCACAATGTTTTGATTCTGATGTTTTGTTTCCCCTTTAGCAGTGCTGCACAGTGAAAGATGTCTGAGTACATCTATGAAGTTTATGAATGGGCTTGGTAGTTTGGGGTGGTGCTTGAGATTCCTAGTTCAAGATCGTCCTTTCAGTTTAGCGAAATTATTTTCAGTGGACCGTTCTTTTGGGGAGGAAGAGAGGAGCATGGATGCTGGGGGCCAGATTTAGGTAGCCACTATTAAGAGGAGAGGATTGTTTTGTCTTATTTTATGGCTTTTTTTCCCCCTCTTTCTTCTCCTCTGGCTTAATACTTTTCCCCCGTCACCACTCAGATTCCTAAAGGTGTTTCTCCTTCTTGATCCCTTTTAAGCCTGCCCCTGGCTGGAGTCCTGCAGATCTTAAAGGTCTTGCCTTGAAAGTCAGTGTTTTAATCCATTAGGAAGGACTCCTTTATAGTATTTTCTCACTTTGGGTGGGTTTCCTCCTTCTGAGGTTGATTTCAGGTTCATCTTGTACCTTTCATTTCTCTCATTTCCCTTCACAGTTTGCCCAAGTCCCTGCTGGCTCTCTGAAGACTTATAAAAGGGTCTCAGAGCTATTCTGAAAATTCCTGCTTGTTTTTCTCCTCACAGCTATCTTGGTGTTTGTGCTGTTCTCTATTTTCTGGTCATGCTGAAGTTCTGGGATCCTTTTTCCTCTAGCTGATATGTAGAGTATTATGGAGCATGGATGGTGAGGGCCAGATTTAAGAAGTTACTACTAACCTTTTTTTTTTTTTTTTTTTTTGCATTTTTTAGTAAAATGAAATATTTCTAGTTTGATAATAAATGTCTATTTTTTTGTCTTGAAAAAATAGTAGTTACTTTCTTTCACTTGTTTATTTTTCCATATGAACTGTGGAATTTGTCACGCTAAAATTTCCTTTGAAATATTGTTACAACCCAACTGGTCCTTCCTGACTTCTACACAGATAAAGCCAATTCACTGATACAACGGTGTTGCTGCAGAGAAAGAATTTAATTAACACAAGGCAGCCAAGTGGAAAAATGGGACATTTTTCTCAAATCCACCTCCCCAAGAGCTCAGAGGCTAGGATGTTAAGGATAATTTGGTAGGCAGAGGGCCAGGGAATGAGTGCTGCTGATTGGTTGGGGATGAAATCATAGGTGTGTCTAAACTGTCTTCATGTGGTAAGTCAGTTTCTTTGGGGGTGGCAGTCACAGAAATGATTGTCCGTTGCTTGGTATGAGACATGGATCCAGGTGGTATCAGTTGTTCTGCCCAAATGCAAAAGTCTGAAGAATATCTCAAGACTGATCTTAGGTTTTGGCATTAGTAATATTATCCATGGAGCAATTGGAGAAGTTACAAATCTTGTGACCTCTGGCTACATGACTCCTGAGCAGTAAGAAATTATAGAAAAGTAAGATAGGGAACAATGGCTGGTTATCATTTATTAACATTTAACTATGCCTACATCTTAGCAGAATTCAGGCCCCTCCCAAAGTCCTAACCTGTGGTCTTTCATTAGTCTTACAAAGGCAGCTTCAGTCCCCAAATAAAGAAAGGGTCAGTTTTAGAGAAGGGACTATTAGATCCTTGCTTCAAAGTTAAACTATAAACTAAATTCCTCCCATAGTTAAGTTAAACTATGCCCAGGAATGAGTGAGGACAGTCAACCTGTGAGGCTAGAGGCAAGATGGAGTCAGCCATACTAGACTTCTCTCACTGTCATAATTTTTGCAAAGGTGGTTTCAATATAATCTTATAATATTTTAACATTCAAATATGGCATTACTGAAATATTAAATCTTTGTATCTGAGAACATAAATGCCTCATAACTTATTGAATTTTCATTTGTAACACTAAAATACATGTATGTGTTTATGTGTATACATATACAATTAATATAATGTTCTGTATATATACATAGAACTATGATATATATCAGTTATGTAAATTTTGTTATATATAATGTATATTTTTATGTTGTATATGACTATTATGTATAATTATTTTATATCTAACTATAATATATAATTATGTTTTATGGACAGTTATATGTGTAATATAGGTGATATTTTTATAGCAGTTTACAATGAATGTTGATACTACATATACTTGATTGTCCTAACAGTAATATATTTATTGATTTTTTCCTACAAATGTACTCTAGGTAGGAGGAGTATTATCCTCCCATTTTCCAATGATGAATTAAGTACCAGACAGTTTAAATGACTTGCCTAAATTCATATAGTTATTTGGCATCACATTGGCATCCAGGTTCTATGTTAACTGATTTTCTAATTTTTTATCCACCATAAGATTATGATTTTAAATTTCTGTATGCTAAATAACCATAGTGAGATATTTATAATTTTATGTTCTATGGCTGCTTCGTTTCTAAGTAAAATAGTCTTTTCATTTGGACAGGTAGACCCTAATGTATTGCCTAACATTTGTTAAATGAACAAAGTACCTTTTTAGTTTTAAAGTTTGGTGACTAATATATTAGAAATAATTGTTTTTAATGTAATTGAATAATCTTGCCATTTTAAACTAAAAGATCATGTACACATTTTTCTACCTAATGAATCATCTTCTTTCTTTTCTTGCTCTTTTTCCTTTTATAGGCTGTCTCCTTCTCTTCTTTCCTCACCTTTTATCTCCCCCCCTTTCTCTTGTGTCCTTTCTTCTTACTTCCTCTCTCTGTATACTGTCAAACAGACATAGCCTTACTGATTACAAATAAATCTGAAGTTTTTGGTGAGCTCTGGGCTCAGTAGAAATTATCAGCCCCCTCAGATCATTTCACGTTCATGTGGTGAAAAAAAAAAAAACTTGTAATTCAAAATTTTTGGTTAAGTATTGATTGCAAAATATGTGTATTGGATAAAAGATGCTATTGTACTCATTTGAAATGCAAGAACAGGCTATATGTATCCAGTAACAGTTGACAGTCAAGATTGGTTAATATTAATAGAGAAAACAAATTCTAAAAAACCTCATATTTACTGAATGCCTACTCTGTATTAAGTAGTAAATTAGCCAATTTCACATAATCAAATTTAGTCCTTGTAAAAACTCAGTTTTGCATAGTATGCATAAGAATTAAAAAAAAAAAAAAAACAAAACTCAGGTGAGGAGAGATTAATCACCCTGCAGGGGTCACTTGGGAAGTCAATGAAGGACCTGGGGATGGAGGGGAGGTCTGTCTCATACCAAATCTTTTCTCTTTCCATCAGAAAGTGTGGAAAGGGGTAATTATCTTGATAAGTCTCTAATTATAGTATTTGTCTGAAAAATGAGGTCATCTGTCTGTATGCATCTGCCTGTGCATACTACAAAACTTTTCTGAGGTAATTTTAGATACTACTTCTTATAATCCTTTCTCCCAGTGAAAGGGGAAACAGTCTTTTGAGTGCATCTTTATTGAGGTATTTCTTATCTTGTCTGCTGCAGGCTACAGCATCTAAACCCCTGAAAGTCCCCAGTAGATTGTAGGCCCAAATGAAATAATTTTTGTCTCGGCATTATTACTTTTTCAAGGAGGAATTTGTGATGCTACTATAGCTGGGGATCGTGGGTAACAAGAAATCCTATGAGAAAGCAGTGTTGCCCAGTTCCTGTTACTTGATTTGGTTCTGTAAAGCACTATTTCCAAAAAGGTTGCTTCTCTATTTGAATGCTTTTCTTTATACATTTTAAAGATATCACTGATAAAATTGGTGAAATTTCTGATTTTTAAAATATATAAACTCCAGATAGTTAAATGAGCTAGCACTTACCATTTAGAGAGAAGAACACCGTCTTATTAGCATAGAAATAGTGAACATTAGTGAATCCATGTCTTATAGGTGAGGAGATTTATATTTAGCTTTATTCATATCAACTGTATTTTTAAAAATTTTATATTTAATTTTGGTTGGTACATAGCAGGTATATGTATGGGGTACATGAGATATTTTGACACAGGCATGCAATGCATAATAATCGCATCGTGGAAAATGAGGTATCTATCCCCTCAAGCATTTATCCTTTGTGTTACAAACAATCCAATTATGTTCTTTTAGTTATTTTAAAATATACAATTAAATTGTTTTGACTAGTTACCCTGTTGTGCTATGAAATATTAGATATTATTCATAGTTTTGAACTAATTTTTTTAGACCCATTAACCATCTCCACTTAACTATAAACCCCCACTACCCTTCCCAGTCTCTGGTAACCATCCTTCTACTCCTTATATCCATGAGTTCAATTATTTTGATTTTTACATTCCACAGATAAGTGAGAACATAGGATGTTTGTCTTTCTCTGTCTGGCTTATATTTCTTAATGACCTCTAGTTCCATCCCATGTTGCTGCAGATGACAAGTTAGTTATTTTTTTATGGCTGAATAGTACTCTATTGGGTATAAGCAACACATTTTCATTGTCCATTCATCTGTTGATGGATATTTAGTTTGCTTCCAAGCTGGCTATTGTGAATAGTGCTGCAACAAACATGGAAGTGCAGACATCTCTTTGATATACTGACTTCCCTTCTTTTGAGTGTATACCCAGCAGTGAGATTGCTGGAGCATATTGTTGCTCTAATTTTAGTTATCTGAAGAGCTTCCAAACTGTTCTCCATAGTAGTTGTACTAATTTGCATTCCCACCAACAGTGTACAAGGGTTCCCTTTACTCCATATCTTCTAGCATTTGTTATTTCCTAGCTTTTGGATAAAAGCCATTTTAACTGGGGTGAGATGATATCTCATTGTAATTTTGATTTGTATTTCTCTGATCAATGATGTTGAATAACTTTTATATGCCTGTTTGCCATTTGTATGTCATCTTTTGAGAAATGTCTGTTCAAATATTTTGCCCACTTTTAAACTGCTTTAGATTTTTTCTGTAGACTTGTTTGAGCTCCTTATATTCAAGTTATTACAGGTTATTAATCCCTTGTCAGATGAGTAGTTTGAAAATATTTTCTCCTATTCTGTGGGTTGTCTTTTCACTTTGCGAATTGTTTTCTTTGCTGTGCAGAAGCTTTTTAACTTGATGTGATCTCATTTGTTCATTTTTGCTTTGGTTGCCTGTGCTTGTGGGATATTACTCAAGAAATGTTTGCCCAGATCGATGTCCTGGAGAGTTTTCCAGTGTTTTACTGCAGTAGTTTCATAACTTGAGTTCTTAGATTTAAGTCTTTAATCCATTTTGATTTGATTTTTGTAGGTAATGAGAGATAGGGGTCAAGTTTCATTCTGCATTATTCAGTTTTCCCAGCACCATTTATTGAAGAGACTGTCTTTTCTCTAGTGTATGTTCTTGGGAGCTTTGTCAAAAGTGAATTCACTGTAGGTGTATGGATTTGTCTCTGGGTTCTCTATTCTGTTCCATTGATCTATGTGTCTGTTTTTATGCCAGTACCATGCTGTTTTGTTTACTATAGCTTTTTTTTTTTTTTTTTTTTGAGACGCAGTCTTGTTCTTGTTGCTCAGGCTGGAGTGCAATGGCACAATCTCGGCTCACTGCAACCTCCACCTCCAGAGTTCAAGTGATTCTCCTTCCTCAGCCTCCCAAGTAGCTGGGATTACAGGTGCCTGCCATCATGCCCCACTAATTTTTTTTTGTATTTTTAGTAGAGACGGGGTTTCACAGTGTTGGCCAGGCTGGTCTCAAACTCCTGACCTCAGGTGATCCACCTGCCTCAGCCTCCCAAAGTGCTAGGATTACAGGTGTCAGCCACTGTGCCCAGCTAAGGTCTATACTTTAATTTGAAGTCAGGTAATGTGATTCCTCCAGTTTTGTTCTTTTTGCTCAGGATATATTTGGCTATATTTTTTCTTGTGTGCTTCTACATAAATTTTAAAAGTACTTTTTCTGTTTCTGTGCAGAATGTCACTGGTATTTTGATAGGGACTGCATTGAATCTATAGATCACTTTGGGTAATATAAACATTTTAACAATAATCTATGAGCATGGAATATCATTCCAATTTTTTCATGTCCTCTTCAGTTTCTTTGATCAGTGTTTTACAGTTGGCGTTGTAGAGATCTTTCTCTTCAGTTATTTCCTGGGTATTTAATTTTATTTGTGCCTACTTAAATGGGAATACTATTTTGACTTCTTTTTTAGATTACTCACTGTTGGCATATAAAAATACTACTAATTTTTGTAGGTTGATTTTATGTCCTGCAAATGTACTGAATTTATCAGTTCTAATAGTTTTTTGGTGGAGTTTTTAGGTTTTTCCAAATACAAGATTATATCATCTACAGACAAGGATAATTTATCTTCTTCCTTTCTAATTTGAATGCCCTTTACTTTTTTTCTCTTGTCTGATTGCTCTAGCTAGGAGTTCTAGTACTATACTGGATAACAGTGGTGAAAGTGGGTATCCTGTATTCCAGATCTTAGAGGAAATGTTTTCAGTTTTTCCCCATTCAGTGTGATACTAGCTGTGTGTCTGTTTTATTTATATATATATATAAATAAATATGTATATACATACATATATGTATGTATATGTATATATACTTTATATATACATATCATTTTGTTGTTTTTTGGTTATTTTGTGGTCTTCTTTCCTTCCTTCTTCCTTTTAGTAAAGATTTTCTTTCGTATGATTTAATTTCTTGCTTTATATATATATATATATATAAAATGTATATATATATAAATGTGTATATATATGTGTGTATATATAAATCTGTGTATATATATATAAATCTTATGTTTAGGTGTATATCTTCTGTACTCAGATTTTTTAGGGTTTTTATTATGAAGGGATGTTGAATTTTATCAAATGTTTTTTCAACATCAATTGAAATGATCATATGGTTTTTGTCCTTTATTCTGTTGATATGATATATCACTTAATTGATTTGTGCATGTTGAACCATCCTTGCATCTCAGGGATAAATCTCAATTGGTCATGATGAATGATCTTTTTAATATATTGTTGAATTCAGTTCACTAGTATTTTGTTGACAATTCTTGCATCAATATTCATTAGGGATATTGGCCCATAATTTTCTTTTTTTGGTGTGTCTTGTCTGGTTTTGGTATCAGGATGATACTGGCCTCATGTAATGAGTTTGGAAGTATTCCCTCATTCTCTATTTTTCAGAATAGTTTGAGTAGGATTGGTATTAGTTCTTTAAAGGTTTGGTAGAATTCAAGAGTGAACTCATTGGGTCCTAGGTTTTTCATTACTGGAAGTTATTTTATTATGACTTTGTTACTTGTTATTGGTCTGCTCAAGTGTTGTATTTCTTCATGGTTTGATCTTGGTAGGTTGTATTTGTCTAGAAATTTATTTCCTCTAGATTTTCTGATTTATTGGCATATGATTGCTTGTATAGCCACCAATGATCCTTTGAATTTCTGCAGTATTATTTGTTATGTCTCCTTTTTCATCTGATTTTATTTAAGTCTTCTTTTCTTTCTTTATTAGGCTGGCCAAAGTTTTGTCAATTTTGTTTATCTTTTCAAAAACTTTTTGTTTTGTTGATCTTTGGATTTTTTTATTGCAAATTTATTTTTCTTCTGATGTTTATTTCTTCTAATTTGGGTTTGGTTTGCTCTTTTGTATTTAAGATGCATCATTAGGTTATTTATTTGAAGTTTTTCTTTTTTGATGTATTCACTTATAGCTATAATTTTGCCCTTAGTACTGCTTTTATGGTATTTCATAAGCTTTGGTATGCTGTATTTCCTTTATTTGTTTCACAAATTTTAAAAATTTTGTTCTTTATTTATTTGATTCAGGAGCATATTGTTTAATTTCTATGTGTTTGTAATAGTTTCTAATATTCCTTGTTGTTGATTTCTAGTTTTATTCCACTGTGGTAGAAGATGCTTGTTATTATCTTTTTTTTTTTTTTAATGTTTTAAGACTTGTTTTGTGACCTAACATGTGGTCTGTCCTTGAGAATGATCCATGTGCTGAGGAGTAGAATGTATATTCCACAGACATTGGATGAAATGTTCTATAAATATCTTTTTAAAATTTATTTATTTTTTGAGACGGAGTCTTGCTCTGTCGCCTAGGCTAGAGTGCAGTGGCGTGAGCTCGGCTCACTGCAACCTCCGCCTCCCGGGTTCACGCCATTCTCCTGCCTCAGCCTCCTGAGTGGCTTGGACTACAGGCACCTGCCACCTCACCTGGCTAATTTTTTTTTTTTTGTATTTTTAGTAGAGATGAGGTTTCACCATATTAGCCAGGATGGTCTTGATCTCCTGACCTCATGATCTGCCTGCCTCAGCTTCCCAAAGAGCTGGGATTACAGACGTGAGCCACCATGCCCAGCCTCTATAAATATCTTTGAGGTCCGTTTGTTCTGTAGGTCAGACTAAGTCTCATGTTTCTTTGAGTTTCGGTCTAGGAGATCTGTCCAACACTGAAAGTGGAGTGTTGAAGTCTCCAGCTATTATTGTATTGGGGTCGGTGTGTCTCTCTCTTTAGCTCTAATAATATTTGCTTTATATATCTGGATGTTCCAGTGTTGGGTGTGTATATATTTACAAACATTATATCTTGTTACTGGATTGACCCTTTTTCTATTACGTAATGACTTTCTTTGTCTCTTAGTTTTTGTCTTGAAACCCATTTTGTCTGATACAAGTATAGCTATGCCTGCTTTTTTTCTTTTTCATTGGCATGGAATAACTTTTTTCATCCCTTTGTTTTCATTCTGTGTGTATTTCTATAGGTAATGTGTGTTTCTTGTAGGAAACAGATCATGGGATCTTCTTTTTTCATCCATTCAGCCACTCTGTCTTTTGATTGGAGAGTTTAGTCCATTTACATTCAATGCTGTTATTGATAAGTAATCAATCCTTGCCATTTGTTACTTGTTTTTTGGTTGTTTTGTGGTCTTCCCTTCTTTCCTTCCTTCCTATCTTCCTTTTAGTAAAGAAAGATTTTCTTTGGTGGTGTGATTTAATTTCTTGTTTTTTTTTGTATCTGGTGTATGTTTTTTGATTTAAGGTTACCTGAGGCTTGCAAATAGTATCTTATGACCCATTATTTTAAACTAACAACAACTTAACCCTGCATAAACAAACATGTAAAAAGAGAACTAATGAAAACTCCATTTTAATTTCATCCTCCCACTTCTTAACTTTGTTTTTTCTCTTCATGTCTCATTGTACTGGCTATGTTTTAGAATTTTGTAGTTATTATTTTTGATTGGATTTTCGTTTACTCTTTCTATTTAACAGTAGTTTACAAACCACAATTACAGTGTTATAATATTCTGTGTTTTTCTGTGTGCTTACTACTACCGGTGAGATTTGTATTTTTAGATGATTTCTTCTCGCTCATTAACATCTTTATCTTTCAGATTGAAGAACTCCCTTAAGCATTTCTTATAGGATAGGTCTGGTGTTGATGAAATCTCTCAGCTTTTATTTGTCTGGAAAGATCTTTATTTCCCCTTCATGCTTTAAGGATAGTTTCTTTGGATATACTATTCTAGGGTAAAAGGTTTTTTCCCTTTAGCACTTTAAGTATCTAATGCCACTCTTTCCTGCTCTGTAAGGTTTCCACTGAAAAGTCTGCTGCCAGACATATTGGAGCTCCATCGCATGTCAGTTGTTTCTTTTCTATTGCTGCTTTTAGAATCCTTTCTTTATCCTTGATGTTGGGAGTTTGATTATTAGATGCTTTGAAGTAGTTTTCTTTGTATTAAATCTACTTGGTGTTCTATAACCTTCTTGTACTTGAATGTTGAGGTTTGGGAAGTTCTCAATATTACCGCTTTTAATAAACTTTCTACCCCTATCTCTTCCTCCAACCTCCCTTTAAGTCCACTAAGTCTTAGATTTGCCCTTTTGAGGCTATTTACTAGATCTTGTAGGTGTGCTTTGTTGTTTTTTATTCTTTTTTCTTCTATCTCCTCTGACTGTATTTTCCCATAGCCTATATCAGGCTAATTTTTTTTTCTGCTTGGTCAATTCTGCTGTTAAGGGACTCTGATGCATTCTTCAATATGTCAATTGCATTTTAGAATTTGTTTGATTCTTTTTAATTATTTTAAGCTTTTTTTAAATTTAGCTCATAGAATTCTGAATTCCTTCTTTGTGTTATCTTGAGTTTTCTTGAGTTTCCTCAAAGCAACTATTTTGAATTCTCTGTCTGAAAGCCCACATGTTTCTATTTCTCCAGGATTGGTCTCTGATACCTTATTTAGTTCCTTTGGTGAGGCCATGTTTTCCTGGATGATGTTGATGCTTTTAGATGTTCGTTGGTGTCTGGGCATTGAAGAGTTGGAGATATTTATTGTAGTCTTCTCAGTCTCTGTTTACTTGTGCCTGACCTTCTTGGGGAGGCTTTCCAGGTATTTGGACTCCAAATACCTGGGGACTTGGGCCCCAAACCCAATAACACTGTAGTTTTTGTAGGCTTGGAGAGGTACTGTCTTGGATAAAATCCAGAAGACTTCTCTGGATTGCTATGCAAAGACTCTTGTTCTTTTTCCTTAGTTTCTGCCAAACAGTCTCTCTCTCTCTGTTGTGTTGACTGGAACTGGGGGTGAGGTGATGCAAGGACTCCTGTGGGCCACCACCATTGGGACTGCGCTGGGTCAGATCTGAAGCCAGCATGGCACTGGATCTTGCCTAAGGTGCACTGTAACCACTACCTGACTACCGCTTATTTTCACTGAAGGCCCTAGAGCTCTATAGTCAGCAAGTGATGAAGTCAGCCAGGTTTGTATCCTTTCCTTAAGGGCAGCAAGTTTCCCCAGGCCCCAAGTGGGTCCAGTGATGTTGTCTGGGAGTCAGGGATTAAAGTAAAAATCCTTAGAAATTTGCCTGATGTTCTAGTCTACTGTGGTAAACTGGAACTCAGACCTCAATATAAAAGCCTTCCCACTCTTTCCTTCCCTTTCCACAGGTAGAGGAGCCCTCCCCATGGGCACCCCCACCACTTTCCCACAGGGGGATTCTGTCAGGCCACTGCCAATGTTCAGTTAAATCCCAAGGGCTCATCAGTCAGTCTGTGATGAGTTCTTCCAGGTCTGGGACTCACGCTTCAGGGCAGTAGGCTCCTCTCTGGCCCAGGGCAGTTCCAGATATGCTGACCAGGAGCCTAGGCCTGGACTTGGTAACTGCAAAATCCTACTTGTTGTTCTACTCCACTGTGGCTGAACTGTTACCTAAAGTGCAAGACAAAATCCTCTGTACTTTTCTGACCACTTTTTTCAAAGAAAGTTTTTTACTATAGCCACCATGGTTGGTAATGTGCTGGGTTACACCTGTAGTCAGCACATCCCAGAACCCAAGGCCCCCAGCATGTTTCCTGGGTATCACTGCTGGGTATTCAGGGCCCAAGGGCTCTTTAGTCAGTAGGCTATGAATCCTGCCAGGACTGGGTTCTTCCCTCCAAGGCCGTAGATTCCCTTTTGGACCAGGTTGTGTCTAAGAAATGTCATCCAGGAGCTAGGGCTTGAAAAGGGGCCTCAAAATTCTGCCTGGTGCCCTATCCTCCTATGGCTGAGCTGGTATCCAACATGCAAGACAAAGTCCTCTCCTTTTTGCTCTCTTCACCTTAAGCAGAAGGAAGGAGACCCTTTTGTTGCTGTGAATAGCACTGCCTGGGGTTGGGGAAGGAGTGGCACAAGCACTCTTTTAGCCACCTCAGCTGGTGTCTCCCTAGGTCACATGCTACCCTAGTCCTCTGGCTCTGAGCCCAGCCAGACACTAGGAGGTGCCTAGGAATTGCAGTCATTGTGGCCCAAACTGCTTTTCAGGTTTATTTCGGGCCCCAAAGCACTTCAGCCTTCACTGGCGAGGCTTGCTGAGAAACTTGAGTTCTGATGATGGCATGGTGATTTCCCTCTGGGTAGGCCTGGTCCTAATGCCTCCTCCATGCATGGGCACTGGCTGAGCCCAGCACAGCTTTGCTCTCTGCTATGATGAGGCAGCAGTGAGTTGAATGTAAAGTCCCCCAGTCACGATGCTTTCCTTCCCCAAAGTGCACAGACTCCCCATGCTGTGTGGCTGCTGCTGGGGCAGAAGGGGAGGGATGGTGGCAGTGATTCAAAGCTCTCTCTCTGACTCCTCTCAATGCTCCTTTCAAGGATGTGAAATTAAAACACGTCTATGAATTGCTTACTTGATTTTTGGTTCTTGTAATGGTGCTTTTCTGTGTGCAGATAATTGTTAAAATTGGGTGTTCCTGGTTGGGGGTATTAATACCGCAGGCTTTTCTTCTGCTGTTTTGCTTCCCCACCACCCCACCCGTATCAACTGTGTTTAAGCTTCAATAAGACATATTATATGCTCATTTAAAGTAATTTCTTATTGTTAAATGAAAATTATTATAATAAACAATAGTGGTGAATAATTAACATAAATTAGATTTGCTAGATGTGTGAGTATATTTAAATGCAAATTGGTGAAGTAATATCTATGAAAGCAAACATTTTTGTTTCCTTCTATAAATTGAGAAGTTTATAACTAAGATAATTATTAGGGTTTGTTAGAGCTAAAATTCAGTTGATCTGTGAACTCATTGGAGAGCTTTTATAAATTAAGTTTCTTGGGATACGCCTGATGCACTAATTTTGTAAATATGAGTGGGACAGGAAGAGGGTCTTAAAAGGTCCTCGGTGGTTCTAATGACTAAGTAGGTTCAGAAATAATAGTAAGTTTATTTGACATTATTGAGTGTGTACTATGAGCTTAGATACTGTATATCACTTTACAAATGCTCACTTAACCTCCATAAAAATCAAAGATTATTTTATTAGCCCAATTTACAGATATGGAAACTGAGGTACAGAAATGCAAAGTAGCATGCTTAAATTATACAGCTAATAAGTAATAGTTAGATTTAAGTCCAAGCAATTTAGCTCCAGGCCCCGAGCTGAGAAGCAGCATCCTCTTCTACTACTTAGGTGTAGGACACACCTCTGTGAAGGAATTTTCCTTCACTTGGGGTGCACTATGTGGTCATCCTATGACCTTGGGCAAATCACCAGCTATCTCTGGGATCTTACCTTGGCTTGTGGCAAAGCCAATAGGAATTGTGATAAAGTTTGGGATTTTTTACAAAAACAGTGGGCTGTTTTAGTCCCTTAAATAGACAAATCCAGCCTAACAAGTTTGAATTGAAGATTTTTTTTTAACCTTTTCTCTAGTCTTCACCCATATGAAAGTTGCTGTTGATAATTGAATATGTATGCTCTGTAAATTCCCTTTGGGCCAGATTTAATACCAGCCTTTTCCTTCTAGGGGATATATCAGATATTAGATGTGTGACAAGGTCATTTAACAGATAAATTCTAGCCTGCTACAATTAATGAAAAGAGAAAATCATTTATACTTTCTCACATTTTAATTCTCATGAGTAACAAATATCTTTGCAGCATCCTTTACAACTGATGATGACACTGTCATATGTCTCTTCACCAGGACTGAGGACTCTTGGCTTACCCACAGCAATCATAGATCTGATTTGGATGACATGACTTAATTCAAATGCTGTGTCTATTGAACTGACTCAGGTAATGCTGTCAAAATAGTTGGATCAGCCCTAATCAGCCAAGACCCCCATTTACTTGGATGTGAATTGGGAATGGCAGCACCTCTACCTATCTTTCCTGAAGGAATGTGGGGAGGCTTTGAGGTAATATATTTGGAAGCACTATGAATTCTTTGGGGAAAGTCCGAGATAAGACATGATCATAATGGGTTCATCTTATCTGACATATTAAAAATAATTGTGACAGTAGGAGGGCAAAGCAGTCGCATTACTGGATGGTTAATATAAGGCTTTAGTGGCCTATGGGTAAAGGAGCATATTAGCTCAATGCGATGCCAGTGGGGAATTGTTTAATTATAACAGAACATAGCACAAAAGATATTATGGCCTAGGAACAGTTGGAGATTCAGTTCATTCCTGTAGATTTCCAAAGGTACTTTTAGTTCTACTCACAGAGGTACTCACTGTGGAAGGAGTGGTGAAGGTTTGAGCTTATCTGACATCATTGCTAAAAGTAGCCCAAGGGGCATGATCATTGCAGTGTTCATAAAGTCCATCATTATGGTCTTCAAGGATGCTCACTTTGCTGTTCAGCCCTTCATTGCCACTTCACAGCCAACCCTCTGTGAGCTGCTGCTTCAATAAGTTACTTGTCACACCTCCTCCCTTCCATATCAAGAATTTTGGAGATACCTCTTTTGATTTTGGATGCATTTTAGTAATGATCACTAACAGACCCTGTGTTCTCCACTGGTGTTCCTTGGATTATTTGAAATCATGATGATGCATCCATTTATTGTATTTGAGGCCAAAAGAAGAAAGTGTGTATGCAGTAAAATATTCAATGTTAAACCAGATGGGAAGTGGAGGCATAGTAAAGGTTTGCTGTGTGGGTAGCTCTGCTGAATATTTCTCAGTAGCATTTCCTTTGCTATCTTCATTGATGAATTATAGCTCCCAGCTTACCAAACAATGGTATGGATTGGGTTTTGTTATGATAAACACAGTATACCAAAAAGACTATCTACATTGTTTCAACACAGTGAAATTCATTTTTAAAACAAAGAGAAAAAATACTTTTCAGAACTGGTAACAAGGTGAGGAGTCACTAGAAACCAGCTATTAGTTTTAGTACCTTTTGGGGGAAGGTCATTTCTTATTTTACAAACATATATTAAAATTCCTTCATGAATTATGCAAATTTGGTGGACTTTATTTATATTAAACATACCACTGGGTTTGCTGTATCACTAAAAGATAGCACTCACCACTTCCTAGCTGATAGATTATTTTCATTATATGGTTTCTTTTAAGGCTATTTGAAAAGTAGGGGTCGTTTTCAGCTAATGAGCTTCCAATGACCAGAATGGCATCTTTTGTTAAGGTGCTTTGGAATTTGATTAATTAGGAGAACAGCACTGGTGTTTTCTGCAGGCATCATTCACAAATCATTCCCTGTGGTCTGCAGAAAAATCATCCACACTCTATTGCTGGTGGAGGGGGTCTGCAACACCTTCAGAACCTATTGAAAATGAACTCTATTCTTGACATATTAAATTGCCTTTTTTAATAATTGTGCCCACCTAGAATGAGACAAAACACAGGGCAGCCAAATACTTTCACCTGATGTGTAGTAGAGATTGTTTCATTGGACAAATAATTGTTGGAGTAGAGAAGATATAATAGGAAGAGATGGTAATGACTAAACGAAATGGTCAGCCAAGGCAAGCAGGAAGCATTTACTTGGTCAGTTGAAATATTCTTTGAAATCTTGCCTGATTTTTTTTTTTCGAAGTGTTTTGAAGTTTTGCTTTGTTTTTTAAGAAAATCAGCACATCTCTGGATTTTTTTCATCATTATACATTTATATTCCCCGTGGAAAGACTACATACTAGTGTCAGTGTTTGAAATGTATTTTCCAATGTTATAAATACTTGATGCCATATTTTTTTTGAAGAAGTCATTATTGATCAATATCTCCACCTACCCTGCTTGCTTAAGATTTTCTGGCATCTAAACTAGTCCTAATTTGTATTTGACATAGCATTTTCCTCTGCATGGGTGGAATGTAGAAATTATAAAAGAATGTGTGTGCCACTCTTGAGAGATCTTTCTCATTACACCCAATTTGCATGCAGCTAGTTAAGAAGGGGAGTCAAGTTCATTTTCCAGGATAAGATAGCAAGTCCGTGACCCAACCAGAGACAAAACTTAGAAAACTTAGAATTCTACCTTAAAGTCCACAAGTGGATTTAAAAAGCAAAGGAATTAACCAGTAGCAGACTTCATGGCTGGCTGAGTTCCTGGGATGTACAGTCCCAAAAGGGTTCCTTACTATGCTTTGCCTAAGGAGATAGAGGTGATCATTGTATAGGGCTCTAGAGAGATAGCTAGAGCTAGACTATCGAGTTTCTCCATGATCCAAGAAAGGTGGGGTGATTGGAGTCCTTTACTTCTCTAAATTAAGCTCCATACTCCCAGGAAGTCAAGGAACAAAAATTAAATGTTTCATGTTTGTCTGGTATCCTTTCCATCACAATCTGATTGAGTAAATGTACAAGTCATTAACCTCTTTAAACCTCAGCTCCCTGTACTGCAAAATGGGATCATACTATCTGCCTTTTCTGTCTCATCAGATTGCTGTAAGGATGTGATGAGGCAATACCTATCACATTGCTACACAAAACATTAAACACTCTCCATACCTGACATCACAATTTTTAGCCAAGGCCTTTTAAAGTAATACTGGGTTGAAAAAATCCACATTTTTAAAGAAAATTTGGACTGTTTTACAGCTTGTCAATACAAAGATCTGAGGAGAGTGTAACAATAAAATTGGGGGGCATTTTTCTGACAATCCTAATACGTGGCAGATCAACTGCAGTTGGAAAATCATGCTACATTTCAAACTTAACTTTTATAGCAGAGAACAAATTTCTAAGTTTTGTTTTCCTTTAGCAGTCTTGACTTGAATGTACAGGCTTTATATCAGAATACAACTGCAAAAGGAAAGACATGAGATTGTGAATGATAATTTTAAAAATTAAAAGTTGATATGTTTTACTCTGAGATAGTCGATAAAACAAGCAAGAATATGTGATGTGGGAGCAATCAATGACATTACTGAAGATTTTCTATAGGACCTCAGGAAAAAGCATTTGTCACTGTAGTCTTCAGTTTTCTTTCAAAGACCTGTAAGACAAGATCTCAATATGAAAAAGGCAAATCTAAATACAGAAATAAAGCAAAGCACCAAAAATACATTCTTCGAAAAGCCATGCTATAAGTTCCCTCAAGTATGTTTAATGTTTTGTTTCTCAAAAGTTGCCACTTTCATTTATTTATATGCATTTCAATCCAGAGCAATTCCCCATTTAGGCACCCTGTTCTAAATGTTTTCGTTAAAGGCATTATGGGGCCCTAAATTGTGTCAAATGCATTCTTGACACCTGCATAAATGTTTCAGGAGAGAATTATGGAATGGCAACATAATTAATTTTCTATTGAAGAAAGCCTAATGGATCATAGAAAATGGCCAAATTGGCATGTGTAATTTCAACTCATGGCTCTTAGTGTTCCCCTAAAGGTGTTAGACTAATGAAATAAGTAACATTACAAATAGCAATTTACTTTGCTTTGTTTATTTACCCAATTTTGTTGCTTCATGTACAGTGTTTCTTTGCTTACCAGTGAAAACTTATTTAGGGTCATTCTTGGGATGAAAAAAGAAAAGCCTTACACAATGAAATAGTGACGTTATTTTTTCTTAATCTATCACTGTTGAGAATATTCTACAGACACTACTTAATTGACTACCGTCCCAGGGACTGCTTTATTGCTTCTGTTAATTTGAAAAGTTAGAAATGCTAAGCAAAAGAGTAAGTACTGATTTGAACTAGTTTTAAGTCTCCTGAAAATGAGAACATTATTTAAATATTAACTGACTTGAACCTTGGTAGAACAATTCTTAAACCATTCCTTTGTCACTGTCTTTTGGCTTATCTCTATCTCTGTCTGTAGCTTATCCCTGTCTCCATGGGTATCCAGGGACACATTCTTGATCATGTCACAGTTGGTAAGTATCATTTTCTTTAGCCTGCTTATAACTAATTTCTGCCTGTCAGCCTTCAACAACCCATACGTCCTTATACATCTTTCTTTCCACATAGTCTCCATCTTTTGGCTCTGATTATATCATTATATCCCATATATCATTCTTGTAGACCTAGATTACTGGGTTTTCTGAAACTTGAAAAGTGAATGAGCTTATCCTATCCACATTGGAAATAGGGAATTCATGAAAAGCGGTATCAGGAAGAATACAGCTTGATGACTATAGGGTATCATTTTCAAGGCGTTCTTCTTTTTGTCCCACCCCAAAGAGGTTTGTGGTGGGCCTCTATAGAATAGGGCTAATCTGTGACATCTGGCTAACATAAGAGTGTATCTAAGGAGAAAGAAACTGTGTAGAGCAGTAGGTCAAAGTATGAAGGCCACAAACTGTAAAGTGATAAATGTTTTGAATATCTATCAGGTTAGTTTAGATATCCAACCTTGACATTAAGTCTCAGCATAGAGGTAGGAGCGTGGTCTCTCTGACACTGTGGCTTGAAGACTATCTTCTCTTGACTTCTTTGCTGAATGCCTTTCTTTTTTCTTTCTTCTTTCTTTTTTTTTGTTTTCATTTTCTTTTTTGAGACTGAGTCTCGCTCTATTGCCTAGACTGGAGTGCAGTGGCATGATCTCAGCTCACTGCAACCTCTACCTCCTGGGTTCAAGTGATTCTTGTGCTTCAGCCTCCTGAGTAGTTGGGATTGCAAGCACCTGCCACTACGCCCAGCTAATTTTTTTTTTTTTTTTTTTTTTGTATTTTTAGTAGAGATGTGGTTTCACTATGTTGGCCGGGCTGGTCTTGAACTCCTGACCTCAAGTGATCCCCCTGCCTCGGCCTCCCAAAGTGCTGGGATTGCAAGCGTGAGCCACTGCGCCTGGCCTGAATGCCTTTCAGTCGGATCTGCCAATGAGAAGTACTGGCAAATATTGGAAAAGGGAGGAGAGATAGAAGAGGGTAGGGGGAGAAAGAGAGGGAAAGAGATTTTTTCCCCATTCTCTCCTTGCTCTAGTGCCTTGACATTATACAGTTACAACTCTTCTGTGGTTTCTGTTTTCATTGGCCCAATAATACTCTTTTTCCCTTGGTTTCCTCTGTTGGTAATCTTGGGAAGCCTCACCCTTCTTTCTGTCATGCATTAACACTGCCAACACCTCTGTAAGCAATCTTTTCATTTATGTCTCTTCATCTGGGCTGAATACTGTTTCCCATCACTACCTCTGTCTGACCCAAGAGTTGTTTGATGTCAGGGTTTCAGAGTTTGCTCTGTGCCACTCCTCTGACTCCAGAATTATCTATTACTGAAGTTTCTGCCTGACAAATATAGCAGAGTGTAGTGTTTAAGAGAAAATGAAAGGGTGTAAGAGAGGCTTGAGTTTGATTTTGTGCAAGTAATTTAACCAATGAAATTTTCACTTTCCTTTTCTGTAAAATGGGATTGTAATTGTATTAACATCACTGTGTTGTTTTGAAGACTAAATGGGATAATATATATAGAACTCTTAGCACAGTACATAATGCTGTGTGCACAGAATGCAGTAAGTGCATAGTAATCACTTAATACATTTTATTATGATTATGTAATTCCTAGCTACAAATACAGTGATACTTCGAGGGGATGTGTATAATCAGTGGCTCTATGGAATAGAGAGGATTTATTCATCATTAAACATAGCATAGTTGGTGTGGCTTTTTTAGCTGAAAGTGTGGGTTAAGGGACTGGATGTGAAGTGTTGGAAATGAATGCTTCTCTGATCATACTTGTGGAACATCACAGCCTCTCTTTGTGGTAGCTAGTTCTGCTCCATTTAAGATGATCTGGGGGACATGTGGCATGCTATTTGGTCTGTCTGTGTTAAGAGGCTACCATCTGTTGTATAATCATCAGGATTACTGATGTGATCAATTGTTCTTCTATTTCTGTTTTTAAACAACCTTCTCAAGGAATGCATCCCAAATATGAGGAATCAGTTTGCTCAGAAAGCCATACACTTGCACATGGTAAAGCTGAAAGAATTTAATTGTTTGCTTGATAACTCTCAAAAGTGTCCTTTCTGATAAAGCACAATCTACAATTTTGGTTATATTTTCTAGGTTGATAATTCTCTTAAGAATTCAAAATGCTTTTGTGAATAGTATCTGGCCTTCATGGGTTTCCTGCTGGGCTGATGGCTCTGAGAAAAGTCTAGGTCCAAAGCCATTAGCTTTCTACTTATTGTCACTCTCAGTGATGATACTAGGAAGTTGTCAATGATTACTGTTATAATCAAGATTTCTAACTATTCTGGAAGAAGTTAATTACATAGATGCTAGGGGTTTCTTTGGGCAGCTACTGAATGTGCATTGTCCTTTATATTATCCAAAATGTGAAGATTAGTAATTTATTAAGCTATGGTTTGATATTCCTGTAGAACCATTCACAAACTTTATTACCTTGGATGTGACTTTACTTTTTCTAATGCATAAATGGAGATAATAGACCTCACAGCATTCACGTAGAGATGAAATGAAATAATGTTAAAAAAGCATTTAATTACAGTATCTGGCCCCCCCCATGAGGTCTCTTGGAATGTTAGCTATTTACCTGGTATGTGGAAGACCTGATGATACGGTGCCAGAACCTGAAGCTATGGTGGTAAACTACCTAGACATAGTGTCTTGTACTCATGGAGCTTAAAGTCTGTTCTTGGACTAACAGCTTCCATGATGTTTGCTTGCAAAGGTAAGTTTTACTCATATCCATAGTAACCCATGTGCCATTTTCTGGTTTTAATATTTCAAAATGGAATCAATTTGAGTATATTTTAATTGAATCCACATTATTGCAACATAATTGCTAGGCAAGTTAAAGTTAAAATGCTTAAATTGCCATTACCTTCTATTTTCAGTATACTCTATTCTCTTTTGCTACACTGGAAATTGTAAGTGACTAGATAAGTACAAAGCTGTTCTTATTGGACGTTAAAAATATAAATTTTGCAGTAATACACATTAGGGCTGGAGTCCAGGATTCCCTAATTATTAGCTGTATCAACTCAGGTTAGCTGTCTAATCTGAATAGAAGATTTTTGTTGGCCGGGAGCGGTGGCTTACGCCTGTAATCCCAGCACTTTGGGAGGCTGAGGCGGGCAGAGTACCTGAGGTCAGGAGTTTGAGACCAGCCTGGCCAATATGGTGAAACCCTCGGCTCTACTAAAAATACAAAAATTAGCTGGACATGGTGGCACACACCTGTGATCCCAGCTACTTGGGAGGCTGAGGCAGGAGAATTGCTTGAGCCTGGGAGACAGAGGTTGCAAGATCATGCCACTGCGTTCCAGCCTGGCCAACAGAGCGAGACTGTCTCAAAAAAAAAAAGATTTTTGTTACTGTAGACATAAAAAAAATAAGAGACAGATCCACAGACACACAGGAAGAATGCCATGTAATAACAGAAGTAGGAATTGGAGAATGCTGCTGTAAGCCAAAGAATACCAAAGATTGCCAAAACAGGCGCTAGGAGAGAAGCATGAGACAGATTCTGTTTCTGAACCTCCAAGAAAGAAACAACCCTACTGAAACCTTAATTTCAGACTTCTGCACTCCAGAACTGTGAGGGAATAGATTATTTGTCGTAACCATAAAGTCTGCTATGGCAGCCATAAGAAACTGATACAATTATAATTTTTCGTTATTTATACATAATACAACAAATCAATTATTTCACATGATATAAAGGGGTGGGGTGTTTCAGATCATAAATATCTAAGCTGTAAAATCATCTACTTTTCCAGACTGAGAAAGAGATCAATTTAATGTGCAACTATATGTAATGATTCTATGATATTAAATGTGAGGTTACATATCTTCATACTCTTACAGACTTTTATAGATTAGGTGACAATATCCTCATCATTTTGAAATGCATGCAGTAGGCTTCAGTGGTGAAACAACTTGTCCAATATCATATGGCAAGGAATATGATTTCCTTATTTCTAGGCTGATTCCCTACTGAAGGTGAGACTCGGTAATCATGTCCATGATTTAATCTTCTTGATTAATTCATTACCCTTTTTAGGATTGAATTGGCAATCACAGGTGTTTTTCTTATATTTTTTTCCTGAGACACACACTCCTTTAAATCTAAAATTGCTCTCTTTTCATTGTGCTATATTTTATTCTTTTCTCTTATGTAATAAAAAATAGGATTTTTTTTTAGTTTATCCATGGAGATAAAGAACAGTACCAATAATGAAATACTCTACCACTGAAATACCAAAATCCAATCATGTGTGCTATTGGAGATGGGCTCTACTATTCCTTTCTCTGCCAGTTACTAATACTTTCAGAGACGTGGGAATAAGTACAAAATTATGGAAGATGGGGATAGTCATTAGAACATAAAGATTCCAGAATCTTCTGAAAGAAATCTCCCGATGACTAGGATTTCTATAAATACATAGTAATTTCTGATGTTGTAGTTAAAATAATTGACCGAATTACATTTGTAATTAGTAAAACATAAGAAAAGAGAAAGTGCAAAAGAAGTGTAGATTTGCTCTTCAATTAGAAAGAATCTGATTAACTCATGCAAATGGAGTGGGTTATAAATGGCTAGTGAATTTTAATATATTGGCTTGTCTGAAAGGGTTCTTTTTGTGGTGACAGTGGTGTTATGTGGGCCAAAAACCTGAAACTATAGTTGTATAATATCATACATTAATGTTAACAAACATATTAGTAGTGGAGATGGATTTTCTAGTAGGGCAATTAAAAAACCATCTGTGTATATTAGAGTTACAAATCACTAAGCTGATAGTAGCCTTGGAGGGTACCTAGTTAAAGTGTCTTTTTTACCAGAAATGCCAAGGAGGCCTGGGGAATTGATAGGCTGGCCAAAGCATTATACAATCAGCATTAGAAATCAGGTCCTCTGACCTAAAAGCCAGGGCTCTTTTGTTTATAATAGGGATTGAAAATGGGTTTCAACTTGGTGCCAATTTGGACCATTGACAGTAGATGGCTGATCATACTTTGACTGTCTAGTAGTGTCTGCCATGGATGCTGTAATAGGAAAAATTAGACAAGTTTTAGAGATTGTCATCTCTGATCTACATAAGACTGTGATCCTGGACATATATATTTATAGGTCCACACACACATACATATATTTATGTTGACATATTTATATTTAGAGACAAGAGCTCACCATGTTGCCCAGGCTGGCTCGCGAGCTCCTGAACTAAGTGACCCTCCCACCTCGGCCTCCTAAAGTGTTGAGATTACAGGCATGAGCTGCCTACTCCTGGCCCGCTGAACACATTTTTAACAGTCACATAGTGGGTATCCCTAGAATGAAATATGAGTTGTACCATATGTATGGGAAAGTGCCTGTTCAAGATGGGGTGTGTGGTGTGTGTGTGTGTGTGTGTGTGTGTGTGTGGGGATAGTAAAGGAAGCAATCTTTTGCCCATGGATAAATATTTTCTTCAATTAAAAAACCTCTTAAAGCTCAGGGTCTAGTAAGATTCTCTTTTCCCATATAAGGAACTTTGGAATTTTAAAGTGACAGGGCCAGTGTTTGCTCTCTTTTGCTCCTCTCTAACCTGCAACTTTGCTGATGTCTCATTTGTGATTAATAAAATTAAAATCCTTTTACTTCACCTTTGCTTATCTCTGGTTAAAGTGTCAGTTCTCAGAACATTCTCAAAAAAAAGAAAACCACATGTTTCTTCCTTTGGTACCAGCTGACTGCAGGGCTGCCATCCTGCTTTTCATAATACTTTTTCCAGTACGTGGGGAGATTCACTATTCTGAAAGAACTCAATGGGATTCAGGAACTGGAATTTGCTATTTGACACACTCTCCTATTGCGTTTGGAAAACATTAAGCAAGAACATCTCTTTTATTTTATACATGAGGAGATATGAACAGAGAAGGTGAGTGAACAATCATAAGTCACACAGCAAGCAAATGTTGTAGTCTTCAGTTCTGACTATCATGTTTCTCTCTTTACTCTTTTGATCCATTCCTCAAGGTCAGGGACCCAGGGATAGTGTGCATTTCAACTTTACCAAAGCTTTGGGCAGGCATCTTCAGAGGCACCACACAACTTGGAAGAAATGAGCCATGCTCTTCCTCCTCTGGTCTATGTTCCTTCACAGAAGCTGACTTGAGGCTTCATTACTGGAAAATGAATCCTTGGGAAACAGACTCCTTTAGTCTGGAAATCGGTCTGAAGATTTATGAGACTTGTTGGCCACAGACGGACAAGAATTGTGTGAATCTTTTTTTCCTCAGTCGCTGCAGATCAGTGCATTACCTACAAAAATGACAACTAGCAAAAGAAAATAAGGTCTAGAGCAATAAAAAAAATTCAACTGTCATTAAATGAGAAAATGCTGAAAAATGCAGGGATTTCAGTTTCTTTATAAGTGACACCAAGACTTAGAAAGTTATTGTTTTGCCTCTTGGTAAGCTTGCTTAAAGAATTCTGTTTAGAAGTTGCTCAGCCAGTAAAGGAATGAGTTTTTTTTTCTTGCTCTTTTTGTCTCCTTTTTACAATCAATCAGTGTGATAATGGAGCTGTCATTGAAAGCAGTTGACGGCTCTGCTGCTTTTTAGCAACAAATTCTTCTGTGCACATCATTGGCAGCTTTTCTTCAAGATCTCTGTATCTAGGGTATGGATATAGGCCCTTGCTGATGGCCTCAAGGCAAAAGAAACTACAGTTCCATTCAAAGCAGTGATAGTTCTTGAAACCTCTTTGCATCCAAGTGACTAAAAGTTCAGCACTTTAAAAAATATGTTCTCAGATTAATAGCTTCTGGAAACTCTGCAGAAGTCATGCTGTATATGAGGTTGACAATGCTACCTTTTCTTCTTTTTCTAGCATAATTATTATAACATGGTTATCTGTAAAATTCTTACAAGGAATTATATGACAAATCTTCTCTATATCTCATTAACTTTTGTAATTCAGTAATCTTTATGATTCTCCTATCAGTAGGGTAAGGGAATAGGATATTATAATAATTTTACAGCTCAAGAGCTCCAGATATCAAATGGAAAAATTTCTTACACAAGATTTGCTCTCAAGGGACTTTGTAGCATCCTCTTATGTGCTGTAAACATACCAACCTCAATCTCACGATGTCCCTAAGAATAATAAACAAGGTAAAATAGAAAACAGATTAATAAGAGTTAAGGGGAATTGGTTCTACATAGATTTTATTAAAGTTTTTCTATGACTTTCCAGTGGCTCTTTGAAAATGATTTTCCAGTAATAAGTAAAATGTCAGTATGACCTGGATATAGTGAATATCTTGTTTTCTGAAGGTCATTAGCAGTAACAATGCCACTTCTATGGTAGGGCAAGCTTTCAAAGTCTATGCAATGTGCATTCATTTATGAGAGCTCACATTTCTGTATTACCGTGTGACCAATTTCTGAAAGCATTCTATCTGGAGATGATCTTTCTCTGGCTGAAAGCCTGAATTGAAGTCTCTGGCACTGTTCATTTCAGTGATTTGGGGAAGAAACAAGGTGCAGCTAAGGTTATGTCTGTGCAAAACCACTCGAATGATCTTTTTCAACAATAGATAAATGGATAGATGAATGAATGAATTTGTTCAGCCAAGCAATCTACTGATTCAATACATTTATTTTAAAATATACTATGCCATCTTTTATTAAATCTAATACATAGTCATTGGACAATATAAAGAGAAAAAATACAATTTATCTACAACTGTGTTATTCAGAGATAACCATTATAGTATTTTGATATATTTTATTTCACTTTTTAATATGCATATTTTAATATTTAAAAAATTCAGTTTTACATTGTTTTATTTAATATCATGTTAATGATACTTCCTCCATGCAATTAAGCATTCTCTGGCTTCCTTCCCCCACCATTTTATCATAATTTATTTAAATATTTTTGTAGAGTTATTTGGATTATTTCCAATTTTTAATATTAGTGGTGCTGAAATAACATCCATATGTGTGTGCATGTGTGTGTGTATGTCATCTCACTGATCATGCTTTTAAGAATTCAAGAGAAAGGAGCAAAACCAACAAGCACATTGATTTTGTATGAGACATTGTCAAATTGTCTTCCAGTGAGATCATACCAATTTATACTACCATGAGCAGTGTGTGAGTCCCTGTCTCCTCATAACTTCACTAACTTTGAATCCCACTATGTATTTGAAAAGCCAATTTTATATGTAAAACAGTACAGAAGAAGTGGCCTAGTGTTTCTTCCTGTGGCATGTGGTTTGGGTACAGGTAGTGATCAGGGAAGTCTTCAATAGACAGCTGACATTCAAACTGAGTCTTGAAGAGAAAAAGGGAATCTCTGGCTACATAAGGGGTAAGGAACAGAGGCTGGGAAACCAAGTGGTGTGTGCAAAGTGAGGTCAGGAGAAAGCATTGGCTTTGGGGCGTATGAATCAGATTGCATGGGTTCTTGGTTGAATGGAAGACAGTGGAAAGGGATGATGTAGAGACATTAGAGAATAAAGGGCCATATGTTTTATTATAAGGTTTTCAGTCTTATAGATCAGAGATTCTTTTGAGGCTTTCCTAAGACCTCTAGGCATTAGAATTACCCGTGGTAATTCTTTGGAAAGAAGCTCCTTTGGGTTAGGCTCTTTTTCTTTTAAACTCCTGCATCACTTAAGTTATGCCTCTTTTTGAAGTATGTGCTACGACTTACCTGTTTTCATCTCTGTCACCTCCATTTACTATGTGTCTGTCTTCTTGGAGTCATCATCAAAATCTTATCAATCACCTGACTCTTAATTGGGCACGGGGGCTGGTTGCTGGGGGCCTAGAGCAGTGGACTTGTGTGTAAGGGGCTGCAGCAAAGGGAGATCAGGAATGGAGGGAGGCTCTGTGGGAACACATTTAACATGTCTGAGGACAAGGAGGGCCCAGTAGTGTCTGGTTCACCGTATGCCCAGCAGCTGTACACGTAGAGCCGTATAGGCCTAGGTAAGCATTGCTGTCAGGAATGCACTAATGACCAGAGATTTTGAAAAAAATAATTACGTTAGGTTCAAGGGTGCATGTGCAGGTTTGTTGCATTGGTGAATTTCATGTCATGAGGACTTGGTATACAGATTATTTCATCACCCAGGTAATCATAGCACCCAATGTGTGGTTTTTTGATCTTCACCCTCCTCCCACCCTCTACCCTCAAGTAGGCCTCAGGGTCTGTTATTCCGTTGTTTGTGTCCATGAGCACTCAGTGTTTAGTTCCCACTTATAAGCAAGAGCATGTAGTATTTGGTTTTCTGTTCCTGGGTTAATTTGCTTAGGATAATGACCTCATTGAAGGATGTTAAACAGAGAAGTAAAATGGGATGTATATTTTTTGGTTTAGAAAAAGACCAAACAATAATATGAAGATTAAGTTTATGAAGAGTAAATCTGAAGGTAGGGAGAATAGTTAGGAAGTCATCTTACTAGAATGAGAGAGAGAAGAAAGCTTGAGCTATGACAGTGAGACCAGGAAATGGAGAGAAGTGACATAAAAAGCTTTAAGGCATTTGTGACAGGTGTGTGCCTGTATATCTCTGTGTGTGTGTGTGTGTGTGTGTAGCTTTGTGTGTATCTTTGTGTCTGTGCATGTGTGTAGCTGTGTATGTGTGGTATGTGTGAGTTCCTGTAGCTCTGTATGTATGTGTATGTATGTGTACATGTGTATATCTGTGTGTCTGTATCTCTGTAGCTCGTGTATCTGTGTGTGTCTATGTATGTCTGTGTGTCTGTAGCTCCATATGTGTATATCTGTATGTATGTGTTTGTAGTTCTGTGTATCTGTGTTGCATATGTGTGTCAGTCTCTGTAGCTCCATGTGTTTGTATCTATGTATTGTGTCTCTGTATCTGTGTTTGTCTGCGTGTGTGCACATATGTATCTCTGGTGTGCGTGCATGTGTATATCTGTATGTGTGTGTCTCTGTGTGAGAGGAGTGGTTAGATAGAAGATGTTTTAGTTTCTGGCTTGAATGGGTAGGTTACGTGTAATAGATTGATAAGGGAACACCACAAGAGGAACAGGTGTAATGGGAAAGATAATGAGTGGTGATTGTGTGGACGTGAGGAGCCTCTAAGTCACTGTGAGACATCTAGGTGAAGAGGTCCACAGTTGTTTCTGTCTAGTAAATGTCTCTTGTTGTTGTTTGTCTTAATCTAAGCATGTGAAATTTATATTACTCAGAGATGGTGGTAAAACTTATTTTACAAGATACATATCAGGAACTAAAACATTAATTCATTTTTATTTTTTTCTGATTTACATTACAGCCATATGATTAAAATGTATGATTATTTGGGCAATTTATTAACCAAATCTGGGTAAGATGTGGGCAAAAATTAACGTAAAATTATTTCTTCATCAACAGTTGTTTATCTAGGATTTTTTCTTAGGTTAAATTGGAATAACTATTTCAAGGATAAAAAATTCTTTGTTTTTATTTCTGACAACTATATTTATACTATACATATGAACATTTAGAATTTCTACACAGGTAAAATTCAAAAAAAATTAATTTTATGATTTCAGATAAATTGATGTGAAAATTCAATATATTAGATAAAGATTAGAAAAAATATAAGCTTCATTGTTTCATATTGTCTTAAATACTATACAACTAGAAACTACAAGTTGCCTTTTAGAAAAATATACTATTATAATTTTCATATGGGTTTTAAAATAGTTTCAATAAAACAATTTAGAAAATATAGCTCACATTTAAATATTTTTAATAGTAATTACATTGATATTTAATTATCTAGGAACATGACTCTGGATTCAGAAAAGCATAAACTGTGGTTATGACAATTTGACATTTTAAAAACAACAAAGGCAGAAAATATTTTAGCTGTGTTTTAGGCTAAGCTAGTTAAAGGTAGAAGTTAAATATATGTTAATTCTGGGGCTTAGATTCAAAATCTTCAATAAAGAATTTAATGAAAGATGAGTTGATGGTATTTTACAATAAGATTTAATGCATCTAGCATATTCTCTTAATTTATTTAGAACAAAAGTACTTTACATAATGTAAACAGTCTCTCTGCTATGCAGTCTAATGCATTCAGGACACAGGAGTTAATTAGTAACTATGGTAACTCTTAGGCCTCCAAAGTCAAAATCTGGTGGAAATTCTTAGCTGACAATAGATAGCTCCATAATGTGCTTTCAGCTTTCATGAAAAATAATAAGCTTTCTAAAGGAAGATGGTGTTTGGGGATTGAAGATATGATACTGAATTGACTTAGACTTTTTTTTTTTAAATCTTTTTCTTCCTAAAATCTCCATATGAGCAGGCAAGTGGGTCTATCTATAAATGTTTCTCACTGAGGTGTTAAAAGTGAAAAAACAACAGATAATGAAGATCAAAATGAAAGAGGTGTTTTGGGACAGTTACCTAATAGCATAGTGTCATAGTGTTTTGTTTCTTTGAGGAACCCTTTATCCTTGCATAGATCACAAAATAGGATTATCTCTCAAATAGTTTAAATATTAGATTTATAGGTGTTTAAAAAATGTTTCCCCCACAAAATTAGGATAAAGGAAAAAGCATCCTTTTAAAGGTTTGTTTTGTTTTGAGACGGAGTCTCACTCTGTTGCCCAGGCTGAAGTGCAGTGGCGTGATCTTGGCTCACTGCAACCTCTGCCTCCTGGGTTCAAGCGATTCTCCTGCCTTAGCCTCCCGAGTAGCTGGGATTACAGTTGCCTGCTACCATGCCCAGATAATTTTTGCATTTTTAGTAGAGACAGGGTTTCACCATGTTGGCCAGGCTGGTCTCGAACTCCTGGCCTCAGGTGATCTGCCTGCCTCGGCCTCCCAAAGTGCTGAGATTACAGATGTGAACCCCGCACCCAGCCCCTGTTTCCCTTTTATAGCCACATCTACCTATTTCCCACATCTAATCCTTTCTTAACCACTAGTAAACACTAATCTGTTGTCAATTTCCATCATTTTCCACTTCAAGAATGTTATAAAAATCTTACATGATTCAAGAATCATATAATATTTAAACTTTTGGGATGGGCTTTTTTCCCCACTCAGCATAATTTTCTAAACATTAATCCAGGTTACTACATGTATTAGTAATTAGTTCCATTTTATTGCTAAACATTATTCCATGGTATAGATGTATCATCGTTTCATTATCCATTGAAGGACATCTGGGTTGTTTCCAGTTTGGGGCTATTAGAAATAATGCTGATATAAATATCTGTGTTTAGGTTTTTATGTGAACATAAGTTGTCATTTCTCTGGGATAAATGCCTAGCAGTGCAATTGCTTGGTTGTGTGATATCGCTTGCTTAGTTTTTAAACAAACTGCCAAACTGTTTTCCAGAGGGACTGTACTATTTTACATTCTCATCAACAATTTATGTATTTCTCCATTGCCTTGCAAGCATTTGTTTTTGTTATTATTTTTCATTGTAGTCACTCTAGTAGTGTGTATTGGTATCAAATTATAATTTTAATTTGCATTTCCCTAATGGCCAGTGGTACTGAACATCTTTTAGTGTATTTTCTATCTGTATATATTCAGTAAATATAACTTCATGTCTTTTGCTCACATTCTAACAATTTCTTAAAATTGTTGAGTTTTGAGAATTCTTTGTATACTCTAGATGCTAATCCTTTGTCAAATATGTGGTTTGCAAATATTTTCTCCTAGCCTGTAGCTTGTCATTTTATCTTAACAGGTTCTTTTTTAGGGAAAAAGCTTTTCATGTTGATAAAGTCCAATTTATTAGATCATGCTTCTGTTTTCAAAAGAGTTTAAGAACTCTTAGCTTAGCCTAGATCCCAAAGATTTTATCCTGTGTTTTCATCTTAAAGTTTTATATTTGTTTGTAGGCTATTTTGAGTTAATTTTTGTATGAGATGTGAGACTTAGGCAAAGATTTGATTTTTATGTCTCTGAATAGCCAATTGCTAAAGCATCATTTTTTGAAAAGGCTACCTTTTCTCCCTTGAATTGTGTTTGTGGATTTGTCAAAAATAAGTTGTACATATTTTTGTGGTTGTATTTATGGGTTTTTATTCTGTTCCACTGGTCTGTGTCTATCTTTCCGCCAATGTCACATAACCTTTCAATTGTTATAATGATATAGGAAATCTTTAAATCTGACGCACTGATTTTTCCCACTTTATCCTTTTTCACATTTGTTTTAGCTATTCTTGTTCCTCTATTTTTCCACATAAATTTTTAATTTTGTCTATTTCTACAAAAATGTTACTGTCATTTATATATGAATTGCCTAAAACTTGTATATCAATTTAGAAAGAATATATTTTTTATATTAAGTCTTACAATCCACGAACATGGTAAGCCTCTCCATTTATTTAGACTATAATAGCTTTCATTGATGCAGTGTAATTGTTAGCCTATAAATAGTCTACATTTTTGTTAGTTACAACAAAGTATTTAATTTTTAAATGATTGTAATTGGCATGTTTTTAATTTTTGTGTCCATGTGCTTATACTAGTATATTGAAATTTCATTGATTTTTATATGTTTATTGCATCTCCTATGATTTTATTGAACTTACTAATTCTAGAAGCTTTTTGGCGATTCATTGGTATCTTTTATGGAGGCAATTGCTACCTGCAAATAAAGTCAGTTTTATCTTTTTTTTTTTTTCCAGTTGGTATACCTTTCATTTCCTTTTCTTGCCTTATTGGGCTGTCTAGAGCTTACAGCACTATTTTTTTCTTGCATATAACTATTTTTATTTTCAAATTTTTAAATTTAAAAAATTTTTTTTTATTTCAGTAGGTTTTTGGGGAAGAGGTGGTGTTTAGTTACATGAGTATGTTCTTTAGTGGTGAATTCTGAGATTTTAGTGCATCCATCATGCAAGCAGTCTACACTATACCCAGTGTGTAGTCTTTTATCCCTCACCACCCTGCACACTTCCCCCAAGTCCCCAAAGTCCAATGTGTCATTCTTATGCCTTTGCATCCCCATAGCTTAGCTCCCACATATCAGTGAGAACATGTGATGTTTGGTTTTCAAGTCCTGCATTACTTCACTTAGAATAATAGTCTCCAATTCTATCCCAGTTGCTGTGAATGCTATTATTTCATTCTTTTTTTTTTATGGCTGAGTCATATTCCATGGTATGCATCTACCACATTTTCTTTATCCACTCATTGTTTGATGGGGATTTGGGCTAGTTTCATGTTTGCAATTGCAAATTGTGCTCTATAAACATGCCTGTGTGAGTATCTTTTTCGTGTAATGACTTATTTTCCTATGGGTAGATACCCAAGAGTGACATTGCTATATCAAACTGTAGATCTACTTAAAGTTATTTAACGAATCTCCACACTGTTTTTTGTAGTGGTTGTACTAGTTTACATTCCCACTGACAATTTAAAAGTGTTCCCTTTTCACCACATCCATGCCAACATCTACTTTTTAAAAATTTTTTTGATTATGGGAATTCTTGCAGGAATGAGGTGGTATTGCATCATGGTTTTAATTTGCATTCCCTGGTAGTTAATGATGTTGAGCATTATTTCATATCCTCATAGGCCATTTGTATATCTTCTATTGAAAATTGTCTGTTCATGTCTTTAACCCACTTTTTGATGGGATTGTTTGTTTTTTCTTGCTGATTTGAGTTCTTTGTAGCTTCTGGATATTAGCCTTTTGTTGGATATATAGATTGTGAGCATTTTCTCCCACTCTGTGGGTTGTCTAACTGCTGATTTCTTTTGCTGCGGGAGAGCTTTTTAGATTAAGTTTCATCTGTTTGTTTTTGTTGCATTTGCTTTTGGATTAGTGGTCACGAAGTCTTTGCCTAAGTCAATGTCTAAAAGGATTTTTCTGATGTTATCTTCTGGAATCTTTATGGTTTCAGGTCTTGTATTTAAGTCTTTGATCAATTTTGAGTTAATTTTTGTATAAGATGAGAGATGAGGATCCAGTTTCATTCTTCTACAGGTGGCTTGCCAATTATCCCAGCACCTTGTGTTGGATAGGGTATTACTTCCCCACTTCATGTTTTTGCTTGCTTTGTCAAAGATCAGTTGGCTATAAGTATTTCTGGGTTCTCTATTCTGTTCCATTGGTCTACGTGCCTATTTTTATACCAGAACCATGCTGTTTGGGTGACTATGACCTTATAGTATAGTTTGAGGTCAGGGAATGTGTTGCCTCCAGAGTTGTTCTTTTTGCTTAGTCTTGCTTTGGCTATGTGGGTTCTTTTTTGGTTCCATATGAATTTTAGGATTTCTTTTAGTTCTGTGAAAAATGATGGTGGTGTGTTGATGAGAATTGCATTGAATTTGCAGATTGCTTTTGGCAGTATGGTCATTTTCACAGTACTGATTCTACCCATCCATGAGCATGGGATATGTTTCCATTTGTTTGTGTTGTCTATGACTTCTTTCAGTAGTGTTTTGTAGTTTTTCACATAGTGGTTCTTCACATCCTTGGTTAAGTATATTCCTAAGTATTTTACTTTATTTTTTTGTATCTATTGTGGAAGGGACTGAGTTCTTGATTTGATTCTCAGCTTCGTTGCTTTTGGTGTATAGCAGAGCTACTGATTTGTGTACATTAATTTTGTATCCAGAAACTTTGCTGAATTCATTTACTAGTTGTAGGAGCTTTTTGGATGAGTCTTTAGGATTTTTTATGTATACGATCATATCATCAGCAAACAGTGAGAGTGACTTCCTCTTTACCAATTTGGATTCCCTTTATTTCTTTCTCTTGTATAATTGCTCTGGCTAGGACTCCCAGTAGTATGTTGAATAGAAGTAGTGAGAGTGGGCATCCTTGCATTGTTCCAGTTTTCAGGGGCAATGCTTTCAACTTTTCCCCATTCAGTATAATGTTGGCTGTGGGTTTGTCATAGATGACTTCTAGTATGTTAAGGTATGTCCCTTCTATGCCAAGTTTGCTGAGGGTTTTAATCATGTGGGGATGCTGGATATTGTCAAATGCTTTTTCTGTGTTTATTGAGATGACTGTAATTTTTGTTTTTAATTCTGTTTATGCAGTCTATGACAATTATTGACTTACATATGTTAAACCATGCATGCATCCCTGGTATGAAACACACTTGATCACGGTGGCTTATCTTTCTTGATATGCTGTTGGATTCAGTTTTCCAGTATTTTGTTGAGGATTTTTGCATCTGTGTTCATCAGGGGTATTGGTCTGTAGTTTTCTTTTTTCTTTTCTTTGTTTTTTTTGAGACAGTCTCACTGTCACCCAGGCTGGAGTGCAGTGGCGTGATCTCGGCTCACTGCAACCTCAGCCTCCCTGGTTCAAGTGATTCTCCTGCCTCAGCCTTCCAGGTAGCTGGGACTACAGGCACCTGCCATCATGCCTAGCAAATTTTTTTTTTTATACTTTAGTGGAGGCGGGGTTTCACTATGTTGGCCAGGCTGGTCTTGAACTCCTGACCTTGTGATCTGCCCCTCTCGGCCTCCCAAAGTGCTGGGATTACAGGCATGATCCACCGTACCCAGCCTGGTTTTCTTTGCTTGTTATGTCATTCCCTGGTTTTGGTATTAGGGTGATACTAGCTTCATAGAATGATTTAGGGAGGATTTCCTCTTTATCTTGTGGAATGGTGTCAGTAGGATTGGTACCAATTCTTTTTTTGAATTACTGATAGAATTCAGCTGTGAATCTATCTGGTACTGGTCTTTTTTGTTGGTAATTTTTGAATTACCATTTCAATCTCACTGCTTGTTATTGGTCTGTTCAGAGATACTGTATCATCCTGGTTTAATCTAGAAGGGTTGTATATTTCCAGGAATTTATCCATCTCCTTTAGGTTTTCTAGTTTTTGCACATGAAGGTGTTTGTAGTATCCTTGAATAATCTTTTGTATTTCTGTGGTATCGTAGTAATGGCTCCCATTTCATTTCTATTTGAGCTTATTTGGATCTTTTCTCCTTTCCTGGTTATTCTTGATTATAGTCTATAAATTTTATTTTTTTTCAAAGAACTAGCTTTTTAATTCATTTCTTTTGTATGTTTTTGTTTTAATTTCATTTGGTTCTGCTCTGATTGTCATTCTTTTTTTCTTATGCTGGGTTTGGATTGCTCTTGTTTCTCCAGTTCTGTGAGGTGTGACCTTAGATTGTCTATTTGTGGTCTTTCAGACTTTTTGATTTAGGCATTTAATGCTATTAACTTTCCTCTTAGCACCGCTTTTGATATATCCTAGAGGTTTTGATAAGTTGTGTCACTATTATCATTCAGTTCAAGTAATTTTTAAATTTCTATCTTGATTTCATTGTTGACCCAACAATTATTCAGGAACAGGCATTTAATTTCCATGTATTTGCATGTTTTTGAGGGTTTCTTTTGGAATTGATGTCCAGTTTTATTCCACTGTGGTCTGAGAGAGTGCTGGATATAATTTTAATTTTCTTAAATTTACTGAGACTCATTTTGTGGCCTATCATATGGCCTATCTTAGAGAATGTTCCATGTGCTGATGAATAGAATGTATATTCTGCAATTGTTGGGTAGAATGTTTTGTAAATAAATCTTAATTCCATTTGCTATAGGGTGTAGCTTAGGTTCATTGTTTCTTTATTGACTTTCTTTCTTGATGATGTGTTTAGTGCTGTCAGTGGAGTATTAAAATTCCCCACTATTATTGTGTTGCCATCTCTGTCATTGCTTAGGCCCAGTAGTAACTGATTTATAAATTTGAAAGCTTCAGTGTTAGGGGCATATATACTTAGAACTGTGATATTTTCCTGTTGGACTAGTCCTTTTATCATTATATAATATCCCTCTTTGTCTTTTTAAACTGCTGTTGCTTTAAAGTTTTGTCTGATACAAGAATAGCTACTCTTGCTCACTTTCTGTGTCCATTTGCATGGAATATCTCTTCCACCCCTTTACCTTAAGCTTATGTAAGTCCTTATGTGTTGAGTCTCCTGAAGACAGCAGAAACTTGGTTGGTGAGTTTTTATCAATTCTGCCATTAAGTGTCTTTTAAGTGGAGT
Source organism: Pongo abelii (assembly GCF_028885655.2). Taxonomy (NCBI): domain Eukaryota; kingdom Metazoa; phylum Chordata; class Mammalia; order Primates; family Hominidae; genus Pongo; species Pongo abelii. The sequence continues at coordinate 23,909,538 of NC_071990.2, read as the reverse complement.
GTTTAGGCCATTTACATTCAATGTGAGTATTGAGATGTGAGGTACTATTCTATTCATTGTGCTATTTGTTGCCTGAATACCTTTTTTTCCATTGTGTTATTGATTTATAGGTCCTGTGAGATTTATGCTTTAAGGAGGTTCTATTTTGGTGTATTTTGAGGATTTCTTTAAGATTTAGAGCTCCTTTTAGCAGTGCTGGTAGTATTGGCTTGGTAGTTGTGAATTCTTCCAGTATTTGTTTGTCTGGAAAAGACTATCTTTCCTTCATTTATGAAGCTTAGTTTCACTGTATACAAAATTCTTGGCTGGTAATTGTTTAAGGAGGCTAAAAATAAGTCCCCAGTCCCTTCTATCTTGTAGGGTTTCTGCTGAGAACCCTACTGTTAATCCGATAGGTTTTTCTTTATAGGTTACCTCTACCTTTTGCCTCACAGCTCTTAAGATTCTTTCCTTCATCTTGACTTTAGATAACCTGATGACTATGTGCCTAGGTAATGATCTTTCTGTAATGAAATTCCCAGGCATTCTTTGAGCTTCTTGTATTTGGAGATCTAGATCTCTAGCAAGTCCGGATAAGTTTTCCTCGATTATATCCTCAAATATGTTTTCTGAACTTTTAGATTTATCTTCTTCCTTGAGAACACCATTCTTAGGTTTGGACATTTAATATAGTCCCAAACTTCTTGGAGGCTTTATTTTTTTTTAATTCTTTTTTTTTTTTTTTTTGTCTTTGGCAGATTGGGTTAATTTGAAAACCTTGTCTTTGAGCTCTGAAGTTCTTTCTTCTGCTTGTTCATTTCTATTGCTGAGACTTTCCAGTGTATTTTGCATTTCTCTAAGTGTGTCCTTGATTTCCAGAAATTGTGATTGTTTTTTATTCTATTTTACTGAAGCATTTTCCTTTCATATCCTGTATCATGTTTTTGATTCTTTAATTTGAACTTTACCTTTCTCTAGTGACTCCTTGATTAGCTTAATAATTGACCTTCTGAAATCTTTTTCTGGCAATTCAGAGATTTTGTCTTGATTTTGATCCATTGCTGGTAAGCTAGTATGATCTTTTGGGGATGTTAAAAAACCTTGTTTTGTCACATTACCAGAGTTGTTTTTCTTGTTCATTCTCACTTGAGTAGACTATGTCAGAGGGAAGATCTGGGATTCAAGGACTGCTGTTTGGATTCTTTTGTCCCACAGGGTCCTTTCTTGATGCAATGTTCTCCCTCTTCCTCTAGGAATGGGGTTTCCTGAGAGCTGAACTGTAGTGATTGTTTATGCTCTTCTGGGTCTAGCCACCCAGCAGAACTACTGGGCTCTGGGCTGGTGCTGGGGAGGGTCTGCAAGGAGTCCTGTGATGTGATCTGTCTTCAGGTCTTGCAGCTGTGGATACCAGCACCTGCTCTGGTGGAGGTAGCAGGGGAGTCAAGTGGACCCTGTGAAGGTCTTTGGTTGTTTTTTGTCTAGTGCACTGGTTTTGTGTTGGTTGCCCTCGAGCCAGGAGGTGGTGCTTTAAAGAGTGCATCAGCTGTGGCCCTATAAGGAGAATGCGAACTTGCTCTAGGGATACTTGGTTAAGCATTCAGGTTTCTCAGGCAGGGCCATAGAGCTCCCAAGACATTATGACCTTTGTCTTCAGCTACCAGGGTGGGTTGAGAAAGACCATCAGGTGGGAACAGGGATAGGGGTGTCTGAGCTCAGCATCTTCATGGGCTGGACTTGCTGTGGCTGCTGTGAAGGATGAGAGTGTGGTTCCCAGTCTATTAGAGTTATATTCCCAGGGAGATTATGGTTGCCTCTGCTGAGTCATACAGGTAGCCAGGAAAATGGGGGAAAGCCAGCAGTCACAGGCCTCACCCCACTCCCACACAGCCCGCAGTCCTAGAGGAACTCCCACTGTGCCCCCACAACAGCACTGAGTCTATTTCCAGGCAGCTGGTGTCCAGAGCTGAGAACTTACCCCAAACCATGAGCCTCCCCACTGAGAAAACAAGCAAATTCACAGTTTTTTGGCATCTCAAGGAACTGTACTGGTGATCCATTTCCTTCAAAGGGTCTGTGGATTCTCTCAGCTTTCCTGGTATGTTCCTGTGGTAGTTCTTGGAGCGAAAGTCCACTATGTGAGTCTCCACATGCTGTTCTGTTCATCCGAGTGGGAGCTGTAAGCTAGTACTGCCTCCTATCTGCCATCTTAATCTCCTTCCCTTTCAGCACTATTGAATAAGTGTGATGAGAATGGACATCCTTGCTTTATTCTCTATTTGGGTAAGGGCTTAAGTTTTTCCTCAGTAAGAATAATGTTACTGGCCGGGTGGGGTGGCTCATGCCTGTCATCCCAAAACTTTGGGAAGGTGAGACAGGCAGATCACCTGAGGTCAGAAGTTTAAGATCAGCCTGGCCAACATGGCAAGACCCCATCTCTACTAAAAATACAAAAATTAGTCGGGTGTGGTGGTACATGCCTGTAATCCCAGCTACTAGGGAGGCTGAGGCAGGAGAATCGCTTGAACCCAGGAGGCAGAGATTGCAGTGAAACAAAATAGCACCACTGCACTCCAGCCTGGGTGACAGAGCAAGACTCCATCTCAAAAAAAAAAAAAAAAAAAAAAAGGAAAGAAAGAATAATGTTACTATTAGATGTTTTTTTTCTTTTGGAAACGATCTTTATCAAACTGAGGGAGTTTCCGTTTTTTGAGAGTTTTTATCATGAATCAGTGCTGAATTTTGTTAAATACCTTTTCTGTATTGATTGATCTCATGAATTTTACCCTTTATTTTGTTAATATAGTGGATTTCACTGATTTGTTTCAAATATTAAGCTAACCTTACATCTCTGGAATAAACCACACTTAGCTCTAGTGTATATTTATATATATATATGTTACAAAGTCTATTTGATATTTTTTGGTTAAAAATGTTGTGCCTATATTCTTGAAGGCTACTGGTTTATCCTATTCACTTTTTGTATTATCTTTGTCTCATTATGGGGTACAGAAATTCTAGGTTCGTATAATGAACTGGGGAGTATTCCCTCTTCTATGTGGAAGAGATTGTGTAGAATTAGTGTTATGCTTTACAAAGAATTATCCATTGAAACCATGTGGGGTTGGTAGTGTCTTTTTTAGGAGTTTAAAAATTATTTATGTAATTTCCTTATTAGTTATAGGGCTATTCAAATGAACTATTTTATATTAAGTAAATTGTGATAGTTTGTGTTTGAGGAATTGGTTCATTTCATCTAAGATACCAAATTTTTATATAGAGAGTTATTGGTATTTTTACTATTCCTTTGATGTCTCTTGTGTCTGTAGTGATAGCTCCTGTTTCACTCCTAATTTTTGTAATTATTTTTTTTCAGTCTTGCTAGAAGTTTGATACTTCTATAGATTTTTTGTTGTTGTTGTTCCTTGGGTCCCAAGTTCTATAGCCAGTCAGGCTTTCTTTTCTCCAACTTTGAGGGTTTTTCAAAAATGTTAGTTTTATATATATCATGTCTAAAGTTTTAGTTGTACCTAGTGGGATAAATAAGGAAAATATATCTATTTCATTTTTCCAGAAGTGAAATGTCAAATTTTATTTTGTGATGCATTTCTAACTGTCTCAAGTATTGCAAGATTCTGATGGTTCTCTGTTTTGCCGTTGAAGCCAGGATAAACACTCAGTTTTCATAATTCAGTAAAGGGAAGCCATTGGAGAAAGTACTTTTTCTCAATCTTTGTATGATTGCGATAGCAGTTATGAGTTCCAAACCAAACTCTCTGAACTGGGCAGTGATAACTACCTGAAATCATGGTGCGACTTCAGAAACACATTGGGCCTTTTTCATAGATCAGATGTAAAGGATCATATGGCATCATCCCCACTGGGCTAAGCAGTTAAAGCCTCAGAGTTGAAGGGACTCAGAGGCTAAATGGAAAGATTTCTCTGTACACTAACCCTAATTCTACCAAGCTATGTCAAGAAGCATTTTTATGTTGTTGTTTTTAGTGATAAAGTGGTAAATTTCGCTAAGTTTTAAAAATTGGAACATTAGCGACATTTAATAGTGAAGCAAATGATTGAGAGAAAAGGGGAATAGGGTGAAAAATTAGAAGGGAGATTCAGAAGAAAAAGCAAGAAGATAAAGAGTAGCCTTGGCAAAAATGATGTCTGATTAATTGGAAAGTTCAAAGGGAGTGTAAATGAAATAGGAGGGGGAGACTCACACACACGGTAAGACAGGATATGGGTGGTGACAAGTGGTGAGGGAGGATACCAACTCCACAGAGGAGCTGCTCCAGTGGAGAGGAGACATCTTAGAGGGATGGAAGTCAGGAGGACAGAGTTAGGGTCTCTAGCAAAGAATGTCAGAAATGACATTAGTTCAGCACATACACAGGATATCTGAGGAAACTGAGAGAAGGCCTATTAGGCAAATGAACAATAACGATAACAAAAACCCAAAGTATTTTGAAATGAGGTCATTAAAGTTGATTGAAGAAGACATTTGGGATTACAACAAGGGGAAGATGACAGTTTCAAAGTAACTTAAAAGTACGAGGCTGGCCTGGGGCTCACCCCTGTAATCCCAGCACTTTGGGAGGCTGAGGCAGGTGGATCACCTGAGGTCAGAAGTTCAAGACCAGCCATGGTGAAACCCCGTCTCTAATAAAAATACAAAAAAATTAGCCGGACATTGTGGTAGGCACCTGTAATCCTAGCTACTCAGGAGGCTGAGGCAGGAGAATCACTTGAATATGGGAGGCAGAGGTTGCAGTGAGCCGAGATCACACTGTTGAACTCCAGCCTGGGCAACAAGAGAGAAACTCCGTCTCAAAAAAAAAAAAAAAAAAAAAAAAAAAAAGGCACAAGGCTTCAGAAAACCAGGAATTAGGATAAAACATCATAAAAGACAAAAACAGTTCTTTTACATTGAGTAAATCTGAGTTTATGTATAAATATACATCAAGATGCTCTAGGGGATGCACAAATGCCATTGCTTCCTATTCAAAAAGCTATATAATGAGATAAGTACATGATAATTGTAAAACATAGCAGAATATGAAAGTGCCATAAAATAAGAGGAGGGAGAATCAAAAGAAGAGCGAAAGTCAACCCAAATGGAAGGAATTTATGAAGAAAAGCATGCTGGAGACAGGTCCTAAATCATGACTGGACTATGAATAGGAGAGAATGGGAAAGAGGCATTATAGGCAGGGAATAAGTATGTGCAAAGGCACAGAGGCAGGAGGCTTGGGGATGTTTAGTTAGTGGTAGTCAAGCAGGGAAAGGTTATGTACATGGGAAGTAGTCTAAGAGGGAACTTTGGGGCCACTTGGTAGATGTCCTTGAATGCCAACACCCTACACAGAAGCCAAGGAACCTTTCTGGAACCCAAGTTTGATCTTGTCTTCACTAGTTAAAAGACTTAATCCACTTCCCCATTGCAGTTAGGATAATTTGAAAACTCTGTATTGGGACCCACAGGACCCTGCCTCTTGCCTCTGTCTTCTTTTAAAATTTGCCTGTGCTTCTGTTTCTGCTCATCACATTCTGATCCAGTTAGCTTTCTTGACATTTCCTTTTTTTAAAATTTTAAGTTCAGGGGTACATGTGCAGGTTTGTTATATAGGTAAACTTGTGTCATGGGGGTTTGGTGTACAGATTATTTCATCACCCAGGCGTTAAGCCTAGTACCCACTAGTGATTTTTCCTGATCTTTTCTCTCCTCCACCCTCTGATAGGCCCTAGTGTGTGGTCCTCTCTGTGCGTTCATGTGTTCGTATCATTTAGCTTCCACTTATAAGTGAGAACATGTGGTATTGGTTTTTTTGTTTCTGTTACTTTAAGGATAATGGCCTCCAGCTTCATCCATGTTCCTGCAAAGGACATGATCTCATCCTTTTTTACGGCTGCATAGTATTCCATGGTGTATATGTGCCACATTTTCTTTATCCAGTCTATTATTGTTCGGCATTTAGGTTGATTCTATGTTTTGGCTATCGTGAATAGGGCTGCAATGAACATACCCATGCATGTGTCTTTATAATAGAACATTTTGTGTCTTGGGAAGCTTCCCTTCTTTTCTAATCTTACAACTGTCTTACCCCCTCAAGTGTATGCATAAATGTCACGTCCTCAAGAAAACATTCCTTGACTTTGAATCAAGGCTAGGTTTCCTGCATCTCATATTCCCATTGTTCCTTTAATGTTTTCTTAATACCAATTAAATATGCTCTTTAGGAAAATAATTTTTTTTGTTTTATTGTTTTTCTGATATGTTTCTCTCCCACTGGATCCATAAAAGAAAACCCTGTGTCTGTTTTGATTTTTTGTCTTCTTCATGGTTGTACCCTCTACTCCTAACCAGGCACACAGTTGGCCCTCAATAAAAATTAATTGAATAAGTGAATGCCAGATTAAATACATGTTCTCACTGAAATAAGTGCTGAATAAACACTGAAAACATTTTAATGAGAATAAAAGAAAGTTGAAAGATGGTTTGTAACATAAAAATACAAGCATGTCTAGAGACAGGCATGAGATTACAATTGTAGATCTTCCCAGTTTTGTGCTGTCTCCATCCTTTTCTCATTGGCTGTTTGTCCTTTCTACCTAATTGCTGTGGCCTCCTCTTGATCTTGGCCCCACACTTCTATTTATCCTGGTTTAATGTTTCTCACATTGAGGTCAAAAGACAGGTATATCTGTAGGTATATTCTTGGAGGTTGATAAGTTTTATGAGAATTTTAAAATTTGAACTCCATTGTGATATTAATCTCACAGTTATTTTGCCATTCCAAAACACAAAACTTCTAATTTTTTTTGCTGAGATAATTAAAAATTTACAAGACATTGTCCTCGAATGGGGCTTACAGTCCTTACACCAGCATCTCACAGACTAAAATGCATAGGTTTTTTTTTTTTTTTTTTTTGTCTTTTCCTTTTTTCTTCCCTTTGCTTGGGTCTGTAGATGACTCAAATTTTGAGAAACATTGCCTGGACAGCAGCTAAGCTGAACAGTGAGATAGAAATGAGACAGTGTCTATGACACAATAGTGATCAAGATTTAAAAAGCAAGTTATAGCTTGATAAATGATAGGATGAGCAAAACTTGAATTGTGCTAAATTTTAAGGATGGAAATGACAACATACAAATTGAGAGAGTGCAAAAACCAAATAAGACCCAGACAGGAAGTATAGAGGTAGCAAAAAAATGGAATAACAACTGGAGTTTTAAGAGATCTTTATTAAATGTCAAATTTACTTGGCATCATCAATAAATGTCTCAAAAGACATGAGACATTTCAGCGTTCTTATGTAGTATGCAACAAGCTCAAAGATGAACTTATTAAAGATATGAATGAATCTCTTAAAAATAGGGAAACAAGCTAAGTGAACCCAGTTTTTAGGGGGAAGCAGAGACTCTGTGCAGTCTTTTACTTATATATGAAAGATGTGTAATCACCACTTAAGGATCAAGAGTACTTGGATTTTCATATGGCCTGTAATGACCAGCTACTTTCATTCTCTTTTCTGATATTTTCTTCACTGACTTCTAGTTAGCAGATCTACCTTGCAACTTTCCTAGTACCTCGTAAGTTTTCTCTTTCTGAATTAAGTGCTGAAACCACAGTTTCCTAGATTTACACGGCCAAGCCAGTTCTCCATTGATGAGAGCATATAATTCCCATTATAGCTCATGGGGACTCTATAAGTACTTCAAAGCAAAGAATATACTCCCAAATGAGTGTTTGTTTTTCACCCCGATCCATTGAATGTCCTACTTAAGAGTAATGTAAGGAACAAATTTTCTTTTTCCATGTACCTCTTAAAGATCCACATCTTTTATTTTTACCTTGATAGTCTCTAAGTGAGATATTATTGAGATCTTGAGGGGAGGAAAAGATTCCTGTCTGATTAGCAAGAGAGCAGGGAATACGGCTTTAAATTTCTTTTAACATCTTTCTTTCAAATTGGTAAGTATTTATGCAGCTTCCGTCTCTGGAGGGTAACCCTAAACATCAATCCTCAGCATCCCTGTAATATTTGCAGTGCACAAGTGGTGTCAGAGTGCTAGCGACTGGAAATCTGTTACTATGGTTACCACCTATAAAAAGGTCACCTTCAGGAAATTCTTTCTGTGTGCAAGATAATACTGGGATGATGAAACTTCCTTTGGAGAGGATAAAGAACAGAGTTTGTTATGCAGGACTATAATTACCTAGGTGGTTTTGGAAATCTGTATATTATAATCAGTGCTCTGTATTTCAATACAAACTACATCAATCAGATATTATCTAAGATAGAATTCCAGAATAATAACAGCAATAATGTTCTGATAGGGAGAGCAAGCTGTGATGAAGGGGGGGATGTAGTTTGTTTCTTCAGTGCTAAGTTTATTTATTTATTTTTTAATGGAAATTGCTTGGATGTTTTAAGCCAACTAAGAGACAAGAAATTATTTCTTGAGAAAGATTAGGCTGCTTTTAACTACTAAAAAGAGTATTTAGCTGCAATGTGCAGTAGGTTCTCAGTCAGACATGACTGAAGTCTCAAGTATTAGTGAAACTTTAACTTCTAAAATCTGGGAACTTTTTAAGTTGCTAGCCTATCAACTACCTGCATATTCTCTAATCTCTCTGTCATTTGAGATTTAATCTAATATTTCTCACCCTACTACACTGGTCAGAGAGCTTCGTTATCACTTTTTGACTTCATAGCATTCTCATCGGATTTGCATTTGGGTACAATTAAAAACTGGCTATGATCCACTTTGGAATCTATGATGAGTTCATGAACCGAAGGGAGAATTGAGCCCCCTGCGTGTAGACTGAGAACATCTCAATTGAATCCTGGCCCTTGACCTCTTGCTGGGGCTATGCTCTGTCATCTGTATGAAACACATCCTCTGTCAAAGTTGCCCTCACTCAGCCCTGCCACACAGCATTACGGGAAGGGGCCTGAGAGGCAAGCACAGGTGAAGGAAGTCTCTAAGGGATAAGTGAAGAACATGTGCCTTTTCTGTTTGCAAACTACAGTTAAATAAGCATAAAAATCACTTTGGGGAGCTAGTGTTTTTTTAAAGCAATCTTGGGTTGTCAAATATGAAAGATTTTATATTTGTAGGCAAATTCCTTTTTTGAGTTTTAGTTACATTCTATTCTTGCCCAGAAAGTAATATATACTTTGACCATTTCTTAAAATGAGAGACTAACAACTGAAGGCAAAACTATGCACTCCAATCACTGGGCAGTGTTTTATTTACCATGTTAATCCCTGGAATACAGGGAGCCATGGATATTATTTTACTGCTTTGTGACTCTAGAATTTCAAGAAGGGCCTTTCTGCTCAGAATCAGTTCAAAGTTTAATTTTAAAAAAAATTTCTACTTCCCATACCTCTAGGGATTCCACCAAAGAATATTTCTTATAACCTGAAGACAGGCTAAATCCTGGAGGTTGATGTAATATATGGGGAGAAACATATTTGCAAAGGCCTGTCAAGAGCTGTCTTTTTGCTCATGCGCTTGGAGAACAGTGAAATGGTAGGATGAGAGGAAGAGCTCTCAGAGGAGGAACTTTAAGTTACATATATTTAGAAGTGGAATCTAATGTTGTGGCGGCCATTTTTAAATTTCATCTTTATATATCAGTGTGGGAATACAGCTGGAGAGACTGGTATTTATACGTCCTTAGTGCTAGTCTGAAAGGGTTTTTCAGTTCCTAATATACATATTGCGGTCCTTTCCTTTCTGTTCTTTCCTCATCATCACGGAGTCTTATTATTTAGAGGTCACTAACTACTCATGTTAATCATTTAGAACCACTTGGAAAATAACTGAGAATCCAGAAATAAGATTTTTTTTTAAGTATGGAAATAATGGATATTGTAAATCCCAGGCACTACAGTAAACCTTTCAAATTCTTGCACGTTCTCTGATCTCTGTTTTCTCAAAAGCCAAGGGCCTCATTTTAGATCAGAAGCAGACAATTTCAAGGCATGGATTAATAACTGCTAAAACAAATAGGAGGAAAGCAGGAGCTAGTAAAATCTGATCTCTGAGTAGTGAGGGAATAAAACAAAGTTATAAAAAATACCAAGAGTCACATACTGGAGCAATCTGAGGCCATTTAGTATGGAAATGAAGAGTTTGAAACAGTGCCTCACCTTCGAGGGCATTACTATTCACTGCTTGGTATAACTGACATGGAAACTGATAATTTTATAATGATAATTTAGAATTAAATAATTTATCACATTTTTTCTGTATAAAATATACCATGTTACTTATGTTTACTAGGTTCTAGATAAAATTTAAACAGAGAAATATGTATAATTTATTTTAAAATTCAATTAAAAGTATAGTTCAAAAATATATTTTATTTCACATAGAAATAAACCTTATTTATCCGAAAATATTTGATTATGTGGATTATTTACCCATTTTTGCTTGGTACATGAGTTTCTTGCCCTAAAATATAAGAAAGTATTGGTGAAGAACTAATTTTTAAAGCATATGTGCTACTATCAGCTCTCTTTCCCTCTAGACACTAAATAATAAAAATCTATTTTTCTATATTTCCCATGATTTTAGGTTCATTGTAATCATGACACCAAAAATACTGTCTGTGAAACAGCAATAGGGGTGAAATATAGGACCAGGCACATAGTCTGTTCCTTTCCTATGTGTCTTCTCGTCACCCTTACCTGTTGAGAGCAGTGTCCTTGCCATGAGATTCTTGTAGAAAGCAGTAAAGTCCATCTCTCTCTTACTAGGTGTGTGTGTTTATTGCTGAACATGAGGACCTGAGATCAGTGGCCAACGCTGTCATCAACAACTTGGATGAAAAAAAATCCTCCCAGTCTGCTGCTCCCCTGGGTTTCAGAGTTCCACATGGCCAACCTTGGAAACTTCTAGACTCACCATAACTCAGATTTTCACCTGACTCTACAACTGTTAATATATTCCTGAATGTTGCTGCCGATCTGATTCACATGTTTAGTGATTAGATGGGCCTCAGCTGCATTAGGTCACAGTGACTGTCCCAATACCTATTTTATCTAATTGGTGTTGTCTTTTGAGTGGCAGGGAGGAGACGGATAACTATTCATACTATTCTGTCAGAACTTCTCACTTGCTAAAAACAGCAAGAATAGAAACAATATACAGCAAATATAAAAAATTCAAAGGCAAAAGGAAGACAAAAATCCTATTCACTTTTAAGAAGTCCTCAACAATTACCCAAGCCACTCTGTTTCTGAAACTAATCATTTTATGCATGTTATCTCATTTAATACTTTTACATCCATGTGAATTAAATGTTATTATTGTTACCCTCATCCTCTTAGATGATCCTGAAGCTTTTTGAAGAAAGGTTAGGGAACTTAGCCGAGGTTGTCCAACTAAATGGTAAAGCCAGGATTGCAACTGATGTTTGCCTGACCCTACATTGCTTTCCCTTTCTATATATATATTTTTTATATATATATATATACACACACACACACAAATATAGCATATTTAGTATATATAATATAATGTATAATATACATATTTAATATACTATATTATACATAGTATAGTATAGAAAATATATGGGTAAAATACATATTAATATATAAGTATACATAGAGTATATTGCTTATTTGTATATTTTCTCCTGTAATACATTGTAAGTTCTTTGAAGATAAGAATTATGTAATTTATTTTTCTATATTCTCTATTTTTGCTGAGTAAATTATTGAGAGGAACATGCTAATTACACTTTGCTATTTTGATTTTTCACAAAATGCAATGGTTAAACCAATGTGTTTTGGAATCATACAAACGAGAGTTTCAGTGAAATTTCTAGCATTTAATAACCCTGTGTCCTTGGAAAACATATTTAACCTGAGACAGAGTTTTTTCAAATTGATAATACTTACCTTATAGACTTTAGAAAATAACATACATAAAACTTGCACAATGCCTGGCACATAGCTGGGAGCCATTGGTTAGTGATAATTATAATTGTGCTTATGATACTTCAGAGTGTCATAAATGCATGTAATTGTGAAATTTTTCTGAGTTTTATTAATGGTGTATATATGACTATAAAGGTATAGCAAGTTTATTGTAGAAAAATATAGAAAAACATAAAACACAAAATCAGGTATAAGGAAGGGGTCCAGTTTCTGTTTTCTGCATATGGCTAGACAGTTTTCCCAGCACCACTTATTACATAGGGAATCATTTCCCTATTGCTTGTTTTTGTCAGGTTTGTCAAAAATCAGACAGTTGTAAGATGTGTGGTGTTATTTCTGAGGTCTCTGTTATGTTCCATTGGTCTATATATCTGTTTTGGTACCAGTGCCATGCTGTTTTGGTTACTGTAGCCTTGTAGTATAGTTTGAAGTCAGGTAGGGTGATGCCTCCAGCTTTGTTCTTTTTGCTTAGGATTGTCTTGGCTATAGGGGCTCTTTTTTGGTTCCATGTGAAATTTAAAGTAGTTATTTCTAATTCTGCAAAGAAAGTCAATGTATCTTGATGGGAATAGCATTGAATTTATAAATTACGTTGGGCAGTATGGCCATTTTCACAAAATTGATTCTTGCTATCCATGAGCATGGAATGTTTTTCCGTTTGTGTCCTCTCTTATTTCCTTGAGCAGTGGCTTGTAGTTCACCTTGAAGTGGTCCTTCATATCCCTTGTAAGTTGTATTCCTAAGTATTTTATTCTCTTTGTAGCAATTGTGAATGGGAGTTCACTCTTGTTTTGGCTCTCTGCTTGTCTATTATTGGTGTGTAGGAATGCTTGTGATTTTTGCACATTGATTTTGTACCCAGAAACTTTGCTGAAGTTGTTTATCAGCTTAAGGAGATTTTGGGCTGAGACAATGGGGTTTTCTAAATATACAATCATGTCATCTGCAAACAGACAATTTGACTTCCTCTCTTTCTATTTGAATACCTTTATTTCTTTCTCTTGCATAATTGCCCTGGCCAGAACTTCCAATACTAGGTTGAATAGGAGTGGTGAGAAATGGATTAAAGATTTAAATGTAAAACCTGAAACCATAAAAACCCTAGAAGAACACCTAGGAAGTATTCAGGCCATAGGCATGAGCAAAGACTTCATGACTAAAACACCAAAAGCAATTGCAACAGAAGCCAAATTTGACAAATGGGATCTAATTATACAAAAGAGCTTCTGCAAAGCAAAAGAAACTATCATCAGAGTGAACAAGCAACCTGCAGAATGGGAAAAAAAAATTTGCAATGTATCCATCTAACAGATTAGTTTCTGATATAATATCCAGTATCTACAAGGAACTCAAACAAATTTACAAGAAAAAAAATAATAACCCTATCAAAAAGTAGGCAAAGGATATGAACAGACATTTCTCAAAAGACATTTATGTGGCCAAGATACATGTGAGAAAAAGCTCATCATCACTGGTCATTATAGACATGCAAAGCAAAACCACAATGAGATACCATCTTACTCCAGTTAGAATGGAAATTATTAAAAAGTCAGGAAACAACAGATGCTGGTGAGGCTGTGGAGAAATAGGAACGCTTTTACACTGTTGGGAGTGTAAATTAGTTCACCCATTGTGGAAGACAGTGTGGCAATTCCTCAATGATCTAGTACCAGAAATACCATTTGACCCAGCAATCCTGTTACTGGGTATATACCCAAAGGATTGTAAATCATTCTACTATAAAGACACCTGAACACATATGTTTATTACAGCACCATTTACAATAGCAAAGACTTGGAACCAACCCAAATGCCCATCAATGATAGACTGGATAAAGAAAATGTGTCACATATATATCATGGAATACTAAGCAGCCATAAAAAAGAATGAGTTTATGTCCTCTGTAGGGATATGGATGAAGCTGGAAGCCGTCATTCTCAGCAAATTAATATAGGAACAGAAAACCAAACACCAGATGTTCTCACTCATAAGCAGGAGTTGAACAATAAGAACACATGGAAACGTGGAGAGGAACATCACATATGGGGGCCTGTCGGGATGGGGGCAAGGGGAGGGAGAGCATTAGGACAAATACCCTGATGCATGTGGGGCTTAAAACCTAGATGACGGATTGATAGATGCAGGAAACCACCATGGCACATGTATACCTGTGTAACAAACCTGCACGTTCTACACATGTATCCCAGAACTTAAAGTAAAATTTAAAAAAAATGCAAAACCTGCCACAATTTCATAACCCAGGGATAACCAGGTAACATTTGCTACCATGTTTATGGTTCCTTCACATATGCGCCAACACACATGAACATCTTTCTATAATTATGCATATTTATAATGGCATTATAAATACAGTTTTGTTTTGTGTTTTCTCTTACTATTATATCATACACATTAATACTATAATTTTCAAGGACATAAGTTTTAATCACTAGATAATTGAACAACTGGATTTAATCTTTTTTTTTTTTTGAATGTTGGTAATTTAGGTAGTTTCCAGATTTATCTATTTGCTTTTTGGTTTTGCTATTTATTACCAGCAACTTTGCTATCAGTGACCTTATGTGTACATTTTTGGCCACATATGATTATTTATTTAGAATAGATTTTAGAGGTAGTTTAAATCAGAGTGCATGACGTATATTTAAGGTTCTTGGTTTATATCAATTAATATTTCTATAATTTGTATTTAGAGGATAAAAAATACTTTATTTTGTGCTTTACAAGGTACTTTGATAGCTATTTTATTATCACAAAAGTCTTTCAAAAAGTGTTGGAAATATTTTTATTCAAGCTACAGATGAAAAGATTTAAAAAATAATAAAAATAATCCTAAAGTTGTGTCTTGTCCAAAATGGCAGAGACAAAACTGGAACCAAGTTTCCCACACTTCTATAATCACTAGAGAAGCACTGAGGTTTTCCACAAATCTTCAGTGACTGAAGTTCCGCTGTAGGAAAATCTTATTTCACATGGAACTTTAACAATGCCACTGTGGCCCTGGGTTCGCTGTCAAATAACAGCAAAGGGAAGCAAGCCTGAATGGCACTTGACCTTTTTTTTTTTTTTTTTTTAACATCAGTGATTCTAGAAGTAACCAAGTCTGGAGACCACTTCTTGGTTAAGTTCACACACAATATCTTTCCAACTTCTTTATAGATGTTTATCAATAAGAACGATCTTTACAGCACATTTTCATCTCTTTAGTGATATTTAGAGTCTGCACTTCACTGTAAAGATTTTACAAATACAATCCTTTTAAATACTTTCTGACTATCTGGATATTAAAACCTGTATTAGAGAACTGTTTCATAAAGAAAACACATCAACATACATGGTTTGTACTTTTATTAACAATTGCTTTTGTGGTTACTAAAAGAAGAACTCTCCCTACGATTTTATCTGCCTTGTAATATTAAATAATTTCAGCTTCCTTGGCACACTAATGAAGCAAAACTTCTCATAGGAAGACAGTTACAGCAAATTTCTTTATATATGATATAATTTTTTTGTTTCATTTTTGGTGCAGAAGAAACCTTTTTATGCTGAGAGAAAGGTTACATTAGGGATCATTGGCATGATGTTAATTTTACAGAGGCCTAAAGACATCAGGGTTGTAGGCAGCTAAACACTACATTGCCCATGTTGATTCAGAGCAAAAACAAAGAATAAAGGAATGTTTCCGTTCATGCTTACCTCTTTAAAAACAAGTGTTTGGATGGCATGTACAGACTGCAAATGGAATGTTCTAGAATGCATGTAAATGAAGCACATTTTCTAACAATTCATCAAAAACTCTCACGGAAAAAGGACTGGGTAAGATTCATGAGCAAAAAGGACTGGGTAAGATTCATGAGCACTGGGTTCTTTTCTGACCACTGACTACCTTAGTGACCATGGGCAAGTTTTCTGTTTTTATGGCCTCATTTTTCTCTTTAGTAATAAAGTAAGGATCATTTAGATAGCCCTGAAAACCCATTCCCAGTCTAAAAATGTATAGTTAAAATATAACTCTAAGTATTTGTTAAAAAAAAAAAAAGTACAGTTGACACAACTAAAATAGCACCAAAGTATCTTCAAAGGTTCACTTAAAGACACTGCTGTGGGGGAAAAAAAGAAAAAACTAAAATGTTGTGCTTAGGAGATATCAGTGTGAGAAGTAGGAGATAAGCCCAGTACTGTTCTAAAGGTTACAGCTTTTGGGGTCAGACAGATCTGAGATTCTTTTGTCCTTACTTAGTGGTATTGCTGGATGTGTGACTTTGGGAAACTTAATTTTCTAAGCTTTAGTGAAAAATAATGATAATGCATATCTCCTAGTGTAGTGAGGGACCAATTAAGACACACAAATTGGAAATAAAACCTAGGGACAATCCTTTCTCCTGTGTTAATAAGTATTAAGAGTTCTAAATGCTTCCTTTTATTATGTAGACCAAATTTGTTTCTCTAAAATGGTTACTTTAATTTTTTTCCAGGAAGATATGGCCATACTGTTCAGAATTCTGGCAGCGGTGCTTCCTTCTGATTGCTTTCAGGACATGCTTGTGTGTGTCACCTAGACAAGTATCAAGCGTGTGTTGCAAGCAAGATGTCAGAGTAATTGTTATTGATGGATGGCACATATAGTTAGGATTCATATAATAAGAACTATTGTCTCTATAATATTCTAGACAAGCCCAGCAAGTCTAAGTACAATTGGTTGAATGACAACATTCAGAATTGCTTTTTCCCTTTGAAAAAAGAACATAATAGTATTTTCAGAAGACAGCCATTGAGTAAACAACGTATTTGTCTCTCTTGAAAATATGAGGTTGACAACTGTGAAGGCTGCCATCATAGGTTTATCACTAGAGTGTCTAAGGTTTGATAAGAATAAGCATAAATATTGTTTTACTAATATACTTTACACTAAAATGGCCAATGACTAAAGGTCTGAAAGATTTTTATTTTTGGAAAAAATATCCTATTATTTTTCTTAGAATGTACAGTTTGTACAAAGATTAGTGGCTTTGTGGACTGTTTGAGACAACTATTTAATTTTAAGAGAAGCTTTTGACATCTATCTAACTAAAATACCATTGCTCCCATTCTTAGAATGCTTACCTTGGCCAAGAAGTCCTAAGTGAGTTCCATTTCTCATGGGACATTTGAATTTCACTTTTAAATTTCAAATCTAAGGACAAATATGTTGATAGTTTTGTGCATTGGTATTGCCATTATCTTCTTGTTTTAATTCTAATCCAGAAATCTCCAGAGAAACTAAACTGATACTAAGAATGCAAATAATACATGCAAAAGTATGTGAAGTCCTGTATTTGAAAAGTTATAATCAATGCTTCCACTGAATCTACACTCAGCCAGAGACTTCACAGCAGTGAATTTCAGTTTTGAATCATAAATTGAGAATTTTTTTTTAGGTTTCCTATTTATCATGTTGCCAGATTAAAATTTATTTATACTTTCATCTCTTATTTATATTTGTTCCTCTCTATATAACTTTATTTCTGTAACTGTCTGGTTTTATTCATCTTAGTTTTTTATTGTTTTAGTATTTCCTTGATCCTTTTTTTTCCTAAAAAAAATAAAAACTTTTCTTTGATTTTCTTTTCTGTATTTTGGAATGTCTGTATGCTATTTCTGAAAACCTCCTTTAATCTACATTTTTCTCATTGCCAGTCAAGAATTAAAAAAAAAAAAATACACTTTTGAATCGTCACTTTTAAGACAAGAAATTCAGCATGTGTTTCTTACCCCTCTCCATTCTTATTGTTTGGTTTTATTTATAATCTGTATTTTAAAATTCAGATTATTACTCTTAGGTTAAATATTTTCCTTATTTTTTTCTCTTTGAAAAATCATTTTTGACATTTTCATTCCATTTAGTCACGAGATGAAAATAGTCATTTTGATTTAATGTTTAATGAGCTTTAGTGTTGGCTGTCCTTTCGTATTCTAACTTCTCCTTCTTGAATGCAGTTGTCATCTTCATTCCGAGATCAAAGTACTTATCCAGTTACAAAAGTTTCCATAGTAGAGTATTTCCTGAACCTTGAAAGTATCTGCCTTTGTCTTTTTATATTCTCTAGAGGTACAGTTTATTAGTCTCAACTCTTCCTTTGATAACTCTATAGATATTGTTCCAACATATGTAGACACTTTTATTTGCTTGGCTGCTTGTAGTATTTTTTTTTTTTTTATCCATGACATTTCGAACATGCATCTGATTATTTGGAGTGAGAATTTCCAGTCTGTATAATCCCTGGCTTTCTGATATAAAGAAGCTTCTTATAAAGAGTCTCATGGGATATAAAGAACCTTTTTTACCTCTTTACAGATGCTTTTCTGAAGAACCATGTAGCTAGGCCTTGTGACTTACACTGGGTAAGGTTACTTTCTATCTAACTTTGTTTTTGCCATCGCCAATGTTTGTTAGTCTGCACTTTCAGTTATGTTATAGATTCTCTTGTCTTTAGTGTATTTTCATAAGCATTCTGGTGGGATATTGGGAGAGGCCATATTAGCGGATAAGAGGAGGGTGTAATGTTTTAAAGCTGAAGCCTATCAGTAATGAATATGAGTGACCTATAAAGAGAAGGGCTACCAGGATTAAACAAATAAAAACTGTTGCGTTTTCTTATCTCAAGCCATGTCATCTTTTCAAATAGACGATTTCATATTTATCAAAGTTTAGAATAAATGTAGCCTAAGTGATATACTGAGGCATACAAACTTCAAAAGAATGCAATTGTAAAACTGGTTTCTCCCTCTACTCTGCGTGCACCTTGAATATCACCACGTGGAGACCCTTCCTCTATTCACCATTACCTGAGCCAAATGGCTCTCACATCCTCCTAGACGCATTATTCCATAACGGTGGGATATTTCTACCAGGTTCCGATCATCTGTTAGGACCCATTAAACAGTTAAAAACAATTCTACTTCCTATTGATCTCAAAATGGAGAAGAATATTTTACTTTTTGTTATAATAAACTTTCTTAAAAGATTAAAAACTTTCAAAGCAAAACAATCTTTTTTTCCCCTCTAACTGGAGAATAAATAGGCAAATATCTATACTATCATCAATGAGGGAGAAACTTCTTTAACACTGATGACAAAAAAATAAATTGGCAAAACAATTTTACATAAAATTTGTGCTCTTATTTTTACGGTTAGCCTTGACTTTTAGGATGTGGCCCTTCTGGACTCTCAGCCCAAAGCCTGGGAGTTTATAAACATCTCTCCTGGCTGCCTGCCTGAGTCTAAAATCCAACTTTCTCTTTTTTTTTTTTTTTCTTTTTCTGTGAGATGGAGTCTTGCTCTGTTGCTGCCTGGAGTTCAGTGGCGCGATCTCGGCTCACCGCAACCTCCGCCTCCCCAATTCAAGCGATTCTCCTGCCTCAGCCTTCCGAGTAGCTGGGACTACAGGCGCGCGCCACCATGCCCAGTTAATTTTTGAATGTTTAGTAGAGTAGAGACAGGGTTTCACCATTTTGGCTAAGATGGTCTTGATATCTTGACCTCGTGATCCACCCGCCTCGGCCTCCCAAACTGCTGGGATTACAGGCGTGTGAGCCACCGCGCCCGGCAGGCCTAAAATCTAACTTTCTGCAGGTACTAGGTGCCATCTTACATCTCTGCTTAGCTCTCCAAGCCCCAGGCTATTCACTGCTGGTCCTTTTAAAGTCCTGTCCCACTCATGAACAGTTTAGGTGGTGGTCGAAGACCCAAAGGGAAATCTTTTGGCCTATATTAAAGGGTCCTTTTCTCCCGTTCTTTCCTCTTTAATACCTATCCTTCAAATCTCAGCTGCATGGCAGCCCCTAACTCTGATCTGTGCTTCTTTCACTGAAGGAGTACGTCTTTCTTTGCCCTCAGGGAGAAAGTTGGGTGAAAAAGATTTGGGAATCACCCTTTCTTAAAGATCACAGACCTGCCAAACTCATGCAAACTATTGGGAACATCACACACCGGGGCCTGTTGTGGGATAGGGGGAGAGGGGAGGGATAACATTAGGAGATATACCTAATGTAAATAACTAGTTAATGGGTTCAGCACACCAACATGGCACATTTATACATATGTAACAAACCTGCACGTTGTACACATGTACCCTAGAACTTAAAGTATAATAAAAAAGAAAAAATACATATATTGTCCAGTTTCTACAGGAGGTGTTTTTGGCAGTATTTAAGATCTATATTAGTTATTTCTGAAAGACATTTTTTGAACATAGGCTTATAATGTTACTATAAACTTGCCAATCATTTTTTCATCATTTTCTTATATTATTTTGGTGTATCGCCTTCATGACCCACACTATCTGAAATTCTCATTTATTTCTTTTCTTCCTTTGTTCCTTTATTCATAGTCTGTCTTCCTCACTAGAATGTAAGCTTTATGAGCTCCATCTCCATGAACTCTGAGCTCTTACCTGCATTGTTAAAGATGTAGTTCTAGTTGGTAAAAGAATGCCTGGCAGGTAGCAGGCATTTAAAAATTATCTGTTGATTGAATGATTGCTAATTATTTTATTTTGCCTACTAAAGTACTATCCAACATTGTATAACATTTGAGTTCCAAACTGGATAAATAACTAACTTCAAGATCTGTCATGTACATATATTAAAACAAAGCAAGGAAATGTTTTATTTTTTTCCCAGTCCACATAAATCATAGCATTTTATCTGAGATTAATTTTTTGAAATAAAATTTATATTTTTATATTTTAAATTTTATAATATAATTTTTATATTATACGATTTATAGTATGTTTTTATTCCTTCTAACTTGAAGCCCACAGAGCTAGTTTGTATTGACTTTACAATGAAATGTGTCTTTAACTTTTTAATAGTTTGTGTTTTATTTTTTCTTACTCATCCCAGATTTGAAGAGACATTAAAGTAGCTTTATGAGAACCACTTGGAGATTGATTGTCATGACTGTTTTGTGCTGTGTTTGTTGTATCTCCATGCGTGTGGAAAGACTTCTAAATGAAACCCTGTGTGGGCAGTTTAGCAGAAAACAGCTCACTGCCAGGCCGAGGAAAATAATAAATAAATGATATTAAAGTCTTCTTACAATGCTTTTCTTATGTCAGAAGGATAAGAAAATTAAGGACCCTTTCCATTGAGACAGTGCTCCTAGATCAGGATTCAGCTGGAAATTCTAACAGGGAATACACATCTTCTGAAATGGTTGATTAAGAACAAGATAGCACATATGGGTTTGTTCTTTTTCTGGAAGAAAAAGTTCCTGAAAGAGAAAGCCTATGAATGGGTTATATGGAATTGTCAACAAACGCTAGACAAGTACAAATTAATGAGAAGGAGAACAAACCTCGTTTTTGGAGTAGAAATTCATTAAACAGAGCGGGATCATGATACCGAATAGAGGACACGCTACTGGGATATCTTGTAGTAATTATACATTGTAGATTATGGATAGAATGAAAGACTTTGGCATTGGGGACCCTAAGAAAGAAAGAAGATGGCTTAAGATCTTAAACCGCCAACTCACAACAAAAATGAAGGGAAAAATAAAGCCTATGGTAGCCATAAAGGAAAAGGCAGACATGATTGAGACCTGGCCAAGGCCAGATATGAATATATATATTTAAACCATGTGCTAAGTTAAGGCACTGTTTGGGAAGAATGAGGCCCTAAAACTTATAATGGGAGCACACGGGCAAACATAGATAAGAGTGAGCATTTGAACCCTTTACTCTATCTCGAATCTATTTGCTGGTGGAAGCAGCACTTCCCATCCCTCTCCCAAACCAGCCATTCTTTATATACAACAGTGGGGCAATTGATTTGCAAGCAAGGTGGTAGCTGTTCAAGCAGTCACCTTCATCCATCATGCTATTTTCTCTAAAATTTTGAGTTTATGTAGCTCCATGAGAATGGTATTAAAAGCTGTAATACTGGGCATAAAGATATTCATTCTGTAGCAGGACAAGCTGCAGACAAAACCCCTCAGACACCAAGTTGAAGGAAGGGCTTTATTTGGCCGGGAGCTTTGGCAAGACTCACGTCTCCAAAAACCGAGCTCCCAAGTGAGCAATTCCTGTCCCTTTTAAGGGCTTACAACTCGAAGGGGGTCCAAGTGAGAGGGTTGTGATTGATTGAGCAAGCAGGAGGTATATGACTGGGGGCTGTGTGCAGCTGGTAATCAGAATGGAACAGAACAGGAGAGGGATTTTCATGGTGCTTTTCCATACAATGTCTGAAATCAATAGATAACATAACTGGTTTAGGTCAGGGGTCGATCTTTAACCAGGCCCCAGGGCTTGGCGCCGGGCTGTCTGCCTGTAGATTTCATTTCTGCCTTTTAGTTTTTACTTCTTCTTTCTTTGGAGGCAGAAATTGGGCATGAGACAATATGAGGGGTGATCTCCTCCCTTAATACAATAGTCATTTTCTCCAGCTTCTGAAAGACCAAAAATATAAACATGAAGACAATAGTCATTGTGATTACTAGAGAAAATGATGGCATTTGTTTAAAAAAATGAAGCTTTTTTCCCTAAAGTAAAGTGATATAATAGTGGTCATAATTTCATCTCTGACCTCAGCAAGATATCCTATGTTCTTTCAAATTCAATGCATTAATTTTAGTTTAGGATTCAACTTCCTCTGAAAGGCTGTGAATAACCTAAATCCAAGGGAAGTTTCCATAAGGGGAAGAGACCAACAGTTACTTGCTGATCCTGAAAACACTGTCTAATGGTCTACAGTTTGGAGATGCCTTTGGTTTATTTTGTGGACTATTTCAAGAATACATGGTAGATACACAGTTTCCTTATGAAATACTCACAAGGTATCTTGCATATTATAAGTAAATAAGTAAAAGTGAATAGATTCACGAGATGATATATGATAGTAGATACCTTTTGCAAGAAACTTTCTAGTTGATACAGTTGATTTTTGAAGCACCTAGGGAATAATGTCTGTCCTTAGTTTAACATTAGTTTTTTTCAGATTGTGCATGAGAAATAGAATTTTATCATCCAAATGTAAACAAGAAAATGCGTAGGTGTAATACATCTGCAGTGCCTTGAGTTGGTTTGAAAAGTCTTTGTAAAGCTTTTGTTTACTAAGTAAAGCACATGTTTACTAATTCCTGTTTTTTTGTTTCATTTAACAAAACATTTATTGAGCCCTTTCTATATGTTCTAGAAATATTTAGAATAAAGCATAGACTCACCCCTTAAGAACCTTCATACTAAGACAAGATGTGTGTATAAAATATGTGGAAGTGATCTGTCATGATAGAGACATAAAAACTATTTGTCTTATTTTTCTAAACTTTTGTAACTCTTTTACCTATTGTTGAAAGAAGCTACTACTCTGGATGAGAAGGATGTGAATTTCAAAACAAAAGATAAATTTACATAAAATTGTGTAAATCAAGTAATAAACAGGAGGCAAAAAACTGAAAAACTATTTGTAATTAGTCAAAATAAAAGGGTTTATAGCAATATAAAGATCTTTTTTAATAGCTAAGAAAATGATACAAACATCACTCAAAGATTAACAAAAGACATAAACAAAAATTTACTGATAAATTTTAGTCTCAGTCTACGTAGTTAAACTTATTAATGCACTTATGCCTGAGGTTGCAATATTTTGAATTTTTGCAATCAGAACTTGGCGATGACCTTGAACAGTAGGATATAAACAACTCCCACATGCTGAGCGTTCCAATAATGGAACACTTGGCGTAAATAGTATACAGCAGTAGAATATAACATTTTGCTTATGAAATCAAGTAATTTTTTTAATAAAATGTAGGACTCAATGCTGAGAAAGAGGAGGTGAGATAATTACCTCTGGCTAAATGTGAATTCCTATAATATTTAAGAAAATATTTTAAACATCTATTGAGAGGATACCTTTTTTATATACAGCAATTATACTTTTTGGCACATTCTAAGGCATTAACTACGAATATGGTCAGATTTATACATAAGCATAGTTAACATAGCTGTATTTATAATAGGAAATGACCAGAGGAAACCTAAAAGTTCAAGAAGAGGGGAAACGTTCATCAATTTATTGGGTTGTTAAGCAGCCATTAAGGATGCATGCGTGTGTACTTGTATATTTCACATAGCAAGCAAGGGATAAACCATACATAGCTGCTGCCACCTCCTTTCCGTGTCTGATATGTGCGGTCCTAGAATATGTTTATCATCTTCTTTTGCTACTTTGTTTCTTTTTCCCTCACCCAAAGACCCCAGCTAATTGGGATATTGGGAATTTTTATCTAGTTGAGTGACCCAGACTTCATTTCTGAAGAGTCTGAATCCTCAGGGAGTATGCCCTTTTTGTTGTTGTTGGGAGTTGTTGTGGGGACTAGGGATTTGTTGAAATTTTTCATTAGACATAGGAAAAATAGAAGTAGTATTTTTCAAGTATTAAGTCCTTGATATAGAAGTACTAAGGGGTACCCCAGAGATGACCTTCACTTCTGTACCTAGCACTCCCCAGTGTATAGCAGCAACTCAGTTTCCCTGGTGTCAGGGTAAATCACTCCCTTCAGCAGCACAAACCACTGCTTTCTCTCTGTGGGTTTGGTTGTATGTGTAACCCAAATGAACAAGTACCAGCCCTGACTTTGAATCTGTTGAAATTATTGCTGTACCCTAGAGAATGCACTGCTGTGTTGGGAGAACAGACATTGAAATTAGAGTTCAAAATTTAAGGAAGAAGAATAAAAAAACCTCTGTGGATGGGTTATTATGTGTAATGGTGGAAGGAGGAGTCACTCTTGCTTCCATCTTTTGATTGCTAGACCTATAAATTCCAGCAATGGTAGACATCACTCTTCTCTTAATGGGAGTGTTTGAAGAATAAGCCTATCTAGTTAGAGTGTGTGAGTACCTCTCTGCTCACAACACATGTGCCACCTTAAGCTCTACCTATGGCCATCAATGTGCTGAACAATTTGAAAGGTTTTGATAAGAAAATCTTTGAATATGTAACTAAAGAGAAAGGCTTCATTTTTATCAAAGGTGATTTTCAACGGCTCCTCAGTTGAGAGGCATAACCTTTACCTTCATTCAGGTCAAACTCATGTCAGAACCCAGCAGATACCACATCTCTAATTAAGAAAATATTGAAAAAAGGTTCTAGTAATTTTCCCTCTACCTGTCTCAAAGATAATTACTTGTTGTACCTGTTCTAAATTTACCTTTCCTCCATCCTCTCTTCCAAATATCCAATACTCTGTTATCCTAACATGTGAACTACCATTCAGAAGTGCTGGCATTTGGCCTAATATCAACAGACTAGATAACCTTTGTGTCATAGGTTGGCTCCAGGTATCCATGTAATCTCTGGAATAAAGAAATATATTTTCCTTTCAACTTCTTCTCCCTGAATATAAATATTTATATAAATATAAATATAAATATAAATCTACTACATATAAGAAAAAAATCCTACCTTCATTTCCACTCTACAGTAGAATTTCCTGATCTGGTACTTCAGGTTTTCCTCTTGTGGTTGAACTATGCTCTTAACCTAGTTCTGACATACTCTAGCAATTTCCAGGCATTCATCCAAGTTATTGGATCCAGTGCTTCATTTCTCTCCAGCTGGAATACCGCCGTGAATCAACAGGTCTCTCAAAACCTGATCATAACCTGCTTAACTTCCAGCAGTGACCATAACTTAGAATTTGTTAGTGTCATCTGCATTGGCTGGGATCAGTGTTGGCCATAACTGTACTTGAACTCAACTTATCAATGAGACACTTTATGCTGAAAATGTTTCTTCTAAAATTGGTTTTGCTCCACTAGCCTCAGGTTTATTCCCCAGGGAAAACAAAACATAATTAACCAAAAATATTTACCTAATGTACAACTTGGTCTTCACCCATCTTTGTTTATTAAATTGTCTATCTTGTCTCAAAATTAAAGATCTTAGCTTCTGTCATAATATCTTCCCGAGTCTTAATTTCTGGCTTTTACAATTTCTCAACCATTTTAGGTTCTCCTTTGCCTAAATATGCCATCTGATGTCACATGTCTTTTTGCAACACAACCTATGAAATTACATTTTCTGGCTGATTCATAAATCAGTGTTTCCCATGATTTGTAAGATATAATGTGGAGCTGCTAAAACTAATTATCTGTGAGATGATGTCTCATTTCCTACTTTAAAATTACAAAAAGATTAGCATGTTTAAGCCAGATATACTCATGGTAGATTAATTACTTGAATTGCCAACAAGAAGTCATATTATTAATGTAATGAACAAAGAAAATTGCTTCTATGAGGAAAACTGAAAGATACTTTGTGAAAACACTAGGATATAGTAGAGGCAAATGATAACAGCATTTGTAGATGTTACCCTGATACAAATTTTAAAGAGTTGGACTCAATTATTATCCCATTATCCAGCTATTTTTGATAATTCTGGAAAGAGCTCATATTCAGAGATCGCTAATACACGTTAATGATGTCAGAAGATGAAGTCTACATTGAGACCGCTCCAGACATGTGTCGTCACCTTCATTAGAATATTGAACAGGCTGTCAGTTATCATGGCCCATGAGGTGAGGTGCTTGTAACCTTTCCAACAGCTTAAATATTCATCATGAATTCATCCCTGTGGTCATACTCAGAAATACGAAAAGATGTAAGATGCATCAGAACCAACCCCTCTCAAGAAAATGTGTGACAATCTGACAGCATGAAAACAAATACGTCAGCAGCACAGGTGAGAAGGCAAAAAAGAGCACCCTGTGTTGCAGAAAGAGATGGGGTCACATTCCTCTTCTCTCAAGCACACATAGAAATGAACAGGGCCTCCTTCTAGTTCAAATTCACTTTTTCATTTGAAATAGAATTGGTTTCCTTACTAATTATTAGTTACGGAAATTTTAGGAAAGTACAAAGAAAAAATTAAAATCACCTCTCTTGCCACAGTTTTGAGAGTATTTTCTTTCATTTTATGTTATGAATACTTGTATTTTAAGAAGTAATTACATAAACCATATTTTTCCTGAACTTTTATTTAATATTAAATTATGAATACTTTGTTAGGTTATAAAAATCATTTGAAAACATCAGCAATGACTGCATGCTATTTTAACAAACTAGTGCATGCTTCTCTGATTATTGAACACTTAGGTATTTTTCCACACTTTCTCTTACGAATTCTGCTCTGAATTGTTTTTATATAAATCTGTCTACATTCAGATTATTTCCTTAAGATAGATACCCAGAAGTACAATTATTGTATATTAAAATTTTATGGCTCTTGATAAACGAGTCACTGGGTCAAGATGCAGAGGCAACCTATGAATTAGAATATGGTACTTGGAGCTGTATTTTTACTAGAAATATTCACTAATTATGGGAGAAGAAGTTGAGAACCAGAGGGGTTGAACAGAGTTTCCACAGCCTTGCGGTGATGGGGAAAGATAAGAGGGGAAAAAAAATCTGAGAAATATAGCAGGGAAATAGTATCTAAAATATATTTGAATGAGAAACATATAAAAACTTTAGAACTGAAAGTAAAATATTGTAAATTAAAGGTACAATGGAATGATAACAGCATCTTAGACATAGCTGAAGATATTTTTCATGCAAAGAAAGGTAAGTTTAAGAAAATAGTCAATATGCGATAATAGAGACAGATGAGTGGAAAATACAGAAGAGAACATAAAACTAGTTAGCTCAAGGCATTTAAGATCTCTGTCCAAACATCAACTGACCACTAGGATAACAAGGAAAAGACTGCAGCAGCTGTATATAACAAAGAATGCAGACTTTATAAAATCAGTATAGATAAGTCACTAAGAAAACAAACACCACAGCTACCACTATCTATCTCAATAAACTACCACCAAAAAACTGAGTAGAAAAGGATTCTAATTCCCAGTTTCCACATTAAAGTACTTAAATGTACAGTTTTCAACGGCAAAAATGAGATGTGCAAAGAAAAAAGTATGGTCGATAAAAAGGGAAAAACAGTCAACATAAACTTTCCCTGAGGAGGTTCAGACATTGGACTTACTAGATAAAGACTTTAAATCATTCATTATAAATATGTTCAGAGAACAAAAGTAAACCATATCTAAAGAAATAAATTATAAGAAGAATGTCTCAACAAATAGAAAATATCAAAGAGATATGAAAAAGAACCTAATACAAATTACAGTATTAAAAAGCACAATAACTGAAATGAAAGATTCAGAAGAAAGGCTCAACAGCAAATTTGAACTGGCAGAAGAATCAGTGAACTCGAAGGCCTATCAATTGCAGTTATCTAGTTTGAGAAGTAAAAGAAAAAGAATTAAGAAAAA
This sequence comes from Pongo abelii, assembly GCF_028885655.2. NCBI lineage: Eukaryota > Metazoa > Chordata > Mammalia > Primates > Hominidae > Pongo > Pongo abelii. The sequence continues at coordinate 23,881,264 of NC_071990.2, read as the reverse complement.
TGAACAGAGCTTCAAAGTTGGTGAGAGTCCATCAAATGTATCAACATGTGTATGATGTGACTTTTAGAGAAGAGGAGAGGGAAGAATTAAAAAAAAAATCTGTGTGCTCAAAAAGCTCAATGAACTCTAAGATAAACACAAAGAGACTGATACCTTAGCTCATCATAGGCAAACTGTCAAAGTCAAAGGCAAAGAGAGTGTCCAAAAGAATCCAAATGAGGATCCCTTCATTTACAAGGGATCGTCAATAAGATTAACAGCAAATCATGGAATCCAGAAGTCAGTGGATCACATATTTAAATTACTGAAGGGGAAAGACTGCCAGACCAAAATTCTATACTTAACAAAATATCCCTTGTAAGACAAAGGAGAAATTAAGACATTTCCAGGTAAACAAAAATTGAGAAAATTTGTTCCTAGCAACTCACCCTACAAAAAATACTAAAAAGAATTTTCTAGGCTAAAATGAAACAATATTAGACAGTAATTTAAGTGTACATGTAGAAATAGAGTACTGATAAAGTTAATTATAGAGGCAAACATGAAAGTTATTTTTGCTTGCAGTTTTTTTATTCTTAAAAGACAAGTGCGTAGAGCAGTAATTAGGTATAATTTGTATGATAATGGTAGCACTAAGTAACAGGAAAGGAATTCAGCTGTATTGGTGGAAAGGTTTTGGATGCTAAGAAATTAGGTTGATATTAATTCAAGATAGATTATTTAATGCTAACTGAAATCGCCAAGGATACCACTAAAAAATAACTTAATGGACATAGGAAAAGAATAAGATAATTAAAATGATAGAAAATAGCATTTTAACACAAAAGATGACAGTAATGGAGGTAGAAATAGGCAAAAGCACATGAGATATATGTTAAAAATGGCAAAATGATAGACAAATCTACTTTATATACTTATTTGACATAGTATTAAAAGTTCAAGCCATGGAAATTAGGCAAAAAAAAAAAGGCATTCAATTTGGAAATGAAAAGGCAAAACTATTGTGTATTCAGATTATATAAATTTGTATATAGAAAATCCTAGAGTCCACAAAAATGTCTATTAGAGCTAATAAGTTCAGCAAGCGTGTAGGATACAAGATGACTATACAATAATCAATTGTATTTCTGTAGTAACAATAAAAATCTGAAAATAAAATTAAGGACACAAATTTATAATAACATAAAAACAAAAATTTAGCAATAATTTTACCAGACAGGTGCAAGACTTGTACACTGAAAACTACAATACATAATTAAAAGAAATTAAAGAATTAAGTGAAAAGATAGCCATGGTTATTGATTGGGAGACTTAACAGTGTTAAGAGGGCCATACTTCCCAAAATGACCTGCAGATTGAACACATCCCTATCAAAGTTCCAGGTGTTTTTAAAAAGTTGTAATTTTTTTAAGTTGACAAGCTGACATGAACAGTTACATGAAAATACAAAGGCCTATAATAGCCAAGACAATCTTGAAAAACAAAATCAGAGGATTCACGCTCCTCAATTTCAAAACTTACTACAAAGTTACAGTAATCAAAAGAGTGTGGTATTGACATAATAATAGACATATAAATCAATGAAATAGAATTGAGGGTCCAAAAAACATATGCTTACAGTTATGGTCAGTTTGATTTACAAGGGTTCTAAGATAATTCACTGGGAAAAAGAATGGTTTTTCAACAATGTTAGACTGACTAGAGAGACACATACAATAGAATGATTTTGGACCCATTTCTCAGACCAGATACTTGAGGTTAACTGAAAACATATCATAGATCTAATTAAAAGACTAAAACTATAAAATTATTAGAAAAAAATCATAGGTGGAAATAAGTATGATCTTGCGGTTGGCATAAGTTTCTTTGATATGATACCGAAGCACAAGCAGCAAAAGAAAAAGTAGATGAATTGAATTTGATCACGATTAAGGACTTTTTGTTTCAAAGGACACCTACCATCAAGAAAGTTGAAAAGGCCGAGTGCAGTGGCTCACACCTGTAATCTCAGCTACTTGGGAGGCTGACGTAGGAGATTCACTTGAACCCGGGAGGCCGAGGTTGCAGTGAGCCGGGATTGCACCACTGCACTCCAGCCTCGTAGAGCAAGACTCAATCTCAAAGAAAAAGTGAAAAAGACTACCCACAAAATAGATGAAAATATTTACAAATCATATATGTGATAAGGGAATATATCCAGAATACATCAAATATCCTTTCAACAATAGACAATCCCATTTAAAAATGAACAAACGATTTGAATAGACATTTCTCCAAAGATTATATTAAAATAGACAATAAGTACATGAAAACATGTTCAACATCATTTGTCACTAGGAATGCAAATCAAAACCACAGTGAGCTACATCTTCACATTCTCTAAGATAGCTTAAATAAAAAAAGACAAACACAAGTGAGGATGTGGAGAAATTGAGTCTTCATACATTGGCGGTGGGATTGCAAAATTGTGTAACCACGTTGGAAAACAGTTTGGTAATATCTCAAAAATTTAACAGAGTTATTTAACTCAGTAATTCCTTTTTTGGGGTTATATTCAAGAGAATTGAAAAAATATGTCTACATAAAAATTTGAACATAGATGTTCATAACAGCATTATTTGTAATAATCAAAAAGTGATAACATAATGTTCAACTAAAGAATGGTTAAAAATATGAAATATTATTTGCTATGCAAAGGAATAAATTAAATATCTAGAGATTCAATTACATAAAACCCTGAATCTTGAAAACATTATGCAAAGTGAAAGAAGCCGACACAAAAGGCCCCGATATGTATGATTACATTTATATAAAATGTCAGAAAAAGCAAATTCAGAGACAAAGTAGATTAGTGATTTCCAAGAAACACCATGGGAGGAAGCAATGGAAAGTGAGTACTAATGGGTACAGGACTTCTTTGGGGGATGATGAAAATATCATCACATTAAAGAGTGATAATCATTGTACAACTCTGTGAATATACTTAAACTTACTGAATTGTACACTTTAAATTTTAAGGCATGTAAAGTATATCTCAAAGCTGTTATAAAAACATAAAATATAAAAATGGACAATTTAAAATAAATATAAACTTAAAGCCTTATCTATAGTTACTAACAGGTGTTTATCAGATAAAAGTAAAATGATCCTGATGGAAGCATTGACATAAAAGAAATAATGAACAGTAATAAACAGGATAAATATTTGTTTTGGTAAATCTAAAACGTATAAAACAAAAATTTCTTTAGATAAATTAACTGAATAAAGTAATAAATTAACTATAATTTCTTTAGCCAATAAAGAAAAGTGTAAATATGTAATTCAAATTTGCATAAAATAATGTGTTTAGATAAATCATTTGCATAAATAATGTTTTGGGTGTAAGATAGATTTGTTTTGGAAAAGCCAAATGATACTGATGAGTTCTTTTAAACTTTTAAGAAAATATAATGCCTATGATACTAAAAAAAGTTCCATACATACAAAAGGTGAAAAGTTTTCCAAGTGATCTGTAAAGTTTCAGAAACCTGATGACCAAAATTGATAAAAAAAATCGTAGTGAAAAAAACTATAAACTATCTTCTCTGAAATGTGAAAGAGAATATATAAAATATTAGCCAAATTCTATGATATAATTCCACTTTGACCAAAGAGTATTTATAGAAAAAATGATCACTTAAAATTATTAATCCATTATATATGGTATCAAAAAGAAAACTTAAAATCACTAGATGATGCCCAAAATCTATTTAATACAGATTATAATGTACGTTTCTGTGAAAATCTAAAACACTAATATAAGATAGATTTTATAAACTAGAAAACAGTGGCACATTAGTTGAGAGGGTAATAAAAGTATAATTTCTAAAAACATGCTCTAGGAAGAATTTGCAATCAACATTATATTGTGTTAAATCACAGAATATCTACATTTTCAAAATAGACATAAATTGATAAACATTGGACATAGCAATAAAGTTATTGAACTTCAAAGCTGAAGACTTCTACCTGGTTCTAGGCAAACATAAATCACCCTATACGAAGTAAAAAAATCAAAACGGCTTCATTTTACGCAGTTTTAGCAAACTCTGGTATACTGTTAAATAGATGTTGCAATAATCTGAGGAAAAATGGGACTGATAATTTAGAATACAGATTTCATATTCAAGTTTTAAGGGAAAAAAAAAAAATCAACATCCCCCATGGATATATGACTTGGTAAGATCCTTGATGACCACATCAGCCAATCAATGGATGACTCAAAACAAAAGAGAGATGTGAATTGAAAGGACTTGCAGTTATTACATCATCTCTTTTTAAAGTGTTGATGCCAAACAGCTGTTGAGTCTGTGATTAGAGGACATAAGTTTCGTATACAACCACAAAGTAATATTAAAATATATGAAAATCAGATGGAAGTGAGGATGGACAAGTGAGATAAGACCTCATTTATGCCTAGTATAAATGTTCCATTATTGAACGTTAATCATGTGGGAGTTATTTATGTTCTATTGCTCAAGGTCATTGCCAAAGTATGATTGCAAAAACTTAAAAAATTGCGACCTCAGGCATAAATGAGTTTAAAAATGCAAATTTTTTTATCTGGTAAGGAGAAAAGTCAGTAGATTCTATCTAAAGTTTCTAAGTACAAAAGTAAAAATAAATGCACTTATTTTCATAATTTCTATAAGTAAACTAGAAAAGATATGCTATCTATAAACGTTCTAAATTACTTTTGGAAAAAAGAAACACAAAGGCCTACAAAACAAGCCAAACCACAACCATGTCGAAAACTTAACAGGACATATTTATCAGAAAACAAAATATAAAATAAAAATACTTTGATAATATATTCACAAATAAATTCAACTAGAACAAATTAGATCAAACGATAAAAAAATTTCACACTAAAACAGATTTCTAAACTCTAAATCAACGTGCTTCAGAAATGCCACACACACACACACGCATGGGAGAAAACAAAGCAAGCCAGATAAAATAACAAAAAAAGCAGAAAGCAGCTTATTGCAAGAGAAGGTTGAATTGTGGGGCAAACACACTAATGAAGTGGAGGGACACTTTTAAATGACAAAGGCTATAACTCAAGCTGATAATCGAATTGTCCTGAATCACCATATACCGAATAGCTCATCATCAAAATATATATTGCCAAAATAACAGAAGGAAATTGTAATAAAATGTCTGACTCCATTTCTGAGATTTGGTTCCTGACAGCTATCAAATTATCCACTCCCTTTGCCTTTCTGTCCCACATCTGGGCAAGCCAATTCGAAAGCTTCCTGCACCCTTGCTTGGTGGTGGTGGTAAGCTCAAACTCATGAGCCCTGCCTCATGTTTGTGGGAACCCTCACCGCAAACTCAACCCCTTAACCACATGGAAAGCCAGGCCAGTTTCCTTTCTGACCTTTTTCCCAAGTCATGTTTGGACCTGTTTGAGATCCTGCCTTGCTCTCTCAAGAAAGCGTCACTATATGAAGAATAAACTTTTTCAAACCCTCTCAGCATATACATGTGGCCATCACTAGTTTTGACAGAGTTTTAGGTGGGAGTTTCATCGAGTATCTACATGATGATCACAACAGAAATTCAATTGCATCAGGAGCAATTTTAATTTGTATCTCTCAGTTTAGGCAAAAAACAAAAGAAGAAATAGAAGACTTAAATTTCATAAATAGGTATATCAAAGTTAAATGCGTACACATATATTTGATTATTTACATTTTATGGATTTAACCATTTGTGAATGTGGACAGACATCTACAAAATAAAAATTATACACACTTATATGTGTATGTGTGTTTATATTTGTATGTGTCAACACACATACTAAACACAGTATTGAACCTTATAAATACAGTTTACCTGCTTTGAAGCACCCAATGAACACTTAAAAATGACTACTTAGTAGGGCATACCCACAAAACTAGAATATTCAAGAATAGAAAAATACAGACCTCATTATTGTACTGTTAAATAAAACCTGGAAATTGATAAGAAATATAGAAACTGAAAACCACAAACCACTTAGGAATTGATTTAATTAATTTCTTATTTTTGTCTTTCTCTAGTTTTATACAAGGATTGGACTGTGATTGAATTTGAATTGATATTCTCAGCCCTAGGGTTTGTAGCATCCTAGTATAGTAACGGCTTCTCAGATTCTTCAGCATCTTTTATTATTATTATTGTTAGTAGTAGTACATTTTCTGTTTTCTTATACCTGGTTGGCAGTTAATTCATATTGAATTTTCTCTGTTGAAATAACTGCAGTAGTTTCTATCTCCAGACAAGACCTTGACTGATGCAGAAATCCATCCTTATTCTTCCAGATTCTTAATCCTCTAAGCATAAGAAGCCAGCTTCCTAAGTCTGCATCAAGTAACCATGTCTCCTAGTTGATTGGATTTTACATGCAAATCACTCTAAAACCTATAATTATGCATTCTCCAATCACTTTCCCCTAGAGAGGTGTCTCATTTAATCATGTCACCGTTTGCTATTGTACAAGTCAGAGCTCATGTGCCATGTCTTATGTACTTAGATGATTTCTCAACACCAAAATAAATTCGATTAACCAAATACTCTTTCCCTGATTATAGCAGACGACAGAGAGTTATAATAAGGTCCTGAAACCACTTCCAATGAAAGCATTGCTCATTCTTGTGGTTTAATTTTGGTCCAAATAGCTATCACAGTAGGTAAATAGATGCATCGGTGGTTAAGAATAATTAATCATCTTAAGCTTAACAAGGGCAATCAGAAGTTTTTAAAAACCTCAGAAAATACTAAGTATTCACATTTTAAAATGTAAGATTCTTGATTTTTTTTTTGCTAATATAAAAAGTGGGCCAATATAACAAAACATTTTAGCATGATAGTATTGGCTTTGATTTTCTTCTGTAAATCGTCATATTATACCATCAACATTGAAAAGTAGTTTTACTATGAAAGATTTGAGGTAGGTACATTATATCTTTTGAAGAGATCTGTGTTGCACTTACGGTAATTTGCCAAAGTTTGAGAATTAGGCTCTAAAATGCTCTGTTTTACCTTTGTAGTGGTATCATATATCATAGCTGGAAAAATGTGCTAATTTTTGTCCGTAGAAATAATTCTAGACATTTTCAAAAGAAAGAGTAGTTATAATTCAGGGACCAGTTTGTTTTCAGTTGATTCTCAGGAAAGTGGTACAGTATTATTCTAATTTAGTACATTCAGCCCCGCTCTAGTAAACATAGGTTTTTGGGAAATGGAATGTGATGCAATGGGCTTCATAGTCTTTCTGGGACTGGGAATGACATAGACTTCTATTGCTCAGTCTTTTCGGATCTTCTTTGTTTCCATTGTTGAAGAGGTCCTGAAGAATTCCACTTTGTAGCTTGCTAGAAACATGTTAAGATCTCTGGAATTTTTAAATATAGAAACCAGCTCACTATGAGTTCTGCTTTTTCCTGAAACAGGAAATGCTACCTGCTGGGGTTGAATTGCTTATGAAATATAAGAAATACAGAAGCTTTTCTACATAATCTACTTCTTAGAAATAAATACATGGAATTAAATTTTATGTATGATGATCTTAAGTAGAAAACTGTCATAACATTATAATTCATGCTTTTGGAATATAGGTGCTTAGAAGAGCAGAAGGAAGTTGAGCTTTAAAAAGTTTCCTTTAACATAGCGAGACCTATGTTTATAAAAGTCTAAAATGTGTATTTTGAATTACTGTGTGATAATTAAACAGAAGTTGTGTTTTTTCTCTTGTTTTTCTAGTAATCTATATTCCAGAGTAGGAGTTTTATTCATTTAATTTTATACTTATATTATAAAAGTACTACAAAATTATGGTATGATATACTGTGGCCTAAATGTCTGTGTCTCTCTAAAATTCATATGTTGAAAACTAATCCTTAATGTGATGGTATTAAGGGGTGAGGATTTTGGGAGGTGATTAGGTCATGAGGACTCTGGCCTCATGAATTAGTGCTGCTATAAAAGGGACACGTAGGAGCTTGTCCTTTCCACCATGGGAGGACACAGCAAGAAGCTGCCATCTATGAAACAGACGGAGCACTCACCAGACACCAAATTGGCTGACGTCTTGATTTTGGGCTTCCTAGACTCCAGAATTGTGGGAAATAATATTCTGTTGTTTATAAACTACCTAGTTTATGGTACTTTATAGACAGCAGCTCAGAGAGACTAAGACATGGTCTCTGTGTGTGTGTGTGTGTGTGTGTGTGTGTGTGTGTGTGTGTGTGTTTTGTGTGTGTATGTATATGTTGTGTATATATGTGTGTGTATGTATCCATCCATATACACACATGTGAATATGAATATACAGATTTTCTAAAGGGGAGTTTATTTGCCTAATATCCATTGTGTGGATATAGCATAATTCATTTAATCTCTGTTTATGGAATTCTGTTGCTTCTATTTTTTTCCTCTTAGAAATCTATAATTAAATATTTTTTGCCACTTGTAAGATGATTTCTGAAAAGAAATCTCACAATTGGGATTGCTTGGTCAAAGGTATACACATTTTAAATTATGATGCATTGCCACAGTGTTCCATAAAGTTATATAATTCCTGTTTTTTTTTTTTTTGAGACAGGGTCTCACTTTTGTCACCCAGGCTGAAGTACAGTGCTGCAATCTTGGCTCACCTGTAACCTCCTGCCTCCGGGGCTGAAGCGATTCTCCCATGTCAACCTCCCAAATAGCTAGGAGTACAGCTGCATGCCCCCATTCCTGGCTAATTTTTGCATATTTTGTAGAGATGGAGTTTCACCATGTTGCCCAGGCTGATCTTGAACTCCTGGACTAAAGGGATCCACCCACCTCAGCCTCCCAAAGTGCTAGGATTACTGGTGTGAGCCACTGTGCCCAGCACCCTATCTCTGCATATACCATGACAACGCATCAGTTTACCAGATGTTTTTCATGTACAATCACTAGAATTTAAGGAAATTGGAAAACCTTTCCCACGAAAGTCATTCATTTCTTGACTTTGTTGGTGATGTTCTTTGCCATGATGTAAATTTTCCATTTCATTTAGTATTTTGTGACTTTCAAACCATCCTTTAAAAGGCCATCTTGATGATTTCTATCCAAAATTACTTTATTTTGAAGTATCTCCCAAGATTCCTTCTGGTATTTTAACGACTTTTATTTTAAAAATTTCCACATATAGCATTGAATGATTTCTATTTTAACAAGTAGAGTTTGATCCATTTGGAAGTGATTTGGTACAAAACATGAACATGAAATCCAGCTTAGTTCTTTTCTAAATGGCTAGATGGTTGTTCCCAAAGTATGCATTAAAATAATATATTTCTTTTTCTGTGTGTGTGTATTTTTTTCTGTGCTTTTTTTTATTATTATACTTTAAGTTCTAGGGTACATGTGCACAATGTGCAGGTTTGTTACATATGTATACATGTGCCATGTTGGTGTGCTGCACCCATTAACTCGTCATTTTTAGCATTAGGTATATATCCTCATGCTATCCCTCCCCGCTCCCCCCACCCCATGACAGGCCCCGGTGTGTGATGTTCCCCTTCCTGTGTCCAGGTGTTCTTATTGTTCAATTCCCACCTATGAGTGAGAAAATGTGGTGTTTGGTTTTCTGTTCTTGCAATAATTTGCTGAGAATGACAGTTTCCAGCTTCATCCATGTCCCTACAAAGGACATGAACTCACCCTTTTTATGGCTGCATAGTATTCCATGGTGTATATGTGCCACATTTTCTTAATCCAGTCTATCACTGATGGACATTTGGGTTGGTTCCCTGTCTTTGCTATTGTGAATAGTGCCGCCGCAATAAACATAGATCATATTATCATACAACATCCATAGGTCATATTATCATATGTTAGGACATATCTATAAGAAAACTCTGAAGAAATTTAAATATGGAAATAATATGGGACATACTGTTTGACTATAAAAAAGTAAGAACCAGAAAACAAAAATAGAAATATGAAACCCCATTCAGCAGGAAAAATTTTTAATCACATGATAAAATATTTAGTAAACAATGATAATGAAAACTATGTGTGTCAAACACAAATTGAATAGAATAGACCAATAACAGGCTCTGAAATTGAGGCAATAATTAATAGGTTACTAACCAAAAACAGTCCAGAACCAGATGGATTCACAGCCGAATTCTACCAGAGCTACAAGGAGGAGCTGATACCGTTCCTTCTGAAACTATTCCAATCAACAGAAAAAGAGAGAATCCTCCCTAACTCATTTTATGAGGCCAGCATCATCCTGATACCAAAGCCTGGCAGAGACACAACAAAAAAAGAGAATTTTAGACCAATATCCTTGATGAACATTGATGCAAAAATCCTCAGTAAAATACTGGCAAATCGAATCTAGCAACACATCAAAAAGCTTATCCACCATGATCAAGTGGGCTTCATCCCTGGGATGCAAGGCTGGTTCAACATACGCAAATCAATAAATGTAATCCAGCATATAAACAGAACCAAAGACAAAAACCACATGATTAGCTCAATAGATGTAGAAAAGGCCTTTGACAAAATTCAACAGCCCTTCATGCTAAAAACTCAATGAATTAGGTATTGATGGGACATGTCTCAAAATAATAAGAGCTATCTATGACAAACACATAGCGAATATCATACTGAATGGGCAAAAACTGGAAGCATTCCCTTTGAAAACTGGCACAAGACAAGGATGTCTTCTCTTACCACTCCTATTCAACATAGTGTTGGAAGCTCTGGCCAGGGCAATCAGGCAGGAGAAGGAAATAAAGGGCATTCAATTAGGAAAAGAGGAAGTCAAATTGTCCCTGTTTGCAGAGGACATGATTGTATATCTAGAAAACCCCATCGTCTCAGCCCAAAATCTCCTTAAGCTGATAAGCAACTTCAATATAGTTTTAAGTCTACCACTTTGATATTTGTTTTCTGTTGTTTCATCTGTTCTTTGCTGTTTTTTTTCATCTTTTCCTGCTTTCTCTTTTATTAACTATTTTTTTTAGTAGTCTTTCTTATTTGTACTATTGGCTTCTTAGCTATACCTCTGTTTCTAATTTTAGTGGTAGTTCTAGCACTTAAAATATGTATCTCTAATTTATTATAGTCTACCTGCAAATAATATAATACCACTTCTCAAATAATGTAAGAGCCTTAGTGACATTATAATTCTACTCCCCTCTTATGTTCTGTGTTTTTTTGTCATGCTTCTTACTTTTGCCTATGTCTAATCCTCTTAGTAGTTATTTATGTTCTAGGTACTCTTTTATCTTTTAGAGAAATTAAAATTTTACAAAGTATTTTCTATTTATGTTTATCATTTCTGGAACTCTCTATTTGTTTATGTGGATCCAAGCTATTGTTTGATACTATATTTCTGCCACAAGAACTTTTTTTTTTTTTTTTTTTTTTTTTTTTTTTTTTTTTTGAGAGGGAGTCTTGCTCTCTTGCCCAGGCTGAAGTGCAGTGGTGGGATCTTGGCTCACTGCCACCTCTGCCTCCCGGATTCAAGCAATTCTCCTGCCTCAGCCTCCTGAGTTGCTGAGATTATAGGCATGTGCCACCATGCCCAGCTTATTTTTGTATTTTTAGTAGAGATGGGTTTTCACCATGTTGGCCAGGCTGATCTGGAGCTCCTGACCTGGTGATCTACCCGCCTTGGTCTCCCAAAGTGCTGGGATTACAGGCATGAGCCACTGTGCCCGGCCTCACAAGAACTTTCGTAAACATTTCTTCTCATCCAGGTGTTCTGGCAACAATTTTTTCCAGCTATTAATCTTATTTTCCCTTCAATTTTGAGAGAGATTTTTGCTGGACATAAAATTCTTTTGAAAATAGGGTTTCCTCTCCTTCTTTTAACACTTTAAAGATGTAGTTTTACTGTCTTCTGGTTTGCCTATTTTCAGATGTAAAGTCTGCAGTTAATCTTATTTTTGATCCTCTGTGTAAATGTCCATTTTTTCTTGGAATCTTTCAAGCTTTTCTCTTTATTACTGATTTTCAGAAAGTTTGTCATAATATGCCTTAGTGTGATTTTATTATGATTTACTGAGCTTTGAATCTGTTGACTTAGTTTTTTATCATGTTTGCAGAAATTGCGGCCATTATTCTTTAAAATATTGTTGTCTTTCTACCTGTCTCACTTCTCCTGGGACTCTAATTATACATACATTAGACTGTTTGGTTAATCTTATCTAGTGAGTTTTTCATTTGACATATTTCTTTTGCAATTGTAGAATTTCCATTTGCTACTAATTTATAATTTTCATTTTTTCTTCAGGATAATGTTTTCTTTTAAATTCAGGTACACATTTTTAATGGCTCTTTTGGAGTTCTTTTCTGCTAATTTCATCACGTTTGTCATTTGCTGCTATTGTTCCTGTTGACAAATGTCTTCTGCCTGTGAATCACAGTTTCTGGCTTATTTTATGCCTGGCAGTTTTTTATTTGATGCTACAGTTTTGTATTTTATATATTTTAATGTAAAAGTTTGGTGTACAGTATGGGTTGAATTGTGCCCCTTCCTCCCAATTCATATGTTGAAGTCCTAACACTCAATACTTCAGAATGTGACTTTATATGGAAATAGGGTCATTGCAGGTGTAATGACTTAAGTTGAAGTCATACTGGAGTGTGGGTTTCTAACCTAAGATGACTGCTGTTTTTACATCATATTATATATATAATATGACTGGTTTAGTGGAGAGGGGAAGAATTTGGTTACAGACACACACAGAGGAAGAGCACACTGTGAACATGAATATGCCCATCTATAAGCCTCCAAGAGAGGCCTGGAACAGAACTGTTCCTCACAGCCCTTTGAAAGAACCAACCCTCCTGACATCTTATTCTCAGACTTCCAAACTTCAGAAGCGTGAGACCATGCATTTCTGTTGCTTAAGTCACCCAAATTAATTTGTGGTACTTTGTTACAGCAGCCCTCACAAGCTAATACAATGTGTTCTATTAAATATTACTAGACTTTATTCTGGAAAACTAAGTTACTTGAGTATCAGTTTGATCATTTGCAGGAATGTTTTCAATATTTGTTAGAGCAGATTTGAAAGAGCATTTACACAGTCTAGTTGAGTGCCATTATCAAGGCATGGCTTCTTAGTTGACTCTACTCAATCTCCTGGGTATTCAGGAAGCATTCTTGCTTGTTAATACGGAGACATATCTAGTTTGCCAGAGTCACACAAGATAACTGTTCAGCTCACAGCTCACCAATCCTTTGTGTGGCTTTGTGGAGTTTTACTTCGTGCATGAGCCGTAGGGTATTCAGCAGCAGATTCATGGGGAACTCAGTTTCCTGGAGCTCTTTCTTCACACAGCTTTATGCTGATACTACATATTGCAAAAGCTATCTACCTCAGCCTTCCAAAATTCTTAAATCTGTCTTGTCAACTTAGTGAGAAGTTTTAAATTTTCAAAGACAATTGATGCAATTGATGCTTATAATTAAAGGTTTTTTTTTTTTTTTTTTTTTTTGAGACGGGATTCCACTCTGTCACCCAGGGTGGAGTGCAGTAGCATGATCATGGCTTACTGCAACCTTGACCTACTGGGCCCAAGCGATTCTCTCACCTTTACCCACCCACAGGCAAGGTGAGCCACCTTGCCTGGCTAATTTATTGATTTTTTTTTTTTTTTTTTTGGTAGAGACAATGTCTTGCTCTTTTGCCTAGGCTGGTCTTGAACTCCTGAACTCAAGTGATGCTCCTGTCTTGGCCTCCCAAAGTATTAGAATTAGAGGTGTGAGCCACCACACTGAGTCTAAAGCTCTTACTGACTTTAAAATAACTATAATTTATCCTTATCATCTGGCTTCTCAAGACCAAAAATAATCTTAGGCTACATTTTAATAGCAAAGTGTATATATGTATCTCTAGATAATTAATAGTCCCATTTCACTCTTTTAGGTACTTATCTTTTCTGAAGTATTTTTTCCCCTCTGTTGAACCATACTTTGAGAAAAATATTAGTCAAGTGATATATCAAAATGGGAAAGATTGCATTATCATTCAGCTCAAGCTATCTGTGAGACATCAAATATAAAGAGTTCTAAAAACAAGGTTACTTAATTGAAAAATACTCACTAAAAATGAAACACTGTATATAAAAAATTATGTTCTTTAAAAAATTTATAAATGTATTATCAAAAGCATGGATTTGGAGATCAGTTCATTTAGCGATACTAACTTCTCTAGGGCAATCATAATCTCGTACACAAGTAAGAATTAATAGCACATGGACAAAGCTTTCATTCCTTAGGATTAGTGTTTTTAATCCTCAATTATTTACTTTTTGTTTTGTGCTTAAAATTCATCTTGATGAATACTTGTAAATTTGTGATAGAAAGTGGTGTGAGACTGTACTATCTAAAAAGATCTTATAATCTTTTCTGATAGTTTTATGAACTTAGAACTGTTAGTTCTGATGTAAACATTTTGTCTCTTCCTTCACAGAAACAATATTTTCATTATTCTTCAGCTGCTACAAATGGTTTTGAATTGATTAGCTTTTAGGTCAGTTCTCTTAGTTGCAAACAACAGAAATAGGCTAATAAAAGCAGGGCTGTTACTTTGAAGGATATTAGATTGCTCCCCAAATCACTGGGAGGGCTGAAGAAATTGACTAATGGTTAAGGGTAGAGGAACAATGCCCCAGATCTGCAGAAAAATATAACCATTTCTGCTGCCACAGAGAAGCACCAAATTCCAGACAATCATCTTCATTACAACCATTTCTGCCAAGCATCAAAGATTCAACTTTTATAATTATAGTTATCCTCAAAAGGTTGATACTGTCTTGTCACCTATGCAAGAAAAATTAAATGTCCACTTCAAGCCTATTTCAACATTATTTCCAAGTCAAAGCGTCTTGTGAATGATTTTGATTAATAGAGATTTCTTTATACTTTTTTCCCCAAAAGCAAGGCAGAATATTTGAATTCTGAATTCTAATTTGAGGAAGAAGAACTCATAATACAAAATTTTACCAATATAGAAAGACTCATCAAAAAATGATTGGCAGCCATGAATATGACAAATGAACTGTGTGTCAACTCTTTTTGTGGTCTGACTTGTGTGTTTACTTTGACTGAAAAAAAAGGAATCATTGACCCTCTAAATGTGCCTGTGGATGTTTTAATATTACCTGGAAATCTGTTTAACAATCTTATTTGAGATGTTAAATTATCAGTTTAAAGATCCATCATAGACCTCATTTTTTGTTGATTTTCTTTTTAGTTTGATGTTTTATGTTCAAGTGGTAAAGCTAAATTATTGTCCCTACTCAATTCTAGGGAATTAGTTTCAGGCAGTGATGGTTTGATCCAAGTTTCATTTCCTGGAGTTATCAATTACTTATTATTTCATCTCATGAGTATATAGCTCAACTTTTGCAGCTGTATTTGAGGTTTGGCATTTAAAACTTAAAGAGTTGATAAATGGAAGCAATCTGGCAAAGTGTATGGAGTGTGATTAAGAGATTGTCTTATTGGAATGATTATCAAAGCTAAATGTACAGTGTACAGTTCCTAAATTGGTAGAGATTAGGAACAGGAGATAAGGAGAACATGCTAAAATATATAACATCTAGGAATTTAAGGATTTATGTAGCACCATGGAAAGGTTTAAAGCAAAAAGTGGCAGGTTGAGAATAAATATATAAATTTGGGTAGAAAATCCCAGGGGCCATGGAGAAATGCTTTTGAGTTAAACATTTCCAGGAGTCTAAGTAGATTATACATGAACAGATAGAGCAAAGAACAAATAAGGATAGATTATTACTTAATGTTCCCCTATCTCCACTTAGAAGATGGTGATACTTTGAAGTATTGGGTGGCATAGGTAAGAATCCCTAGTTCTTGTATTACTAAGAGGAATGGGATGTGATAATTTGTACATAAACAGAGGGACTCCCAAGTTTATTTCATTTATTGGACTATCATAACTATACTACAGACTCTTCAAACTTCCAAATTAATCTGCTTCTGTTAGATTAGGAGAAAATCTTTTAAACTTTTGCTTCAGTAACTCAATAATTAAGATTATTAAAAGTTGTCATTGATTAACTTATAGATGTAGGTGGTCACTGTAAAAATTCACATTTATTATAAAACTTTCATTAACCCATAAAACATGTCTAATTTAGGAATTGTATTTTGAGGATTGCTTCTCTAATAACTAGGATTTAATTTCATCTCCCCCATGTTCATGTATGTGTTATGTGTACAGTTATAGAGATGATAGAATCATAGGGTGAAAAGACCATAGAAATCATCTAGTTAAAATTTATTCCCTAATTTGACAAATAATAAAAAATCAGAGGCCCATTTGTGACAGTTATACAATGAGTATGTGGCAGGAACAGGCCAAGTCCCAATTCAACTGACTTCCAATTATTTCCAATAAACTCTGCTGCCAGGATATATGTGTATGTGTATATATATATATGTGTGTGTGTATATATATATACACACACACACATATATATATACACATATATGTATGCATATATGCATATATACATATATGTATGCATGTATGCATATATACATATATGTATGCATGTATGCATATATACATATATGTATGCATGTATGCATATATACACATACGTATGCATGTATGCATATATACACACACGTATGCATATATACACACACGTATGCATATATACACACACACGTATGCATATATACACACACATATGCATATATACACACACACGTATGCATATACACACACACGTATGCATATATATACACACACACGTATGCATATATATACACACACGTATGCGTATATACACACACGTATGCGTATATACACACACGTATGCGTATATGCACACACACGTATGCATATATACACACACGTATGCATATATACACACATATGTATGCATATATACACACATATGTATGCATATATACATACATATGTATGCATGCATATATACACACATATATATGTAATCAAAAAGGTGAAGGATTCTGATAGCCCGTAACATTATTACTGAATTGCAAAGATAAAGCCTAAATTTCCTGAAGTGTGATAGATTACTCCATATTGTAAGTTAGAGTAGACATTTGACAACTGTCTTCTGAAAAATACTAATTTGTGTTTGTAGCTGTAGATGTTGCCTGCCTGGCTTCTGAGCATGCTCTTCATTGTCTTGTAGGCTGTCAGGCTCATTTCTTCAAATGAAAAAAACCCCTTTCTGGTAACTACACACCAAGTTAACTACACTGAGTTAACTGCACTGAGTCTGGTTGCACCAGAGTGCTTCATATTGCTCAAAGTTTTCCCATAAATCCCACAGAGTAATGCATGACTCAGGCCTCATCCTAACACCCTCCCATGTCAGCCATTTTTGGAATAGACGTTACTCAAATATAATGTTGTAGTTTATTATTTTCTCTTGTCCAGGCCTGAAGAATGATTTTTTTAAATTCAAAAAGCATTATTTAGTGTATGTAGAATGATTGGTTTTCATTACATTTTCAGTAATCTTGTCTCATTGATTATAACATATAATTTTAAATTATGCTGATGAAATTGCTGAAAAATTGGATGTGGAATGTTGAGACAGAGCCAACACAAACCCAGTGTTTGATTCCAGACTCTAAGCCAGGTATCTTTGAGTTGAGGGACTTCGAAAGTCAGTAAAGTTATCTAGGCACTATTTCACAGTGAATTTGAAAAATATTCTGTCAGCGTAGTGATTGTTTTGTCCATTTTCTTCAAACTGGATCCAGGTTTCACAAAATGCAGAATAGCATATCACATATAATTTTAAAACACACGAATTAATTTGTAAGTATTTGCATGACGAGCTCATTCTTAGCCTCTCAATGTGAAATCCATCTATGACAGAGGAGTTCTTTTATGAACCTATGAACTTATTTATAGATTATCAATTATTTGACAGAATGATTAGGAGATTATGGGAAACTTGGGCACAACAGACTTTAATAGTAAATGGAGAGAAGAGTAACTAGAGAGATTCTCTGAAATTCTAATATCATTACAAAAATAATATGGTCACTGGAAATTATTTAAAAGATTGTAATATGTTTGATGATTAAGATGAAAACAGCATCCCTAAAAATCAATTTTTAGGTTGGAGAAGCTAATAGAGAATGATATTTAGGGTAAAAAAGACACACACAGAAATACCCTAGGGAGTCAGATAAGTGAAGATTAAGAATAAGAAAATTTAGGAAAAATTATTCTTCATTTGTTGAGTACTCAACTATCAAGCAAATGCATACAGACTGGGGCAGTAGATTATACACTCTGTTTGAGAAACGTAAGATTCTGCTTATCTTTCAAGGATAGTCATCTTATAGCATCTTCCCTAGACTCGGGGGCATTCCTGAATCACCTGAACTGTGGCTTTGTTTCCATGTTGCTACTCAGGAAGAAGTATCCTCTTCATATGCCTGTCTCTTTAACATAACCAAAAATAAGGAAACTGGCTTTGGAAATGGACAGAAAATACTGATTTGCTTACACTAAATATGTTTTGTGTCTGTACAGCACATAGGGAAATAACAACTGCATGGTTCACTTTACTATATCATTAGTAAGTCTAGTACTTAATAAGGTATATTCTTAAAGTAGATAATTTCTTAAGATAAATTTATTCAGTTTGACTTAACAGATAATTGCTTTTGTTTAGGGTGGAGGCCTCTGTAAGGCAGTACAAAAACCAATGGTTTTCTAGTGTTGAAATTATTGGTTAGTTTTTACTTTTGAATGTACTTTGCTTATCTATATAAAGAAGACAATGTTATCTATTTTACACCTGTTCCAACTTTTAAAGAAATGATGTATTAAGACATTAACATATTACATGATTTACAGTAGGAGCTTAAGGTAGCTGATTCCACTATTATAATATGCTGATAATAATCGTTACCATTGCTATTAACACTGATTCTTTTGACTAGATAGGTGGATAGATTTAAAAAAAAAAAAGAAATTCTCAACCTTGTTAGCTCCAAGGAGCCATTAAATTACTTTTTCCTTTTGGATTCTATGATTTAGGGTTTTGTCAATATAAATGTCTTTACAAATTTATAATCAATTTTTCATACTTAAAGTTAGGGCCATCATAACTGCTAACTGGAGATTTCAATAAGCATTAATTAACCAGGTTATCAGAGTGTGTTCACATAATCTTAACACAATGAAAGAATTTTAATGCTGCATAGAGCTTCTACAGCTTCAGCATTGCTAAGAATACTGTTTTTCCTAAGCCTTTTGCATTTTGAAAAAGGTCCCCCAAACCCTTTTGGTACCTTGAAGAATCTCTAGTGGCCCAGAGACTGCATACTGAGAACTAGTAAATAAGGCGAAATGCTTTTGAGGTACTGTAAGAATTTCTGAGCATATATAATAGCTCAGGAAACTCATCAGTATGTATTAAAACTACACAGGGAAAACTGTCAGGTTTCTAGAAGCCAATAACATATCAAAGAGACAAACTATCTGCTCCTGGGGTACAGGCTGACGTGAATAAATTTCAGACTGTGGGGAAATATGGCCAGACCTAACAGTAAGAAGGGTGCCGAGCATACACAATGCATGACTGATTACGGCAGCCAGTTGGTGCCCCTCCTGATAGCCAAGACAGCAAGTCCCAGGACAGCAGCATGTGTGATAAATCTGACTTCTTCTGAGACCATAAAATGCTTGCTTCCATTCTTACACTAAAAAGAATAACTCTTTATACATCATTTACGTTCAAGGGAAGATGTTGAGGATCTCTCAAAGATTTTTTTTTTTTTAGTAGATGACATGAAGGAGTAGACATTGTTTTGTGATAGCAGTATCAGAGAAAACAGAAAATGCTCCATCAGAGAAAAGAGATAAGCTCTGCTTACAGATGTCATAAGACTAAATTTCCAACAGCAGAGGAGTAGGGTAGCTTATAGTGGGAATGCAGCAGTCCATGAGTTTGGAGTAAATCCAACTTAGTTTAAATCCTTCATTTGGCAACTTATTATCTATCTGTACTTGGGCAAATTACACTCTTTGAGCCTTTTCTTAGTGTAAACCTAGAAATCTAACACACAGAGAGCTAGCCATGAATACGATGACTAATACAAACTGGATGCTCAATACATGATGATGGAGATGACAGAGATTCTTTGTGTACAATCAAATTGGCAGATTGTAACCAGGCTCTTTTGCCATACCTTGGGACAGATATCAAATAGTTGATTTTGAAAATGTATTTTGCTGAGATATTGATCTACTTTACTCCCAGATTACCTGTTATCTTGGGCTGTAGAAAATTTTGAAAGAAGTCATCTCTGTTTAGGTGATTTATTTTTATCAGTCTGAGAGAGAGATGTAGAAAAATTTGAAAGAAGGTCTCTCTGTTTAGGTGATTTATTTTATCAATCTGAGAGGGAGAGAGATCTAGTTCCAGCATAGAGAGATGCAGAAATTTGGGTAAGATAAGGGAAATACGTACTTTCAAATTCTGATCTCAACTATATATTATCAATGCATTACTTCATTATTTTTTATTCAGTCTTCAAAGTTTCAGCTACTAATAGGCCTCATTTAGGTGTTGGAATTTAGTATTTAAAACTATCTTTACTTTTGTTCCTTTCCATTACTGCAAATAATTAGAATCTTACTGTATAACACAAATGAAAGCTCAATATTTTACACATTATTAAAAATACTTGCAAAACTGCAGCAATGCAACGTTTCATGTGTGATGCTTGGTATAAATTGCAAGTTATAGCAATTTATCAGAAAAACACTGCAGTAATACATTATTAGCAAATGAAATAAAAAGAACTTTAGTGTAATATAAATTGCTCTGGTATTTTTGTAAGAGATGGTTATTATTTTCTTTAAGAAAAGAAAAATCAAGGTTGGCATTGGTAAGCATGAGCTCCAATAAAAGCATCAGCATAAAAAAATGGACCTGTGATTCTCTGTACTACAAAGACTGCAGATTTTACATCTGCATGAACAAAGAAAACTAGAGATTATGATGTGTTTAAGAAAAATGTGTTAAACTCCATGGATCCAAAAGATTGTCTTTAGGGATATACTGTATAAAAGCTCAGACAATTCAATGTCTTTGAGAAGATAGACTATAAAGAGAAGTATATAACAGGTTTTCCCATAAGAATTCTAAAAGATTTATAGTTAAGAAAATTTAGAAGATAATAGGAAAAGAAGATATATTAACTATTGAACGGGTACAATTTTGATGTTGTAGGAAAGTAAGAGAAGCAAAAATAGAAGTGAGTGAAAATTAGAATATATAATGATAAAGCCTGTATACAACATTTTCCAATTTATAATATAGAAAGCATTTCTTCATATCTTCAAGAATGCATGTTACTTTCATCAATATACTGAAGGGGAAGGTTGTGAAGAAAGTATACGTCTGGTTAAGTAAGCTGTTACATAAAATCTAGATTTAAAAGAAAAGGCATAAAAGAGGCTTGATCAACATTTTCAAAAATAAGCAAAATAGAAAGCATACAAACTATAATTGTATAAAATTTAGAGCAGCTAAATGGCATATCTAGGCAGCCCACATTTTAATTTTAATTTTAAATTCTGGGATGTGCAGGTTTGTCACATAGGTTAAGGTGTGCCATGGTGGTTTGCTGCACCTATCAACCCATCACCTAGGTATTAAGCCCAGCATGCATTAGCTATTTATCCTGATGCTCTCCCTCCCCCGACCACCCTGACAGGCCCCAGTGTGTGTTGTTCCCCTCCCTGTGTCTGTGTTTTCATTGTTCAGCTCCCATTATAAGTGAGAACATATGGTGTGTGGTTTTCTGTTCCTGCATTAGTTTGCTGAGGATAATGGCTTCGAGCTCCATCCATGTCCCTACAAAGGACATGATCTCGTTCCTTTTTATGGCTAAATAGCATTCCGTTGTGTGTACATTTTCTTTATGCAGTCTGTCATTGATGGACAGTTGGGTTGATTCTGTGTATTTGCTACTGTGAATAGTGCTGCAGTGAACATACATCTGCATGTATCTTTGTAATAGAATGATTAACATTCCTTTGAGTATATACCCAGTAATGGGATTGCTAGGTCAAATGGTAGTTCTGGTTCTAGATCTTTGAGGAATCACCACACTGTCTTCCACAATGGTTGAACTAATTTACATTCCCACCAATGAGGTTCCCCGCAACCTTGCCAGCATCTGTTGTTTCTTCACTTTTTAGTAATTGCCATCCTGACTGGTGTGAGATGGTATCTCATTGAGGCTTTTATTTGCACTTCTCTAATGATTAATATGTTGAGCTTTTGTTCATATATTTCTTGGCCACATGAATGTCTTTTGAGAAGTGTCTGTTCATGTCCCTTGCGCACTTTTTAATGGGGTTGTTACTTGTTTGCTCTGATGACAGTTTGCTATGCAGAAGCTCTTTAGCTTAATTAGCTCCCATTTGCCAATTTTTGCTTTTGTTGCAATTGCTTTTGGCAGTTTTATCATAAAATCTTTGCCCATGCCTATGTCCTGAATGGTATTGCCTAGATTTTCTTGTAGGGGTTTTACATTTAAGTCTTTAATCCATCTTGAGTTGATTTTTGTATAAAAAGATGTAAGGAAGGGGTCCAGTTTCAGTTTTCTGCATATGGCTAGTCAGTTCTCCCAGCACCGTTTACTAAATAAGGAATCCTTTCCCCGTTGCATGTTTTTGTCAGGTTTGTTGACAATCAGATGGTTGTAGATGTGCGGTCTGTTTCCGAGTTCTCTATTCTGTTTCACGGTCTATGTGTGTGTTTTTGTACCAGTACCATGCTGTTTTGGTTACTATAGCCTTGTACTAGAGTTTGAAGTCCAGTAGTTTGATGCCTCCAGCTTTGTTTTTGCTTAGGATTGTCTTGGCTTTACAAGCTCTTTTTTGATTCTATATGCATTTTTTAAATAGTTTCTTCTAATTCTGTGAATAATTTCAATGGTAGTTTCATGGGATTAGCATTGAAACTATAAATTACTTTGGGCAATATGGCCATTTTTCATGACATTGATTCTTCCTATCCATGAGCATGGAATGTTTTTCAATTTGTGTCCTCTCCGATTTCCTTAAGCAGTGGTTTGTAGTTCTCCTGGAAGATGTTTTTCACTTCCGTTGTTAGCAGTATTCCTAGATATTTTATTCTCCTTGTAGCAAATGTGAATGGGAGTTCATTCATGATTTGGCCCTCTGCTTGCCTGTTGCTGGTGTATAGAAATGCCTGTGACTTTTGCACATTGGTTTTGTATCCTGAGACTTTGCTGAAGTTGCTTATCAGCTTAAGAAGCTTTTGGGCTGAAACAATGGGGTTTTCTAGATAATAAGATCATATCATCTGCAAACAAAGACAAATTGACTTCCTTTCTTCCTACTTGAATACCCTTTATTCCTTTCTGTTGCCTGATTGCCCTGGCCAGAACTTCCAATAATATGTCGAATAGGAGTAATGAGGGAGGGTATCCTTGTCTTTCGCTGGTTTTCAAAGGGAATGCTTCCAGCTTTTGCCTATTCAGTATGCTATTGGCTGTGGGTTTGTCATAAATAGCTCTTATTATTTTGATACGTTCCATCAATACCTAGGTTATTGGGAGTTTTTAACATGAAGAGATGTTGAATTTTATCGAAGGCCTTTTCTATTGAGATAATCATGTGGTTATTGCCTTTAGATCTGTTTATGTGGTGAATTACGTTTATTGATTTGTGTATGTTGAACCAGCCTTGCATCCCAGGGATGAAGCTAACTTGATCATTGTGGATAAGCTTTTTGATGGGCAGCACACGTTTTAATTGTATGCCTGGCAGCAAGTGCATACGGTGATAGTCTCACTTTGAAAACAAACAATACAGTTGGGAAAAAAAAGGTGAAGAAGTACTTACTATGGCCACAGTGTTATCCCCAGGCCATTTTTCCCTCACCATCTACTCAATGGAAATGAATAGTTTCTATGTAAACAGAGACTTTTCCAATTCATTTGCTTCCTCATTTTAGAAAACATGTAAAATGTTTCTCAATTTAACTTGAAAAATTGGTTATAATTAACCTCATTAACAATCTAATTAATCATATGTATCAATAATAAGATAAGCATAGCATAAAGGGTAATTTTAGGTAGGGCATTGGAGAAATGCTCTCCATATTTAAAGGGCTACCATTAGATTTATGCAGGTTTTCCCAGTTTAGGACTAAGATAAAGTGGTGGTTATGAAGAAGTCAATATTAACTCAATACCATGATGGAATTTCTACACTTAACGCTGTCAGTAATGGAAGAAAAAAATTTTATGAAGAGCCAAGTGTGCTAATATGGGAAGCATTTTACCTGAAGCTGGATTACTATCTACTGAGGAGATTTCAAATGGAATTCCTGCACTGAGAGGAAATGAAGTTGATTGATTTATGGACTTTATTCCAATAATACTAGCTGAGACTTTTTGAGTACCATTTTCTAGCTGTTCTAAGTATAATGATCTCATTTAATAAAAAATCTTTTGAATATGTTAATACTAATACCTGCATTTTAGAATTGTTTAATGCAATTCAATTTCTTAGCATTGCTTATGACATTGCTTAATGTTACAGACCTGTTACATGCAAGAGCTGGGAATGTAATCCAGGTGTTGACTTGATGCCCTTTATCATGGTGCCATGTGATAATACCTCAAACCTAAAATCCCCTGATTCCATTATAATTAGGGGCAGTGCATCTATTTGGGGAGAAACTCAATAACTAAGCTTTTTAGATGTGTTGATAGAAGTTGAAACAAAATTGGTTTTCAATGTACATAGAGAGTGATCACTGTTAATCATATCTGTGTTGTCAATAACAGATGCTTGTATAAATCTTTTTAAGAAGTACTGTATTCCAATAGGAATGGTAACATCCTGTTTGTTGTTGTTGGAAAGAAGTAGTGGGAGAGGTAATCCAGAGGCAGGGGAAAGTTGAAGTTAATTATAGCAGACTTTTGGGGTATATCTGATTTTTTTTTTTACTGGAAGAGTTAGAATATTAATGAAGACATACCACATGTAAGATATAAATATATTTTGTTTCCAACTATGTTAAAAAGACTTTTGTCTGCATACATACAGTAGCATTGTGACAGGTGGTTATCAATCTGGAACTAAAAATTAGCTGTAAGTAATTCTCAGACAGATATACATCATGCGGTTCATTGAAAATTTACATGATATAATCACATATCAGGATATCTGTTTATCTGTAAAGACAGTAAAAGCATACCTTCATAATGGTGAAACTAAAAATGAGATTTACAGATTTAGATCATAATGACACAGAAAGCAATCACAGAATATGTGTCAATTTATTATACTTAAAAGTGCTACCGGTATAAGACAAATCTTAACATTTTTGGAGGGGTTTTCATTTGACTAATATTCCTAGTGTTACTGATTATACTAAATAATAGCAAATTCACCAATTTATTCAATGAAACAATGCAGCTGTTGTGTTGGATAAAGAACGATTTAGAGGTTAGGAGGCTTGGGTTCTATTTTAGATTGTTTCACTAACTGGCTTTTATGTAACTGGCTAGGATATTTATTTCTTAGTTCTCAGTTAAAGCCTTTCAATTCTAAAATCTAGTGATTGTATTTTAGTGTCCATTAGGTACAAGTCAAGTTCATTGTTCTGTACATTTCTAGTTACATTTAGGGAATAAAAATATATGCTTATGTGTTAATACCAGGCAGAGTCTTACAAATGAGTAAAAATATATTTCTGCTTTATTATTGTTTCACCAAAAGACATACAGAAGGTAACATCAGTAAGATATCTTTCTCTATCTCCTAGGTGTGCTCAGGTGGCTAATTACACTGAGATGGCCTGTTACTGTTTTACAGCTATCCAGAAGTCATAGTATGTTTGACACAATCAATGGGTGTGCACTTCTATTCACATAGGATGTGCAAATCATTTTTTATGGAGAAGCAAGATACCTGGAAATAAATTGAGTACATTAGATCAACTTGGGTGCCTAAGTGTGCCACCACCCATCCAGTGTATCCAAACAGAAAAAAAAAGGAGAGCATCTAATGACCACTGAACAGAGGAACAACAGTAATTTAAAATGTTGCTGACTTTTAAAATGTATCTAGCAACTCCATTAGACACCACATCGGCCTCTAAGGGAATGTTAATTGACACAAACTGCATATGAAACTTTCTTCTCTGTAAGAGAACTTTCTGAATACATCCAAAGGGAAGGCATTTTCTCCATCAAATAAAACAGCCTGATTGAGTCCAAAAAAAAAAAAAAAGGGGAAGGAAAGCTTTCAGAAGCAGCCAAAAATTTCTAGAACAGTTCCTTCAAGTCACACGGAAATGGGGACGGGAGAGCAGTGGAAGAGAGAGGAACCTTAACACAATATGGTGGTGGCCAGGAGCCAAGAAAACACATTTTGCCACCCCTTGTTCATGATTGCTCCCCTAAACACACCAGATGGGGAGGCTTCATCAATGTCAAGCCTGCTGTTATCATCAAAGAATTTCCTTATCAGTGGTTTTGGAAGTGATATCTCAGCCCCCTCTGAGTAGCAGGCAGGCAGATTTATCCAGTTCAAGTCCCACTTGCCTCAGACATTAGAAAGGAGTGCTCCAATCAGGACCAGGTGGAGAGGCCAGCAGGGGCATGAGTGGGGATGGGAGATGTCTGTTCATCTGAGATCCTGTCTCTTTTGTGAACATTTTATGGAGAACTATCCGTAGAAGTAGTAGTAGTAGATTTAGCTTGAGCGGTGGGGATACATGACAGAAAGGGATGTGTTTACGTTTGGGCATTCTGAAAAGAATATTCAGAATTATATTCTACTTAAGAGTAGAATTGTGTAGCTAAATATATTTGCATGTGTAGATAAATAAGTTTTGTAAAAGAAAAATAATATTCTGCCTTTGTGCCACAAATAGATTAATTGAAGTGTGTTCATGCATTCATTAAATGCGTATATATGTGTCAGCTCTGCTTTAGTTGCTGAGGACATGACAATGAAAAGGCAGAAGAGGTCTCTGTACTCATGGTGCAAGAGTGTTGAAGTACAAGGTACTTTGGATGGACAGCAGGGAAGGCTTAGTTGTTCAAGAGGCTTCCTAGGGAATTGAATTTCATTCTGGTTCCTGAAGGGCTTAGCCTTACAACATTCGTTTGTGCTGCTGGAAAGCATTCTAGACAGCAAATTGAAGTGTCTTTAAGTGACAAAGGATGTTATGGTTTGTGAAATGGAAAAAAGACCATTATATTTAAAATGTAGAAGGAGAAGGACAGAAACTCTGTGTGAGGCCGTATGCAGAGGTAGGGGCCAGATTAAATAATGCTTTGGGGTTAAGTTGAAGGATTTGAGATGTTGTTCCAGGAGTAACGTTAAGTAGCTGAAAGGTTTTAAATGAGAGAGAGAAAATTTGCATCTTTAAAAGAAGCTCTTTTGCTTGTACTATGAAAGGATGGATTGATCAGAGCAAGAATGTATAGTGAGAGGCCAGTAAGGAAACAATTACAACAGTCTACACTGGAGATCATAGTGGTTTGGACTAGATAGTGATAGTATGATTGGAAAGAAGTGACAGATTGTGGAGATACTTAGATGATGAAATTGAACCACCAGAATTTGCCGTCAAGACATTTGTAATCTAATGGGACAGGCAGATGTGTGAACAATTAATTATGAAATAGTGTGATATAATTAATTATGAAACAGTGAGAGTAATACATCAATATAATCATCTATAATAATCAACATGTGTGGGTTGTCAATTTTTGGGAAATCTTCTAATGTTTCTTGTCTTTGAACTGAAGAAAGTTTAAAACACAGTGGAAACCTGAAGATTTAGGGTTTGATCTTTGTTGAAGAAGGAATAAGAGGATTTGCATTTATTGAGCTCCTATTATGTTACAGGCCCTGTACTTAGTGTTCTGAAAACATAATCTTGTTTAAGTTTCATATTCTTTCAAGGTAGGGCTTTCCATTTGCACTTGACAAATGATAAAACAGATGTAGGGATTAAGTCAACCATCTATGTTACAGCTACTTGGTGGCCAAACTGGGATTAAAACCCAGATCTGATTTAAAGTATGGATGATTTTCCCCTACACTTCCTTGTCTCAAGTTCACATATGGAAGATTAAAAGAGCAACAAAACTCAAGTGAGGTATTCAACAAGGTTTTCCAAAGTATGGCACAGCTTCCCTCAGCTTTAAGTAAGCTAATTTTCAATGATAGAATGACTGATTAAGGTTTTTAATTTATTAAAGGCTTCATGGGGTGGCTCATACCTGTAATCTCAGTATTTTTGGGAGGTTAAGGCAGGAGGATTGCTTGAGCCCACAAGTTTGAACCAGTCTGGGCAGCATAGCAAGACGCTGTCTCTCAAAAAAAAAAAAAAAAAAATCGTGTATTGATTTTAAATATGTTAGAAAAAATGTAACTAATATATCAAATTCATGATAATGAAAGTATTGTTTATGATGAATTTGATGTATTTAAGGTAAATTATTTGAGTAAATTAAAAATAAAAAAGTAATACTAGTAGCATGCTGATAGGACAAAGATTGAGGGTAGTAGGTCATACAGAGGACTACTCATTAGGGTTAATCCACTAATATTTGCTTGTGTTGTTATTTACTTTCAAAATGCTGTGAAGAATCTGTTACATATGTATATTTTTTTAATTGTCTCCTAAAGGCATGGCCCTTAAGGGGAGAGAAAAAATTTCTCTGTCACTCTTTGAGGCAGAACCACTAAGCCACATTACGGATGGGGAACTTGGTCTTCAATGGAGTTCCTGCTGATGCTACAAACCCTTCAATGATTTTAACATCACTCTTGCCCTTTACAAGGGTCTGTCATCAGTCACCAAACTCAGATGTTCACTGCATTTGGAAAGGAGGGACCATGATTCCTTTGGCTGGTCACAAAGGACCAGACTTTGTGGCTGCAGTCCCATGAGGAGGAGGACACCACGACTTCCCTTACACTAGGCAATTGTCTCAGCCACTTATCTGGACCACTGACTTTTGTCAGACGCCTTGGGCCTTAGGTGATCATTAGAGTTCACTTCCAAAGTGTGTTTGGAGAACAATTTAGGATATAGTTTATAATGTCAACAGGTGCTGACAGCTGCTTGTCCTGGAGTTATGCACTTAATTTTTTTCCTAAAACACTTTGATTTTTACATATTTTCCTATATTGGGAAGCTTCAGTATATTACTTAGTTTCTGTGTTGATTGAGTCCAGTGGTATTTTTGAGTCTGTAGAACACAGAGCCCTATGATACACTCTTTAAGACAATCTGAAATTTTTCTATTTGCATGAGACATCCTGTAATACACGTGGCTTATACAACAGCTGAAGGAGAACACCAGGAATTAACCAATAATTGGAATAAAGTGGTGAAAAATCAAGTCAAATACCACCAAAGAAATATGAAACCAACTCCTCCTATTGTGCTGTTATTAGCAAATAATAATTTAGCTCTTTGGGAAAACACCCTTAGACTTTCTGGTGATTTCAGAAACCCATTTGGTAAATTGCCACTGTCATATACTAATTTGTACCAGGGTTAGCTAAAAAAGTGAGTTGAATATATGTGTGAATTTCAGGACTTACTCAGAAAATATAAGTACCCCCCAAACCAGATTGGTTTTCTGTTATTTTAACAATCAGTCTTCATATTGCTCTTCTAGTCAAAGGTCTATTTATTCAGTGTGGTCTATCTTGAGAGTAGTTTTTAGAAAGAGAGAAGTAAAATATGACCAAAGACAAACAGAATGTTAACTGCAAGAATAATTTAGGTCATAATAGCAGAAAGAATTTATTGCTAAGTCAAATATTAGGTAATATCCTGAAAGACATTTATCTCAAGTGCCCAATGGTCACCTGATTTTAACAGTCACATAAATCCCAGTCAATCCAGATGAAGTTGTTAGATTATTCATTTCTTAGTACCTGTTCTCATTATCCTTTTCTCTCTAGTGGCTGTAAATCCTTGAAACAAGATTCATTGACCTATTCCTTCATACATTAATTCTTTCAACAACATTTACTGAATGCTTATTTTTATTTATAATTTTTATATGTTTTCAGTGCAGTAAAACTTAAAGTATAGAAATTGTAAATATATAGCTGAGTGAATTCTCATAAAATAAATATAACAGGCCATACCACCCAGCTCCGGACACAGAGAATTTTCAGCATCCCGGAACACCTTTTGTGCATACCTGTAATCACTCTCCTTTTCTGAAGGTAACCACTATCCCAGCTTGTTACCTGTTTTAGACATTATATACATGGATTCATTCTAGATGTATTTTTCTGTGTCTGGATTCTCAGTGTTATCTTTGGACACTTACACAAGTTGTATGAAACAGTATATCATGGATTTTTATTGCTTTATTCCATTTTCTGAATAAACCATAATGTATTCAATTATTCTACAATGCGTATCTCAATTTTTTGATATTAAGAATAACGTTATTTGAACATTTTTGTACAATATGTTTGGTGCATGTATGTATGAATATCTCTTGGGTTTATACCTACAAGGAGTATTGTAAAATAGATATATCTTAAGCAGATAGCTTATTGAATTTTTTTTTTTTTTTTTTTGAGATGGAGTCGTCGCTCTGTCGCCCAGGCTGGAGTGCATTGGTGCGATCTCAGCTCAAAGCGAGCTCCACCTCCCAGGTTCACGCTATTCTCCTGCCTCAGCCTCCCCAGAAGCTGGGACTACAGGCGTCCGCCACCATGCCGGGCTAATTTTTTTGTATTTTTAGTAGAGACGGGGTTTCACCATGTTAACCAGGATGGTCTCAATCTCCTGACTTCACGATCTGCCCACCTCCGCCTCCTGGGATTACAGGCGTGAGCCACCGCGCCCGCCCAGCTTATTGAATTTTTATCTATGCATACACTTTGCAATTACCACCAAGATTAAGATCACTCTCAGAAAATTCCCCCATCATCTTTCCATATGCTAAAAAAATTTTCTGCATATTTTCAAGTTGTTTACCAAAATGATCCTTGATATACTTATAATTTCTTAAACATATTATACGTAGTTATTTTAAAGTCCTTGCCTGATAATTCTATTTTATTCACTTTCTATGAGTTTAAACTTGTCTGCTAATTTTTCTATCATTTATTATATTGTCATACGTCTGATTATTTTGCTTGTTTATGGAAATGCATACAGAAAATTTGAGGCTATCTTCCTCCAGAGATGATTTACTTTTGCTTCAGGTAGCCCTGTTATTGATATATCATTGTAATTCAATCAGAATGAGATTATTTGTAACTGAGCTTTAGATCTTAACAGAGTTATTTATTTTCAATTTGCCCTACTCCTGGGATGTAATTTGGCCTCTTGCCAACCCAAACCTGGGGAGATTTGCCTGGCCTCTATGTCTTTGGGAGACTTTGAATTCAAGTGTCTGTCCCGCAGCCTCAATAAGTGGTGACAACTGATAGATTCCAAGGCACTCAGTCACTCTGGTAAATCACTCCTCCAGAGGTAAATGCTTTATTAAGTGCAGTGTTTACCCCTCTGCGCATCCCTATTCTTCTGGATCCTAGGCTCTGAAAACTCTTATCTCCTTGGTATTCTACTACATTATAACATTAAAAAAACTTTCATGTATGCTTTTTCTAGTTCTTGGAGGGAGATTTGGTCTAAAGCAAATCAGCCTGCTTTTGCTAAAGCTCATCTCTTTGAGTGCTTTTAAAATACTTATTCTTTTCTTTCTATGCAAGCTCTGCAGAAGGTGTTGAGGACACAGAGTTTAACAAGAAGTGACCTCTCCCCTCAAGCAACAATCAGTGTTCTAAGAGAGACAGAAATATAGAAAACAAAACCAACTCCACATCTTTATACTACTGTGTGATTAGTGTTATAATAAATGTAAATATTGGAGACAGCAGTGGCATGAAGAAGCAATAATCAACTCGTGTCAGGAAGGGCTTTGCAGACTTAGGAAGTTCTTGAGTTGGGAATTAAAAAATAAAGATGTTTTCTTGTCAGGCAGTATGGAATAAAAGAAAGACACTGGGAAGAGTGAGTGAGTGCTTTGTAAGTCAACCGGAAAGTTATTCTTGCCTTGAGATTTAGAATGAGTAGGAATTTTTCTGTGCATCAGGAAAGGAATGTGAGTTGAGCATTTCAGGCAGAGGGAAAAATACATACACAGTCTAGGATGATATCCTGGTCTCTTTTTTTTCCTCCCAGGTAAATATTTTCTAATTGTGGGCATATTTAGAGGGTGTTGCCACAGAACTCTCTTATCTGCTTCAGGAGGTGTTTCCCAACGTTTTATTTTCTCTCTGGTCACCTATAAGCTTTAGGTTTCTAGAAACTAAAGCCAAAAAGAAATCTAAAGCCAATTTCTTCCACACCAAGTTATTTGTCATCTTCTCCAAAGGCTATATTGATAAACACAACTTGTTTGGCTTCTAAAACGATTCAGTTAAACAACAACAACAAACAACGATCCCAAACAAAACAAAGCAGAAAATATAAAACTTAGTCAGATTTAGTAATAGAAGCAGGGAACACAGAGCACGCAAGGACAGGCCTTTGGCCATCTGTTTCACATAAGCTGATTTCTAAATTACGCCGTATGATTGGACTGGCTCTATACAAACATCTGGTTCAACCTTTACAATAGTCAAATTTTCTCTTTTGGCTTGACTTATTTTTACTGAACTTGGCCTTCAGAATGGGCTCATCAGTTTGACTTGCAGACATAGCCTGTGTATATTATTTTTTTCAAACAATGTGGCATAATTCAGGAGCTAGTTTATGAGAAACAGACTGATAACCCAGGGCACATTGGGACAGTACTTTTTTCTGCTTACATCTAAGGATTTTTACTTCAGCTGTTCTGGAATCTTGCTTGAGACAATAGAGGGAGGATTTCCAAGAAGTTGTTATGTCTTGCTATTATTGTAGGAGTCAGGATTGAATTAAGCAGATTAGTCAAGGAAAATACACAGACGGTGATTCCAGGCAAAACGATTTGTTATTGTAGCAGTCTATTCGTATCAGGAATCTTGCATAAACTAAGATAGAAATCTGGTTCTTGTGTGCTCTTTCCTTTACTGGCTCGATTCTGCTTTTTGGAGTCATTTTCCAAAGAACTGTTCTTAAGCATATCAATTAATGTCTAAGGGCTCTTAACAAGCCATAAACTTTGGTTATATCTTCACTGTGCTCTTTTCTACAGCTGGTCTTATGTGACATTCATGCAAGTCATGGTTAATTATTACACAAGCCAAAATCGTGTTCCCTTCATTTGCTTGAATCTGTAACTGTGGACTTCTGGAGATTTTCTTTGGCAGCGGTGTCATGGCCTCTGGGAGAAGATAGGAGGGTGAAGTTAGGTTTCAGGGTAGGATAAAAATGGAGGAGTTGACAGCTTGGATTAGATGGCTGTTTTTCTGTCTTTGCAAGCTTATTCTCCCATATGATTGTTATCTTTTGAGGCATTGCTTTCCAAGTCTAAATAATATGTTTTCTTTTCATTTTTAGTACGATAACTCAGGGAATTACTCTACTCCTACATAATTATTAAGGAAATGATACCGAAACCTTTTGCATGGTTGAAAATTTTCTGGCTTTTCTATGAATAAGTCCAAAAATAGTTTGTCACGACTTGTCAACAACAACAAAAACTCACAAATAATATTATAGCATACGTCAACATATAGGGATGGAACTATGTCTTATTTATCATTTTATACCCAGCATCTGGCTTGTGGTTAAGGTGGAGTAAGTGAAGACACAACCAGTGTTTATTGAGGGCCAACTCTGTCCCATGTGCTTTAGGTAAAGTGTCTTATTTGTTACTGATAATTACCCTTGTGAAGAAGGTGTTGCCAACAGTTTAAAGCTGAAAATACAGTCTGGCATGTGTCATACAAACTATGAAACTTGGTTTTTAGAATTAATTGAAAAGAGTGTTCATGACCTGAATGTTTTAATTGCTGAAGATCAAGTCATTAAGCATTTTGTTTAGGTAGAACTTTAGTATCTGACTCGATAAATTGAGGTTGTCCCCAGCAAAACCAGTTTTGAGGGAGAATATCATGTTACTCCAATGAGGTCCGTATTGACTAAGTTTGTACAGTTATTTTTATATCTTAGAGGCATGTCTTTCCTGGGATTTGGCAAATTTTGAAGGCTAAAAGTAAAATAGGAAACCTGACTTTCCAATAATATTGATTATCTCAGGAAAGCAAAAAGGGAAAAATCCCTTGATTTTTTTTTTTACCTCAATATTGAATATTGACTTTAACAAAACAGTTGAAAATTTATGTGTGTATGACTGAGTTTTATCAAGTTCATTTGACATTTTAGTTACTTTAGATCTTGAAGTTGTTTTGGGGTAAATAAGCATATGTTCTACAATATCACAAGGCAATAGTTAATGTATTTTCTCTCTTTCTATTTATTATTTATTTACTCTATCATAATATTTGCTTATATTTTACTGTTGAGAAGTTGGGAGTTTATTTAAGATGGGTGCTATGCCTTCATCTCAACTTTGGGTTCCTGTAATTTTTGTGGCAGAATCTGTCACCATTCATCAATGTGATTGACTTTCTTGTCTTTTAGTGTCTATTCCTAGGCATATAGGCGAAGGGTACTCTTTTGATTTTACTCCCTCAAATGCTCTATAAGGGAACAGTCAACTGGCCTGTCTAAAGGCCAGGAAGGGGAAAAGGAATGATCAGTATTTTTTAGCTATCAATTTGTGCCAGAAATAGGATTGTTCAATTTAGCATATGAATTTAACCAAGTTAAATTTGAACTTTTGATAGATAAATATTATATGGGACAAACACGTTAAAAAATGTTCATTGTTTATCCAGCAATCCTAGTCAGGCACTATCCTAGACACTTTAAAATTTTACCAATTTCAATCCTAATATCACCTCTATGGGGGAAAATACTTATCATTCTTTTACAGACAAAGAAACTGAGTCTCAGAAAAAATATGTGAAGGTTTCTGCCAATAACCTTGCAGCTGGGATCTGGAAGCCCAGTCTGTCTGATCCCAATGCCCACTCACTCTTTCATTCCCCATAATGACTGGCTCCAAAGGTGTTTCCATTCACCTCAGAAGGATGAGCAAAATTCTAAAATAAATATCAAAAAAACAGCAATTAGACTTCAGCTCCCCTGAATAAAACCAATTGCACTTTATTCTTTCAACTATTAATATATCTTACCACTTGGAATTCCTGGAGAAAAAACTGGTGCATTGCAAATTCCAGATATAATAATTAATCACAACTCTTACTCCAAATTTCTTTCAGATCCTGATCCTTAAAGTCTTTGTCATATATCAGGACAAAAGTAATCTCTGTAAAGAACTCTTGATCCAATATTCTCCTGTGTGTAAATGTTTTGGTGGAGGATCTACACTCTTTATTTTAAGGGGAAAATGATAAAAACATCAAATGGAAGACAACCCTCATCAGAAAAGAGAAAACCAACCTAGTATCCATTCTTAGCTTCATTCATCTTTAATTCTCCTGTTTAAATGTAAGAGGTGCTCTCAATGTTGTAGGATCAGGAAGCAACTAAAAAATTGGTTGTTCAAAATTAAGGTGCTTAGTAAACATATGATACCCTGTTTTTCTCCACTGTGCTACACATGTGGGAGATTACTTTAAATAGTATTAAGGTCTTAGTTTGAGACAAAGTATGAGCCAGATAATCTTTGATCATTTCAGCAAATACGAGAAGCTAATTTAATCCCTATACGCAGGATGACTATTAAGAAAACTCCACTTCAACAACACGTTGGCCTCTGGCTTGACCTAGGATATTAAGCTTTTTTTCTTTCTGTCCATTTATTCCAAAATAATGGCAATTTCTCACTGAAAACATTATGCTTTGACATCTGTTTTCAACGTGCTTCTGTTTGTTCCAATGTCTCATATATATTCTGCAGATCTGTAGTCTGGCCTGGGGTGACACCATTTACCCATTTTAAGTTCTTGCCATACAATTAAATTCTAGCGTCTCTTTCTTTAAGTCTTGTGAGCTTTATCCAAATATTTCCCCATAGTTCATTTGCCTTATATGAATCTGTCTTCTTTGTCTTTGAAGTAATTAAATTTATTTTAAAATTTGTGAGGGATGGGATAAAAGTCCTGAACATGCTCTTAAAAGGAATAGCCACTCGTCCATATCTCTTAAATCACTTTTTCCTACTGAATAAAGATTGTTTTTACTGGAGAAGCATGTGAAACTTTAATTTTTGTTCTCTTTCTTGTTTTATTTATAGACATCTTTTAAAATATGTTCACTTTGGGGAGGTATTTTTAATCATTTATTTCTGCCAATGTTTGTTAAGCATCTTTCCAAGACCTAGTTTATTATGTTAAAAAAATACCTTATAATTGAAATTAATTTTACACTTCCAGAAAAGTTAAAGATAATACAATAAATTCCTGAACATTCTTTACTTAGATTCATCAACTACTCTCTCTTATCTATATATTATCTATTGATAAAATATATAAATAAGTTGGTGTGTATGTCTGTCACCTATCTATATGTGTGTATCTACCTATAGTATATATGTGTGTGTGTCTGTATCTGTTATCATCATCGTATATCTTAGATTTTTGCTTATAATAGAAAATAGTTTTTGAAAGAAATTGCTATACTTATTTTCTCAGAATTCTGTTTGTTTTTGCTGTCTGCACTCTTTCGTAGGTCTGTTATTATTACTGTTTTTTACTCTACTTAAATGGGCTTGAGAAAATAGTTTTCTAGACTTAGTGTACGCCAGTAAACATAGTGTGTAGTTTTGCTTTGTTCTGCTTTGTGTTGGTCACATCTGCACAATGGATTGTGTTGTACAGCTTTATCTAACTTCCACCAACTGAAGCTCTCTACATTTTTAGCTGAGCTGTTTAATTCCGTCATTAGGACTTCTGACATGGATGCAAAAAGGACTTATAAAACTATAAATCTTTGCTTGCTGTGTTACCACAACTCTTCCTGTTCTGCTCCCATCAGAGCACTTTACCTGGGGAGATGACATATCCCAGAATAAAATACGTCACTGTGGATCCCCTGATTTTCTTCTTCAATTGCTTTTCTGAGCATTGATGTTTCCAAATCAATAATGAAAGGCATTGCTTATGAAGGAACTCCGTGCTGGCTGCCACAAAAGTAATGGTTATGTATTTTAGGGACAAAGTCTAACGTACTGGTGGGTACCCTCGTGTGAAGGTGATGAAGAGTATTTGTCTCTTCTGTCAGATCCATTGGCTTTCTCTGCTTTTGGTGGCATAGCATGGATGCTCCATTTATTGCCCTCTCAATTTAGTTTTTCTATCTTTGAAACCCAAAATTCTGTGTAGATAATTGACCCTCAGTTTACTTGACAACATGCAAAAGGAAAGAGAGCAGCTATTTCTGGGTTTGAACTATTTATGGTTCAGAACATTTTACATACTTTTAATTATTGACCATGTAATACGTATTATTCTAATAGTCATATTCAAGACATAATTCATTTTTTCTGAATCTAATCTAAAACTCATTTAGAACATGTAAGGGTACATGACAGTAGACATTTAATAAATGATAGATAGTATTCATTCATTCTGTCATTCATTTTGAAGGATTTGAGAGCTTAGAGCTTAAGAATATCAACTTTGGACTTTAAATATAAGGTCAGATTCAAATTATGGGTCTAATTTTGTTGCTTTTGTGACTATTGACAGGATTTTAAATTTTCTAAGACCCTACTGGCAATCTCTAAGTTAAGAGTATCATCTATTTCAAAAGCAGTTCAGAGGATTAAAATGATATTAAAAATATAAATTTTATGGCAATGTATGTGGTCCATAGTAAGTGCTTCATATCTAAAGTTATTGTTTTTATATTATATAATTTTTATTCCTAGAAAAAACCACTTTGTGTTTATGCAGCAGAGTTAGATGGCCGTGTTTACTAATAACTATCTCAGTTATCAGGTAAAGTCTCTATAACATGCAAATTGAGCCTATGAAGAGACACTGTTATAGGGGATGACCCTCATATTTTACAGTAAGTTACTTTTGCAGTTCAGTGTATTGATCCATATAATGTGTTATATATTCTAAACCTTGGTTACAAGTACTAGTAACATAGAATGCTGGCTGTAGTTATTCTGGTTCATTCTATTCTGATGACCACCCAGCCTTGATTGTCCCAGACTCTAGGGTTAATTCCAATATTTTATAGCAACAATTTTAACAACTTTATTAACCTCCACAGTTGGAGTCAACATAAAGGTACCCTGTATATCTACTGCAGTTTCAACTTGGGTTCCAGTTTCACTCTGCTCCAGGTCATGTAACTGGATTGTTACCTTTCAAACCCTGCCTCTGTGCTCCCCTTGGTAATGCCAGGTGAACTTCCAAAAGGAAGTCAGTGCTTATGGTGTATGTGCTGGCACTTGTTTCGTCTGCTCTTACATTCTTTAGCATCGGTGCCTCTATTTCTACGTGCCTGCTGTGTTGGCAACTGTTTGGCTCTGTATGAGATTTCCTGATGCTCACTGCATTGCATAGTCTCCTGAACAAATCTTTCTGGCAGAGTTGAATACCTCTCGACATCTGCAGCTGAGGATATCTCCCTACCTCCTGCAGCTTTCCATTGGGCCAGGTCAGTCTAAGATACTGACTTTTCTCAGACTGCCTCATGCTGTGACACTAACTGGGTCATACTTAGCCAACTTCCAAGCTATGACTAATTCATTTTTAGCATTGAGACAATGGAAAATTGTTCTAAGGCTATTGTAAATTATATTGGAGAGAATGTACTTATTCCTATTCAATTGGTTTATTTGAGAGAAGTGCAAGATTTATTTTACTTGAATAGTGTTCCAAAAGAAATTATATTTTTTTTCAAGGGAAATAAGAATATCAGTTTTGTTTTTGTTTTTTTTTTGTTCATGTTCACAGTGGAAAGCCAGATTAAGTTCTATAATACAAATAAATAAAAAATGTGTTTAGTGGCTTGTCATCTTGAACAGTGACCTAGCAAATGTAAAATTAAAGTTTAATGCATTTTTGAAATATGAGTAAAGGATAACCATACAAAAAGTTACATTATGAGCCTAGAAAGCATTAACCATTTTTATAAGAATATTAATAATTTAACATTAAGTACAGGTAAAATGAAAAATCATTGCAAATGCTTTGAAGCAAGCATCTTGAAAAACAAGTTACCCATTTGCAAGTAAATAGTCAAATAGGGTCTTGTGGTTTTATTTTGAAATATCCGTGTTTAAAGGCAGGTAGCTTGTACAGGTTATTTGAAAAGATGAAAGAATTTGGTAAAAGTAAATACCTTTATGTTTGT
Organism: Pongo abelii; assembly: GCF_028885655.2. Taxonomy (NCBI): domain Eukaryota; kingdom Metazoa; phylum Chordata; class Mammalia; order Primates; family Hominidae; genus Pongo; species Pongo abelii. The sequence goes on along the minus strand of NC_071990.2, from coordinate 23,841,826 downwards.
GGCAATAAATAACATTTGTTTTAAAAGCCTGAAGGTCTGCATTTTCCTTTTTCTCCCTCCAATCTTTATCCTAATGAGAAAGGAATGTGGCTGTTGCATGTGTTTATTTTCCTAGGCAGAACATGTAGCAAACCAGAAGGACACTCAAGTACTTCACAAATAAATATGATGTTCATCCCTGTTAGTTGAAATAAATCCATGTCATTTGTCTATGATCACTCAGATTTCTGTTCTTGCTGGGGCTCGTCAGGGGGATCAGCATATTGTGCAGGTTTTTTGCAGACCTTGACTAAGTAAGAGCTTTTGGATAGCCACTACATAGACCCAGTAATCACATTGTAAGAGGAATTCTAAATCATAGACTTTCAGAATGAAATAAATATTGTTCCCAAAATTTGCAACTGCTTAATCAAGTCCTGTTTTCTATGATACCAAATGGAATCTTGTATTTCAAAGGTAAGCTCTTGAAAAAATTCTAAACTTACTATATTGTTTCCTTTAATCAGAATAGAAACATATATTAACTAGATTTTTCAATTTTAGCTTTTAAAGAGAATGAATCATTTTTTATAGGTACGAAGTTATTGATATGTCCTCCTTTTAAAAAGTTGTATCATATTTTCAGGGATGTTTTGAGCCTTGATGATATTTTTCTCATACCAAACAGTAGCTATTAGTAGCAACCATTTCCAGCCAGGTTGGAGTAACTGGTATCATTCAGACTTGTCTTCCTGTCATAAACAACTAGAAAGTTGAGTAAAATATATGAGCCAGCTGTTGTCAGATGCTGGCTGATAGGTAGTTCCGTTAGAGGAGGTTGAGGTGTGGTAGAATATTAAGGAGGTGGAAGTTATACAGAGAAAATGTTTCAGAATACCAAGCTGCTCAACTTTAGGCTGAAACTCCACAAAGCGTGCAAAAAAACAACTACTAGAAAGGTATAAGTTAAAACATTCCTAAGACTTACATAAGGGCAAGAAGGTGTTTGAGTTCTAACTAGCCAGAGTAGAGAATCCACTGAACACTTGGGCTTTTCAGTAGAGATAACAAAGGGTCACATCTTAGTCTTAGGGCTAAACTATACCTAGATTAGGGGTTACTCTTTATCCTAACAGATCTTTAAAATAAGCCAAAACAAATCATGAAAACAAGCTTTAAAAACTAGCCAAATAAAGTACAACATTCTTTTTTTTTTTTTTTTTTTTTTTTTTTTTTTTTTTGAGACGGAGTCTGGCTCTGTAGCCCAGGCTGGAGTGCAGTGGCGCGATCTCGGCTCACTGCAAGCTCCGCCTCCTGAGTTCACGCCATTCTCCTGCCTCAGCCTCCCGAGTAGCTGGGACTACAGGCGCCCGCCAAAAGTACAACATTCTTTAAAAGAAGGAAACAAAGTTGGAACACTTAACACAATGTTCACAATTTTCAGCCTCCAAGAAAAATTCATGTACATGCAAAGAAACAAGAAAAGGAAAGGTGCCCACTAACCAGGATAAATATCAGCCAGTAGAAACAGACCTGGAAACGACAGATTATGAAATTAACATTAAAACAGCTATGATAATTAAGTATAAATATTTAAAGTAAAATGTAAACAAAACAAGCAGAGAAAGTAAAATGTGAGAATCACCCACATGGAATTTCTGGGGATGAAAAATGAAATGTTTTAAATAAAAAATTCATGGAATGGTCTTATGAGGTGATTAGACACTGCAAGTAAAACATCAATGAATTTAAATACATTGTAATAGGAAATACACAAATTGTAGCACAGAACAGATAAGACATACTGACAATACCAGGTTCCGGCAAGGATAGGGAGCACATGGAACTCTCATACATTGCTGAAAGGATCAAAGAATGGTACAATCACTCTAAAAAATTGACATTTTCCTTTTTTTTTTGAGATGTAGTCTTGCTCTGTTGCCCAGGCTGGAGTACAGTGGCGCGATCTTGGCTCACTGCAACCTCTGCCTCCTGGGTTCAAGCGATTCTCTTACGTCAGCCTCCTGAGTAGCTGGGATTACAGGCGCCTGCCACCACGCCTGGCTAATTTTTGTATTCTTAGTTAGAGATGGGGTTTCAATATGTTGGCCAGTCTGGTCTCGAACTCCTTACCTTAGGTGATCCACACACCTCGGCCTCCCAAAGTGCTGGGATTACAGGGGTAAGCCACTGAGCCCAGCCTACATTTTTCTTATAAGGTTAAACATACACATGCCATGTGACCCATCAGTCCCACTTCTGGATATCTGTCCTATGCATATGAAAAACTATGCTCACACAAAACAATTCTACATGCATGTGTTCATAGCATCCATCTTTACAATTGCCCAGAACTAAAAAAATATTTAAATGCCCCTCAACTAGTGATTGGATAAACAAACTGCTGCACATCCATACAATAAACTATTCCTGAACAATGTAAAGAAACTATTGATGCATCCAACAAGGCATTATTTTATGTGGAAGAAGTTCACATTATGATAAACTCAAAAGATTATGTGCACTAATATTCAGTTTATATGACTTTCTCAAAATGATATTAATATAGTGATGGGGAGTAGAACTGTGGTTTTCAGGAAATAGGGTTCTCCAAAGAAACAGGACCAATAGGATGAACATATATATGGAAAGAGATTTACAATAAGGAATTAAAAGTAGCCCATGATTATGGAAGCTTAAAAGTCCCAAGATCTTCAGGATTTGGCAAGCTAGAGACCCAGGAGAGCCAATGATGTAGTTCCAGTTTGACTCCCAAGTCCTGAGAAGAGCCAGTGATACAGTTCTGATTTGAAGGCAGGCTGATGTGAGATTCAGGAAGAGCCAATATTTCAGTTAAGTTTTGAAGCCAGAAAAAAATATGATGATCCAGTTCAAAGTTGGTCAGGCAGGAGGAACTTCTGTCTTAGGAGAAGATAAGCCTTTTCATTCTGTTCAGGCCTGCTACTGATTGGATAAGACCCACCCACACCAGGAGAGCAACGTGCTTTAGGCAGTCTGCTGGTTCAAATATGAATCTCATCCAGAAATAGGCTCACAGACACACCTAGAGTGATATTTGACCAAATGTCTAAGTACCCAGTGAAGTCAAGTTGACACAAGTTGACACTGTCACAGGGTATATATGCAAATTGGTAGCAAAAGGAATTTTTATTTGGAACTTCTCTGTATTCCAATTAAGGTGGTAGTTACACAACTATACATGTGTTAAAATCCATACATCTACACACTTAAATGAAGTCAATTCTATACAGTAATTCTAAAAGTAAAAACATGACTACTTAATATATACTATGATTTTTATAGTATATGTGAAATAAAATGTATCACGGTAAGAGCATAGAGTCTGGAAGTGGGAAAATTAAGTGTGCTGTTGTAGAGTTTTACATCATACATGAGATGACATAGTATTTGAAGGTGTACGGTAATGAGTTACGAATGCTACTGTAAATTCCAGAGTAACCGGCAAAAAAGAATAAAGAGATGTATACTAATATGCCAAAAAATTGATTCAAGTACTCAATTAAAACAAATGAATGTAAACAGTTGGGGCAGGGGAAAGAAACAAAAAACAGATGGAACAAATTTTTAAATAGCAATATGCTGGACCTAAATACAACCATTATCAATAATTACATTGAAGGTAAATGAACTAAATCCTCCAGTTAAAAGGCAGAATAAATTGTCAGACTGGATTAAAAAAACGAAAACAAAACACAACTCTGCTTTCTATAAGAAATGCACTTTAAACATAATCATGCCAATAGTTTAAAAGCAAGAGGATGGGAAATTATATAATCTCCACCTACTGATCATGACAAAGTTGGTCTGGTACATAAATTATACCACAGGACAAAAATATTACCAAGGATAAAGTTTAATGTATAAAAATGATAAAAAAGGACCATTAATCAAGAAAACATACTAATCCTAAGCAGATATGCACCTATAACAGAACTACTAAATGTGTGAAACAAGTGCTGAGAGAACTGAAAGGAAAAATAAATGAAACCACAGTTGTATATGGAGATTTCAACATGCCAGCTCAGTAATTGTAGTTCTGAGTCAACAGAAAACTCAATAAGAGGATAGAAAACTTAAAACAACACTACCAACGTGGCCTAATTGATATTTACAGAACAGTACAAAAATAGAAAGTACATTCTTTTCAGGTGACATGGAACATTAAGAAAAACTAGACTCTGTTCAGAGAAATAAAACAAAATTCAATACATTTACAAGAACTTATATAGAATATGTAATTTGTCCACAAGAAAATTAAATTAGAAATAAAAACCAGGAAGCTATCTTAGATATTAAAAGAAAGTCATGGGTTGAAGAGGAAATCACAAGACAAGTTAAAAAGTATTTTGAACTGAATGGAATTAAGTCACAACAAAACAAAATAATTGCAATAATGTTAAATCAGTGTTTTGAAGGAAATTTATGGCATGAGTATACACATTGCCAAATCTTATTGAACTGTGCACTTAAATGGATTTTATTTTATGTAATATCTTCTTTAAGAAATGTAGCTATTGTATAATTCTACCAACTTGTGGGCTTGATAATATTTTCCTGAACATTGCTTTTTGAAGGACTGTTTATATGATTTTTAATATTATGCATTAGGGAATAATAGCGTTAGTTGAGTGCCTACTATAGACACTGTGCCAGTTGTCAAGGATGCCAATATAATTACGATGGATGTCTGTTGTCTTACTGCTTAACATATTACCTTGCAGGGCTAGAGCTGTGGTTGGACTTACATGTCACGTAGCACCAAAACCATGTATTGCTCAAGAGCAATGTCATTAAGAAATGTGCAGAAAGTGATAGGCAAGCACTGGATAGCACAACAATCAAAAATGTATGCAAATATATGTTCACCTGGGCCTTTTCCAATTTATATTCATTCTAAGTTTCTCTGGGAATCCTGAGAATAAGCACATAACCTTCGTTTGGTTATCTCATGCAGAAAACTTGAATCCTACTCAGTGATTTTGAAATGACCTTTGTCTTCAAGCCAATTTTGAACTCACAGATCCTCTGCCACAATAAGTCAGTTTTAAGTCTGGGCTCGTGTGCCATAGCTGTGATGATCAACTCTGATAGCATTTCTCCAAGGATAACCAAGAATGACAGAGCCAATATTAGCAAAATAGAAATTTTGGAATAAGAGGAATAAGCTAGATTATTATAACATTTCTTTCTACTCTAAATCAATTAAAAAGCAAGAACCAGATATTTAAGTTTATTCTTGGTCAACATTGGAGACTAGTTAGAAATAGCTTGACCTGCATTTCTCAGTGCTGCTATTGATCAACCTAAGTTTTTATTCTTAATTAAATAACTAGTATTATATTTAAATACTTATCTATAGCCACAGGTTTTTTTTTTTTTCCTGCAGTGGGAGATTTCTAAATATGTTAATTAAATTTTATCAGATATACAGTTTTTAGTTAATAAAATGAAGATAAATTAAGACGAGAGTTGGAGATGAAATATGTAAATTTAGTGAGCTGATTGTTTTTATATCAATCAAAATATCACAGACATGTTAACATCTAAATAAGAGAGATGAAAAGCATTTATTTTAAAATTAACATTGATGTTTTCACAGAAACATTTGAGAGCTTAATTGTGATTAAAATGTTCTTCAGTAGCAACTTGGTTTTGTAGGAAAAAAGTGGGGAGAGATTAAAGAAAATGAGTTCAAAAGAAATTATGCAAATCATCCTTATACCTATTTAAGACATTTCTAGGTTTAGGAAATTTGAAAAGGAAAAAATATAGAGAATGTGTTGAATGAAACTTGTAGATACCACACCCATCTTGGTCTGTTTCTCTTCAATTTCTATAATGCATGCTCAATTTTAGAAAGTCTGTAAAAACAAACCAGTATTAAAGAAAAAAGAAAACAAATGTTAACCACACTAACATATCAGCATGATTATATTTTTGTATTTCAATACATGAATATGTATTATTAGTATTACAAATGTACTGTGACAAGAATATGTATATTATATCATGTGAGTAAACTCTATTCCCTTGTTTTTAATAACATAGATTGTTGTAATATGTTTCTAAGATAAAACTGTAACTAACATCTTTGTACATAATTCTGTGTATTTCAACCTGTTTCTTTAGAAGCACCTCCTAGTTGTAGTTATTTGGTAAAAAAGGAGTCAGTTTTTTAAAGGCTGCTGAATTTACTTCCATTTCTTTTCAGAAATATTTTAACAATTTGTAATCTCATCAGTAATGTATAAACATCTCCTTATTAACAGGCATTAATATTTTTCATATCTTAACTTGAAACTTATGTTATTTTTACCTAGTTTGATTAACTGTGAAGATAACATTTTTTGTGTGTGTTACGTCATTTGTAGTTCTTACTTTATAAATGACTTCAGTGCTGTTGAAAAAACATAAAAATAAAACCACATATTTAATTTTAAAATTTCCAGTTGTCACATTAAAAAGAATATAAAGAAATGCAGGAAATTAGTTTTAGTGATGTAGTCTATGTAACACAATACTAATTTCAACATGTAATCAATATAAAAATTAGAAATTTAAATTTTTATATTAAATCTTTGAAATATATTGCACATTTGACAGTAGCAACATTATCTCAATTAGGACTAGTCACATTCGAAGTGCTGAACAATCCCATATGGCTAGTGGACACCTTCTTGGACAGCATCCCTAAAAAGGTGACCTTCTATTCGTCTTAGGGTTCCCATCTGAGGTGTACTTCTGAAACAACAAAATGGATTTAGAAATGTCAAGAGGAACAGGAAAATAGAGTCAATTTTGCTGGATGTGAGTGCAGGATTTCCTTACCTGATTTGTGCCTCCATTTTCCAAATACAAGTAAGAGTAGATTCCTCTGTCAGTAGGAGAGGAACAGAAAGTGGAGAGCTACTGGACACAGGAAGCTGGAATCAATGCCACTGGAAGTCAAGCTTGAGCTCAGCCATGGTGTGCTAAGACCCCTCCAAACAAAGAGCGAGCTCTTCAGCATCATTAGTATTCAGAGCAATTCAACTATCCCAAGTCTTATTCTTAGTCAATTCAATAACTATTATATTTAAATACTTATCTACAGCCACAGGCTTTTTTTCCCCTGCAGTGGGAGATTTCTAAATATGCTAATGAATATAAATATAATCTTGCACTCTCAAATTATTGTAAACTGGGAAATGAGAAAGAATGTTACCATTATCTCCTTAACATAACCCATTCTCTAACAAAACTATTTGGAATTATATGTAGAAATAACATTGAATTGTTTTGAATCACATCTATGATTAAGGATTCTGAATTTTTCCCATCTACTTTGTAATATTTCACTAAAACTTACTGTGATCTTTATATTTTAAAAAATAGTCATTTTTGTTGAATGCAAACATGCATGTGCAATACATTTGAACTCTTTTTCTTGCTGTTTCTGTGTATATATATATATACACACACACAATAAAATCTTTGTATACATTAATATATTTACGTATTGGTTTATGTATAAAATACAGATATATATTTCTGTCTTTATGTAAGTATGTATATGTGTGTGAATACATATACACACACAACATCCTTAGCCAGTCATGTAACAGTTATGATGCTTATAATTTAAATATTAAAATAAGTTACTGAAATTAAGCATTGTGTAATTTACCTACATAAGAGATAATACATTTTCTCAGCGTGGACTAAATTTTTTCTTTGAGAAAATTGTTGCTCCCTGCAAGAGCTTGAGAGACTTGCTGACTGAATTGAAGAGACATCCCTGAAGACAACAACTTGAGCAGTTCAAGGTGGCTTAAGATATTCGATGTGCTGGCAGAGACATAGGCAAAAAAAAAGAGACAGCCTGTGGGAGGCTGAGGTGGGAGGATTACGAGGTCAGGAGTTCGAGACCAGCCTGACCAACATGGTGAAACCCTGTCTCTACTAAAAATACAAAATTAGCTTGGTGTGGTGGCGTGCGCCTGTAATCCCAGCTACTCAGGAGGCTGAGGCAAGAGAATTGCTTGAATCCTGGAGGCAGAAGTTGCAGTGAGCTGAGATGACGCCATTGCACTCCAGCCTGGGTGACAGAGCGAGACTCCATCTGAAAATAAATAAATAAATAGAGAGCCTGGACATAGCTGCTGCCTGAACGAACCTTCAGATTTTTTTAAAAGATGTCTGTCCTTCCCTCTGCCCCTGCTTGGGTAATTATAATTTCAACATGTGATCAGTATAAAAATTATTAATGAGAAATTTAATAATGACCATCAGAAACAGTTCATTGAGTGTAGGACATGGCACTTATCACTTTTCCTTGCTCTGGATATGAGAGATCCCTGCAGTCTCAGGGATGTCCCTTTAGAGGCTCTGCCTGGGCTGGAGCTCTCCCATGTATTGATTTTCCTCTCAGGCACAAAGTCTAAGCCTATACCCCAGTTTCTTTCCTTGGCTCTAGTGTCCCCCTGAACTTGAGTCTCCCCCTGTGCATAAAGACAGCTCCATTCCCTTTTGGGCTTGGGCTCTTCAATTCACAGAGGCTGATATCGACAACTTGGTTTCCAGAATGGGGCTTCCTTTCCTTTGCCTTTTTTCATGGTATGAAGGCACTGAAAAAGCTCCTTCATCCAATTTCCAGGTGACTTTCTTGAGTAACCTGTCATTTCTGAGGTAGAACTGGAAAATCTTGCTCATAAGGTACCTGCTAATCCCCTGGCTTGGGCCACGTGGTTCTTTAGTCAGGGGAAATTTGCAACCCTACATTACCACCTCCTCCATGCTTTCCTGCTTTGGGTCCTCCAGGGTCTCTTTTTACTTAAACTGGGGCTAAATTCTTGTCTTCACTTTTTCCTGAGGGCTGGAGTTGAGGGGTCTGGAGCTCCAGCTGCCCCAGGCTGCTTATATGGACTCTGTATAGACTTCCAGCACCAGGGAAGCTGGCATGTCTTCCTAGGCATGCCCTGGGATGGCACTGTTAAGTCCTTGGAAGTTAAATTGTCTGAGGCAAGGGGCTATTCAATGGGACAAAGCTGAGGCTGGTTCTGAGTCTGAATCTTCAATCTGACTCATCAGAAAGCTGCTCTTTATGGTATGAATATGCTATTTCTTTTCTCTGGTGGAGGGCGTTCTTTGGTTACTACATAGCTATGCAGATCCAAATTGGCTTGTGGGAATTTTCAGTTTACTGGATCCCAGTGTATCTCCTGATGGTGATTGAGGAGTGAGAATTTCTTAGTTGGTTTATTTCACTGGACTCTGCTCCTTGAAGAAATTCCTAAATTCATATGCAGCATTCTTTTTTGTCCATGTATTGGCAGTTCCATGGCTGGCATCACTTGTGGCTATACTCCCACTTTTATCCCTTGGAAAATTTTCTGCCATTGCTTGACTTGTCATCTCTGGACTTCATCTATTGACCATCAGTACAGTTCCCCTTACCAGGAATTTCCTTAATGCCAGGTACAAAGGACTCAAAGTTGGTTTTATATCCTTCCTACATTGAGTGGCCTCTTGGAGTTCAAGATCGATGTGAAATGATGACTGTCTCGCGACCATCTGAACCAGATTACCTATAAGTGAGAGATCAGAAAGAGAACTATCCAGGATAAGGACAAAATTTGGTAGTGGTGGTGGAGAAATCATCTAGTCTTCTTGACTTGCCTAAGTGAGACAAGGGTGCTCAGCTTCTTGGAATCAGTCACAGAACATGGGTAACTTAGGAAGAAAAGGCAAGCTGGGAAAGGCGCCAGAAGGAGCCATTCTCAACTTAAAGATACAAATAGGTTACATAATCTTGGGAGATAGGATCCATGCCTTCCTCATTTGACCTTATAATATGGACTTACAGCGCTTGTCAATTACTCAGATTAAGGAAGGAAGCTTCTAAGAGATATTCAGGAGATACTCTCAACCCATCAAAGGTGTCAAATTCTTGTATTCAAGTGGGTCTAGGGCATTCCAGAGAGCGATGATGCATAAATGGCAGCAATCTGTGAACAACATATACACGGACAAACCCTATCCTGATTGATCTGTCCCAATGTACTTTCTAAGAGTAATTTTCATTTTTTTTTCTAGTTGCTTCTGGTCTTGGTATTTCCTTGAGCCCTTTGATAAGAAATTCCTCCAGCTTCACTTTGTCTCTTTCTCAGCACAGACCACAGACCCTTCATTGGCTGGATTGATGAAGACATCTTTTGGTCCCCTGTGCAGGCTATGTTCAGACACTTCCCTAGAACATTTCCCAACTGAACCTTTGCTGGGCCTTTTAAATGGAAGTTTGTTAGATGTCTCCACATAACCTTCCTTAGATCCTTGCAGCATTGGCCTTTCAAGACGGAGGGCCGTGGGAGTCTATGTGTGTCCTTTAGCTGAGCTCATTGTTAAGGGGAGTATGGCCATGGGAGGCCATGTTGTACTAGAGAATGTTGGAAGCTGGAAGACAAAATGTTCCTTGAGATCTTTGGAACACGGGGAACCTCACAAGCTTCCTAGCTGCTTTTACAAGGGCCATTCCAGTTGGTGAATTATAGTCAAGATTAGAAATTATTATTCTATGTTCTAGAGGATAATCTACAGGCTGAAATTTAGGTTAGAGAAGAAGATAGTAGGAAGTATTTAAAGCGAATTGAAGTTGAGGCTGGAACTAAATCTGGGTTTAAGGTGGGACCTGGGAACAGGTAGAGCAAATACAGTGAATACAGCACCTCATGGAAATGGTAAATTAAAATGAACTTTGGAAGACCCTGAGGGTTGAAGAGACCATTAGGTTTCAGTGGTCACCTTTAGAGGCATCTGCTTCTGCATTAGCACCGAAGGACAAGAAAATTATGAGAGTTTGAGACCTAATTCTCACTCCCTCTCTCTAGGTAAGTATAGATGTCTATTTTTCATATGACTTTCTACAATGAGTAAAGGGGTCTGTGTATTGTTTTCCTGTACTTTTTCCATTTTAAAAGTAACTAATTTTTTTTTTGTTGTTGTTGTTGCTTTGTTTTTGCAAAACTCGGCTGGGAGTGGTGGCTCATGCCTGTAATCCAGCTCTTTGGGAGGCTGAGGTGGGCAGATCACTTGAACTCAGAAGTTCTAGACCACCCTGGCCAACATGGTGAAACCATGTTGCCACCAAAAATACATTAGTCAGGCATGGTGGTGTGAGCATGTGGTCTGAGCTAGTTGGGAGACTGAGGTGGAAGAATTGCTCGAGCCCAGGAGGTGGAGGTTGCAGTGAGCCGAGATGATGGCCATTGCACTCTAGCCTGTGTGACAGAGTGAGATACCATCTCAAAAAAAAAAAAAAAATCCCTCAAAGAAAGATATCTTTACAAGATCTTTAATTGTTTTTGTCTTTTCCTGCTAGTAGGCCTCTGTTATTGAAGAGCACAGAATCTTGGAACTGCAGGTGTATATATGTTACATCAGATAGAATTCTGCCTGCAGAGGACAGACCTGGAGCTCTAGCATCTCACCAGATGCTTTCACAGGCTCAGCTCTGCTATAGTATTAAGCCTTAACACAGTGGAAAGGTTTGACCTATGGACACCTGAAATGGGAAAATGCCTAGTGAGTAAGCATTGAGAGACTCTGTTATTATCTAGGCATCTTGAACTCTCGTAATAATCCAATCCATGGCTCCTAATTCACTGTATTTAGGATTTGACCGTGGGGCTCTTTACCACATTGAGTACATGATCTGCCAGTTTTGAATAGGAACTCTGATCCTGACTTGAATCTCTGCCATGCTCAAACTATTTCCCTAGAAAGGTGATGTTCTATTCTTTGCTGAGAGTTTATTTATTAGATGTCTTT